>NC_133130.1:158360160-159056160 GCF_048418815.1 Hemitrygon akajei | reverse complement strand
CGAAGAATGTGCATCTGGCCGTTCCCTGCAACAGAACTTCCCCAAGCCGTCTTGGACCCCACTATGCCGCTGGGTCCGGGAAGGGATGTCGAGAGGGTGGGTCTGGACCTGTGAAACCTCCTACTCACCTAAAATCCATTCACGCACGCGCTGTTCCTTTCTGAGGAGTGGGGTATAATCCCCTCTCAAAGCTTGGTCTGGCCATTCGCCGCAACAGAACGTCCCCCAGCCGTCTTAGACCCCATTAACTGACTGAAAGGAACCATCATCATCCTATGGAATGGATAGCCAGAATAAGAAGTAAATTTATTGTGTTTTTATTATTATTGTGTTCTTTATTTTATTGAGATTTTTTATGCTGCATCGGATTCGGCATAAAAATTGCTTCATTCTTTTTTACACTTGTGTACTGGAAATGACATTAAACAATTCTTGAATCTTTAAATTTGAGTGAACTCTAAGGTTGCTGTGTGGGAGATAGGGCACTTTCACATTCGCCATATTACCGGAAGTTCTCTTTAGGTTCCTGCGTCTCCAATTACTTTATGCTCGAAACGGCTTCTAACGCTATAGCAATGCAAGTTTTAAAAATGAGGTGACAAGTTAAATATAGCTTTAATCCACGGGCAGTATCAAGATGGCTTTGAAATTCTGACTAAAAATCATATATTAAATCCGGGTTTTGCTGGTTCGGTGTCTCTTTAAGCCGGAAGTGGCGCCTTTGCATTTCCTCGTGGGCCTCGTGTTTGACCCGGAAATTAAGTTGCGTTCAGTTCTAATCGTATTGGCTTTGCGAAGATGGAGCCGCTGTCCGACCGGAGTTCGAGTTCGGAGTCCTCGGACCTCACCGCCTTCCTGCAGCGACATCCAGCCCTGCAGCCGTGCGGTAACAACCGGGTGAGTGGAGGCATGTTTACATACCCAGACCTCTAAAGCCCCTTGCCCCTCACTCCACAGGAATAAACCTTCCCTTCTCCAGTTCTGTAACACTTTCACCAATCAGCTTTCCAGCTCTTAGCTTCATCCCACCCCCTCCGGTCTTCTCCTATCATTTCACATTTCCCCCTTCCCCCACTACTTTCAAATCTCTTACTATCTTTCCTTTCGGTTAGTCCTGACGAAGGGTCTCGGCCCGAAACGTCGACAGTGCTTCTCCTTATAGATGCTGCCTGGCCTGCTGTGTTCCACCAGCATTTTGTGTGTGTTGTTGTTTGAATTTCCAGCATCTGCAGATTTCCTCGTGTTTAATCTTCTTTAATGTTGGGGAAGAACGTTCGGGAATAAACACTTGGTCTTCGGAGCTATTAGCTGTCGTCCCGGCTATTATAGATAAATATCCGGTCTCACAGTTAAATCCCCCTGCTTTGGCTCCTGATAGTAGTAATTCCTGACGCTGAATGCTGTTATATTGTTGGTTTGTGTCGAATATGTAATTTAATTTGTGTCGTGTTTGTCTTCTATTATTTATTAATTTATTTGTGGTAATATTACTTTATGTGTTATGTGTGTGAGTTATATGTACTGTGTTGTGCACTTTGGTCCAGAGGAATGTTTTGTTTGGCAGTGTACATGCGTATGGTTGAATGATAATAAACTGAACTTCAGCTGTGTAATCACATCCTATATTTATACGTGCGTTTCAGATAAAAATACAGTATGCCCTTGGTGATACTCTCCCGCTGTTTGTTTTGCTACTTCATCTGTCACTCCATCAGTCTCTTTTAAAAGTGCTGGCAGCTATCAGAAACACAAGGGATTCTGTATTTGTTGGAAATCCAGTGACATGTGCAAAATGCTGCAGAAACTTGGCAAGCAGCATCACTGGAGAAGGATGAAGAGCTGACAGTTTACAGCTAGAGCCTTCAACAGATGACTATCAGATATTCAAGTCAGGTCAAGTCGCTTTTTATTGTCATTTTGACCATAAACTGCTGGTACAGTACACAGTAAAAATGAAACGACGTTCCTCCAGGACCCTGGTGCTACATGAAACAACACAAAACTACACTGGACTATGTGAGACAACTCGAGGCTACGCTATGTAAAACAACACAAAAACTACACTAGACCACAGACCTGCACAAGACTACATAAAGTGCACAAAACACTGCAGGACAGCACAATAGTTAATAAACAAAACAATAGGCACAGTAGAGGACAAATTACAATATAATAAGTGATGTAGATGTCAGTCTAGACTCTGGGTATTGAGGAGTCTGATGGCTTGGGGGAAGAAACTGTTGCACAGTCTGGTCATGAGAGCCCGAATGCTTTGGTACCTTTTGCCAGATGGCAGGAGGGAGAAGAGTTTGTGTGAGGGGTGCGTGGGGTTCTTCACAATACTGTATGTGGGTGCAGCGTGTGGTGTAAATGTCTGTAATAGCAGGAAGAGAGACCCCAATGGTCTTCTCAGCTGACCTCACTATCCACTGCAGGGTCTTGCGATCCGAGACGGTGCAATTCCCGAACCAGGCAGTGATGCAGCTGCTCAGGATGCTCTCGGTACATCCTGTGTAGAATGTGATGAGGATGGGGGGTGGGAGATGGACTTTTCTCAGCCTTTGCAGAAAGTAGAGACACTGCTGGGCTTTCTTGGCTATGGAGCTGGTGTTGAGGGACCAGGTGAGATTCTGTGCCAGGTGAACACCAAGAAATTTGGTTCTCTTAACGATCTCAACAGAGGAGCTGTCAGTGTTCAGCGGAGAGTGGTCACTCCGTGCTCTCCTGAAGTCAACAACCATCTCTTTTGTTCACATTCAGAGACAGGTTGTTGGCTCTGCACCAGTCCGTTAGCCGCTACACCTCCTCTCTGTAAGCTGACTCGTCATTCTTGCTGATGAGACCCACCACGGTCGTGTCATCAGCGAACCTGATGATATGGTTCGAGCTGTGTGTTGCTGCACAGTCGTGGGTCAGCAGAGTGAACAGCAGTGGACTGAGCACACAGCCCTGGGGGGGCCCCCCGTGCTCAGTGTGATGGGTTTGGAGATGCTGCTCCCGATCTGGACTGACTGAGGTCTCCCAGTCAGGAAGTCTAGGATCTAGTTGCAGAGGGAGGTGTTCAGGCCCAGTAGGCTCAGCTTTCCAATCAGTTTCTGAGGGATGATTGTGTTGAATGCTGAACTAAAGTCTATGAACAGCATCTGAACATATGTGTCTTTTTTTGTTCAGGTGGGTGAGGGCCAGGTGGAGGGTGGTGGCGATGGCGTCATCTGTTGAGTGGTTGGGATGGTACGTGAACTGCAGGGGTTCCAGTGAGGGGGGCAGCAGGGTCTTTATGTGCCTCATGACGAGCCTCTCGAAACACTTCATGATGATGGATGTGAGTGCAACGGGACGGTAGTCATTTAGGCAGGACACTGAAGACTTCTTCGGCACGGGGACGATGGTGGCGGCCTTGAAGCACATTGGAACGATGGCGCTGCTCGGAGATGTTGAAGATGTCAGTGAGAACATCTGCTAGCTGGTCTGCATGTCCTCTGAGCACTCTACCAGCAATATTGTTTGGTCCAGCAGCCTTCCGTGGGTTGACCCTGCATAGAGTTCCTCACATTGGCCACGGTAAGACACAGCACCTGGTCGTTGGGAGGAGGAGTTGTCCTCCTCGCCACCACATCATTTTCCGCCTCAGAACGAGTGTAGAAGTTGTTCAACGCATCTGGCAGGGAGGCATCACCAGCACAGGCACGTGATGTTGTCCTGTAGTTCATGTCCTGAAGATACATGTCGCTGCATAGGGCGACTCATTCCATTCATGGTAACCCCTTGGAAGAGCCGACCTGCTTATCTCATTCCATTACATTTACATCAGTCCAGTATTTTTCTTGAAACAACTGTCTGTTACCTTTTGAAAGCTGCTTTGAATCAGTACTGAGCACTTTATTGGCAATGTTTACCAAATCCTTGGTTTTCCTACTGTTTCTGTTATTTATTTCATTTTGAGATACCTCGGGGAATAGGCCATTCTGGCCCTTCCTCACAAGCCTTGACAACCCCAAATTTAATCTTAGCCTAGTCACGGGACGATTTACAATGACCTGCTGACCAGTACGTCTCGGGACTGTGGGAGGGAACCAGAGCACCCGGAGGAAACCCCCACATTCCCCGGGGAGGATGTACAAACTGTATAGCGGGTGCTCTGAACTCCCGACATCCCGAACTGTAATAGTGTTTGTTGAGCAAACCACCATGTCACGCCACACCCATTATGGTAAAAGTGACAATGCAGCAGCTGGATATTTGTAAAAAGACAAATAAATTCACTAATGCACCCTTGGAACGAGAAGTCTGTCATATTTACCCGAGTCTGACTCCATTCTGTAAGCCATCTGGTGGCTTCTTTACAAGCCTCAGTAAAAGGGAATTCAACTTTTAATTCAGGAGTGTTATTAAAAAGTCTTATTACTTCATAGTTATAAAAGAAAATGACACACTCAAAATATTAGGACAGTGTCTCAAAGGTTGGTAAAAGATGTTTTAAAGATGTCATAGATTTTAAAGGGGCTGGCCAGTGGTGTAGTGGGCATCAGCGCTGGACTTCGGGGTAGATGGTCTTGAGCTCGAATCCGGCCGGCTCCTAACCTGGACAGCAGCAGTATCCATGCGGAGGAGAGGCCTGGCAATCTACAGTCAGCCCTCCTTATCCGCGGATTCCGCATGCACGAATTCAGCCAACCAAATCGCGAAAACCTGGAAGTGCTCTTCCAGCAATTGTTGTTCGAGGACGTACAGACTTTTTTTCTTGTCATTATTCACTAAACAATGCAGCATAACAACTATTTACATAGCATTTACATTGTGTTAGGTATTATAAGTAATCTAGAGATGATTTAAAGTATACGGGAGGATGTGCGTGGGTTATCGTGCATCGGGATTGAAAAAAATTGGAAGTTCTGTTACTAAGTAAGTCGGAAGGGTACATCTGGTATTATTTAGCATCAGTTAGTCAAATGTTTGTCGTAGTATATAGTATATATTTTACCTGTCTGTGCACATAAAACACGTAAGAACGTATGTTTCAGCGCCGGGCTTGGGAACGGAAGTTCTCGGGACTCGGGACAGATCGCTCCCTAGTGCGCTCTCCACTGTGCCGGGTTGATGTGAGGATCAAAAACTCAAAATCCCAAAACCCAATAGTTAAACCACTGCGTTGCTTAGTAATAATTGTAGCTTTCAGCAGGGCAGAGCCTTTCTCACTTTATCCTTTAAAATTGTTCTGATCGTTGACCGACGTAGGCTAACGCTTTTCCAATGACTGATGGCGTTTCACCTCTTTCCGATCATTTTATTATTACCACTTTACTTTCGATCGTGATTATTTTCGTGAACAGAAACACTGCGCATTCAGAGCTCTGGCACCAGGTTCTAATGTTCACCACACCGAGACAGGTTAAATGAGGTCTGGGGTTCCACTGGGTCCTAAGCTCAACTGCATTTAGACAGGTTGAATAAGGGACTTGAGCATCCGCGAGGGGTCCCGGAACCAATCCCCCGCGGATAAGGAGGGCCGACTGTACTTCCATCTCTTGCCAGGAAAACCCCATGGGCAACTACGATACCCATAAGGTTACTATGAGGCGACTCAATGGCACTCAACAATGAGGTTTTAAAGAACTCCGTAGAAGGAGGAAGGCTCTCCAGGCTGGTGGAGAGGAGGCTTGTTGGCAACTGGAAGCATATTAAGTCAGAGTTAAATCCAAGGATGAAGAAAAAGTGAGAAATGAAGGTTATTAGAGAGGGGGGTTTTGAGGATTTAAAGAACTGTTAAAATTGTTGATTTACCAAGAGTCTTAGCGAGCACCAGAGTGCTGGATTAAAAGTATTGATTAAAATAAAGGAATGCTGGCTTAGGAGTTCATTGGAATAATTACAAAAATACTGGTGGGACTCAGCAATAGTTACTGATGTAAAATGGGTTGGAACTTGCTGTACATAATGAGAAATGAATCACGACCTCATTGGTTCTCCAGGACGCTCTAGTCCTCCCACTGGGATCTAGAGGAGAGGTTCGTGCAGAGAAGTGCTGGGATTGTGGAGTAGAGTCATCTTTGCAAACTGCACACAGAAAAATCGCAGCCATTATGCATTTTGATTTCGAGAGATGTCTTGGTTCAGTTTACTAGAGAACCATCTTTGCTCTCCCATGTATCTGAGCAGATGATGGTCCCATGATAATGCCGCCCTACAGGATTGCAAACCTTCAGAGACGGGGGTCAAGATGCTAACAGACCCAAGTTAGCTTTAAATTTAAATAGTCACTAAATTTAAATAGAGTCGCAAAAATAGTTGGTGTAAACTATGGATTGTAAATGTGTTTGTTTCTGGTGCCTTTTAAGGTGAAATGTTCCCTGACCGGGCATGAATTGCCATACCGGTTGGCTGATTTACAGGCCTACACGAAGGGCAAGAAATACCAGCGTCTGATGATGAAAGAGCCATTTGACTACAGTCAATTCGAGCCACACATCGTGCCCAGCACGAAAAATCCGTAAGTGCAAGAATTTTGAGTTCATCTGATTGCATGTTTAGGGCAACCAAGCATTACACAGCACCGGTTGGACTGTTGCTGTTCCTCGCTGGGTCAGGCATCAACCCTGCCGTTTCTTCAGTACTTTGCTATTATTTTTTTGAACAAGCAGGATGGAAAGCGCTTAAGGAGCCGGCCGGATTCGAACCCAGGACCACTCGCCTCGAAGTCTGGTGCGGGTACCACTAAACCACCGGCCAGCTAAAGCATGGACTGAATATAGAACAAATCTCTGAGCTGTCCCAGCAAACACTTGGAAGTTTGAAGTCCCACAACTCTAGACTTTTATTTCTAGTGTGGTATAGATGGAGTGCTGCATTAATAGAGGTGATGTCTCTCAAACTGTGAGTGTAAAGAAACCTGAGACCAAAGTCAATATTTAGTGGTTTATTTAATTATTCTAGTGCAGGGGTTCACAACCTTTCTTACGCTATGGGACATTACTGTTAACTGAGGGATCTGTGGACCCCAGGTTGGGAACTCTGCTGTACTGGAACCATGCTGGTCTGAGATTGCCTGCCTGCCATTTTAAATGACTGAACATGATAGTTCTTCATTGGCTTTTTAGCACTTGGGGCACGTGGGGATTATCGGTGATTCCAGGCTAACATCCTTCAGCTTTCACTGTGCTTCTTTTTCCTCAGACTGCAGCTGTTCTGCAAGTTAACAATCCGCCACATTAACAAGATTCCACAACACGTCCTCCGGCACGTGAACGGGAAACGGTATCAGAAAGCGCTGCAGAAATGTGAGTCAGCCGTGCAAAACAGACTGGGGGACATGGGGAGGAGAAGGCACAACGGGGAGGAGAAGGCGCACGAGCTGAATAACTTTAAAGCTTCAATAATTATAAACTGCTAAGTGCATTTCAATTTCCACAATTGAACTATTCTGCATTTCACTCCGAAGTAACTGTCGTCCAATATAAACTTTGCTACCATACTTGTGATCCACTTCAGAACTTATTTCCAAATATATTATAATATATTTAACCCCCCCCCCCCCCCACCTATCCTCTCTCCCAGATTTTTGGTTCAATTCCTGTCTGTAACATCATCTCAGATATAGGAGGGGTGATTGGTAAGTTTGTGGCCTAAGGTAGGAGGAGTCAAATTTAGAAAACCTGGCACATTTATTTTTCAACATAGTCCCTCCCACATTTACACACTTAGTCCAGCGGTCGTGGAGCTTACGGATCCCTTCTTTGTAGAAGTGATCCACAGCAGGGGTGATTGATAAGTTTGTGGCCTAAGGTAGAAGGAGGTGAGTTATACAGCTCTCGTTACATGCACATGCAGTTCAACTCTTTGATAATGCAGAAAGTTTGAAGTTAATAACTCATCTCCTTCTACCTTAGGCCACAAACTTATCAATGAACCCTGCTATGGACCATTTCTGAAGGTCCAAGGCGCCAACTTCACAAAGAAGGGATCTGTATGCTCCACAACCACTGGACTAAGTGTGGAAATGTGCTAGGTTTTCTAAAATTGACTCCTTCTACCTTAGGCCACGAACTTATCAATCACCCCTCGTACAATTGCAAGTTTGTGAACCTTTTGCAAGTACCTGGTTTTCTGCATTAATTTTCTTGCCACTGTATATTTTGGTGGTGTAGTATCATCAGGGCGCTTGCTGAATCTTTGTGGCCAGTATTGCTTTTTGCTTAATGCATTACGGGCAGTAGTGGTACTTGTAACTAAATAAACATCCTCTCAACGATTTTAATCCCTCGGCTGGATCCCAGCTAGTAACTGGTTCCTCGGGAGTGCCTTGTTTACAGATCTGTTCTACTCCAGGGACTAGTCTTGACCTGGTGCCTTGTTCCTGTACCCATGTCCAGATGAGGAGTCTGTAGCTCTTGGGGTCCCCTACGTCCCAGCGTCTCTATCCCAAAAGAAAAATCGGACTCGAGAGTCTGGTAAGGAATCTCGCCCCAAATCGAAGGAGTTCTGGGAGCCTAGTGAGAGTGCAGGGAGCGAAGGTGCCGATTCGGATGACAGCTTGAGCGATCTGTACCCAGGTGAGTATATGCTGACTTTGAGGGTGCCGCTTTTAATCTGAATTTCACTGTTGATCAAGCCATGTGGCATTTGTTAATGAAGAAGGCTGATGGAAGCTGACCCTGTGGTGAGAATCATCCATGCCAACAAAGCTGCCTGCCTGTGCCAGTCCCATGTGTCTGTTGGGCCATACCCCCCCTTAAACTTCACCCATCTACCTAGCGATTTAGTCTTTTAAACTTGTTCTACCTTCTTAAGGCTGTTCTTTTCATTTATCTACTGGCCTCTCGTGAAAAGGGTGCCACCAGGAGCCTTTGTAAATCTCCCGCTCACCTTAAACCCACTCCCTCTAGTGATTTTTTTTATGCCTTTACACGGTCAGTACTTGTCTGCCTATACTCTTGGGGGGAGTGAGGGGGTGGATTAGTGCCAGCCTCAAGCCCTCCTGTCCAGGTCACTCCATTATAGATCTTGTGACCCTTTTTAAAAGTCTATCTGGTCAGCCATTTCCCCATTCTTGCTAGCATGGACTTGAAAGCTTCTCAAGTCCCTGTCCCACTTAAAATTCCCGGCAGTGAATTCCTGTTCAGAATAAATTACTGCAGTCAGAAGTTTGCTCCTTATCCTCTCTTCCTGTAAAGAGCATTGCAGCCAATGGGATCTTTCCATGTAAATCATAACTCTTACTGAATGTTTTATTGGGTAAATACACACTCCACTATGGTACTGATCTCCTCTGACAATTCTTTGCCTTAATGTCATTCAGTTAACTATGCCCTGGTAACCTGTGACTGAACCATAGAACATTAGAGCACAGAACAGGCCTTTTGGCCCTTCTTGGCTGTGCTGAACCATTTTTCTGCCTAGTCCCACTGACCTGGACCATATCCCTCCATACACCTGTCATCCATGTACCTGTCCAAGTTTTTCTAAAATGTTAAAAGTGAGCCTGCATTCACCACTTCAACTGGCAGCTCTATCCACAGTCCCACCACTCTCTGTGTGAAGAAGCTCCCCCTACTGTTCCCTTTAAACATTTCCCCCTTCACCCATGTCCTCTGGTATTTTTTCTCCCCTAGCATCAGTGGAAAAAGCCTGCTTGCATTCACTCTATCTAAACCCATCATAATTTTATATACCTCTATCAAATCTCCCCTCATTCTTCTACGCTCTAGGAAATAAAGTCCTAACCTATTCAACCTTTCTCTCTAACTCAGTTGCTCAAGTTTACCGGTAACATCCTTGTAAACCTCTGCACTCTTTCAATCTTATTAATATCCTTCCTGTAATTAGGTGACCAAAACGCCACACAATACTCCAAATCCGGCCTCACCAATGCCTTATACAACCTCACCATAACATTCCAACTCTTATACTCAATACGGATAATCCCCAGTACGATGACCAAGTAACCCCTCCCATCATCAGTGCCTCTCTGTTAATCGAGCTCTCTTACTCCCTTGCTACTCCTCCCTGACTACCCATCTCTACTGGCATTATTCATGCATGAGCCCCCAACAGGCTGTCTAACAATTCAAGTTTGCTTTTCAGAGCACTTGTTTAGCAGGCAAGAAGCAGCAGGGGAAGAGGCTGAAATGAATGAACATATCCCAGATGAGCAAGATGATGAGATGGAGGTCGTGGCACCATTGCCAAGGAAGCGGAAAAATGTAAGCATTGTAAACTGTTCACCAAGAGTAAACTATTCAACTTCTGAGTTCTTTGGTACTAGAAACACAGAAAACCTACAGCACAGTACTGGCCCTTCAGCCCACAATGCTGTGCTGAACACATATGTACTTTAGAAATTACCTAGGGTTAACTCATAGCCCTCTATTTTTCTAAGCTCCATGTACCTGCCCAGGAGTCTCATAAAAGACCCATCGTATCCGCATCCACCACCGTCGCTTGCAACCCATTCCACGTACTCACCACTCTCTGTGGAAAAACTTACCCGACATCTCCTGTGTACCTACTTCCAAGCACCTTAAAACTCTGCCCTCTCGTGTTAGCCATTTTGGGTACCGTTGGGATCACTGGGCCTCTTCAGCTTGTTGGGAAACACAATCGGATCACGTTTGATCTCCATCTTCACCTGCTCTGATTAATCATTCCACTCACCAGTTTTGAGATTTTCAATTGATCCTCTAATTGTTATTATATAATATAAAATAATTATTTATAAAGGGATGGGGCCCTGATTTTAATAGTTTTGTGTTGACTATGTTCTGACATTTCCAATCAGTTTAGTTTTTGACCCTTTTTGTATTCTTCATTCACATTTTAATCTGAAACCTCTCAATTAGATCACCTGCCATCCTTGACACTTGAGGAATTACAAGATGAGCTTGTATACTTGTCTTGATGCAATTATTTTGGATTATAGCAGTCTGCCTCCCTTCCTATCGCAAACATTCCTTTCCTGCAATGCACCACCCAAGAACTGACGGTATTACTCTAAATGGGGCTCAACCAGATTTCACTGCTAAATAGCTAGTGATTTCTGTACTTCAATATCTAAATTCTTTGTCTTGATAGAGAACTTGGTCTGGAACAGCTTGAAAGTAGCAACCTCTGATATGAATTGTTTTGGCTTGTGTGAGTTGGCCCAATTTTAGTGAGGGATTTGCATTTCTGCACAGTGGCCACTTTGGCCTATACCTAATAAAGTCACCATTGAGTGCATGTTCATGGTTCAACACATTGTACATTGAGATACTCTTCTGCACATCTGTGTAACGTGGTTATTTGAGTTATTACCTTCCTGTCAGCTTGAACCAATCTGGCTGTTTCCCTCGCCATTCTCTGTAAACTCTAGACTTGTTGTGTATGAAAATCCTAGATCAGCAGTTTCAGAGAGACTCAAACAACTAGCAATCACTCCACAAAGTATATCCCCTTTCATAATTTCAAAAGATCCAAGGAGAGTTTTAAGTATTGTCACTTACCATAATATCTCAATGGGTTCATCTTTGTGTTACCCAAACCAGTCCTGTTCCCCAGTCCAGTGCACCTCAAATTTCAATGAGGATGTGGAAGAATTAATGGATAACGGACCTCCAGGTGCAGAAAAGCTTGACAGAGCCAGTTGAGGTGCTGAATAACCTCCTGTGATGAATATTTTTTTGCAGTAGAAATTATTATTTATTACACCATTGTTTCTCCTCCTCATCTCTTTTATACAGACAGAAGAGAAGCATTTTATTAAGAAGAAATTAAAGAAAGGACTTGCTGGAAAATCTAGTAACGGCATGAAGTTTTAGAAAAGAAAGCTGGAAAATGGAACTGATTCTGGAAGAGAACATTTTCTATGTGTTTGCTGCTATGCAGGATATATGCTCACTGTACAGTTTTTGTAAAGTAAAACAGATCTGGTAAATGCAAAGGCCGTGCTTTCTCTTCCTCCACGTGGTCTTCGGACGGCTGTGGAAAAATGTTATTCCTCCTGTTTGCAACAATGCTGAATTTCACTGGGATGTTGATGGGGGTTACCATGGTATCGGGCCAGTAAGCCCAGTGGTTCAAATGGAACTGCTGACATTGTGGAATTTAAATTCAGTCAATATAAGCAGAGATGTAAAGAAATGGTACTACTGATTGTGAAAATTGGATATACCCACAAAAACCTATAATTCTCCAAGTAACTTGGGTAACCTCTTGGAAAGGTCACTGAGCTGGACATTTCCCATGACAAGAGTCAGTATGTTTACAGTAGTTAGGGTGATGATTCTGGTTCTGCTCAATCAGGATAAAGAGAGAAGGATCATTAGTTCATTGCTGCCCTAGTCCTTCTGGCTGGTGTGGAAGCTGCTATCCAGGAATACTGAATTGATTCAGTACTACACAGCAATTCATTTGGAAATAAAACTGCACACGTCAACAATATGAAGGGTGGGGAAAGGAATCAAAGCTTTTATTTCAACAGCTAAAACTTGACATTACAATTTCTGAAGGTTCCTGACCTTTTGTAGCTCTTATTGCCCCTGGGGCAGGGGCAGGAGCTGACTGTATGACAGAGCGCACATCAGCACCAAGGAATTTGTACTTGATGCGTAAAAACAAACCACAGTCCTGTGTGAAGGTTCTCCGGCTGAATGTAGTTTCGCCTCCCCTTCCCCACCCGGTCAGGCACGTTGACTAATACTGACAATTTACTCCACAGTGTCTTGAGCAAGAGTCCATCCTTATTGTTGTATTATATAAATAATTTGTCTCCACTCCCACATCCTGCCAAGGACCTCCAGTCCCAAAGCTAGTGTCGAGTGAGAATGAACTATGTGTCCCAAGTTGCTATATGAATATACAAGGCTTTATATCGAAG
Source organism: Hemitrygon akajei (assembly GCF_048418815.1). Taxonomy (NCBI): domain Eukaryota; kingdom Metazoa; phylum Chordata; class Chondrichthyes; order Myliobatiformes; family Dasyatidae; genus Hemitrygon; species Hemitrygon akajei. The sequence continues at coordinate 159,043,313 of NC_133130.1, read as the reverse complement.
CCTAACCTACACAATGATACTGTGATATCCTCAAACTTCTATGGGGCCACCTGTCAACTGGCTTCTCTTGCTGCTTCCCCCACAGCTCACTTGTAGAAACCAAAACTCAAGCTAAAAGAGATGTGGTTAAAGTAACAGCTTGGACTGCAAGACCAAGACTTGCCCTTTGGGAATTGGTGTATAGGTCCCACATATTCATCCAATTCACAAATCATTGATCGACAGTGTAGGCAATGTAGATGTTCTTTGTTAACATGATCAGGCTTCATTTTGCAATTCACCTCTTTTACAGTGGCTACTGAAACTTGCTATTACCTTTCTTCAGAAGGGCATTGTCTACTTTGGAATGTGGGTGTTGTGGGCACGGGCTATCACTTGGAATCTCAAACAAGGGAGCCATTTTCCTTGCGTGACTGCAGAGGATGACAGCAGGATTTTCAACAATGAAGATGGACTGAAGTACATTAATCAGTGCACACATTAACATAATTACTGTTATAAAATCAAGCTGAACATGCACGTAACCTTTTTGGCATAGACCAGCAGGTGGTGAAATGAATCCTGGCAATGGGACCTTCAAGTTTTCATCAGCTTCCATTATTTATCTCAACACAGGCCAGATGGACAGAACTGTCAACGTTCGCGAACTGCCTGGCCTGCTCTACGCGATCATAGGGCAGCCTGCATTATTGACTTTAAATCTTGCCGTGAGAGGTTGGATTTGGTGAACCACAATCTGTAAAAGCTTGACTCATAGCTTCCACCTACCTCTGCTCTGGGGAATGAGAGGGTAGGGGGGGGGGGGGGGTAAAGAGCTTTGGTTGGCAGTGTAAATGTAACATACAATTAAAAATATCAATCCAAATGGATACATTAACTTTTAACCAGATCTCCCAATCCTAATTATTATCTTGCGTACAAAAGCTGTCCGGGTAGGAGATAAGATAGGGTACACAACTATGGTATATTTAGTGTTCTTTTGTATTAAGAGATATTGTTGCAACCCTTTTTGAGAATGTAACCATTATACTGAAATGTAATCTACAGTAATTAAGACTTCTGTCAGGCAGTTGCAGATTGCAACCTAAGAGAACAGGAAAATTTTCAATATCTTCTCTCAATTCTTCTCAAGACACGAATATATAAAGAGAGCTCACTCCACAACAGCCGGAGCCAAAATTGTGGGTTTACTTCATTTTTTAAGGGGGTGGGCTCACTCTATTACAGAATCACACAATGTTTAAAGTGTGAACTATGAATAGGTCTTATGGTGAGATTTTAATTTATTTTTCAGTGGGTGAAATCAAAGATTAAGGCTCTGTTTTGTGATGTTACCAAAATGAATGGTGGAGCATTATATACCCTGAATACGCAAATACACTGAAGTCTGGGTAAAATCACACAAACAGTACAAAATAGTGTTCACTGGGGAGAGGAAAGAGGGGTGGTTGAGGGAACAGAAGAGAGAGCAGGGAAAGAAGGGAGATGAAAGGGCTGTGGCTTTGGAGACGTGACACCAATCACCACTCTTTCTTCTTTTCATCCATGGATACACCACCGGGGCCCAGGGCCACCACAAGGAGGAGCCCTCCGATCACAGACATGCTCTGGAAGAAGTCATACTTGAGGAAGTCATGCATGGGCTTGTAGGTGGGGACAGTCCAGAATGCATTGAAGTAGAGATTGAGGCTGAAAAGCCAGATGACCAGGGTTAGAGCTGCCAGCTTGGTTTTGAATCCAATCGCCACCAAGACAATCAATCCTGTTCCCACGACATTCTGGATAATCTGCATGGGAAAGAATCAAAATCAAACATACTGCACATTTCAATAGGGATAAATTATCAACTTCAAAAGTACACTAAAACTCATTACTGAGCCCCAATAATCTGATTCTGGACTAGGATTGCTCAGCTAGTACTGCAGTCTCTGCGAGACTAGCAGAGTGGGCCACTCAGCCACAAGAGCACCATATTTTAGAATACTGTGGCAGCTTTGTTAGGTGCATTCGTGACACAGCTGGCTGCTGCTTGTGTGGAGTTCGCACACTTTCCCTGTGACCATGTAGGTTTCTTCCAGGTGACCTGGTTTCCTCCCACATTCCAAAAAATGTGGGCTGGCACATTGATTGGGCATTGTGAATTGCCCCTAGTGTGAAGATGAATGGTGGAACTTGTCAAGAGTAATGAGAATGTAGGAGGAGGATTATAAAAGTATGATTAGTGTAAATGGAAGTTCGATGGTCAATCCAAGCTCAGAGGGCTGAACCTCTATGACTGTATTTACAACACAGGACAAACTGATTTACAGTCACCGGAAAAAGAACCCGAGGTTACGGGAGGGAATTTATCATTTCAAACAAAAAAAACATTATGTTTTGGAATGTGCTGCCCATAAAGATGATAAAATCAAATTTAATAACTTAAAAAATAATTAACAGAATTGTAGATTCACACGACTGAATGAAAAGTAGAGATAGGCAGAATGGGGCAAATACAATATGATTCCATGACATTAAGGCTGGCACTGTCACAACCCCTCTGTTTTACAGTTAATGTTCTTATTTTTGGTCTCCCCGACATGAGGTGTATTTACAAGCCCCTCATGCACTGAGGTGAACAGAAAGAAATACCCAACCACCGCTAACCCAGGCTACCAGCCCTAATACTGCATAATCATATAGAAATACAACAGTATTTCTGCTGTTAAAGATAACCATGCAGTTTTTCATGTCCGTGGTCAGAAAGGAGTTATTTAGATCAATCTCCTTTCCCTGCTCTCCGTCCGTAGCTCTGCTGCAAAGGCAGAATAAGTGGCAGGCACTGCTGAAACATGAAGATTTCTACCTTCACCATCCTTTTATACCTCAAGTTCCGACTCCCACCATTCCTTGGGTGATTTATTTTTCTCTCCCAAATCATTTCTAATCCTCACACCAACTACCTTAAATTTAATGCCAGCCTCCAACCCTGTTACTGATCTCTCCCTTCAATGGATGCAAGTGGGAGTGTCAGACCAAGAGGGGACTCTCTGATCCATGAGGCCTGGGAATAAACTACCCGACAGAATAGTCTAAATCACATACTGGCTGTACAGTTTTGGATCTTTAGGAAAGCTAGAACAAAACGACCATTCAAAATCAATCCCTCATCCTGCAGCCAACAAATAAACCTGGGGGTATATTGTCCCAGAGATAAACAAGCATTGTACATTGAAAGAGGACAAGTGGACAATTGAAGAATCTCAAATACAAACATAAAATATTGGAAACATAGCGTATTAGGTTGCATATGTGAAAAGAGAAACAGAGTTGATCTTTCATCTGCATAGAGAAAACATTAGTTTTCAGTTGCAGAGAGGGTGGGAGAGGAATGTAGACAAAGAGAATCTCAAGGCCATGGAATAACTGTAGGGGTTACCTGGTTAAGGGGGGGGGGGGGTGATGGAGTCAAAGAGAAAACCAAGAAAAGGTGGGAACAATTAGGGAGAACACAGAGGAATGTAAATACTCTGAAATCAATACCAAGTCAGGCTGATTTACTTGCAGAGCCTTGGATCTGAGTGCTGGGCAAACTTCACAATATCACATCCAAATGCCAGAATATTATTTCAAAGCAACTAACTGAACTATATTGTTTCCTAAAAGAGCTACTTGTCCACATAATGCAAGCCCTGCACTCTAATTTTCAGTTTGCCAAAATACATTTAATACTTCTTACAAAAGATTAACCTGTCTGCTAAAGAAAATTGGGAATAAGTCCATAAAGACCATTGCTGTTCACCATTCCAACTGTCCACATAATCTGGTGCTCACTGCCACTACACTCCTCGGGGACATTTTGCTACTTTAAATTCAAGATGTTTAGACAGATGCCAGATCCAATAATCTTATATATATTTCAATGGGATTATTATATAAGTATCGAGATATGACACAAGTCTCGAATGTGGAAAGAGAAAGGACAGAACACCAGAAGGAATGTTGTTTTTGCTTTACTATCAGAACACTCTGGAAGCAAGCTTTGCTTCCAAGTTCTGCTAGCTATGTGTCCTTTCAAATCTTGCACGAATATATGAATTGCACACGCCGCCCTGGTCACCAGACTTACCGAGAAGAAACTGGAGTTGAAGTGCAGCAAGGTCATGAACATCAGGACGAGCAGCACCCGGCCTCCGAGTTGCATGTACTGTTTCGGCGAACTCTCCTTGATTGTTGGAACTCCAGCGAACATGCTTTTACCTTCTGACCGGGACTCAGCAAGCAACAGCAGCAAGCCACCCCCAAGTGCGAGGTTCCTAATAAGAGCAGAGGCGGGCAATCAGGGAATTAATACGCAGCTCCATTAGGACACTGACACGTTAAGTAGAAACATCGCTGACAACAACAAGGTGTTTACTCTAGGGGTTGACTTATTCTCATTTATTGCCCTTGGAGCTGCCCTCTAAAGGATGCAGTTTCACAGGAGTGCGAAGGCACAAGGTACAGGATGCAGCACACTGCACCGGTAAAAGAGACGCACCTCATCAGGAACTTCAGATCCCATAAAATGCTGTAGGCGATAGTCTGGAATCAAGAAACAAAGAGTTAGTGCCCACCAACCTGTGTTCACGTGCTGCCCCCTCTAGGGGCAGGGGAATGAAGTACAACTCATACTGAATGGAGCTTTGCCTCACTAGGGTGCTGGAGTGGGAATGGTCACTTTGCGAAGATTGAAAAGAGATGGAGAGCTGAGTCTTATCTGTCACACGTACATCGAAACATGCAGTGAATCGCATCATTTGCATCAATTCAAATCAGCACCAGAGCATGCTCATCCACCTTTGGAATAAGGGAGGAAACAGCAATACAATCTCTTCACAGGTGGTGATTGATGGGACTATAAAGTGAGAAGCTAACTACTCTGCAACCATGTACCCAGTCAATAAATGTTTGCAAATTTCACGTTTGAAGCGGAGCGAAAGGAAACGTGGAGCCGTAATGCTGAGACTTTATAAGGTATTACTCAGACTACATTTGGAGTATCTGAGCAATTCTGGAACCCATATCTAACCACTGGAGAGGGTTCCAGAGATTTACGAGAATGATCCAGGAAAGGAAGGGTTAATGTGAAGAGCACTTGATAGGTCTGTAAGTGGAGTTTGGAAGAATAGTTGGGGGGGGGTCCCTCATTAAAACCTATCAAATATTGAAGGCCTAGAGGTGGAAAGAATGCTTCCAATAGTGGGAGAACCCAGAGGACACAGCCTCAGTACTGAAGAATGTCCTTTTAGAACAGAGATGAGGAATTTCTTTACCCAGAGGTTGGTGAACCTGTGGAATTCATTAGCACAGACAGCTGTGGAGGCCGTCATTGGGTATATTTAAGGTGAATGTTGATATGCTCATGATCAGTAAGGGCGTAAAACATTACAGGGAGAAAGTAGGAGAATAGGGTAGACAGAGAACATAAATTAGCCATGGTCAAATGGCAGAGCAGACCAAATAGGTTGAATGGTCTAATCCCACTCCTGTATCTTGTGGTCTTATTAAAAGCAGGTAAGCAGTGGGTAGCTCAGTAGTGGAGCAGACAGGAATGCTGTCACAGCTACAACCACCTGTGTTGTGACCAGGAGAGTTTCGTCTGGATGCTCCAGTTCCCTCCTATTTCCCAAATAAAGGCATGCAATTCAGACTAAATGACCCTGTAAGATTACTTCTACTGGAGGTGAGTGGCAGGGAGTTTGTAGGGAATAGGCTCCAAGATAGCAACTAGGATTGTTACAAGAACAGGCATACTCATTGGGTCAAATGGCTACCTGTTTTATTAGGGAATAAAAGAAGCAGTTGAGATTGTGTAGTCACCAACTGAATGATTAGAAGAATAGGACTAAAGTCCTGTTCCTATAAATGCCCCTATATTACAGAATTATATGCAACAGGCCCCTCAGCCCTACATAACCATGCTGACCATTGTACCCACCTATACTAACCCAATTTACCCACATTAGATCCATAGGCTTTGGTGTCTTGGCAATTCAAGAGCCTGTCTGGAAGCTTAGATGTTTGGAAGAGACCTGCCTTCACCACCTCCCTCAGGCAACATGCTTCAGATTCAAATTCTGTGTGGAAAGAATTTCTCCTCAGTACCCCCATAAATCTCACCTCAATCCTACGCCCCTTATCTCAAGAAAATCTCTCAGTGGGGCAAAAGGTTCTTACAATTTACCTTTGTATGTGGGGTGGCAGGGAAGGGAGGAATGTGGATTGGAGATTGTTCGATTCATCCCTTTCCCATTCCGTGCCCCTCTCCCCTACAACCAGGGAATGCAAAGGCCAATTTGTGCCTTTGGGTTAAGGAAGAAATCTTGTATACGTGAATAAAATCAGAGGAATGATGGATGAACACATTGCACAGAGCACATGCATAAATAAGAGATTTATTTTCTGTAAGAAATGTCTTCTATTTAGGGAGACATTAGTCAACTAATCAGAACCAACTCCAATCCTGCCTTGCTAGCACAATCCAGCCAGAAAGTAAAATGGAGGGAGATGCTGAACACCAAGGTCTGACCCAATGAGGCAGAGCAACTGGAGGTCTTACTGGTCCTCACTGATGGTAGAAAGGGAAGGGAGTACCTAAACATCAAGATGTTCTTTACTCTGGGAGCACTGGAGATTATAGGAAAGGGGGGGTCAATGGAATCATGTTTTCCGCTACTGGTCTCCGATGCAAACCAACAAAAAACATTCACTACCTCAAATGCTTACCTGTAATGCTATAATCCCAAATAGTCCAAAGCAGGCATATTGTACAAAATTTCTACTTAATATCAGGATGCATCCCCCTGGGGAATGGAAAACAAAGAAATAAATAGAACAAAATGAAAAACATCATGGGAAAGATGAGAAAGGGTAGTTAGCTCTCGCTTACCTAATTGCCCAAATAGATTAATCAGCACAAAGCAGGTAGCCAGGAAGTAGCCACAGCCCCAGGTGACCTCAATGTAATCCCGCTGCTCGTTCCACTGAAACCACATCCGAATTCCATCCTCCAGGAAGGTACTTATTAGACACAGTCTGGCAAGATGCGGCAGATACTGCTTGGTCATTCGCAGAAACTGGAAAATATCAATTGGAGCAAGGAAAATTTAAAACTTTATTGCAATAGCTCCTAGCCCTTCAAGACAATACCCCAGTGCTATAAATGAACAGGTTTTTGAATCATAGCACCAAAGCCCAATGTTATTGTGACAGACCTAAGCACCCATTACTGAAACTCAGTGATATCAGATGCAGACACAAAATGCTGGGGAATGGTCTCGACCCCAAAACGCCAGCTCGTTATTCCACTCCACAGATGCTGAAATCTGTAACTCTGGAGTTCTAGCATCTGCAGAATCTCGTGTTTATTGTCAGATGCAATTTCGCATTCACCAAGAAAACTGCACCTAATTCCACTCAGCACGTATCAAAGGCCACTTCAACATCTGAAGGCATGTTCTGGAAGACCAGAGAAAAGAGCAACAGAAGTAGAAATTCTCTACTGGTGTAAACAAGTCATTCCCCAGTAAATAAATCCATCCAAGAGGCCCAGTTTGCTCCACGAAGAACTAGAGCTGCACCTAGTTAATACACTGTGTATGGAAATTTGTGGTACAGATGCTGTCTTCTGCGTTAACATTTATTGCCCTCTGAAATCCAACGCCTACTTTCTTTATTACATTGAACTATGACAGGATTCTCATCTCTGGTGACATCAATATTCATATGAATGATCTCTCAGATGCAGACTCTGCAGTAGCTGAATTCGTGAGCTTACTAGACCAACTAGATCTTACCCAGCATGTCACTGACTTGGAAATACTGTTGATGGCTGTCTGATACCATTATCTCTGATCATTTTTATATACCTTTTGATGCCCTCCTGCCTGAAACCAAGACCAAAAAATCACAATTAAAAAACGTTTCTGATGCTGCAGCACAACAAATTCTCTGAGTTGACTGGTTATCTAACCCATGTGACTTAAACTGGGCAATAAAATGGTTGATTCTTTCAGCAATAACCCAATTATATCAAACACTCGGAGTTACAAAGAAATCACAGTAAAAACCCACGAACCCAAGAGATCCTGCAGAGTATTAAAGAGAAGATGAAGGGAAACTGGACTAGAAGTCAGCCATATTTTCAAGGATAAACTATGCTCCTTTAACACTGCCATATGCTCTGCAAGAAGAGTCAATTTTTCCAAAACTGTAGAGAATAGCAGTGATTCAAGAACATTGTTCTCAACTATAAATCAACTATTGACCACAAAATGCAATTTTTTTTCATCAACAAAATTACTTCCATTAGCAAGAGGACAACTACAGATACTAGAAACCTGTACAGCCAACCTCTTAAAAAGACAGCCATCACACCAAAATTCCAAGTATTTCTGACAGAGAACTCTATAAAGGTAAACAGTCTACTTGCTGACTAGACCCTATCACACTTATTGAGGATTGTTAGGAATATTATTAACTGGAGTTTTTCCAGATGCCTTCAAAACTGTGACTGTCAAACTTCTACTTAAAAAGCTAAACCTCGTCAATGAGATACTAGCTAATGACAGGTTAGTATCAAATCTTCCCTTCCCAGGCATGGTCCTTAGGGAAGTCATTTTAAACCAACTCAACAGATTTCTGAATGAGAATAATATTCTAGAAAAGTTTCAGTCAGGTGTTAGAGCAAACCACAGCACAGAGACTGCCCTTACCAGAACCACCAGCAACCTTAAGCTCAGCACTGACACTAACTCAGTTCTGATTCTTTGAGATCCAAGTGCTGCCTTTAACACAATTGACCACAACATTCTCCTAGATTGCGTTGCAAACTGTGTCGGCCTCTCTGGTAGTCCTCTTAATTGCTTAATTCTCTGGGAGAAAATTTCTTTTGTCTGTCATGGAGACCGATTTTCTAAGATATAGTGTACCTTTTGGTGCTGTCTTCTCCTTATACATCAACACACACAAAATGCTGGTGGAACACAGCAGGCCAGGCAGCATCTATAGGGAGAAGCGCTGTCGACGTCTCCTTATACATGCTCCCTTTAAGGAGACATCATTAGAGAGCATAAATTTGATTTCCACAGTTATTCAGATGACACACATTGTGTATCTCAGTTGAGCCTGATGGTGATAACATCCTATCTTTTCTGATTTCTGGTACGGCTGCTATAAACAAATGAATGAGCAATAATTTCCTAAAACTAAATAAAGATAAAATTGAAATACTCTTGGTTGGTCCCAAAGCCAAAAGAGATAAACTTGGGATAGACTCCTGATGAAGGGTTTCGGCCCGAAACGTCGTCACTACCTCCTCCCATAGATGCTGTCTGGCCTGCTGAGTTCTGCCAGCATTTTGTGTTTTTATAAACTCGGGAACTTGGCTCCCCTGTAAAACTAGAAGTAACTGGCTTGGGAGTTACCTTTGACTCAGATTTGAATTTTAAATCTCACGAAGTAACCAAAGCATCATTTCTATACTTACGAAATATCGCGAAAGTATGTTCATTTTTGTGACGTAATGCTGCTGAAAAACATTCACTCCTTTGTACTGGCCTTCCAAAGTAATCTACCAATAAACTTCCACTCATTAGGATGCCAGTGCTACACTTTTAACCGAAACCAGGATGAAGGAACGTATCACTCCCATACTAGCTACTCCACATTGACTTCCCGGATCTTTTACAATTGATTTTAAAGTTCTCTCGTTTTTAAAGCTCCTAATGGTGCGATATCAGAGTACATCCCAGAAGCGTTTTTGTTTTATAATCCTGCGTGAGCTCTCAAGTCTTCTTCAGCTGGTCTTTTAAATTTAAACAATTTCCCTCAAAAGTTTACTAGCAGGTCAGCTTTTTTGAACTATGCTCCTAAACTGTGCAATTCAATAACCTAAAACAGTAAGGATGCAGACTCAGTTGACACTTTGAAATGCCAGCTTAAAGCCTATTTATTTACCGGTAATCTTGCTTTTTAACTAACATCCTGGTCTTTTATTTTCTTATTTATTTTTAGTTTTTCATTTTAACTTTCATGTTTGCACTTAAAGATGTAGCACTTTGAATTACATCGGGATGAAAAGTGCTCGATAAACAAAATCATTATTATGACCTTATGCTCCTCTGCTAACAATTACAAGCACAAGAACACCAAGTAAAGCAACAAACTCAACAATGATTCCAACTACATAGCACCTTTTAATGAAGTGCAAATTACCAAGGCGTTTCACAGGAGCATTATTCAGTACCGAGCTCTACAAAGTCTAGAAACAAAGTTTGGCCTAAGAGGGAGGTTTTTGTGGAGTTAAATGAAGGCAATGCTTGCTGGTGATTTGGGGTGGGGGGTTCTATGTTTTAAGGGAAAAAAAAGGAGTTATTTGAAAACTAGGATACAAACAGAAATCAATGCAGAGATAATAATAGAGGTAACATTTAATCTGTGTAGTTCTCTGGTAAAGTCCTTTGGGGAAGACTAACATCATGCAAGACACTTCAAGAATGGAATAAAAACTGAAAATGCTAGAAAAACTCAGCAGGTCAGGCAGCGCCATAGATACAATCAATATTTTGAAACTCTGACCTTTCAACAGTTCTGATGAAAGACCTCAAATACAAAACATCAACCATTTTTCTTTCCATAGATGTTACCAACCTGCTAACTTTTTCCAGCACTTTTTGTTTGATTTCAGATTTCCAACAACTACTTTTTTTCTCTTTAAGAATGAAACCATCCTGCATTTTTCTTCTTAAGAGCGGGTTTTAAAATACTTGCTCCAGTAGAGAGAGAGATCAGGAGCTTATTTGAAACCACTCGTGGCGCTCAAATTTGCACGAAGAAAAGTGTTGAGAATTCAGCTGTGGATACATTATAGTGCAATATGATCAGGAGATCGCTCGCTGCTGGCCACAAACATCAACACAACTTGATCGACAAGTTAAGATTAAACATGTTTCAACATTTCTCACATTCTGTGCACTGAAACAGGCAGGCTTGAATGCAAGAATCATTGATGCTGAGCTTCCAAGTGTGCTGCAGCCTCAATGTGGAAAAGGCCTTCTGAAAATCCAAGTAAACAACATCCACTGACCTTCCCTTGTCCATCCTGCATGCTATTTTCTCAGAGAATTTCAGCAGATTCCTCAGGCATGATCCCCCCTCAAGAAACCATGCTGACTTCAGCCTATTTTATTGTGCACCTCCAAGTACCCTGAAACACTATCCTTAGTAGTGGACTAACATCTTACCAATTACTGAAGTCTGGTTAACTGGCCTTTAATTTCCCATATCTTGCCTCCCTCACTTCTTGAACAGTGAAGTGAAATTTGTAATTTCCCAGATCTCCAAAACCACTCCAGAATCCTGAGATTCCTGAAAGATGCCTCCACTATCTATTCAGCTAGCCCTTTCAGAACCTTGGGTGTAGTCCGTCTTCAGAACTTACAGCTTCCAAAGCACCTTCTCATTAGTAATAACATCTACCTGACACTCTGAAACTTCTAGGATCCTGCTCGTATCTTCCACAGTGATGCAAAATATTTATTCATTTTGCCCACCATTTCTTTGTCACCTATTACTACCCCTCCAGCATCACTCTCCTGTAGTCCAAAGCCTACTCTTGCCTCTTACTGTTTATATATCTGGAAAAAAAACCTCTTATATTATTGGCTAACTTACTTACACATCACAATTTCTCTTTTTGTTGCCTCTGTTGGTGTTTTTTAAATAAGTTTCTCAATCCCCTAGCTTCTCACTAGAGTTTGCTACACTGTATGCCCTTTCTGACTTACCCTATTGGTCACAACTGCATCATTCTCCCTTTAGAATGCTTTTTCTTTGGAATGAACCAATCCTACATTGTCTGGATTACTCCAGAAACTCCAGCCATTGCTGCAATACTGTCACTCCTTCCAAACAGCTTTGGCCAGCTCTTCTCTTTCCCTTTACTCCAACGTAATACTGATACATCTGATTTAACTCCCCCCCCCCCCCCCCAAACTGCAGGATGAATTCTATGATCACTGCCTCCTAAGGGTTCCTCTACCTTAAGTTCCCTAATCAAACCTGCTTCATTACACAACACCCAATCCAACATTTCCTTTTCCCCAAGTGTGCTCAACTACAGGCTGCTCTAAAAAGCCATTTGTGGTCATTCTACACATTCCTTCCCGTGATCCAGCACCAACCTGATTTCCCCGATCTACCTTATCTGCCCCTTACCATTGGGCAGAAGATACACCAATCTGAAAGCATGTACCAAGGTCAGCTATCCTGCTGGTCCCCATTGGAAGGCACATTCCTGATCATAATTTACTCGTTGTGGCCTACCTGTGATTCATCTTCTCAGTAACACTTTTTCCTGCAGTTATTGTTTTATCTTGCACTGTGGTAAAGAATTGATATGCAAAGCAAGTTTGGTACATGTGGTAATAATAAACCAACCAGTTACAAGTCTCCAAGCCAGAACGCATCACCAGTATCTCACCCCACCACTGTTTTCTTTCCCACAGCACATTCAACTTCCCCAACCCTCTATTGTTTGCCTGCTACTCCCCTCCATTAAGAGCTATTTACAGAAGCTCGTTAACCGAACATCATACCTTTGGGATTAAAGTGAGCTGATCATTTTACTTCAATTGATTGCTGAGTTCGAATTCCAGCATACAGTGTTTGTAACCTGCAACTCCCACTGAGACAAATCCATCTCTCTTACCCCACCAACCAGCTATCTACGGAATTACCAGTCTCCTTCCGCAAAAAGGAATAGCACTGTAAACGCAGGGAACTAAAACAGGACCAAACTGGCAAACGCATGAGGAAGTGTGTAATGAGCCGTGGCATGAGGAACAATTTGTATTCCATTCACCTTCCACAAATCTCGTTATCACAAAATGCTTCATGCCCATTTAACATTTCAACCACAGTTCTTGCCTTGAAATATGAAATGGAACTGCCAATTTTCAATATGCTGGTGATCAAATCAATACATTCTCAGCAATATCGACAGAAAGAAAAATCAACTTATTGATTGCCTCTCGGGATTAAGTACATTCCTTCAATCTCAGTTCCATGGGCTGACGTGATGAAAGAATCCTCCTCACAGTTTATCCTGAGCAGCTGTGTAACACAGGGCTCGGAATTAGGGGCTTTTTCCAGAGACACACAGAGGGTTGGACTTCAACTGCTGCTAGAAGACCATCAACTCAACTGAAAGGCACTTTGGTCTGAAACATGGTGGTCTCCCAGCACAGTGAGATCGTCATCTGAACCCTTAGTGCCTAGGTGGCACATGGGGCCTCCACAAGGGTCTTCCATTTCTGCCGGCCTTTTGCTCTGCTGCTCTCCATTACCCAGTTCATGCCTACTTCTTTCAGTTCTGCTTCTACAGATCTTTGCCATGTCATTTTGGGCGTGGCCCTACTCCGTTTTCCCTGTGGGATCCACCTTAGTGCTACTTTTGCTAGTTGATCATTTAGCATTCTCATTACACGACCCAGCCATCTCCATTGTCTTCTTTTCACACAAACTGAAATTGATTCCACATTGCAAGATGTAAGCAAGTCTTGATTTCTGATTTTGTCTGGAATGTGTCAAGTTTCTCACAGATGTCTTTCGTCATTTTCCAATGTTCACTTCCATAAGGTAGCACGCTTAGGATGTTGCTTTTAAAAATTCTGATTTTGGTATTAAGTTTGAGTTGTGGGGATTTCCAAACTGCACTGAGGCTGCCAAAAGCTTGATTTGCTTTAGATAGTCTTGCTAATACGTCCTTACCACTATCTCCATCAGTGCTGACTTTACTCCCAAGGTACGTGAACTCATCTACCTCTTCCATTTGCTGATTCTTGATGATAACTGGCTGGAGGTTGGAAGCGTTCATCTTTATGATCTTTGTTTTTCTCACTTGAATGTTCATCCCAAGAGCACAGTGAGATGTCCGTAAGCAAATACTGCTGACCGGCCATCCCAGTGCTGAGGGACACATGCAGCTATTGCAAATACTCAGGGAAGGACCACAGTTCAGGGTTCTTCTGCTACTGGGCATGGAGGAGCTGAATTGGGTGGGGACACCCTCAAATATGTTACATTAGCCTTGAGAACCAGGGAGAGTGCCATGTTTATTTAAAAAAGTTAACAATACTGAAAAGTAAGTTAACTCTCCTGTTTATTAGAACACACAACAGTACAGGCCATTGGTGTTTGTTTTAATTTTTCTTTAAAATGTAAAAAAGTGGGAGCCAGACTGGTAGCTCATGAGATGATCTGCTCCTTCAGGCAGATGTGAGTTTCCCAGTCGCTCAAAAGATTTGGCAAGTAAATGTTCATTTGTGGTACCATTCCAGTCCAGAGCTGTGTGTTGTAAAGAGTACAAATCCCCGAAGTACTTAGAATGTTTAGAATCACTGGTGCCCAGGGAGAACGAGAGTTTCATATTGGGATTGAGACCTTGATCTTCAAAAACTATTTTCCTGAGATACTGCAGGCATTGAATTGCATCAGTAATGTCTGCCATTGCAGGGAGATTTCCCTTGAGATCTGGGAAGCATTCCACATTGATTGAAATCTGGCCTTGCTTCTTGATTTTGGGAATTTGGTGCTATACAGCAGGCATATGCTGGTAACAGACCTTTCTTCTGCAGTGTAAGACTTGAGCAAACCGAGTGCCCATTGACTTGGAGTCCAGCTCCAAGCACAAGCAGCTCGGTACTGAGGCCTTACTGGGATGACTTGGTTCTGGAGTGGAGATGAAGTAGGGTGAAAAGTTTCCCATTTGTCCTGAAGGGTGGAGCTAGTCCACATTGACATCAGCAGCTACCTCAGAATTATGAAATGTTGTGCAAACAGTTTATCTTCAATCCCAGGGGCTACCATGCAGACTTTTGGGTTTATTGGAGCTTTACAAACTTCAAGTACAACTTTACAGTCTTCCAAAGTACTAGCTTTAAAAAAAAAAATCAGGCTACAATTTTATTAAATCATACCTTCCTGCTTTTAAGTTATTTGGAAGCCAACCCTCCAATATTATCAAACAACTGTATATATGAACGGCTGAGTCGGCTATAATTTCCCCCAAAAAATAAACATTTAAATTTGTAAACAGCTCTTTGTAACTTAGTGCAACAGGGAAAAATCATTATTGTTCTTCTCTTGGATGGAATATCAACTTGTGGTATGAAAAATGGAATTCTTCACCCAATTAGTTTACACCAGACCCAAACCCGAAGTGAGGGAAATCTGTTTGCTAGAGATCATTATGAGCCACTGAACTACAGATTGTTAATCCTTTCAAAGACATCATACTTTAAAAAAAAATTCCAACTAATTGAGTGACAGTATGCATTTACATTGCTCACTCTGGAACGGTAGTGTCTGATAATCATTAAGCAATCAATGTTCAGCTGCCATTTTAGCAAAACTGAAATTTAAAAAGATCTTAAATGTCTTTCTTGTGGATAGTACCAAGTTAGGAAAGAACGGGACAGCAAGAACTACTGTAAAGTGCCTTAATTTTAACACAACTTGAGCATTTAATCAAAGCTTCATTGCCCTCCAAGTGAAACACAGATCCTGTTTCAATATTGAAGGGACACAGGAACAACTAAAGATGTTCTTATCCCTGCAAAGGGCCACTTGCCCTCTTGACTCCTCCAAAGAACAAACTTGAACAGGAGCAAGAAAGTTTATCCTCCAACCACACTCAATGAAACCAGCTTAGCCAATTAGTATATGTGCCTTGCTGTGTGCAAGCTATACTGTTGCCTTTCTTGTACTCTAAGTACTGCCACTGGCTGAGAAAGTTGTGTAGGTAGCTAGTGAGGGCATATCTCATGTCATTAGGACATTTCCACAAATATACAGGGAGCAATTAGGTGGGCCAACTGGCCTGTTTCTCTGCTGTAGAGCTACATGACTCTAAAAGCAATTGGCCCTCAGCCAGAGTTCACTGATGTCATTTAACTCTCCATACTATTCCAAGGATATTGACGTGAAATGTTAACTATGTTTCTCTCATCGCATCTGGGCACATCCAGCATCTTCAGAATGCCAGCAATCTGCAGGATTTTGCTTTTCCACTTTCTTTTGAAGTTTGCATATTTGTGACTTTGGATTACCAAAGTCTGAACCAGACTGAGTTGTTACAGTCACAATAAGACAATATAACATTCCAATGCATAGTTTAAACTGGAACCACAGCACTCTGAAGGTTGGAAGATACAATGATAAAGGTATGTTTACATTTGGGATTCCAATCTGAGACTGGAGCTTAAAAATGGTAGACCTAAAACAGCAAACTCTATAATATTAGAGAATATACACATAGAAGGATCAAGCAATCTATTAAACCACACAGTCTACCTTGTGTGTTCCTTGCATGGTATTGTCTGTTCACCCAGCACTCTCTTTGTAACATTTTACCTTGCATTCTTGGTTTTGCTTTCACCTCGTACAACCTTGCATTGTGAAATAATCTGTATGGCATTCTAAACCATTTTTTTTTCAAATGTGCCTTGGTATACGTGATAATAATAAATCAATTTATTGCTGTGGTGGTGATGTGTGATGGAGAGCATTAAATAGGTGCACCACTGCCCAATGTGGAAGGTCCTAATGTGTTGGATAGAAAGAGGCTGCAAGGGCTTTGGACTCAGCCCTCCCCATCATCTTTAGGAGGCGGCAGTAAGGAGCTTCACTCTCCAGGAATGCCCTTTTCTAATTACTATCACTGGGGTGGAGGTTCAGGAGCCTGTAGACCCACACTCAATGATTCCGTAACAGGGTCTTTCCCCTCCACCACTAAATTTCTCATTGGACCACTAAACCGCTTCACTGTTACTTTTTTTACTCTAGTTTTTGGTAACTTAATTTTTATGTCTTGCTCTGAACTGCTGCCACGAAACACATTTCACGACACAGTGATAACAAACCTGACTTTAAATTACTTTACCTTCTGTAAACAAGCTATTCCTTTACAGTTTTATGATTACAATAAAATTGGTGGCGATTTATTCTCGGCACAACAGGGGGACAGTCTGGCCAGGAGAGCGGGGAGACGACGGCCGAGAACTGGAGCTCGTCACTGCGGCGTTTGCTGGGATGCCTTGCCGGGGGCAGAGGGACGGAGGCTGGACGGCCGGCATTCCGGAGGAGAGGGTCGCGGGAGGTGGGAGACCGGGGAGAGGGAGCAGGGGCTCGGAGCGATGGGAGCCGGGAAGCTGGGCCACGGAGAGGCCTGGGGTCGTTATTTTGACTAAATTAGGAGTTCCTCTGAAGCTGAGGTGGGGGGTAACCGACGAGCCTGCCACCGGGCCAGTGCTCGATCTCGGGGACAGTCGGGTGCTCCGGCCAGTACCTGGTCGGCGATGTCCTCCGCCGCTCCCATGATATCGGTGTGACCCATGGTGCCGATGCCGCGCTCCCGCCGCCCGGGCTCCCCACCGGAAGTGATCCCCGCTCCCACCGATTGGGGAGGCGGGGCGGAGTCCCTCTGTCTCCCAGAACACACAGCAGCGCCACGCAAGTGCCACGTCGGGCTATGCAAATCGGGGGGCGGGGCGTGAGCGGGTGACGCACCGTGCGTCCACCCACGCGCGCAGTGTTGCCAGCTGTCACTCAGGGCACCCGTTGTCATGGGAACAGGGCGCAGGCGCACTACAGTTGAGCCACATGGGCTCCTTCCTGAAAGGGGGACTGGATGCCTCTCTAGGGGGCTTTATCAGTGGCAATTGTACCATGTTTTATTTAAAGAAGCGTTCACTCAACCCTGGAACAATCTGGACTGCAAAGATGCATGCAACAAGATGCTCTTTATTGACAACAGTTTGGCATTCAATACCTTCATCCCCCCAGAGCTAATCAATAAGCTTCAAAACCTTGGCCTCACTTTGTGTAATTGGATCCCTGATCTTCTCACTTGCAGACCCCAGTCACTCACATTTCCATCACAGTCAAACAGAATACAGAATTCCCGCGGGTCTCCGGGAACGTGGTGGACCTCGACGATCGGGTCCAGGTACGGTCTGGAGTTGAAGCAATTCTGGTGCGTCGATGATCTTCAGCTGGGTCAGTAACTTTGCCAGGGTGTTGTTGATCTTGCTAGATGTAGCAAATTAGAGGTTTAGAAGGGTTTCTCGGGTATAGGATAGTGTAGAGGGCAGTTTGCTCGGGAGAGCACGCGCAGAGTTGCCAGTTACCAGCGCCATCCTAATAGATGAAACAGAATACACAGCAGTTCTGCATCTCCCTGCAGTAGGTGAGTCTCCCTTTAAGATCATCCACCTTGTTCTCTATGGCTTGCACATTAGCTAGTAGGATGGTGGGCAGAGGGATCCTAAAGCCCCTCTGCTTCAATCTGACCAGCCGCCCAGCTCTTTTCCGATGCTTCCTCAGTAATTTGTGCATCTTTCCAGGTTTCCATCTTGTGTGTTGTTGGCAGCTCTTTGAGGTAGGTGGATGGATGAGGATGAGGTCCTCCGTGACTGCTTTGAATCAGTGGACTGGTTAGTATTCAAGGACTTGACAGCTAACCTCTATGAGTATGCCTCAGCTGTCATGGACTTTATCTGGAAATGCACAGAAGACTGTGTGTCTCGCAAGACGATCCGGGTATTCCCTAACCGGAAACCTTGGATAAATTATGAGGTCCAGTCCCTTTTGAAGGCTAGAGCTGTGGATTTTAGGTCCGGAGATACCAGTTGCTACATGGAATCCAGGCGTGAACTCCGGAAAGCCATAAAGGGTGCCAAGAGGCAATATCGAGCCAAGTTGGAAACCCAGGCTAACCAGAGGGGTGCCAGTAGACTATGGCAGGGTCTAAATGAGATCACTGGGCACAAAGAAAAGGCTGGGAATATCAATAACTGTAGCGCTTCTCTTCCTGACGAACTTAACGTATTCTATGCAAAATTCGAACAGAAGAGGAGCGTCCCGACCCCTCCGGATGAACCGGACCTGGTGGCATCAAGATTCATCGTCACCGAGGAAGACGTTAGAAGAGCCTTCCTGAAGATAAATCTAAGGAAGGCAACAGGCCCAGATGGCGTCCCGGGATGGGTTCTCCGGGCCTGTGCAAGCGAGCAAGCTGGAGTGTTTGCTGACATCTTCAGCTGCTCCCTGCTTCAGTCTAAGATCCCCTCGTGTTTTAAGAAAGCAACGATAATCCCGGTGCCGAAGAAAAGCAAGGTGGCATGCCTGAATGACTACCGACCTGTGGCTCTAACATCAATTGCTATGAAGTGATTCGAGCGATTGGTTATGGCACACATCAACCATAACCTACCGGTCAACCTCAACGCTTCGCAATTCGCCTACCGGAGCAACAGGTCAACGGCAGATACCATCTCTCTGGCCCTACATTCCTCCTTAGAACACCTGGAGAATAAAGGCGCATATGTAAAGCTCCTTTTCATCGACTACAGCTCTGCCTTTAATACCATCATTCCAAATAAACTGATTCCTAAGCTCCGGAACCTGGGTCTTAGCATTCAGATCTGCAGCTGGATCTTCAACTTCCTCACAGACAGGGCCCAGGCTGTAAAAATAGAGGACAAGTTCTCCTCTACAATCACTCTGAGCACTGGTGCCCCACAAGGCTGTGTACTCAGCCCCCTGCTGTACTCACTGTACACCCATGATTGTGCAGCCATGTTTTCATCGAACTCAATATATAAGTTTGCTGATGACACCACAATTGTAGGCCGTATCTTGGGTAATGATGAGTCTGAGTACAGAGAGGAAATTATGAACCTGGTGGCATGGTGCGAAGACAATAACCTATCCCTCAACGTCAGCAAGACAAAGGAATTTGTTGTTGACTTCAGAAGGAGTAGTGGACCGCACAACCCCATCTACATCGGTGGTGCGCAGGTGGAACAGGTCAAAAGCTTTAGGTTCCTCGGGGTGAATATCACAAATGACCTGACTTGGTCTAACCAAGCAGAGTCCACTGCCAAGAAGGCCCACCAGCGCCTTTACTTCCTGAGAAAGCTGAAGAAATTTGGCCTGTCCCCTAAAACCCTCACTAATTTTTATAGGTGCACCATAGAAAGCATTCTTCCAGGGTGCATCACAACCTGGTATGGAAGTTGTCCTGTCCAAGACCAGAAGAAGCTGCAGAAGATCGTGAACATAGCCCAGCACATCACACAAACCAATCTTCCATCCTTGGACTCACTTTACACCACACGCTGTCGGAGCAGCGCTGCCAGGATAATCAAGGACACGACCCACCCAGCCAACACACTTTTTGACCCACTTCCCTCCGGGAGAAGGTTCAGGAGCTTGAAGATTCATACGGCCAGATTTGGGAACAGCTTCTTTCCAACTGTGATAAGACTGCTGAACAGATCCTGACCCAGATCTGGGCCGTACCTTCCAAATATCCGGACCTAACTTGCACTACCTTACTTTCCCCTTTCTATTTTCTAATTATGATTTATAATTTAAATTTTTCTTATATTTAATTCGATTTGTACTTCAGGGAGCATGAAGCACAGAAACAAATATCACTGTGATGATTGTACGCTCTAGTATTGTTTGATGACAATAAAGTCTCCATCAGCGCTGGCGCACCTCAAGTACGTAGCCCCCTGCTCTACTCACTTTACACTTACAACAGTGTGGCTAAGCACAACTACAGCACCATAGTCAAATGTGCTGACAAAAGCACCGCCATAGGTCGAATCAAAGGTGGTGACGAATCAGCATGTGGGAGGGAGATGGAAAATCTGCCTGAGTGGCCCCACAACAACAACTTCTCACTCAATGTCAGCAAGATTATCAACTTCATGAGGAGGAAACGAGAGGCCCATGAGCCAGTCCTTATCAGAGGTGGAGAGGGTCGGCAACTTTAAATTCCTCAGTGTTATCATTTCAGTGGGCCTTCCCTGGGCCCAGAACACAAGCGCAATTACCAAGAAAGCGCGACAGTGCGACAGTGCCTCTACTTCCTTAGGAGTTTGCAAAGATTCAGCATGACATCTAAAACTTTGACAAACTTCTACAGATGTGTGGTGGAGAGTATATTGACTGGCTGCATCACAGCCTGAGATGGAAACACCAATGCCCTTGAATGGAAAAGCCTACAAAAATAATGGATACAGCCCAGTCTATCACGGGTAAAGCCCTCCCTACCACTGAGCACATCTTCACAGATCACTGTCACAGCATCCATCACCATGGACCCTCACCACCCAGGGCCTGCTCACTTCTTGCTGCTGCCATCAGGCAAAGGTGAACCTTAGGACTCACTCACACCACCAGGTTCAGGAACAGTTATTACCCCTCAACCATCAGGCTCTTGAACCAAAGGGGATAATTTCACTCAGCTTCACTTGCCCCATCATTAAAATGTCACTTCACTTTAAAGGACTCTTCATCTCACATTCTCGATATTTATTGTTTATTTATTTATTATTATTTCTTTCTTTTTGTTTTTGCACAGTTCGTTTTGTCCTTTGCACCCTGCTTGTGTGCCCAAGCAGATCTGGTTTTTTATTGATTCTATTATGGTTATTAATCATTTATGAAATTATTGAGTATGCCTGCAAGAAAGTGAATCTCAGGGTTGTAAATGATGACATAGATGTAATTTGATAATAAATTTATTTCGAACTTTGAAGTAATGCTGTTGAATGTACTGATCAAATGACAAAAGAATGTAAAGAGTTTTGCAGTGTTTTTGCTCTTGTTTACATAGTTGTGATTAAAGTTCATTTTTGAAATTAAGTATACACATACACACTACACATTCACAGACAGGAACTGCCCTGCATACTGAACACACAAGAGATTGCAGATGCTGGAACACACAAAGGCACAAGAGGGACGGATGAAGGGCCTGGACCTGGAACATCAACCGGCCATTCCCCTCCATTGATGTTGCCTGTCCCAATGGGTTCCTCCAGCACCTTTGTGTGTCACTGCCTTTGAGTGCCCCATTCCGCACATGGCACAGGAACACTGCCCTTAAATAAGTGTGTGGCGTGGTAGTGTAGCTGTTAGTGTAACACCGTCACGGCACCAGCTACCCAGGTTCAGTTCCTGCCGCTGCCTGTAAGGAGTTAGTACATTCTCCCTGTGACCCCACATATTTCCTCCTGGTGCTTCACTCTCCTCCCACATCTCAAAGGGGTCGTAGGTTAATTGGTCACTGTAAATTGTCCCGTGATTAGGCTGGGATTAAATCAGGGCGTTACTGCGCAGTGTGGCTCAAAAGGCCAGAAAGGCCTGTCCCACGACAGATAGAGAGAGAGGAATAAATAGATAGATCGAGAGCTAGATAGATAGGTAGAAAAAGAGATAGATGGAGAAAGAGAGATAGAGAGAGATGGAGCAAGGGGGAGATAGAGGTAGAGAGACAGAGGGAGAGAAAGATAGAGGGATAGAGAGAGGGAGGGAGAGATGGAGGTTGGAAGAGAGATAGATAGAGAGAGAGATGGAGATGGACAGAGGGAGGGAAGGAGAGAGAGAAGATGTAATTGGGTGACATGGGCTCATTGGACTGGAAGGACCTATTGCTGTGCTTTATCTCTTAAAAAAGACACAAGGACTCCCATCCACCATGAATGCATTTGTTATGCATTGGTATTCGGGGCGGCAGAAGTTAAACACACCGTTCCGTTCTGAGTTTAACAAATAGGAGAAAAGAGTCAAGTCTCAGTGTCAGGTCATGGTCCTGTAAAGACGGTAACGAACCAAGCACTAGCATGCCCTCCATGCTGAGCCACCCCCATGCTCTCTCTTACAGCAGCAACCGTATAGCAGAACCAATCTATAGAACCGTCCAAAGGCAGAGCAATTTCGAACTTCAATAGTTCGAGATGACCATTAGACAATCAGAGGTCCTCAGCCAGCCTGCCCCTCTGGCCCACTCCACTCCCTTACAACAAAAGTACACAATAAAACCTCGAAAGCCATGAGCTACTTCCCATGCATAAGGTAGACATGGATGATGAGATTCACCATCAGCACAGCCACCGAGTAAAACAGTGACATCTCAAACCTCTGCCCTCCTACTTCCCTCGGAGACTGGGACTGTTCCCCTCACCTACCTCAAGGCATGGAAGAAATATCAGCAATCCTCTTTCTGCAAATTTCTCCAAGTCTGCTGGCGGGATAGATAGATCAACAACAGAATCCTCTCCATGAGCAACAACACCAGCAATGAGCCTCCACTCACGTTAAGTTGTTTCCAGCGGCAGGCCAGAATGTTCACCAAGCTGTGATCCCTCTCCCCTCCGGAAGCTGACATTCTGTCCCAAGCACTTGCACAGAAGAACTTTTCGGATCGACGAAATGTTTCGAGGATGTTCTCAGAACCTCTTTGGAAAAATGGCAACTCTTGCACAAACCCAAAGGACTCCCTGGTGCACGCTGGTCAAGTGGAGCAAACTGGCACTGAGGGCCTCAGATTCACTCTCTGTGAGGATACAGACGCCCGGCACAACTGGTGTAAGGAGTGCACCACTTCACAAAGCACTTACCCACCCTCCTATCCTCTTATGCACCTCCGTCTCTTGTGGCTGAATCTACAGGTTCCATATCAGCCTCACTAGTGCCTCTGGAGCCACAGAAATGGAGTGGAAGCAAATGGCCCTCAATTATGAGTGATTGCTCAGAAGATTCAGAGCGAACGTGCTCCTTGCTTGAAACTCCCTAAACAGATTTTTACTCCTGCCACATCACCAAGCTTGCTCTAGTTAGCATCATTATCACATGGTCTGTACACACCGGCTGTGTGGTGAGAAAGGCACAACAGCGCCTCTTTCACCTCAGACGGTTGAGGAAATTTGGTATGGGCCCTCAAATCCTAAGAACTTTCTACAGGGGCACAATTGAGAGCATCCTGACTGGCTGCATCACTACCTGGTATGGGAACTGTACTTCCCTCAATCGCAGGACTCTGCAGAGAGTGGGGCGGACAGCCCAGCACATCTGCAGTTGTGAATTTCCCACTGCTCAAGACATTTACAAAGACAGGTCTGTAAAAAAGGCCCGAAGGATCACTGGGGACCCGAGTCACCCCAAGCACAATCTGTTCCAGCTACTACCCTCTGGAAAACGGTACTGCAGCATAAAAGCCAGGACCAACAGGCTCCAGGACAGCTTCTTCCACCAGGCCATCAGACTGATTAATTCACGCTGATACAATTGTATTTCTATGTTATATTAACTATCCTATTGTACATAGTATTTATATTATAAATTACATTGCACATTTAGATGGAGACATAACATAAAGATTCTTACTCCTCATGTATATGAAGGATGTAAGTAATAAAGTCAATTCAATTAAATATTGAGCCATAGAGTCATAGAAAAGTACAGCACAGACACAGATCAACATGTTATTGGGAGAACAACTTCTGTCCGATCTCAAAGAGAACTCCCTAGCCAACAACACTAGACCACTCTTGCAACTGTCCAATATTGAACTAGATAGTATTCAAACAAGGCCATGCTGGTTTTGAAACATGTTCTTTGGAACATGTTCGCACAGTTACTTCCCACTTCAATGTCTAACAACCAAAGTCAAAGTCGAGTTTTTTTTTGTCATTGAATGCGCAGCTTCACAGGCGCATTGCATCAGATAAGATGCAATGTCTGTAGTGAGATGCTGAAGATGTTCTATAGGTCAGTTGTGGAGAGCGCCCTCTTCTTTGTGGTGGCGTGTTGGGGAGGAAGCACTAAGAAGAGGGACGCCTCACGTCTTAATAAGCTGGTAAGGAAGGCGGGCTCTGTCGTGGGCAAAGTGCTGGAGAGTTTAACATCGGTAGCTGAGTGAAGGGCGCTGAGTAGGCTACGGTCAATTATGGAAAACTCTGAACATCCTCTACATAGCACCATCCAGAGACAGAGAAGCAGTTTCAGCGACAGGTTACTATCGATGCAATGCTCCTCAGACAGGATGAAGAGGTCAATACTCCCCAATGCCATTAGGCTTTACAATTCTACCGCCAGGACTTAAGAACTTTTTAAAAGCTATTATTAATGCTTTTTGAGATAGTGATTTAGATGCATATCATATTTTCTTACTGAGTTAAGTATTGTATGTAATTAGTTTTGCTACAACAAGTGTATGGGACATTGGAAAAAAGTTGAATTTCCCCATGGGGATGAATAAAGTATCTATCTATCTATCTAAGAAGCACTCAGAAGAAAAACATAAATTAAGTGTAAATTTTACATGATTTTATGTACAAGAAAACAAGGAGCAAAGAAAATGGCCATTTGAGTGCAAAGTGGTTATAGTGTTGCTAAACTTTAGTGATTAGGGTTTTGCCGGTTGGTTCAAGAACTGAGTGGTTGAAGAGAAGTAGCTGTTTTTCAACCTATTTCTGAATAAGAGCTCTGGGTGATAGTGCAGGGCTGGAGCCTGCCACTGTCTGATAGCCCAAGCTGGATTTGCAATCTTATCCAGCAATGCTCCTGCCCCTCCCTCAAGAATGTTGTCGGAACATTTCAATGATGGGGCAAGTGGTTCAAGAGCCTGAAGGTTAAGGGGTAATAATTGTTCCTGAACCTGGTGGTGCGAGTCTTGAGGCTCCTGTACCTTCTTCTAGTTGGCAGCAGTGAGAAGAGAGCATGGCCTGGTTGGCGGGGTCCTTGATGATGGATGCTGCCTTCCTGTGGCTGTGCTCTGTACATGTGTGTTCAATGGTGGGGAGGGCTTTACTCATGATGGACTGGGCCATATCCACTCTTTTTTGTAGGACTTTCCATTCAAGGGCATTGGTGTTTCCATACCAGGCTGTGATGCAGCCAGTCCACATACTCTCCACCACACAACTACAGAAGTTTGTCAAAGTTTTAAACGTCATGCCAAATCTTTGCAAACTCCTAAGGAAGTAGAGGCACTGTCGCGCTTTCTTGGTAATTGCGCTTGTGTTCTGGGCCCAGGGAAGGTCCACTGAAATGATAACACTGAGGAATTTAAAGTTGCCGACCCTCTCCACCTCTGACCCTCCGATGAGGACTGGCTCATGGGCCTCTGGTTTCCTCGTCCTGTAGTCAATAATCAGCACTTTGGTCTTGCTGACATTGAGTGAGAGGCATTGTGTTTTAAATGGATGAAAGTACACCACAATGGCGGGAAGAGAGGGAGGAGGGGGAGGACTCCAAACAAGGAGGACTCGATTGAAATAAACAACGTCCAAAGTTTCTTGACACGTTGATGGTGGAGACAATTTTCATTTTGTGGAGGATTCCTGAACCAGAGTCATTATTAAAAAGTAAACAATTAATCATTTAGGACAGAAATGGGGCTCTTTTTTACTCCCCCCTTACTCAGTTATGGAATTCTTCCTTTGATGAACACTGGAAGCAGAGTCTTCAAATATTTTATGGCAGTGAAAGACAAGTTCTTGATAACCAAGAGGGTGAAAGATTAACATGGGTAGACAGTAATGTGGTATTGGGGTTATGATGAGTTTGGCCATCACTTTATTGAATGACAAAACAGAAAAGCCTGTCCCTGCTTCTATGTCATTCTGTTTAAAGTTGTTACCCTCTCCTGCTGCACCCACGCTGTGTCCCTGCTCTAAAGCAGGGGCTGGAAAGATTACATCAATTTACATTAGCTAGACGTGTATTGGGTGATCTGAGATAGCATTTAAGAGGTGGGTACAAATCAATTTCCATAGTGGAGTGGCATGGTAGCATAATGGTTAGCACAACACTTTAGTACCAGTGACCTGCTGCTGTCTGTAAGGAGTTTGTACGTTCTCCCTGTGACCATGTGGATCTCCTCTGGGGGCTCCAGTTTCCTCCCACAGTCCAAAGATGTACCGGTTGGTAGGTTAATTGGTCATTGTAAATTGTCCTGTGATTAGATTAGGGTTAAATTGGGGTTGTTGGGTGGTGCAGCTCGAAGGGCCTATTCCTCACTTTATCTCTATTCATGATTTCCAATCGCTTTCATATAGACAATAGGTGCAGAAGTAGACCATTCGGCCCTTCGAGCCTGCACCGCCATTTTGAGATCATGGCTGATCAACTACTATCAATACCCGGTTCCTGCCTTGTCCCCATATCCCTTGATTACCCTATCCATAAGATACCTATCTAGCTCCTTCTTGAAAGCATCCAGAGAATTGGCCTCCACTACCTTCCGAGGCAGTGCATTCCAGACCCCCACAACTCTCTGGGAGAAGAAGTTTTTCCTTAAATCTGTCCTAAATGACCTACCCCTTATTCTCAAACCATGCCCTCTGGTACTGGACTCTCCCAGCATCTGGAACGTATTTCCTGCCTCTATCTTGTCCAATCCCTTAATAATCTTATATGTTTCAATCAGATCCCCTCTCAATCTCCTTAATTCCAGCGTGTACAAGCCCAGTCTCTCTAACCTCTCTGCGTAAGACAGTCCAGACATCCCAGGAATTAACCTCGTGAGTCTACGCTGCACTTCCTCTACAGCCAGGATGTCCTTCCTTAACCCTGGAGACCAAAACTGTACACAATACTCCAGGTGTGGTCTCACCAGGGCTCTGTAAAAATGCAAGAGGATTTCCTTGCTCTTGTACTCAATTCCCTTTAATAAAGGCCAACATTCCATTAGCCTTCTTCACTGCCTGCTGCACTTGCTCATTCACCTTCAGTGACTGATGAACAAGTACTCCTAGATCTCTTTGTATTTCTCCCTTACCTAACTCTACACCATTCAGATAATAATCTGCCTTCCTGTTCTTACTCCCAAAGTGGATAACCTCACACTTATTCACATTAAACGCCATCTGCCAAGTATCTGCCCACTCACCCAGCCTATCCAAGTCACCTTGAATTCTCCTAACATCCTCATCACGTCACCCTGCCACCCAGCTTAGTATCATCAGCAAATTTGCTGATGTTATTTTCAATGCCTTCATCCAAATCGTTGACGTAAATTGTAAACAGCTGTGGTCCCAATACCGAGCCCTGTGGCACCCCACTAGTCACCACCTGCCATTCCGAGAAACACCGATTCACCGCTATCCTTTGCTTTCTATCTGCCAACCAGTTTTCTATCCATGTCAATGTCTTCCCCCTGATGCCCTGAGCTTTGATTTTACCCACCAATCTCCTATGTGGGACCTTATCAAATGCCTTCTGAAAATCGAGGTACACTACATCCACTGGATCTCCCTTGTCCAACTTCCTGGTTACATCCTCGAAAAACTCCAAGTGGAAAATATTACTGAACCAATAATTCAGAGGCCAAGTGTTTAAATTTTATTGTAACTGCCTCAGAAATTGAATTTAGCTTTCTAAAGTTCTGGAAGTACAAGTTAGTTTCAATTACTCCATAAAATAAGATAACTCTTTTCTCTATACAATGGATGGGTTTAATTAGCAAGTTTAACCGCCAACATTTTGTCCTTTGGGAATTAATTCAAGGTTTTAAGACTCAAATTGGCAAGTGTTGTTGGGCAACTGTAATAAAAGAACATGCAATAAAGGCAGATAAATGAGACAATGGCCAAGTCAGCAATGTTCCAAGAATGGAATGGGCTTGAGGGAATAACAAACTGTTAATATTTTTATGGATCTAGTAATATTTTCCTCATTCCCCAGATGCCGCCTGTGTTGAGTATTTGCCTTAAACTATTACAAAATATCATATTTCTTAAAGGCACAGTCAACTAACATACAGCACCCCAAACGTTGTTTTTTTTTATAAAACATTATCGACTAAATATAAACCTCCAGATATGTCAATTTTAAGCTATTATTTAAAATGTATTTAATTAAAGCTGTCCACAATATACAAAAACGAACAGTGTATTAAATTGCGAAGTCTGTTAAGATAACATTAAGAGAAAATGCATTCAAGGCAAAAGAACTTCTTTAACAGCAACTAAGCCACCATTCAAACCTCACTTCTCTCCCAGAACAACTAGAAGAAAAGACCAGGAGCGGAAGTGAGATCACGTACGCTCCCAACTTCCACTCTAAATCGAGTATCATGTCAAGTTGGATATTTACTCTTGCAAAGACCCCAAAAAAACTCCAACCCAACATCACAACCCTCGGTCCACACGCACGATGACGTGCGCACTACATTTACCAAACTTTGGAAACTTGCTTATGTTATAATATTTTCGAATCCCGTTGTGGGGAGGAGGGGGGAATGATTTGGATGAGATTTATGAGAGTGGTTTCAAGTATTTTTTTTAACCTGTTCGGGGCGCGCCATCCGTTTCCCGGGCGACGAGTAAACAAGGTGGAGTGGGGGGTGGAGGGTGCTGGACCCGATGGAGAACTACGAGGTAATTTAGCCTGCGCTTCACATTGTGTTTATTTTTTTTGATTTCTTGTCTTATTCATCTTTTTAGTATGTGATGTTAACGGTTTCTTTAATAAATTGCAACTATTCATTAATAATTCCGCCTTTTTTGTCTATTGTTTCCCTCCGCCCACATTAATTCTAGTTTCTGGAAATAGTTTCGCAGGACGCTCATGGGGTTCTGAAAATGATGAAACACACGAAAGATAACACCACAGTTCTTATAAAGATGGTAAGCTTAGTTTCCATGGCAACGTTTCCCGTGGTAACACGGAGGCTTTGGTCCGTACGGAAAGATTAGAACTGGCATCTCCTCATGAGTCGACATAATTAAGGAAGACCAATCCCTTCCCTTGGCAAGGAGGAAAAACAGTTGGTTTGAGCATCACGAATGTTCATGTTCCCCTCCTCGCCAATGTTCTCTAATTGTCTTTGAATATCACTCTACTTTGTATTGATGTATCTCATTTGAGATAGTTTTCTAAAGATTTAAAACTTTGTGCGTATAAAAAACTTCATCTCAGCCCCAAACAGCCAACTACTTATCTTGAAAACATGCCCTGTAGTTCTACATTTTCCTGGGAGCAGGACAGATTCTCAACATTTACCTTGTCAGTACCTCTTCCTCTGACTCAGCCAAATATGGCTGATCTTCCTTAATCATTGGGCAGCTCCTCATCCCAGGAACTAACGGAGTGAATCTATGACGCATTAACTCCAAGCCCAGCGCACGCATCATTAGGTAAACCAGGTCTCACGAAAATCGCTTTGCAACCTTAGCAAAACAAAGATTTTCCTTATCTTGACGTTCTGCACTGTGCCTTTCTTCTGATGGCCTTACCTGTGGGAAAGAGCTTCTCCCCATATCCTGCAATGTGGGATTTGGCCCTTGGTTCCTAGATCCTCAAACTAGAGAGCTGATCTCCATTTCCATTGTTTATTGAAACTGGATTTGGACTTCCTAGCAGATTATGGGAGCAGTAGGAATAGATACTATTATGCTTCATGAAAGGAAAACTCTGGTTCATGTTAAATGATTGTATTACTTAATACAGACCTTCATAATTTACCTTTTTTTTTATCCACCTTGTGAAAACAGGTTGAATGCATGGATGAGGCAATGGCCAACAAAGCCCTAAGGGAGGTAAGTACACGACAGTTATTGTACAATAGGGTGCAACAGTCAGTGTATGATTTGCCACGGGCACAGTATATTGCATAATATTCACCAACCTGGAACAAGCTACAGTGGTCTGGTCTCCCTGTGTTCTTCACGGGCATTCCCTCGGGAATCAAGATGATTTGCTTCCATTCCATTCCCGTGGGCTGCGAGGTGACTATTGCAGCCACTGGTTGGGTTGAGTTGTTCTCCCACCTTTGCAAAGTCACTTGCAAGCATTTCACCGCCGTACAAGGGGACATTAGCGGTGCGTTGTGTTAACTTGCGGTCGCCACAAGTAAGCAGCGCGTTGATGGCGTCGCCTGGTACGCCGATGAGACATTTGCAAGTGGATTGCCGGGATTGGAGAACAATTCAACCCAACCACCAACCACCCGAGCTACACATTTCCCGAGTTTATGGACAATTGGAGCCACTGTAGGAACGGGTATGCTCTGCGGAAAGACTGGCAGGTTCTGATGGGGTGCTGGGTGAGTAGATTAGGGAGTGAATCATTCCTTCTACCATTGGTGCTGAGCTTCAGTGTGCTCCTGGCTCACGGACCAGGCATTCTCCGTACCATGCCAACTGCTCTTCCATTACTTTGACTGCTCCTGCGATTCCCAGAGGTCAATGGAAATGTTACTTTTCTTTCAAGGAGGCTTTGAGCACGTTCTCTGCCTGGTAAGCTCTTCCTGTGCAGGTGGAATCCCTGGCGTTGGATCTTTGATGAATGGAATGACTAAGTGTTATTTATTTATTTAGAGATACTGTGTAGAGTTGGCCCTTCCAGCCCTTCAGACAGCACCACCCCAGCAACCCCCGACAACCCTGATTTAACACTAACCTAATCACGGGACAATTCACAATGACCATTAACCTACCCGGTGAGTCATTGGACTGTGGGAGGAAACCAGAGCACTTGGGGTAAAGCCATGCGTTCCACAAGGAGGATGTACAGACTCCTCGCAGAGGACGTCGGGATTAAACTCTGAACTCCGACCTCCCCCCGCGATGTAATAGCATCACGTTAACTGCTACACTACCCTGGCGGAATGCTGGGAATGTTAGCCAGGGAGAGGATGCCGGTCCTTCCAGTGGATCTGAAGCAGTTTGTAGGGATACCATTGGCGGTGTATTCCCAGTGCCTTGAACCATCTGCTGCAGGCAGTGCAGGGGTCAGGAGCATTTAGGAGAGCAGGGATCACTGGTGCCTGATCGACCATGTGCTTTGGACCTGGTCAGAGGTCTGAATCTTCAGACACCCTTTCTCGTTCATCGTCCAAAGGCTGTGCTGGTGCATTGAAGGTGGCGATTGAACTTCATTATGGAAATATACCGTTGTTGACAGGCATTGAGATGAAAGAAGAGGTTCATTTCTTTTTCCAGGGTCCTGCTGTGAACGTTCAAGGTTGGAGGAAAATTGGGAGAGGAGCTTTTGCCTTGCTGTTGTTGAGTGTAAGCCCTGCCCTTTCATATGCTCCAGACTGAGTGGAACCCGGTCACTGGTTGGAGTTTGGCCTCCAAGTGTGCGCAAATGCAAGTACTGGCTGCCTACTGAGGCTGGGTGATCCTGGTGCTGGGAAGCAGCCATAAGCTGGGTGTTTTCCCTTTACTCCCGAGAGTTTGCTGCAGTTCTCTGGGAAGCTTATCGGAAATGAGGTGCAGTATTGTGATGGCAGAAGCTGAAAATATCGGGCATGGACGCAGCCTCGTTTGAGACTGATCTGAGCTGGGCTCTTCTGTAGATTCATTGGTTAGAGTTTCTCTGGACAGCTGACTTTGAGGTGTGTGCTTCAGGGTCCCTCTTTTTGAAGTCCAGGGCTCTAGTGCGGTTAAGAAAAGCCATGTATTGTGATGGATGATCTTCCCCGCATTTCACTCGAGGTTGTCGCCCAACGATGATTGTATCTGCTCTGTAATCTGCAGAACACCCAGGAGTTTATGGCAAGGTGGTTAATGTATTACACAGTATGACACCTGCAGTGGCAATGTACAACATGTTAGTGACGGAGTAGTGCTCAGTGCAGGGTGAATGCCATTACATTCAGTGTTTGGCAGAGAGTGCAGAAGTCATTCTGATACAGTCAGTAGTATTTGTTTGATGGACTGCATTACAACTGGTGTACAGTACAGCGTTCAGTGGATAATACGTAATAGCAGCTGGTGAAGAGCACATGAGGATTCAAGGAAGCAGCACACCACCTTTTCAAGAGCAAATTAGTTTTAGGCAGCAAATTCTAGCCACGTGTAGGAGCTCTGCATGTTGGGCACTTTGTTAAACATGCCAGGTTGATGGGACAGAGCAGAGCTAGCCGAAAGTGGGTCAGGTAACATTTATGTTGGGAAACAGACAGTGGACATTTTGGGTCAAGATCTTTCACCTGGATGGTTTTGATATTAGCCCAGATGAAGGGGTCTCCACCCAAACCACTAACAGTCCATTTCCCTCCACAGATGCTGCCTGACATGCTGAGTTCCTCCAGCAGTTTGTTTGTTTTTCAGCATCTACAGTCTGTTGTGCCACTATTGTAGAGGGAACTCTGTCCTGTGGAGGAGTTTGATACTTGGGTGTGATGCTTCTCCTTTGTATTGTCTGTGTGGAAAAGATTCTTGTAACCAATTTGTTGAGTTGGGAGGTAGTGGGGTTGGGGTTGCCGATGGGCTTTGACAGTGATGATGACAAGCATGTGAGCCAAATGGAAGTCATTGCCAAAATCCAGCTGACAATCAGAACTTTATTGCAACTTTGATATGGTTTTGACTTGTAACTTCTCCTTTCAGGCCATGGTCCTGTTGGACCTGCAGCATGAGAATATCTGTAAATACAAGGAGATCTTTGTTGCCTGGAATAAAGAGGTATGGAATGCAATGCACGAGAATTCCTCACTTGTAAACATAAAAATCAAAAATGTGTAGGTCATAGGTTTCTGAAACAGAAACAAAAGTTGTAAACATACTTTAGGTCAGGAAAAGCTTTACTTTGTGTAATATTGTATGTATAGAGTTGGTTTGATATCTGGTACTTGGTGACTGTCGGTTTGGAGCCCCAGGCAAGTAGCAGTGGCACATTCACATTCTTCCCATTACTGTGCCTCTGTCACCTCCAACCTTGCCTGCACTAGTGCCAGCATCAGTACTTCCATCTCCCTTGCACTTCAACTTATCCAAAGGTTTCCTGCTCACATCTTTACTCAAACCAGCAACTATTCTCCCCCCACCTTGCGCTGACATTGAAAAATTGAGGCTGAGTCCTGTTTCAGAAAATTGAGCATGTAATCCAGCCTGATACCCTTAATGCAAGTTATGTAGGTATGCAGAGATCTTCTGACCATGTGTTAACCTGAAGTTCTGTCTCCTGGAGTGATTTTAAAAAAATAAAGGAACAGGCAACGTTCTTGATTATAATGTGACAATACTTATCATTGAATTATCGCCAAAGAAACTCATGACTTGACTCTGTGTGAAAACTGTGCCACTACCCTGCTCGACAAAATGTAGATTTTTTGGTTTGTTTGCTTATAGGATACAGTCACAGGGTTAAAATTTGCCTCCTAAAACTAAGTTGCTCTTGAGCCGCCTTCTTGAATCTTCTTTACTTCTGGCGAAGATATTCCCATTAAGTTGTGGAGTTGGGGGTTCCAGAATTTAAGCACAATAATCATAAAGTAATAGCAATGTGCAACTTGAAGGAGAGCCCTTGTTCTTCTTGGTTGTGGAGGCTGTGTGTTTGGGAACTGCTGTAGAAATAGTCCTGGTGAGTAGCTGCATTCTATCGTCTTTTAGATGCTAAACATTGTTGCTCTGGTGCACCATTTCTGGAGGGAATAAACATTTAGACTGATGGATGTGGATATACGAACAGCTTTGTCCTGAATAATGTTGTGCTTTTCCAGTGAGAATGGAACTCTCATTTATCTAATCAAGTGGAGGATATTCTATCATCCTCCGAATGAGCCACTTGGGGAGTTGGGAGTCCTTTTACTTATTTGCTTCTTGGGATTCAGAATGCAGGCATTATTGGTAAGGCTGGTGTTTATTAACAACCCTTAATTCCTCCTTGTAAGTTAGGGGAGCCATCTTTTTGAATTGTTGATGAAGGTACAACCAGAAGATGTTGAACACAAATTTTCAGAATTTAGTCACAGTGCTGATGAATGGTGCCATAACGGCCTCTCACATAATGTCAGCAGAACTGAAGAGCTGATTATTGACTACAGCAGGTCCATGAGCCAGTCCTCCTTAGGGAGTTGGAGGTGAAGAGGATCAGTAACTTTAAATTCCTCAGCATTCTCATATCAGAGGATCTGTTCTGGGACCAGCACATAAGACAAGACAGTGCCTCTACTTAGAAGTTTGCACAGACTCAGCATGTCATCTGAAACTTTGACAGACTGCTATGGATGCACCGTGGAGAATATCCTGACTGGTTGCATCACGGCCTGTATGGAAAACCAATACCCAAGAATGGGAAAGTCTTCAAAAAGTGTTGGATACAGCCCAGTCCATCCAGTTCCTTCTCACCACTGAGCACCTCTATACGAACAATCTAAAACTGATCTGGCCCTGGCCAAACTGGATGCGAATGAATAGTTTATTGGAGACTAAGTGCTGTTCGATAATACTTTTTACCGCATCTTCAGCCACATTTCTTACAGAAAGAAGGAAAGCAGAAAAATAGGAGCATGGAAGGTCATTTGGCCCTTCATCTGCTCTGCCATCCTCTATCTTGATACTAAATTCCACTTTGCTACCGTATACCTTTTTGTGTCTTCAAATGTATTTATCTCATTTTTTAGTAAGTTCAGTGGCATGGCCTCTGTGGTAGAGAATTTTTGAGCGTCATCACCCTGTGAGTATATGAAGTAGTCCCCCAGTCTTAAATATCTTGAGATTATGATCTCTGGTTCTAGAGCCAACCAAGAGAAACACCAAGTCTGTCAAATTGTATTAGCATTTTGTACGTATTAATAAGATTGTGTCTCATTCTTCATAAAGTAGCCACTATGCCATTTTTCTTCTTAACTGTTTCTGCACACTTGGTTTCAGTGATTGGTGCACAATGATACCAGGATTTCCTTGTACACCAAAATTTTGCAATTGTCACCAGTTAAATGATTGGGAGAAGAATGTTGGATGGTAGCTGCTGAATTGAATTTGTGGAACGTAGCAGGCCAGGCAGCATCTATAGGAAGAAGTACAGTCGACGTTTTGGGCCAAGACCCTTCGACAGGACCCGAAGGACTTCGAAGGGTCTCGGCCCGAAACTTCAACTGTACTTCTCCCTATAGATGCTGCCTGGCCTGCTGCATTCCACCAGCATTTTGTGTGTGTTGTTTGAATTTCCAGCATCTGCAGATTTCCTCGTGTTTGCGAATTGAATTTGTCCTGCTTTTGGTGAACAGTAGATATGTGGCCAATGTTCTGCATTGTTATGTGGATGCCAGTGTGTTAAGTACTGGACAAATACAAAAAAATCTACAGATGCTGGAAATCCAAAGCCACACACACAAAGTACTGGAGGAACTCAGCAGGCCAGGCAGCATCTATAGAAAAGAGTGAACAGTTGACATTTTGGGCTGAGACCCTTTGTCAGGACTTACAACTACTGGAACAGTTTGGTCAGGGATGAGTTAGTTCTGGAGTATAAGTTCAGGCAGGATGTTGTCGAGTCCCATAGCCTTTGTTGTTCCCAGTGCACTCAGCTGTGTTTTTTAATATATGGAGTGGTGAGAATCAAATTTGCTGAAGTCAGGCTTTTGTGATGAGATCAGGGAAAAAGCCAAGGCTGAATATGTTTGCAAACTTGGTGCTCACCTGCTGAGCTCCACATCAATTAGGAGGGAATGTTCCTGGAGATTCCTCCTTTAGGAGCTTTTTAAAATTATTCATCCCCATCTGATCCTTTCACTGCAGATTCACTTAAGTGTGCTTATTACGTAGTGCTTGTTGATGATCAAACTCTTGTGTTTGGGGTTTCATCAATCTTAACTGTGCCTGGCTTTACTTATTGAACTCTGGTTTGATGAAACTGAAATTTAAGGAAATGTAAGGCTTTGAGGTTTCAGTTTGTGCTGGAACACAATTCTGCTACTGCTGATGGCCCCAATTCTGATTTGCCATTTCTTTTCTGAATCCATCTATTTAGCACATTTGTCCCCTGCCTCACGAAACAGTGCAGAGGCCATTAGCATAAAGACGGGTCCTTGTTTCTAAAAGGTCTTTTCAATGGTCGTTTCTATGAGTACTGTACTGTCATTGACAGGTGAATCTAAAATAAGGTAGATTCATATCAACAGGATCTTGAGAATACAGAAGAAACAGGTGGTCCACTTGCTCATCAAGATCTTTTTACCTCAGTCCCACAATCCTGTACTAATCTCATATCAAATGCTGGGGAAACTCAGCAGGCCAGGCAGTACCTATGGAAAAGAGCTGACATTTCGGGCTAAGACTGCCTGATGAAGGGTCTCAGCCCGAAATGTCAAACTGTTTACTCTTTTCCATAGATGCTGCCTGGCCTGCTGAGTTCCTCCAGCATTTTGTGTGTGTGTTGCTTTGATCTCCAGCGTCTGCAGATTTTCTCTTGTCTGAGCAAATCACGCTTGACTAATCTCTTGGAGTTTTTCGAGGATGTAACCAGGAAGTTAGACAAGGGAGATCCAGTGGATGTAGTGTACCTCGATTTTCAGAAGGCATTTGATAAGGTCCCACATAGGAGATTGGTGGGTAAAATCAGAGCTCATGGCATTGGGGGTAAGATATTGACATGGATAGAAAACTGGTTGGCAGATAGAAAGCAATGGGTAACGGTGAATGGGTGTTTCTCAGAATGGCAGGTGGTGACTAGTGGGGTGCCACAGGGCTTGGTATTGGGACCACAGCTGTTCACGATTTACATAAACGATTTAGGTGAAGGCATTGAGAATAACATCAGCAAGTTTGCTGATGATACTAAGCTGGGTGGCAGTGTGACATGTGATGAGGATGTTAGGAGAATTCAGGGTGACTTGGATAAGCTGAGTGAGTGGGCAGATACTTGGCAGATGACGTTTAATGTGAATAAGTGTGAGGTAATTCACTTTGGGAGTAAGAACAGGAAGGCAGATTATTATCTGAACGGTGTAGAGTTAGGTAAGGGAGAATTACAAAGAGATCTGAAGGTGAATGAGCACGTGCAGCAGGCAGTGAAGAAGGCTAATGAAATGTTGGCCTTTATTACAAAGGGAATTGAGTACAAGAGCAAGGAAATTCTTTTGCATTTGTACAGGGCCCTGGTGAGACCACACCTGGAGTATTGTGTACAGTTTTGGTCTCCAGGGTTAAGGAAGGACATCCTGGCTATAGAGGAAGTGCAGCATAGATTCACAAGGTTAATTCCTGGGCTGTCCGGACTGTCTTACGCAGAGAGGTTAGAGAGACTGGGCTTGTACACGCTGGAATTAAGGAGATTGAGAGGGGATCCAAAGGGAATCCTTTGATTCTCTTAGTACCCAAACATCTAGCTTGAATATAGTTGGTTACTTAACCTTCCCATTCCAGTTGGATAGAGAATCCTTAAAATTCACTACCCTCTGTGTGAAGACATTTCCTTCTCAGCTGAGTCATGAATATCTCGTTTGTACTTTGAATTGAGATCCCCTCACATTTCTGTAAACTTCAGAGATGAAACATATAAGATTATTAAGGGATTGGACAAGATAGAGGCAGGAAATATGTTCCAGATGCTGGGAGAGTCCAGTACCAGAGGGCATGGATTGAGAATAAGGGGTAGGTCATTTAGCACAGAGTTAAGGAAAAACTTCTTCTCCCAGAGAGTTGTGGGGGTCTGGAATGCACTGCCTCGGAAGGCAGTGGAGGCCAATTCTCTGGATGCTTTCAAGAAGGAGCTAGATAGGTATCTTATGGATAGGGGAATCAAGGGATATGGGGACAAGGCAGGAACCGGGTATTGATAGTAAATGATCAGCCATGATCTCAGAATGGCGGTGCAGGCTCGAAGGGCCGAACGGTCTACTTCTGCACCTATTGTCTATTGTCTGTGATTCTAACCTCAAATCCTTTGATTCTCTTAGTACCCAAACATCTAGCTTGAATATAGTTGGTTACTTAACCTTCCCATTCCAGTTGGATAGAGAATCCTTAAAATTCACTACCCTCTGTGTGAAGACATTTCCTTCTCAGCTGAGTCATGAATAGCTGGTTTGTACTTTGAATTGAGATCCCCTCACATTTCTGTAAACTTCAGAGAACATGGCCCAGGCTGGTTGCCTTCCTGAGCTGGTACCGGCTGGTCACTTTGGTCCCACCCACGGCATTTGTCTCCAGGACACAGAGGAGGCTGGTGGATTTCTTTGGGGCAACAGGAGGCATTGGGTCTCTGCTGCGGTCCCGAGGCTTCAGATTGCGGAGGGCGGCCATTCACTGCTGGCGGCTCTCCGCCTCTGGACCTTGCAGAGAAACCGGCACACCGAGATGGCACGGGCTGGCGACGCACTTTCTCCGCCGGCGGGCAAAAGCGTCAGCCGCACCGCTTTGCGGGGGCTGCCCCGGTTTTACTGAGAGCCGTTGCGCATATGGGTTTTAGTCACATCCAGCCTGGGTGTCCCTGCACCAGCGGGGGCTGGGGAAGGTCGGGAGTGTGGAGGGGTCCCGTCCCGGCTGCGTTAACACCCGGTCAGCTGGAATTGCTCGTCCGACCCAAAGCCGGAGAGAGTCCCACAGAACATGAGCCGTCCTGCGGCGATGCCCGCCGTGCCTTTCCCGTACATCTGTCACTTCTCTGCCGACCAGACACACCGTGGCGGTTGGTCTGTTTTACCATTCGGCGGCGGGGGCAACCCCCGGGTGACATCTCTTTCTGCAGGGTTCCTTCCCCCGTACACTGGGGACCCGGGGCGGAAGCTCTTACATAGGGCAATGCCGTGCAACAGGTTTTTAAGTTGGTTCACTGTCCATTCCGTGGCCAGGAGGAGTCAGTGTACCGCGCGTATATGGAGTGGGAGAGGTTGCAGCCCCTGTTTGAGTATCTGGAGGAGTTGATCCTCTGATTTCAGCCCTTCTGATATATAGACACCCGGTACAAAGCGGGGGAGGGGGGCTCCGGTTCGCTCGGAGGGTCTGCAGCTTGGCTTACTCCTGGGCCTGACCAAGGTTCGCATTCACGGGTCCAGGTGGCGGGCGGCCGAGGGCTCTGCCCGGGCCTGCCTGCCCCTCTTCTGGGGATACCTTCGTGCCCGGGTGTCCTTGGAGAGGGAGAATGTAGTCAATGTGGGTACAGTGGGGGATTTTCGGGAATGGTGCCCCCCCCCACAAGGAATTGACTTTTATATACGGTAATAATTGTATCTAATTCAAATTTGTGCACTGTCTTGTAAATTATTGATGTTGGTATTTCGTACATTTTTGTGTGAATAAACTTTTGTAGTTTGGGTGAAAAAAGGAACATTGCCCCGTCCAGTTAATCTTTCCTTATCGGATAAATCCCGTCATCCCAGCAATCAATCTGGTAAATTTATTTTGACTTTGTCATTCTCTACCGGAGGCATATCCTTCCTTTGAAAAGGAAACCATCCACAGAATCTCACGTGTTCACACCAGGGCCCTACACAGCTGCGGGCAAGACACCTTTACTGTAGCCAAATCTTTTGGCAATAAAGGCCAATCTATCTTTTTTGCCTTCCTATTTGCATGTGGTATAACCTTGCATCGTATTCATTACATCCTTCCATGTATGACAATAAACCAAACTTACTCAAAGTTCAAAGTCAATTTTATTATTAGAGTACATGTTCTTTTCCCTGCAGACATACTCGGATGTATACTCATAGACTAGACTAGATAAAGATGACAAATTATTTTTCCTTGGAGGGCATCAATAAACCAGATGGGTTTTTATAAAAGTCTGGCAATTTTGTGGTCACTGTTATTGAAACTTGCTTTTTATATACAGTGTATAAAAAAATTCCAAGTTATTGAATTAACCAAGTTTAAATCTTCCTGCTGTTGTGGTTAACTGTGAGTTCATCTCAGAAGTCCAGGATTTGTATTGCTAGCTCAGTAATGGGCCACTGCGTCACTGCTCCCCCTGAGGCTGCTGTAAGGACATTTCTTCTTTAACGTAAGGCAGAAGGGATGAATCCCAATTCTTTGTCTTTCACTTTGTCCTTTATGCTTTACATTGCAGGAAGCAGCTTTGTCAGTTTGTTTGGTGATGGAATGCGGTCACGTAGGAAACTTGGGTGTAGTCATCCAAGAGAAGAGACAGAGGAAGGAGAAACTCAGGGAGATGGTAAGGATGAAGGAAAGCATTTCACCCAGATTTGTAGTTGTAGTTCATTTTTCCTAACAGAAGGAGGCAGCCATACAACTGATTGTTGATAGTTGAGTGGGACAAAAACTCAGAACTTTCCGAGGGGTAAAATATACCTCTTGCAGTTAGCATAAAGTGAAAAAGCTCATTTAGAATTGCTGCACTCCTCCTGTTCACAATGACTTCCAGCCCTCAAGAAACAATGTAAAATTGTTTCCTTCTTTAAATTTTGCAAAGGATTAGAAGGCTTTTTACAGCAGTTTTAAGAGGGAACGCTTAAAGTACATTTATTATTGAAGTATGTATACATTATACAACATTGAGACTCATCTCCCTACAAGCAGCCACAAAACAAAGAAGCCCAAAAGAACCCACACAAAAATGGACCAATAAACCCCAAAGTGCAGAAAAGTTCATATCTTTTCTACAGAATGTTTTCTTACCTTGTTCATTTTTCCTAATAGTTCTAAATATTTTTGTACTATTGTTATCTTTCTGGATCTTTTACAGTGCCTCATATCTTTATTTTACAGAAACTTTGTAGTCTTCCAAATGCAGGCAAATCAAAGTTTGACATATATTCTCCACTTTTCAATTTTGTCCCTTTAGATGCTGATTACCCCAGTGTTTTGTTTGACTTTTTTTTGTTACGTATTGTAACGTTCTCGCTCGGGTGTAATGGAACGCCGAGTTAAACACCGAGGTAAACCGTAGTCAATGAAAACAAGGTCGCAGTAAGATTAACCATTTACTGTTCACTCTTCACATTAACGTATGGTGAAAACTGTTGATAAAACAATACAAGATTGGTACAGTGTTTGTTTCCTTCTAAATATCACATTTACATCGTGAATACTTGCAAAGGTAAAACTACAATAGCTACATTACATTAAAGTGCAGCATACAGTCAGAATCTACCTGCTCCATTGACTGCTTTAAATACACTTCAATACAAACTATCCCGACTCTTTAACTAACGAAAACATAAACCTTATCGACCGTCGTTACTTTTAACAGAATCAGCGTTAACATTTTAACTCAACATATCGATTATCTAATGACTTACAGCGTTGCTTTCACTGTGTTTTTGGTGCGTAGAGAGAAACTTAACTAGCGCTGTGGCGCCACATGTGAGCGACCCCCACCCTTGCGTTTATCCCAAACCGGTATTTTCCCACAAGACGCGGCAAACCCGGCTGTGATGTCATCGCAGCCACGATATATTACAGACAAATGAATTTACTTAAACAATCCTAACTTTAACTAAAAAATGCTAACAAATTACTAAGCGAAAATATTATAAACTAAATAACTGCCATAAAGGCAGCACACGTATATTCAAATTGTTTGGTACTTTTTAAGTGATTGGCTAACCTGTCCACAAGGCCCTACTGCTCACTCATCTTAATTGGATTCTTATTTTTAAAAGATTATTTGATCTTCATGTTCTTCCTATCAAATGGATCACTTTATTGACCACATTGAGGTTCATTTGCCAACTATGTAGCTATTATTTAATTTTATTAATATCTTTTTATGTATTAATTGGACTTCCTAATTTTGTTTCATTGACAAGATGTCTTGCTAATCTAAGTAGTTGTACTTGTATTTATCACAGAATTTTACATATTGAACCTAGATTATTAGATCTTCTTTGAATGAGCTAGTTCTAAAGTTCATTTCCTTAAAAGTGTGATATTTTGTTACCTACCTTCCTGTGCCTTTCCTTCACCAGTTTATCTACCCCAGAGCTGAATATTAAATCTTACCTTAACAATCTCAACTCCTCTGCTCTCCTCACATCATTGAACCCTTTAG
The DNA here is from genome assembly GCF_048418815.1 of Hemitrygon akajei. Taxonomy (NCBI): domain Eukaryota; kingdom Metazoa; phylum Chordata; class Chondrichthyes; order Myliobatiformes; family Dasyatidae; genus Hemitrygon; species Hemitrygon akajei. The sequence continues at coordinate 159,000,746 of NC_133130.1, read as the reverse complement.
TCCAGATAAAGTCTAGCAAATATTCTCTGCATATTTGGCAGGGCTTTGACACCCTTCCTAAAGTGTAGTATCCAGAATTGTGAACACAATTCCAACTGGAACTTACCAGTGATTTTATTTGAAAACATTAAAATCACGGCAAGGCTATTGGTTGGGTTGAAGAAGGTTCAAGTACCATCCCATGCCATGACAGTCAGCAGAGGCGAGCTCAAGATTAATTGCGAAACTGTCTTGTGAGGTAATATGAAAGGGGTGATAGATACAGTTCCAGAGAGTGGAAGTGAGGTGTTTTGGAGGGTATGTCACCGCGTGAGATCTAGAAGAAAAACAGAATATTAAACCCTGTAAACACTCTCCTGTTGAGTGAAAATGACGTCAACTGGAAAATGGACAGCACAGGATGTGTCCCAGTTCAGATCAGTTGGCTCAGCGCTGACCAAGTATAAATCTTTACTCATTGGGACATTGGTTCATAAGTTGTTTTATTATGCTTTATTTATACCAAATGTATTTGTTTCCGAAGGTGATCAAGAACTTCTTGGGACAAATGGTGGATGTCCTTATCTACATGCACTCCAAAAATGTGATTCACGGGTTGGTGTCTGACTTGCTATCTTTGGGGAAGTTGGTGCTGGGAAATTAACTTTAATGCTGCAGAATAGAAATTAACACTCTCAAGGTAGCTTACTCTAGATATACACTTAAATTCTCTTCTCTGTTCCATCAAATTTTCCCACAGTAGTTACAACATAGGTTAAGAAGAATCAGAGTTAGTTTCCGATGATGTTTAGTATCTTTCTTTCTTTCTTTCTTTTTAAATCTTTTTATTAATTTTTTAAACAAACATAAATGAAACATGAATACAAAGTGTTTGAGAGTACATAATTAATAGTTTAAGTAGACATTCAAATATATAATAATCAATATATATAACCTCCCAAACTCATAGTATTTATGAACAAAAGAAACAAAAAGAAAAAAAAAACCAAAAAAAGAGAAAAAAACACTAACCAACATGGGCCATTGCATAATGTTAAATACATACAGTAGTGCCAATAACTCCGAATCTCCATCCAAATAATTAAGGATAATCAAAGTGAGGTTTAGGAAAAGACAACTTAACTCATATGAAAATGTTGAATAAATGGTCTCCAAGTTTCTTCAAATTTAACTGAAGGATCAAAAACAACACTTCTAATTTTTTCTAAGCTCAAACAAGAGATAGTTTGAGAAAACCACTGAAATATAGTTGGAGGATTAATTTCTTTCCAATTCAATAAAATAGATCTTCTAGCGATTAATGTAACAAATGCAATCATTCGTCGAGATGAAGAGGATAAACGACTATTATCCACCATTGGTAAACCAAAAATTGCAGTAAAAGGATGCGGTTGGAAATTGATATTCAGAACTCTTGAAATAATACTGAAAATATCTTTCCAGTAATTTTGTAAACAAGGGCAAGACCAGAACATATGGGTCAATGAAGCAACATCAGAATGACATCTGTCACAGGTTGGATTAACATGAGAGTAAAATCGAGCAAGTTTATCCTTAGACATATGAGCTCTATGTACAACCTTAAATTGTATTAGGGCATGTTTAGCACAAATAGAGGACGAATTGACTAATAGTAAAATTTTCTCCCACTGCTCAGTGGATATAAGACAATGAAGTTCTTCTTCCCATTCCTTCTTAATTTTTTCTGATGCTTCTGGCTGTATTTTCATGATCATATTATAAATAACAGCTACTAAACCCTTTTGACAAGGATTCAGAGCTAAAATTCTTCCCGTAATGTCCAATGGATATAGTTTCGGAAAAGACTGTAACTCAATATACAAAAAATTTCTAACTTGCAAATATCTAAAAAAATGGGTTTTAGGTAAATTATATTTATTAGATAGCTGTTCAAAGGACATAACACTATCATCCAAAAACAAATCACGAAAACATGTTATACCTTTTGTTTTCCATAAAAGAAAAGCTCGATCCATAAGAGAGGGCCGAAAAGAATAGTTAGATATTATAGGGCATGATAAAATAAACTTATTCAAACCAAAAAATTTACGAAATTGAAACCAAATTCGCAATGTATATTTAACTATAGGATTAGTTATTTGTTTATTCAATTTAGATAAAGAAAAAGGAAGTGAAAATCCTAAGATTGAAAACAATGAAAAGTCTTGTACAGATTTACATTCCAAATTTACCCATTGTGGGCAAGCAGCTGTAGTCAATTCTTGTGTCCAAAATATTAAATATCGTATATTAACTGCCCAATAGTAAAATCTCAAGTTTGGCAAAGCCAAACCACCCTCCTTCTTAGGCTTCTGTAAATATTTTTTGCCTAGTCTAGGATTTTTATTCTGCCACAGATAAGAAGATATTTTGGAGTCGATAATATCAAAAAAGATTTAGGAATAGAAATTGGTAATGCTTGAAATAAATATAAGAATTTGGGTAATACCATCATCTTAATAGCATTAATTCTACCAACCAATGACAAAGATAGTGGAGACCACCTGATAGCAAGTTGCTTAATTTGGTCAATTAAGGGTAAAAAGTTAACTTTAAATAAATCTTTATGTTTTTTTAGTAATTTTAATACCTAAATAAGTAAAATAATCTGTAACAACTTTAAATGGTAAATGTTTATAAATTGGAACTTACATATTTAATGGAAATAATTCACTCTTATTAAAATTCAATTTATAACCAGAAAAGTTACTAAACTGAGCAAGCAAGGATGAAATAGCAGGAATAGATCTTTCGGGGTCGGATATGTATAGTAACAAGTCATCAGCATATAATGATAACTTATACGTCCCCGCCCCACGAGTAATACCCAAAATATTAGGTGATTCACGAATGGCTATATGATGTTTAGTATCAATGTGGTAATTTTACCCTGAACAGTGGATGGAATTTACTTGGCATTAGTTAGGATTTTTCTTGCTTATCAATTTTTTATGGATTTTAATGTTAGTCTCCATATAAAAGGCATTGTCCCCTCTAGAGGGTATGAACTAGAAGAACATCTATATATTGTAAAAGAGCAGTGTGGCTTCAGAGTGTGAGTTGGATTTAGTTCAATGTCAAATAATATTTAGGAAGCAAACTAGATATATGGGGGAGAGAGAAAAAAAGAAGAAGAAATAACTGTAATTCTTACAATTTGTTTCAATTTCTAGTAATAATTAATATTTCAAATAAAAAGACTCCATATTGTAGGCTCTGTTAATCGTAGTGTTATTTTCTCAGCAAAATCAGCTCCAAGCATTTTGCTTCACTTTCGACTTTTTCCTCATTGTTTACATCAGCATTCGTCCAAGATTTTGTGCTTTGTGCTGGAATGATAGTTTGAAAGAGACTTTAAAATGAGGTCTCACCTGATCTAGGATGGATGTAAAAGATTCCACAGCCACATTTTAGAGAAGCCCAGGAAAGTTTTTCCTGCGGACCGGCCAATATTTATCTCTCGGTCGACATCAGTACCAAACAGATGTCATTGGCGTTACACTGTCTGTGTGAACTGGTGCTTGCAAATGATCTGCTGAGCTTCCCAGTGACTATAATTGGAAAGTTCTGAAAATGCTTGGAGATGCCCTGAATTTATGAAAGGTGCTGTACAAGTGCGAAGTTCCTTTGGCGTTTAAGATAGCAGTAAGGTCTGCCACTTATGCAATAACTTCCTGACACTGTGAAGAATAACGTGTATTGATATAATCCATTAAATTTATTTCCTTCCTAGAAACTTGAAAGCCACTAGCATCCTAATGATGGAGGATCTCTCCTTCGTAGTTTCTGATTTCACCATTCCTATGTTTTTCAAAGATGAGGTTAAATTCAAAATAAGGATAAATGAGGGTAAGAAGTCATTTATTTTCCTGCAAAATCTTTTACAGAGTTGTTTGAGAGAAGTGTGCCAATGTCTTCTGTTGTAACTTGGGGAAACATTGACCAGATGGTGCTTGGAAGTCTGGTTGATGCAAACTGTCTGTAGTAGCCAATGCTGGCTACTCGAGGTTGGATAGGCTAGGTCGATATCAGCTCAGCTGTGGTGTCCTTCTGGCCAATGCTGGCTGCCTGAGGTTGGATAGGCTAGGTCGATATCAGCTCAGCTGTGGTGTCCTTCTGTTAAGCCACCCAGCTGCTATCTAGTTTTCTCCCATTTCAACCAAAAATAACGGTACAAGGTCCCAAAAGATTTTAGTAGAAATCTGACATGAAAAGAGGAACTAAATTTAATTGAATTGACTTTATTTCTTACATCCTTCACATACATGAGGAGTAAAAATCTTTACGTTATGTCTCCATGTAAATGTGCAATTATAGTAATTTATAATAAATGGAACAGTCAATGTAATATGGAGTACACTCAAGTCAGCGTGAGTTCATCAGTCTGATGGCCTGGTGGAAGAAGCTGTCCCGGAGCCTGTTGGTCCTGGCTTTTATGCTCCGGTACCATTTCCCAGATGGTGGTAGCTGGAATAGATTGTGATTGGGATGACTTGGGTCCCCAGTGATCCTACGGGCCCTTTTTACACACCTGTCTTTGTAAATGTCCTGAATCATGGGAAGTCTACAACTACAGATGTGCTGGGCTGTCCACACCACTCTCTGCAGAGTCCTGTGATTAAGGGAGGTACAGTTCCCATACTAGGCAGTGATGCAGCCAGTCAGAATGCTCTCAATTATGCCCCTGTAGAACGTTCTTAGGATTTTGGGGCCCATACCAAACTTCCTCAGACGTCTGAGGTGAAAGAGGCGCTGTTGTGCTTTTTTCACCACACAGCCGGTGTGTACAGACCACGTGATTCTGGAGAGAGTGAGAAATGCTGTGAAATATAAAATTCCGATCACCAGTGTGATTTGAGACCACTGTCCAGTAAAGAAATTGTGAATGGACGCATTGAATCTATCGTTTTAGGTTGGTCAACTTGAGTAAACTCCTTAAGCAGAAGATTTGGAAATAGACAATGAGCGAGGCGTTATGCTCGGTGCTCTCACCTTGTCCTGAATGGATGAACGGCTCTGAATCTGAGTCTTTCTGCAATAATGTGAATCACAAGCCACAGCACAGGTCTGCCCTTAACTTTGCATGCCTTTGGAAATAGTTATTTTCCCAAATTGGAATTAAATCAAATCAAGTTTAATTATCATTCAACCAAAGTTAAGGGGCAAAAGTTTAGGAGTAACATGAGGGGGAACTTATTTACTTAGAGAATGGTAGCTGTGTGGAACGAGCTTCCAGTAGAAGTGGTAGAGGCAGGTTCGATATTGTCATTTAAAAAAAAATTGGATAGGTATATGGACAGGAAAGGAATGGAGGGTTATGGGCTGAGTGCCCGTCGGTGGGACTAGGTGAGAGTAAGCGTTCGGCACGGACTAGAAGGCCCGAGATGGCCTGTTTCCGTGCTGTAATTGTTATGTGGTTACATACAGGGATACAGCCGAGTGAGGTGGTGTTTCTCTGGGGCCAAGTTGAAAAACATACACAGCACATTCAAAGTAGTGAGGAGAAAAATAATATAGTCACGTAAAATATGTATATCCCAACGTTGGAGAGATAATGTGACAGAAATGAGAGTTGTGAAACTTACCGAAATGAAAATATCTCACTTTCTTATTACTTACAGAAAAAATCTCTACCTTAATTATAAAAAACGATCGTGCAAGTTCTGTAAATCTTAAACAAAAAGAAAGTGTGTTAAGTACTTAGCAGATCAGGTAGCATCTGTAGAGAATCTGAAACATTAACAGATGGTGCTTGACCTGTTGAGTATTTGCAACAAGTAGGCTCTCAATCCATGAGGGAGTATTACCCATTATCTAATATATACAGGTAAGAATATTTTGTCTCGGTGTAAAGAGATCTTAACCTTGTGTCTGAGAGGTGTTGATGCTGTGTGGTGAGGCAGAGTAGAGGAGCTACACCACTGGGCTCCTTCATAATTCCTGCAGCACTGTCTCGGCTGTGCCTAATGTTGACACCACATACAGAATTGTGAGATAATTTCCCATTTGAAAATGTCCATGATTCAAAAATCCCTACTCTGAAGCAGGAGCAATAGTGTGGTCTCTGACATTGATCATTTGTCCTTTCAATGCAGCTTTTAAAATATGAAAGTCTTCTTCATTTTCTCTCTCTGCTAGATCAAAAGGTTTTGATGGCACCAGAAGTGCTGGAAGGCAGACTTGACACAGAAAATGACGTTTGGTCGACAGGATGTATTATACTTGAGATGATGATGTGCTGCAGGATGTCTGTATGAAACCCTTTTCTATTCTTTAACAAGCCTTCCTGGGGTTAGTGCACTAAAAATAATATATTCAATCTAAAATCAGGTGTTTGGTTTAAATAAAATAGTGTATGAAAATATGGGGAGCAGGATGACTGTAATAGACTGGAAGCTTCTCCCAGGCATTACAGTGGGCAGGTGATGATTGGCACATAAGGAATACACAATTTACAAGAAAAATGCATTTTTTTCAAGGCATAAAGTTGCAAAATGAAAAGCGGTTAAGCATAAAAACACAGGAAATCTACAGCACATTACAGGCCCTTCGGCCCGCAATGTTGTGCTGACTGTGTAACCTACTCTAGAAGCTGCCTGGAATTTCCCTAGAGCATAGCCCTCTGGAACCCTTACTGTGTTCAGCTGGTTAAATCTTGTTAGAGACAATGTTAAATCTAAGGAAAAGCCACCAGAATAAGCAATAAGCCTGAGGATTAGAAATGTTTTGAATTCACAAACGGATGCTAAGAAATTAGTAAAAAAATTAGGGAAGCAAAATAGATCAGCAACCAAGAGGTTTAAAACAGGCTCTAGGAGCTTCTATAAACTTTTTAAGAGCCGAAAGACGGAACATTTACAACTGGACATAGCAGTAACAGAGGAATTACAGAAGGAGATATAAAACTTTTCTCAGAAATACTGGAGAACCACAGGCCCAGTGCAAATGATAAACTAAAACTTAAGAATTTCCCTGGTAGGTTTTTTTTAATGAACCGCAAAACTGAAAAGTCCCAAAGACTTTGTGATCTGTATCATAAAGTGATATAGTGTTGAAATAGCAGGGGCCCTGGCAGATATATTTAAAATGTCGGTATCTACGGATGAGGTGTCGGAGGATTGGAGGATAGCTCATGTTGTTCCGTTGTTTAAAAAAGGCTCTAAACCCCTCTATGTCCCCCTAAGTGCAGACCCTGGAGCACCTCCACACCCGCAGCTCCCCCGTGGAGCCACGTGGCTACCTCGGAGGCCCTCAACCCGTGCCCACCTGGGCCTCACCCCGTCTGCCAGCGGGCGCGGTGCGGTGACGCCTTTCCCCTGCATGGCCGTCACTGCGCTTAAGGAAATGTTTGTTTGATGATGAACTTCAATAAAAAAAATAAATTACAAAAAAAAAAATAAAAAAGGCTTTAAAAGTAATCTGGGGAATTATAGGCCGGTAGTTTGGTGTTAGTAGTAGGTAAATTATTGGAAGGAGTACTAAGAGATAGGATCTACAAGTATTTGGATAGACAGGGACTTATTGGGGAGAGTCAACATGGCTTTGTGCGTGGTAGGTCATGTTTAACCAATCTATTAGAGTTTTTCGAGGAGGTTACCAGAAAATTGGATGAAGGGAAGGCAGTGGATGTTGTCTATATGGACTTCAGTAAGGCCTTTGACAAGGTCTCGCATGGGAGGTTAGTTAGGACGATTCAGTCGCTAGGTATACATGGTGAGGTAGTAAATTGGATTAGACATTGGCTCAATGGGAGAAGTCAGAGAGTGGTAGTGGAGGATTGCTTCTCTGAGTGGAGGCCTGTGACTAGTGGTGTGCCCACAGGGATCAGTGCTGGGTCCATTGTTATTTGTCATCTATATCAATGATCTGGATGATAACGTGGTAAATTGGATCAGCAAATTTGCTAATGATACAAAGATTGGAGGTGTAGTGGACAGTGAGGAAGGTTTTCAAAGCTTGCAGAGGGATTTGGACCAGTTGGAAAAAAAGACTGAAAAATGGCAGATGGAGTTTAATACAGACAAGGGTGAGGTACTGCACTTTGGAAGGACAAACCAAGGTAGAACATACAAGGTAAATGGTAGGGCACTGAGGAGTGCAGTAGGACAGAGGGATCTGGGAGTACAGATACAAAATTCCCTCAAAGTGGCATCACAGGTAGATAGGGTCGTAAAGAGAGCCTTTGGCATGTTGGCCTTTATAAATCAAAGTATTGTGTATAAGAGTTGGAATGTTATGGTGAGGTTGTATAAGACATTGGTGAGACCGAATTTGGAGTATTGTGTGCAGTTCTGGTCACCTATTTACAGGAAGGATATTAATAAGATTGAAAGAGTGCAGAAAAGGTTTACAAAGATGTTGCTGGGACTTGAGAAACTGAGTTACAGGGAAAGGTCGAATAGGTTAGGACTTTATTCCCTAGAGTGTAGAAGAATGAGGGGAGATTTGATAGAGGTATATAAAATTATGATGGGTATAGATAGAGTGAATGCAAGCAGGCTTTTCCCAGTGAGGCTAGGGGAGGGAAAAACCAGAGGACATGGGTGAAGGGGGAAAAGTTTAAAGGGAACATGGGGGTGGGCTTCTTCACACAGAGAGTGGTGGGTGTGTGGAATGAGCTGCCAGATGAAGTGGTAAATGCAGGCTCACTTTTAACGTTTAAGAAAAACTTGGACAGGTACATGGATGAGAGGTGTATGGAGGGATATGGTCCAGGTGCAGGTCAATGGGACTAGGCAGAAAAATGGTTCGGCACAGCCAAGAAGGGCCAAAAGGCCTGTTCTGTGCTCTAATGTTCTATGGTTCTATATCAAAATTTTGTAGCTGGATGAGCAGACATGTATGGTTTGGATAAAGGAGGGAGAGGGAAAATGGAATTGCCAACCTGTTAGCCTGACATCAACAACCGAACATGTGCTGGAATCTCATAAAGAATATGGTATCAGGGCACTTATAAACTAACTTTATGATTGAGAGGAGTTAACATAGATTTATGAAAAGGAAGTCATATTTGACTAATCACTTAGAATCTATTGGATGCATCAAGTAGAGCAGTGAGGGGTAATCTGTGGATGTGGTGTCAAGACTTTCAATAAGGTCCCACAGAAGTACTTGGTGAAGAATGTTAGAGTACATGGATTAGGGTTAATATTACTCGCTTGGGTTGAGAGTTGATTAACAGACAGAACAAACAGATCCTTGAGAGTTGGTAGGCTGTGATTGAGGAAGTTTGGCACAGTTCAGCTCCAAATATTCATGATTGTCATTGATCGCCCCAAATGCATTTTTTTTTCGAATTTCAGCAGAAATGAGCGAGTGGGCAGCAACATATCAGGTAGAGTTTAATGTGGAAAGCTGTGAGATGATTCACTCTGCTGATCTTTTTTTTTAAAATTCTGAGAAATTGGGAAAAATTCATGTTCAAAGAGACCAGAGTGTCCTTGTACATAAATTACTGAAAGTTAACGCAGGCAGTTACAAAGACAAAAGGCCTATATTGCAAAAGGATTTGAGAACACGAGGTAAGTTTTCTTTATCAACTACACTCATAGCCTGTTTATTATGTACTTCCTCCGCCTAACAAAGTGACTATCGAGTGTATGTCCATGGTTTTCTGCTGCTGTGACCCATCCACCTCAAGGTTCGATGTGTTCTTCCTTCAGAGATGCTCTTCTGCACACCACCATTGTAACACGTGGTTATTTGAGTTACTGTTGCCTTCTTGTCAGCTTGAACCAGTCTGGCCATTCTCCTCTGACCTCTCACATTAACAAGGTTTTTTTCACCCACAGAGCCGCTGAGCAGGCGTGCCCACGTGTGTATGATTATACTTGATCTAGCACTTGGAATATTATGTGCAGTTTTGGTTCTCCTTACCAAAAGAACGATAAACTTGTCATAAAGTGAAACAGTGAAGGATTGCCACATTGGCTTCTGAGGTGGTCGGCCTGTCACAGAAGGAGCAGCCCGTTACGTTTAGACCATAAGAAATAGGAGCAGGATTAGGCCATTTGACCCATCGAGTCTGCTCCGCCATTTCATCATGGCTAATCCATTTTCTCTCCCAGCTCCAATCTCCTGCCTTCCCGTGTCCCTTCAATCCCCGATAAATCCAGAATCCATCAACCTCTGCCTTAAATATACCGAAAGACTTGGCCTCCACAGATTCCCCACCCTCTGGCTAAAGGAGTTCCTCCTCATCTCCGACCTAAAAGGACACCCCTCTATTCTGAGGCTGTGTCCTCTGGTCTTTGACTCTCCCACCACAGGGAAGATCCTCTCCACATTCACTCGAAGCCTTTCACCATTCGATAGGTTTCAATGAGGTCACCCCTCGTTTAGAAGGGAGATGACCTTACTGGGGCATGCAGAATGGGTAGATATGAATCTGCTTCCCTGATAGCTCACAGATCCACCATAAGGAGCCGGCCATTCCACACTGAAATGAGGAGAAATGTGATAAACCTTTGGAATTCTCTACTGTGAAGAACTGTGGGTTTTGATTACTGTATTCAACCTGGTATTGATGAATTTCTGTACATAGGTGGAATCCAAAGAGACATGTGAATATGACATAGTATCAAGGTAGAAGATCAGCCATGTTTTTGTTGAATGATGTAGCAGGGTCGAGGGGCTGAATGGCCTAACACTCCTATCATCTTTTAGATAGATAGATAGATAGATAGATACTTTATTCATCCCCATGGGGAAATTCAACTTTTTTTCCAATGTCCCATACACTTGTTGTAGCAAAACTAATTACATACAATACTCAACTCAGTAAAAAATATGATATTCATCTAAATCACTATCTCAAAAAGCATTAATAATAGCTTTTAAAAAGTTCTTAAGTCCTGGCGGTAGAATTGTAAAGCCTAATGGCATTGGGGAGTATTGACCTCTTCATCCTGTCTGAGGAGCATTGCATCGATAGTAACCTGTCGCTGAAACTGCTTCTCTGTCTCTGGATGGTGCTATGTAGAGGATGTTCAGAGTTATCCATAATTGACCGTAGCCTACTCAGCGCCCTTCGCTCAGCTACCGATGTTAAACTCTCCAGTACTTTGCCCACGACAGAGCCCGCCTTCCTTACCAGCTTATTAAGACGTGAGGCGTCCCTCTTCTTAATGCTTCCTCCCCAACACGCCACCACAAAGAAGAGGGCGCTCTCCACAACTGACCTATAGAACATGTTCAGCATCTCACTACAGACATTGAATGACGCCAACCTTCTTAGGAAGTACAGTCGACTCTGTGCCTTCCTGCACAAGGCATCTGTGTTGGCAGTCCAGTCTAGCTTCTCGTCTAACTGTACTCCCAGATACTTGTAGGTCTTAACCTGCTCCACACATTCTCCATTAATGATCACTGGCTCCATATGAGGCCTAGTGCTGCTGACCACCGTGTCAGACCTACAGTCTCCCAACCGCACATACTGAGGTCTATCTGTCAAGTAGTCCACTATCCAATCCACCATGTGAGAGTCTACTCCCATCTCCGTTAGTTTGTGCCTTAAGATCTTGGGCTGGATGGTGTTAAAGGCACTAGAGAAGTCAAGGAATGTAATCCTCACAGCACAACTGACCCCCTCTAGGTGAGAGAGTGATTTAATATCTTTTGTACTTGGCTTTTCTCGATCTGGCTTTTCTCACCTGACTGACGCAAATAGCTTTTCAACTTGTGTCTCAAAAGGAAACCGAGTTTCTGCAGCTGGTTCAGGATATCAAAGTCGACGGGAAACAGCTGGAGCTGATCCTGGAGGAGCTCCACACGCAACAGAAGTACACCTTCGGTCTGTGTGACCTGGTGCAGTCAATGATAGAACCAAATTACCAGAAAAGAGTCACTGCATTGTAAGCAAACAAACAGAAGATTTTAGAGTCTAGCAACAAGATATAGTAGACGCCAGGAGATGCATTGTAAGGTGGCGTCTAATTGCATTAAAAAAATAGATCAGTAGTTGTTTGGAAGTAAATTACATAGCATTTAACTGAGCTTGTGTGAATAATGAATCTAGCCACCTGCTCCTTTTACTATTTAAATGTACAGCATACGTCTATAATTGTACCCAGTCAGATAGGAGACAAAATGCTTTATTATGGTGAGTGATGTACCAAGTGACAGATATTCTGTGGAGTGAGAAAATCTTTTGTTATTTATAGCATGGATCAGGTACAGAGAAACTTGTTCTTTCAAAAATTCACACAGCCCAGATTAGATTCAAGACAAACTCCCTCTGCACTGTTTGCATCAAACACTCTCAGAGGAGATAGAGAATGTGTTAGGAATAAATTCCCTGTACACCAGGGGTCCATGAACCCCTTGCTTAATGGTATTGGTCTATGGCATTAAAAAAAAGGTTGGGCGCGCTTGCTCTAAACTGCCTCTTCCAAACTTCCCAAGATGGCTGAATCCTGAGCATGATACAAGGTGAAGCTGCTTTCCCAGTGTACTTTCAGAGGTACGCCACGAGCTCCGTATGGAATATTCCACGCACCTCAACGTGGTGTCTTCCAAAGGTAGTTCTTTCATGGTGATGTCAGCTTTGGTGCTGAATTGGTTTGATACTGTAGTCCAAGGGACAATTTGGTGAGGCTTTTGGAAATATATTGAGCTGCCCCCACCCCCTTGGTGTGCGTCTGGGCTCGGTCCAGACCCAGATGTGTTAAAGGACAGCTGGGGGTTGGTGGAAGGGGGATGGATAACATGGGGTGTATTAATCTGCTAATGATTGAACAAGTGAGACGTTTGCACATTTGGTTCTATAACGCTGGGTCTGTATTTCTCTGAAGGGAGCTGATGGAGCTGGACTACGTGATGGAATCACTGATCGTCTGCAATTCTTCTCTGTCTGGAAGGAAGAAGTCACTGCTGGGCGCGTTGAAAATACCATATGTTGGAGACATTGTTAAGCTACTAGGTATGCAAAATGCCGATCGTATTGTGGGAACAAACGAATCACAGAAATCTACAGTGAGCCAAAATGGGAACTATTTAAATAAAATACTGGAAATGTAGAGGAGAGTTAATTTCTCATGCCACAGATGTGCCTGACATGTTGAATGTACTTAGTTTTATTTCAGGTTCTTACCACCATTTAGTTATTTAGATGAATCCTACCTCTAAGTTAGGGGTTCCCAACCTTTTTTTATGCCCTGAACCTATACTATTAAGCAAAGGGTCCATGGATCACAAGTTGGGAACCTCTGCTGCATGTCTTTTTTTCCTGAGCCTGACAGTCATCAAGTGTTTTCTGGTGACTTTTTAAAAGCACCACCCTCCTGATGCCATGTGTCCATCATGAACTTGTCACAGTGCCCTTGAAACGTCTTGCAAGGCTGCATTGTGCGACAGACCTTTTTTTAATGATGGAAAAATATCCTAAAATACGGTTCAGTAGATGTTATGACTGACATCTTGGTGCCACCCTCTGGAAGTTTCACCAAACACCTCAACTAACTTGTTCAGAATAATTGGAAGGTTGAATTATTTTGCCATTGTCAGTAACTGAACAGGAGAATATACGACCGAATAAGATCATTCAGCTGATACAAATTTCAGCCTTTTTATTTGTACTTCCTTGGATAATCTCATTTAATAAAAGTCCATCCATTCCCAACTTCAACTGACCCCCATAGAAATCACCATCAATGCGGACAATTCCAGATTTCCATGACATATTTATGCAGAAAAAGTTTGCTACCTGACACTTAACCTCTTTTTTTTGACAGCTTGTCTACAATTTGAAGGTGAGCGCTTTTGTTCCCCTTGTCCTGTAATTTCTGTCTCTTACCTGCGGTGTGGTGGCCAGATTTGATCTCTAGCTGAGTATACAGAAGGGATCGGGGAGCTCAGAGCACTGCTCCATTTTGATGTTGTGCCCTTCCTGTGGCTGTCGTTACAGACTATATGCAGAGTGAAATCGATGTAGAAGATGTCCAGATAGAAGCACTGAAATACATGATTTACTTATTGCATGAAGGCAAAGGTAAGTAAATGTTATAAGCACAGCTCGAGGGATATAATGTTTATCTCTCAGCATTTGGGTTGTGTGTTCTATGATTAATACTATCACTGCTTGGGTTTTCCTACATGAAGATACTGGAGAAAATAGGTGTCTTTGGAACTTGCATTTCAGTGGAAACAGCAGCCTTCAAACACGTATTCTCCTGAGAATCAGGGCCCATGGAGCCTGCAACCTGCTGTGTAGTTGTATATACACCTAGAAATGAAATCTAGTTGAGGAGTGTAAGGAGTAACATGTCATCTGAGCAAGGCTGTCATGAATGATGCACGGTAGAAAGGAATTAATTTGATGTAACTTCCTCATGAGGGACCTGAGGGACGAGGATGTTGTGTGCTCCACGGCTGCGAGCTTGTCTGTGGGCTCCCGACCATCATTCTCTTAGCCAGCACTGATCAGAGGTTAAGAGATGCAACTAAATGATGCAAGAAACTTGCTGATTTACGGTAGAATTGGATGAAGGGAGGAATGAGAATCTCATTACATTTATGGCATGGAAACTGCCCATTTAGTACTTTGAATCAGGCTGTTTTATTTTCAATATGAGCCTTCTCTCATTGCTTTTTGTATCAGTTATTCCTTCCTGTGCTGCTTCCCTCAGATAATTGCCTAGATTCTAGTTAAATCCTTCTGCACCGTTTGCCTCGAGTAACCCTTGTTAGAGGTAAAAAGGAAAGGAAAATATAAAACTGATTTGGTAAGTGCATTTAACTATCATGTGATGGAAAAGTATAGTGGTTATACCTAGATTTATATGGATGGTGCTAAGGAACCTGAAACAAGGATGATAGCATTTGGGGTGGCTATACCAGCAAAAGCAATTGCAATCAGCAGAAGAACATCTGATAAGTTAGCGGTGTATACAGTGGAGATGTTGGCAGTGTTGGTTGCATTGTGATGGGTGGAGAAAGCTAGACTAGTCAAAGTGTTGATATGCTCAGATTCATCCTCAGTTCTAGTAAGTTTAAGGTCTTTTCACTCAAACAGCCGGCAAGATGTACTTCAATCAGTCACAAGAGTTGCAAATCAGGGAGGTCAGGTTAAATTTCTATGGGTTCCAGCTCATGTAGGGGTGAAGGGGAATGAGAGGGTGGATGAGTTGGCAAAGAGGGCGTTAAAGGAAGAAAATACCGAAATGCACATTAGTGTCAGTAAAGCAGAAGCTAAGTGTATAATCTGGGAAAGAATTATCCAAATGTGGCAAGAAAGATGGGACAGAGAGGGGAAAGGGAGGCATTTATATCAAATACAAAAGAATGTTACAGGTACTAGGGTAGGCAGTGGATACAGAAGAGAGGAAACTGTGTGGACTCGGTTAAGGCTGGGGCACTGTGCACTAAACAAAACATTGAAATTGATAGGGAAACACCAGACAGGACTGAGTGAGGAATGTAAGGAAGAGGAGTCAATAGAACATGTAATTCTGAGTTGCAGGAAGTATGGGATATAGAGAGAGATGGTGAGAATTAATCTAAGGGAATTGGGGGTGCAGGAATTCACATTAAAAGGGTTACTGGGCATGGGTGAGAGAATGTAAGTCTATCGTCTGATCCACACTCCAGAGCAGAAAGTGGCGGTAATGCACCATTAAACTGGGTGCCAACCGCCGTAAAACAAGAAGAAGAAGAACCCTTGTGGAAGCTAGTTTCACAAACCAACCATTCCACAGGTAACAGAGTTTCTTCTGAGTTCCTTATTGAATTTGTTTAGTGACTGTCTAGCGTTTGAACCTGATGGATTTAGTGTTTGGCAGCGCCGTGGTAGTGTTGTGGTTAGTGTGATGCTATTACAGATCGGACCAAAGTTTGGAGTTCAATTCTGGCACCATCTCTAACTTTGAATGTTCCCTATAAAGAAGTTTGTATGCAGCTGTAGAGAAAGCACAACAGCAGCTATATTTCATCAGGAGTTTGAAGAGATTTGGTTTGGCAACTAAAATGCTCAAACTTCTATAGATGTACCGTGGAGAGCATTTTGACAGGCTGCATCACTGTCTGGTATGGAAGGACCCCCAGCACCCAGGGCATGCCCTTTTCTCACTGTTACCATCAGGTCGGAGGTACAGAAGCCTGAAGGCACACACTCAGCAATTCAGGAACAGCTTCTTCCCCTCTGACATCTAATTCCTAAATGGACATTGAACTAATGAACACTACCTCACTTTTTTAAAATATATATTATTTCTGTTTTTATGTTTTTTTAATCTATTCAATACACATATGTATACTTACTGTATTTGATATACATATTTATTTTTTCTTTCCGTATTATGTATTGCATTGAACTGCTGCTGCTAAGTTAACAAATTTCATGACACATGCCAGTGATAATAAACTTGATTCTCAATCTGATTCTCTCTATGACTCTGAGTTTCCTCCCACAGTTCAATGCCGGTAGGTTAATTGGTCATTGTAAATTGTCCTGTGATTAGTCTAGGATTAAATCGGGGGGGGGGGGCAGTTTGCTGGATAGTGAATTTTCATAAAAATAAAACAAATAAGTTTTTCCAGCAGGAGAGTTTTTCTTTGCCAACAGAAGAGTCATTTAACATTTCGGGGGGTGGGTAGGGTGGGGGTTGCTGTGAGGAGTGGTTCGTTGAGCTGGAAGGGCCTGTAAATGAATAAACAAACATCTTTACCTCTACCACTATTAAACTCTATCATAGTGTGAAAGACCTCTTTAGGTCACCCCCCACCCCAGCCTGCTCGGCCATTCCTGATGAATATAATCTTTCAGTTCTGCCTTCATTCTTCTCAATTTCTGCCCCAGTGGCTAATTACTTTGTCGCATTGAGCCTGAACTATGTAGTCCAGCAAGATTCTATGCAATCGTACAGAATGCACACCAGATATTATGTTTAATAAGACCATAAGACAGAGGAGCAGAATTAGGCCTTTTGGCCCATCGAGTCTGCTCCGCCATTCAATCATGGCTGATCCTTTTTTTTCAGCCTCACTCCCTGGCCTTCTCCCCATAACCTTTGAGGCCATGTCCAATCAAGAATCTTATCAAGCTCTGTCTTAAATACACCCAACGACCTGGCCTCCACAGCTGCCTGTGGTATTAAATTCCACAAATTCACCATCTTCTGGCTGAAGAAATTTCTCTCTGTTTTAAATGGATGCCCCTCTATCCTGAGGCTGTGCCCTCTTGTCCTAGACTCCCCTATCATGGGAAACATCCTTTCCATATCTACTTTGTCTAGGCCTTTCAACATTTGAAAAGTTTCAATGAGCTGTCCCCTCACCCTTCTAAATTCCAGCATGTACAGACCTAGAGCTATCAAACATTCCTCATATAAAACCCTTCCATTCCCGGAATCATCCTTGCAAACCTTCTCTAATGCCTGCACATCTTTTCTTAGATGAGGAGCCCAAAGGGTTTATATAGAGCTTTTATTTGGAAGTAAATGAACTACAGCTGGAGAACCTTCATACTTCCAGCCATCTCTGGAATGGAATGGACATACTCTGTGCAGTGATCCCAATGTATCATTCTTGGTGAACAAAGTTCCTTTTTATCATCATCTCTCACGCATTTGTAAAATGGTTAATACTGTATTCATGTGGATGGGAGAAGATCTAGAATGTCTGCCAGGTTCAAGGATTCAGCTCAGGTCTAACAACCCTGACCGGTCAAAAACAATCGTTACGGAAACAGGAATAAGGAATCCATCCACGCGGATGGAAGTGGAGGACTTCCACTGCTGCCCTGACAGTCAGTAAGTATGCGTGACTGCAAAGGGGGAGATGTGGGACGGGAAGAAATATGACAAAAACCAGTGCAACACGTATTGATCCTGCTGTCATGACGATTTTGGACCCGTTGGTGAAGTGGTTTTAACTTGGAATGGATCTTCTCATGCATTTAAGGTGAGGCGGGTAAGCTGAGAGTCGTGGTGCCCAGCATGTGCTGCCGTGAGCAGTAATGGAGAGAAATACAACAGAGGCGTTTAAGAGGCTCTTAGACATGCTCATGAACATGCAGGGGATAGAGTGACACAGATATTGTGTTGATAGAAGGGGTTAGTGTGGTTACGTGTTTATAGTTTAGTTAATTTGGCCCAACATTGTGGTCAGGTGCTTGTTCAGGCAGGTGTTAATTCCACTCACAAACAGCCACTCAAAGCATTTTATTACAAATTTTTTATTACTCTCGGATTACCTCATGATGTGTGTCCAATGCATCCCTCACTCCAGTTACCAAGGAAATTGTGATAATAATTCGATATTATTTTATTCATTAAAGTTTTTGAAATATAATTGTAAATTTAAATATTTTCTGAGGCAGCTTTGTTTCTGATTATAGTAGCTTGGCTTTTGATCTTATCTGCTGACTGTAATACCAGACAGTGTAGAGATGCCTTCGTGAGTGGACATGAGACATACTAGTTCATGTATGAATATTCTGAAAGAGGTGCAGAGACACCAGTCAGTGTATAAGTCCCTCTGAGGGAACGGGGAGCAGAGATACCTGATATTACACAATTAACAACTTTGTTATCTGTTCAAGTGGTGTATTTCCCAGCCATGACTTTCTGTGTGCTCTTCCCCATTGGAACTGCCCTGAACTGAAACATAGCAACATAGAAAACCTACAGCACAATACAGGCCCTTCGGCCCACAAAGCTGTGCCGAACATGTCCTTATGTTAGAACTACCTAGGCTTACCCATAGCCCTCTATTTTTCTAAGCTCCATGTACTTATCCAGGAGTCTCTTAAAAGACCCTATCATATCGGCCTCCACCGCCGCTGGCAGCAGCCCATTCCACGCACTCACCACTCTCTGCGTAAAAAACTTACCCATGACATCTCCTCTGTACCTGCTTCCAAGCACCTTAAAACAATGCCCTCTCGTGCTAGCCATTTCCACCCTGGGAAAAAGCCTCTGACTATCCACATGATCAATGCCTCTCATCATCTTATACACCTCTGTCAGGTCACCTCTCATCCTTCGTCACTCCAAGGAGAAAAGGCAAAGTTCACTCAACCTATTCTCATAAGGCATGCTCCCCAATCCAGGCAACATCCTTGTAGATCTCCTCTGCACCCTTTCTATGGTGTCCATGTCCTTCCTGTAGTGAGGCGACCAGAACTGAGCACAGTACTCCAAGTGGGATCTGACCAGGGTCCTACATAGCTGCAATATTACCTCTCGGCTCCTAAATTCAATTCCATGATTGATGAAGGCCAATGCACCATATGCCTTCTTAACCACAGAGTCAACCTGCATAGCAGGCTTTGAGTGTCCTATGGTCTCGGACCCTCTGATCCTCCACACTGCCAAGAGTCTTACCATTAATACTATATTCTGCTATTATATTTGACCTACCAGAATGAACCACCTCACACTTATCTGGGTCGAACTCCATCTGCCACTTCTCAGCCCAGTTTTGCATCCTATCAATGTCCCGCTGTAACCTCTGACAGCCCTCCACACTATCCACAACACCCCAACCTTTGTGTCACCAGCAAATTTACTAACCCATCCCTCCACTTCTTCATCCAAGTCATTTATAAAAATCACAAAGAGTAGGGGTTCCAGAACAGATCTCTGAGGCACTCCACTGGTGACCGACCAACATGCAGAATATGACCCGTCTACAACCACTCTTTGCCTTATGTGGGCAAGCCAGTTCTGGATCCACAAAGCAATGTCCCCTTGGATCCCATGCCTCCTTACTTTGTCAATAAGCTTTGCATGGGGTACCTTATCAAATGCCTTGCTGAAATCCATATACCATTCTCTCACGTCTTATCCTCTTGCTCTTCACATACTTGTAGAATGCCTTGGGGTTTTCCTTAATCCTGTCCAAGGCCTTCTCATGGCCCCTTCTGGCTCTCCTAATTTCATTCTTATGCTTCTTCCTGCTAGCCTTATAAAATTCTAGATCTCTATCATTACCTAGCTTTCTTCTTGACTAGATTTACAACAGCCTTTGTACATCACGGTTCCTGTACCCTACCATCTTTTCCCTGTCTCATTGGAACGTATCTGTGATAGAATTGTGATCACTATCTCCAAACTTCTCTCCCACTGAGAGATCTGACAGCTGACCAGGTTCATTTCCCAATACCAGATCAAGTACAGCCTCTCCTCTTGTAGGCTTATCTACATATTGTGTCAAGAAACCTTCCTGAACACACCTAACAAACTCCACCCCATCTAAACCCCTCGCTCTAGGGAGATGCCAATCAATATTTGGGACATTAAAATCTCCCACCATGACAACCCTGTTGTTATTACACCTTTTCAGAATCTGTCTCCCTATCTGCTCCTCGATGTCCCTGTTACTATTGGGTGGTCTATAAAAACACCCAATAGAGTTATTGACCCCTTCCTGTTCCTAACTTCCACCCACAGAAACTCCATAGAAAATCCCTCCATGACTTCCTCCTTTTCTGCAGCCGTGACACTATCCCTGATCAACAGTGCCACGCCCCTACCTCTTTTGCCTCCATCCCTGTCATTTCTAAAACATCTAAAGCCTGGCCCTTGAAGTAGCCATTCCTGCCCCTGAGCTATCCAAGTCTTTGTAATGGTCACAACATCATAGCTCCAAGTGTTGATCCACAGTCTAAGCTCATCCACTTTGTTCATAATACTCCTTGCATTAATATAGACACATCTCATACCATTGGTCTGAGTGCATCCCTTGTCTAGCCTTGCTCTTGCACTGTCTCCAAGCTTTCTCTATTTGTGAGCCAACCTCCCTTTTCTCCATCACTACAGTTCGGTTCCCAACCCCAAGGAATTCTAGTTTAAACTCTCCCCAACAGCCTTAGCAAACCTCCCCGCCAGGATATTGGACCCCCTGGGATTCAAGAGCAACCCATCCTTTTTGTACAGGTCACACCTGCCCCAAAAGAGGTCCCAATGATCCAGAAATCTGAATCCCTGCCCCCTGCTCCAATCACTCAGCCACGCATTTATCCTCCACTTCATTCTATTCCTATACTCACTGTCACGTGGCACAGGCAGTATTTCTGAGATTACTATTTTTGAGGTCCTGCTTCTCAACTTCCTTCCTAACTCCCTGTAGACTGTTTTCAGGACCTCTTCCCTTTTCCTGCCTATGTCATTGGTATCAATATGTACGACCTCTGGCTGTTCTCCTTCCCACTGCAGGATATCATGGACACGATCAGAAACATCCCGGACCCTGGCACCTGGGAGGCAAACTACCATTCGTGTTTCTTTCCTGCGTCCACAGAATCACCTGTCTGACCCCTGACTATAGAGTCTCCTGTCACTAAACATTAACTTTGTTTCTTTCCTCTGTTCAGTGCTGCTGGACAGCGCAAAGGTTACTCCAGTCCTTATCACTTTACTGAACATCCATCCAGACTGCTTGGAAATACAGGCTGATGTGTGCCAGATATTCCTGAAGTTTGCAGTTAAAGGTAAGGTAATCAGATTTAACCAGTCATGCAGAATCTGACCAACATTTTTAGCACCTATTACTGGATTTTCATTGAGATCAGATGGCTATTTGAGCACATACTCTCCTGTGTTGTTCTGAGGGGTGCTGGACTGTTGTGTAATAAGGTCTGTGGGAACCCCCCCCCCACCCCCTCATTTGGAGAGAGAGCACTGAGGGAGCTCTGTACAGACAATGGCTGTACTGAGTAATACTGCACAGTGCCTCTGCACCATCAGGGACATCACTGAGAGAATTCTGCACTATTGTTGAGGCAGCACTGCAATGTTGAATGGGGATTACTCTGGAAGTGTTCACTGTCAAACCTGCTCTCTAAAGAATGGTCTACTCCACACGGTACCTCAATAAGGACCTCACAGTATCTCAATAAGGACCTCACAGTATCTCAATAAGGACCTCACAGTATCTCAATAAGGACCTCAGAGTATCTCAATAAGGACCTCACAGTATCTCAATAAGGACCTCACAGTATCTCAATAAGGACCTCAGAGTATCTCAATAAGGACCTCACAGTATCTCAATAAGGACCTCACAGTATCTCAATAAGGACCTCAGAGTATCTCAATAAGGACCTCAGAGTATCTCAATAAGGACCTCACAGTATCTCAATAAGGACCTCACGTTACCTCAATAAAGACCTCAGAGTACCTCAATAAAGACCTCACAATTACCGCAATAAAGTCCTTACAATACCTCAATAAGGACCTCAGAGTACGTCGATAAAGACCTCACAGATGATCCTGCTACTTTAACAGGCAGGGCAATTTCTTCAGCGTTTTAGAATGTAGAACAGTACAACACAGTTACAGGCCCTTCAGCCCACAATGCTGTGCCAAACCAGCTAAAAAGCAAATCAAAAGACCCAAACACTAATCCCTCCTACCTACACAATGTCTATATTCATCTTCCTTACATGCATGAGCCTATCTAAATGTGTCTTAAAAGATTCCACGGGGCAATGCATTCCAGGTATCCGCCACTCTCTGAGTAAAAAAAAACGTACCCCTCATATCCCCTTTGAACCTGCCCCCACTCACCTTCAATGCATGCCCCCTCATAATCTTATAAACCGCTCTCAGATCTTCCCTCAGCCTCTGCCACTCCAGTGAAAACAACCCAAGTTTGTCCAGCCTCTCATGATAGTACATGCCCTCTAAACCAGGCAGCATCCTGGTAAACCACTCTGCTCCCTCTCCAAAGCCTCAACATCCCTCCTATAGAGGGGCGACCAGCACTGTATGGAATACTCCAGATGTGGCCTAATCAGAGTTTTATAAAGTTGCAACATAACCTCTTGACTTTTGAACTCAATGCCTCGACTAATAAAAGCAAACATTCCATAAGCCTTTCTAACTACCTTATCAACCTGTGTAGCCACTGTCACGGAGCTATGAACTTGGATTCCAAGATCTCTCTTCATCCATATTTATCTCTTGAGCAACATCACTTAAAAAATAATTGAGATTGTGGTCTTTCTAACAGGAAAATCTGCAGCAACATCAGAGAAACTCTGAAAGCCATTCTGATTTTTCTTTTACTTTCCCCACAGCCATGGAGCTCAGTGTGGAAGATGACAACCTGTTCAGTGAGACTGTGATCAACACAGTTCTGTCAGTGATGGAGTCACAACGCAAGTGTGTGGATCTCCAGATAGTCATTTGCAAACTTCTCATGGTGCTGTCAGGAAGTGGTAAGATTGGATACTGCCAGTTTGATTGGAACAGAGCTTTAGGAATTCAAGTAACCGTTTGCTACTGCAACAATAAGACTATTTCGAAGGCTGCTTCATCATGTACACAAGTTCTAGGGAACAAAGGTGTTATTATAAACATTAACTGAAAACTACCTGAGGGAGCTTTTCTCCATTTTCTAAACCTGTATTGAACCAGCCTGGAGAATGTCTGATGGAACATTTCAGAGGAAGCCTTGTTCTGCCTTTATCCTGGAAGTACTTCACGAGACACACGTTGAGCTGGAGGAGCTCAGCAGGTCAAGCTGTATCTCTGGATGGGAATAAAGTCACTGTTTCGGGCCGAGACCCTTCATCAGGACTCAGCAGTCCTATTCCAATCGATCAATGCTGCCTGACCTGCTGAGTTCCTCCAGCACATTGTAGGTATTGCTCTAGATTTCCAGCGTCTGCAGTACCGCTTGTGTCTGTACTTAACAAGACAGTTTCACCTCCATGTGTACTAACCTGGGAAAGGCTGATGGGGTGAAGTATAGTGGGCTCTAATCTGTACCCTACCTGTGCTGTCCTTAACACTGGAGGTATTCATATGCAGAGAGAACTTTAAATGCCATTGCCCCACAGAACTTGGGTGAACAAACTGTACTCCTCGATCTAAATACATCACTGTGCAACTGGGTGTTGGCCTTCCCGACCTCAGACAGTTAGGATGCACATATACAGAAAGGTGCTGGGAAAAGGGCCAGTGATACCTTGAAGAGTCCCACCCTCCCTGCTCACAGACTGTTAGTCCCACTGCCATCACGGAGGATGCTACGTAACGTCCATGCCAGGACCACCAGGCTCAAAATCAGTTGGGCTGATCAACACCTTATCCCACTAATCCACCCACCACCACTGCGTTAGCATTTCCTATCAGAGTCATCTTACGTACAGACACACCTCTGCCTAGTGTCACTTAATGGGCATACAATCTGAATTGAATTGACTTTATTTCTTACATCCTTAAAATACATGAGTAAAAATCTTTACATCTGTCTAAATGTGCAAGCTGTGTATATAAGCCATCTTATGTACTTACATTTATTGTATTTAAAAAAAAATATTGTGTACTTTGTTTTTTATGTGCTGCTTCGGATCTGAGTAACAATTATTTTGTTCTCTTTACACGAGTGAAGTGGAAATGATATTTAAACAATTTTACATCTTGAATGGCAGTGTTTGCTGGGTGGTGTAGAACCAGCTTTATTCCATAACTAACTGATTTTGTTCCTGCCCTGGGTATAATTGATGTAAAAGAGTAATGGGAGCTTTACTCTTCCTTCACCTAATTCACATCTTCATTTCGGGAAGTGTTGAATAGAACTGTGTAAAGGAAGCCCGACTATTTATGGTTATGTGACTGAGATCTACTGTCTATTCAACAGGGATTGAATTGCTTTGAGGTCAGAATAGGAACACATTATCTGATCTAAAACCCAGATCATCTGGAAGTGCCCAAACCCTGAGATACTGTTTCCCTCCTTACAGAAGCAGCTGGAAAGCTGATTGGGCAAGCCAATGGGATCCAGTCAATCTTGACGACATTGAGAATGTACATTGATTACAGCCGCATCTGCATTCCCTGCTGTGGAGCTATCTGGAGCCTCGTCACCACCAGCAAGTATTTGCTTGTTCTTCCCCCTCCTGCTTGTAATTGCAGATAGGAAGGTGATAAGCACCAATTTAGTCCTGATGAACCAAATAACTGTATGTTTGATATATCTTGTGTGTTATATGCTTGCTATGGTCTGGTTAGGGAGTAAAACATGAATTTTAGGTTCTAAACTTTTCATGGGAAAAGGAATTAGTTGTCTGGTCCCTCTGCATATTTTCTGCTTTTTAGATCGTAGACATTTTTTTCTTGCCTTGGTTGCATTACTCTTCACGCCCCTACCTAATTAAAAAAATATAAATTAATGCTGGGTCTCAACCATATATTGCAGGATAGGATCCAGATTTTAATCATTCTTTTCCTGAAGTAGTTTCTAAATAGTCAAGCTCTAATGTTAAGATAATTTACTTTAGCTCCAGTCTCATCTACCAGGGGAAGTAACATCTCCCCAACTACACAAACTCAAAGCATTTAACATTCTTAAACTTTAATTAGTTCACCTTAAATTTGCCATATTCAAAGGAATATGAGTTAGACCATCCATCTTTACGATGTAGCTCTGTTAGTCCCAGAGATATTTTGGTGAATCTCCAAATCAAAAGTGAAAATGGTCTAGAAATGAGGACTTTAATCTGTGTAATTTGTAACAAAACACTCATCAGTCTTTATTACCTGTCCACTAATTTTTAAAGATTTCTATATGTGGGTATCTAAGTCTATTCCTTCACATTTCCTAGTTCTTCACTACTTAGAAACCACTCCGATCTGTCTTATGTACACATCTCAATTCATCACCCAGAACTCAGTCTGCCACAATTTTACTCACTCATTTGATTTACTGAGATACAGCATGGAAAAGGCCCTCCCAGACCTTCAAGCCCAGCAATCCCCCAATTTTAACCCCAGCCTAATCATGGCACAGTCTAGTGACCAATTAACCTACCAACTGCTACGCCTTTGGACTGTGGGAGGGAACCAGAGCGGCCAGATGAAACCCACACGGTCACAGGGAGAATGGACAAGCTCCTTACAGGCAGTTGAGTTTGTCACCAAAATTTATCTTGCAATTAATTTTTACGTCTTAACCTACAAATATATTCCCTTTCCTTCACTTTTGCTGATTTTTAATTCCAGAAATCTACAGCCATTGGACTCCGGGAGCAGTTTAGCTACACAGATTATGGTTCTCCACCTCCTCGGCAACAATTGCTGACTTTACCAGCAGTGCTGATGCACTGTGACACACCACCGGTTTTCAGATCTCCCGCGGAACTCGAATCTGAAACACAACCTGCCACCACCACCCCCTGCCTCCTGCCACCAAGGCAATTTTGTTAATTATTGATAATGCCACCAGGGTCCTACCCATTGCTGTTATCCCTGCCTTTGCAGGCCACACCTGAATCTGCTGTTTGGTTTATAGTATTTTTCAGATTTTAGGAAGAGCATCGTGCTCTTGGCCTAACCACTCTCTCCCCCCCACCCTGGATTTCCTATACTTTATGAAAATCAGACCCTTGTTTTTTTTAAAGGGACATACTTAGACATTCCTTTAAGAACCTCAGAATATTCCAATAGTTCCAATGGTGATCAAATGATCTTTTTTCAGTGATGCTGAAATGATGGGTATTGTCCTGTCCCTGGGGAAGCCCCATGCTCATCTTCAAACTCGTAGACTTGGTACAGCACAGGAGAACACTTGGCTCATCAAAATGCTGCAATAGCAGACAGGCTTTGGTTTAAGTTACTGTGCAAAAGATAGCCGAGTGCACAGGCAGCATCAGCCTTGCTTGTACAAACGAGAGGGGGACAAACCCAGAACTCAAGGGCTACTGAGCTGCTCACTGAACCGTGGCCAACACCACCTCGGGGTGGGGGAGAGAGGGGGAAGCCCACTCTTGGGCGTAATTCGGAGTGGTCATAGAATAGAATTACTGTGTAACCGCGTCCTTTTCCCTGTTCCTCCTGTAGAAAAAAATGCGCGAACAGCAAAATTGGAAGGTGCCCTGAGGACTGTTTGGCAAGTACTGAAGAATCACCTTCAGAATGGAGATGTAGTGGAGTCAGCCTGCTCGGCACTGTGGGCTCTTTCCTTGGATGGTTAGTCCATAAACCTATCATAACAAAGCATATACCTTTATAAGCAAAAAATGGTGTGGGGACTCAAATAAACAAACATTAAATTAAAGCAGTAAGTGCATACACATAATCACGTGGCAAATATCACCACAGATGCACACACAAAGTAATTTGTGACCTTGCATTCTTCTGGAGTGTATCATGTGCTGCAGCGTGGGTACAGTGTGTGTGTGTGCAGAGTGCACTGCATTGTGTGCTGTAGTTTGTGTTGTGCTTTTCTCGGTGTCTCAGGACAGTATAAAGTGTGAATGGAGTCTGGGTGACTGTCACATCCCATGTGTAATACCCATACATGACTCAATTCATCTATTCCAGTGTCTCTGTGGAATTCATTCAGTGTGTTCATCCGGTCCCTGCATGCTGCTACCAACTGCACGCTTGATCCGAGCTTTAGGAGTTTGTCGTATTTTCTTTCTCTTCAGAGACACTGTCCGATGAGCAGTTTGAAGGCATCACTCTGCTCCTAATTCAAGCGTACATTCTCCATCTACGAAAAGAAAACAGCGTGAAGAACATCTGTCTTGCCCTGTCTAGTCTGATTCGAATGTCAGGTAAGATTTAGAGATCAGTTCTTTAACCAGTATGCAGTTTATCAAGTGAACTACTGTCCTTCTGCCTCTCCTGAAGACGATATTGAATCACTGTTTGCTCCCTTAAGGGTAACAATGCCAACTGGCCCAGCTCATGAACAGACTACTCTGGTGGCTAATTCTGTCAACTGCTTTTCAGACCAGTTCACTTTCCATCTGTTAACCTTGTGGGTTCTGGGAATAGATAACTTTCCCTGCACTTCTCCCAATAATGTCTATGTACTTGTGAACTTGCTGTGAATGCTGGCATCAATATGGAGGAGGACTTGGTATCCTGGCTGAAGGCAATAACTCCTTTCCACTAAATAAAGACTGTTAAACTGTTGCAGTAGTTGTTATTACAAATTATATTTAGAATTATCACCAAATCATCTGTTCTTTCTCCTGCACCTACCCAACAACAATAAAGTTTTTAATCGGTGAGTTACCTTCACAGCTTTTCACTCCAAGGCCAGCACACGTACATTTCCTTTCCCCTAAGATTTCAATCCCATTTTATTTTCTTTTTCATATCACTTCATACACTTCCTCTTCTGAGTTGCAGTCTCCTATCAGCCCCTTCCACATATGCTGCCTAACCTTGTGCTGATGGTCAATTTACCTGCTGAATTTACCACTTAACACAGCCGAACTGCCCTTGTCGTTTTAATCACAGACAGGACAATCACTGATCACTTCTAATGTTCACCAGCAACTGTTCACCTTCCATTCCACCACTCCTGCTGTCCACATTTGGATAGGTTTACTTTCAACTTCCTGAATCCCTTTAGAACAGGGATGAGGAAGAATTTCTTTAGCCAGACGGTGATGAATCTGTGGAACCGATTAGAGATAAAAGTGGGAAGATGTGCCTGGAGGCTGTGGAAGTGAGCGAGGTCCTAAATGAATACTTCTCTTCGGTATTCACCAATGAGAGGGAACTTGATGACGGTGAGGACAATACGAGTGAGGTTGATGTTCTGGAGCATGTTGATATTAAGGGAGAGGAGGTGTTGGAGTTGTTAAAATGCATTAGGACGGATAAGTCCCCGGGGCCTGACAGAATATTTATGTCCTCGTTGTCCACAGGAATGGTACCGGAGGATTGGAGGGAGGCAAATGTTGTCCCCTTTTTCAAAAAAGGTAGTAGGGATAGTCCAGGTAATTATAGACCTGTGAGCCTTACATCTGTGGTGGGAAAGCTGTTGGAAAAGATTCTTAGAGATAGGATCTATGGGCATTTAGAGAATCATGGTCTAATCAGGGACAGTCAGCATGGCTTTGTGAAGGGCAGATTGTGCCTAACAAGCCTGATAGAGTTCTTTGAGGAGGTGACCAGGCATATAGATGAGGGTAGTGCATGTGATCTACCGTAGATTCCGGATTTTAAGCCGCTACTTTTTTCCCACATTTTGAACAGCTTTGAACTTTGCGGCCAATAATCCGATGCGGCTAATGCAAAGTTTTTTTCATGCCGCCTCGTAAACATTTTGCCTCGTAACAGTAGACCAATAAAATTGATGAGTAGTTCACAGAGGTCCAATGAAATTGTACGATAAATCAAGCGCACTTTCACAATTAAATTATTGTAAATCAGTCATTTGTACTCACCCTCATCAACATGGAAAACACTCGAAGCATTGTGCTACCTACCCTCTTAGTTTAAACTATATTTGTTTTCTGTACTACATCGCGGGATGCTATGACGACACACCCGGTTTCGCGGCGTCTTGTGGGAAAATGCCGTTTGCGATGAAACGGGACGGAGGGGGTCGAGCGGCGGAGCGGCTTTGGATCCGAGCGAAATCTGCTTTTAAATGCCGTTTGCGATGAAACGGAAAGGAGGGGGGGAGCGGCATTACGCGAGCGGCTTTGGATCCGAGCGAACTCTGCTTTTAAGTTAAAGGTATCAATAACTTTTCCTGGTAGGCTGCAGTATATATATTTTTTACCAGTCGTTAGGAGATATTGGAATGTTGTTCAGTAAAGAAGTATACGCAACGTATATTTAAAAGTAGCCGCGTACGGGCACGGTTCGAAAAAAAGCATTTGCAATATGTATTTGTTTTTGTTACCATATGGATTTAATTAAAAGTTAAAAAAATCCTCACGTGTAATATCTTTCTGTGTAAATATCTCATATTACAACGTGGGACACCTGCGGCCTAAAATCCGGTGCGGCCTTTACATTTAAAAAAATGATTTTATTTCTAAAATTAGTGCCAGCGGCTAAAAATCAGGTGCGCTCTGTAGTCCGGAATCTACGGTACATGGATTTTAGTAAGGCATTTGACAAGGTTCCACACGGTAGGCTTATTCAGAAAGTCAGAAGGCATGGGATCCAGGGAAGTTTGGCCAGGTGGATTCAGAATTGGCTTGCCTGCAGAAAGCAGAGGCTCGTGGTGGAGGGAGTACATTCAGATTGGAGGGTTGTGACTAGTGGTGTCCCACAAGGATCTGTTCTGGGACCTCTACTTTTTGTGATTTTTATTAACGACCTGGGTAGAAGGGTGGGTTGGCAAGTTTGCAGACAACACAAAGGTTGGTGGTGTTGTAGGTAGTGTAGAGGATTGTTGAAGATTGCAGAGAGACATTGATAGGATGCAGAAGTGGGCTGGGACGTGGCAGATGGAGTTCAACCCGGAGAAGTGTGAGGTGGTACACTTTGGAAGGACAAAGTCCAAGGCAGAGTACAAAGTAAATGGCAGGATACTTGGTAGTGTGGAGGAGCAGAGGGATCTGGGGGTACATGTCCACAGATCCCTGAAAGTTGCCTCACAGGTAGATAGGGTAGTTAAGAAAGCTTATGGGGTGTTAGCTTTCATAAGTCGAGGGATAGACTTTAAGAGACGCGATGTAATGATGCAGCTCTATAAAACTCTAGTTAGGCCACACTTGGAGTACTGTGTCCAGTTCTGGTCGCCTCAGTATAGGAAGGATGTGGAAGCATTGGAAAGGGTACAGAGGAGATTTACCAGGTTTAGAGAGTATGGATTATGATCAGAGATTAAGGGAGCTAGGGCTTTACTCTTTGGAGAGAAGGAGGATGAGAGGAGACATTCAGATTCAGTTTATTGTCATTTAGAAACCAGAAATGCAATGCAGTTAAAAAATGAGACAACGTTCCTCCAGAATGATATCACAAAAGCATATGACAAAACAGACTACACCAGAAAATCCACATAACGTTTGGCAATCCCCAATCCAGAGTCCGGAGAGGCTGCTGCATATTAATATCGCGCTACTGTCTTAGCACATTCCCCGGAAAGGAAAGGACATGATAGAGGTGTACAAGATATTAAGAGGAATAGACAGAGTGGACAGCCAGCGCCTCTTCCCCAGGGCACCACTGCTCAGTACAAGAGGACATGGCTTTAAGGTAAGGGGAGGGAAGTTCAAGGGGGATATTAGAGGAAGGTTTTTCACTCAGTGGTTGGCGCGTGGAATGCACTGCCTGAGTCAGTGGTGGAGGCAGATACACTAGTGAAGTTTAAGAGACTACTAGACAGGTATATGGAGGAATTTAAGATGGGGGTGTTATATGGGAGGCAGGGTTTGAGGGTCGGCACAACGTTGTGGGCCGAAGGGCCTGTAATGTGCTGTACTATTCTATTCTAATTCATTGTCGCAGATGGTTGTGTAGCCGAGTCATTAGGTGTATTTAAAGTGGAGGTTGATAGGTTCTTAAATAATAAGGGCATCGAATGAGCAGGGCAGGAGAATGGGGTTGAGGAGGAAAATAAATCAACCACAATCAAATGGCAGAACAGACTTGATGGGCCAAATGGCCTAATTCTGCTCCTATGTCTAATGGTCTTAATGACTGTTTTGGCACTCTGATCAACGTGACGTTTCTACAGATGGTGATCTGCTCAACCACACCTTTTGATGTTAAAATTGGTATTAAAGCCGTCAGTCCTTTTCTCAGCAAACACGAAGATATCTGCAGATGCTGGAAATTCAAACAACACACACAAAATGCTGGTGGAACACAGCAGGCCAGGCAGCATCTATAAGGAGAAGCACTGTCGACGTTTCGGGCCGAGACCCTTCGTCAGGACTAACCAAAAGGAAAGATACTAAGAGATTAGAAAGTAGTGGGGGGAGGGGGAAATACGAAATGATAGGAGAAGACCGGAGGAGGTGGGATGAAGCTAAGAGCTGGAAAGGTGGTTGGCGAAAGTGATACAGAGCTGGAGAAGGGAAAGGATCATGGGACGGGAGGCCTCGGGAGAAAGAAAGGGGGGGTGGGGAGCACCACAGGGAGATGGAGAACAGGCAAACAACTAAGTATGTCAGGGATGGGGTAAGAAAGAGAAGAGGGGCATTAACGGAAGTTAGAGAAGTCAATGTTCATGCCATCAGGTTGGGACGTCCCATTCCCATTCTGATATGTCTATCCATGGCCTCCTCTACTGTCAAAATGAATCCAAACTCAGGTTGGAGGAACAACACCTTATATACCAGCTGGGTAGCCTCCAACCTGATGGCATAAACATTGACTTCTCGAACTTCCGTTAATGCCCCTCCTCCCCTTCTTACCCCACCCCTGACATATTTAGTTGTTTGCCTGTTCTCCATCTCCCTCTGGTGCTTCTCTCCCCCCCCCCCCCCCATTTCTTTCTCCCAAGGCCTCCCGTCCCATGATCCTTTCCCTTCTCCAGCTCTGATCACTTTCGCCAATTACCTTTCCAGCTCTTAGCTTCATCCCACCCCCTCCGGTCTTCTCCTATCATTTCGCATTTCCCCCTCCCCCCACTACTTTCAAATCTCTTACTATCTTTCCTTTCGGTTAGTCCTGACGAATGGTCTTGGCCCGAAACGTCGAAAGTGCTTCTCCTAATAGATGCTGCCTGGCCTGCTGTGTTCCACCAGCATTTTGTGTGTTGTTGTTAGTCCTTTTCTCATCTGGATATTCCTTGTAGTACGAACCTTGTTTCTACTCCCAGACAGACAAGGGAGGCAGATTTGAGTAGATACGGTAGATAAATGGTTTGCCCATTTACTCTTCGTTCCAGCTGGTTCATATAACATGGAGCTATACTCCTGTGGATAGCTCCCTCACACTTACAGCATCAAATGAACAAAATATCCTCATGTGGAAGATGTAAATAAGGAGCAGTAGCCACTTGGCCCCTTGAGCCTGCTCAGAACTTTAATAAGATCATTTTCAATTTAATTGTAACCTCAGCTCTATTTTAATACCTAGCCTTAGTAACCTTTCAGCACTGTGGAATGCAAATCTAATCCCCACTTATCTTAATTATAAATGCTTTTCTTCACCCCTTCCCCCATTATGTTCCCCCTTCCTCACTTCAAACAAATGCAAACTTCACTCACCTCAGTTCTGAGCTGATTCCTCAACCTCTGGACTCACATTCAAGGACTCTGCAACTTGTTTTCAGTATTATCAATTTTTTTTTGCATTTAAATAAATTGCCTTCATTTGCACATTAGCTATTTGTCAGCAAACACGAGGAAGGGTCTCGGCCCGAAACGTCGACAGTGCTTCTCCCTATAGATGCTGCCTGGCCTACTGTGTTCCACCAGCATTTTGTGTGTGTTGTTTTAGCTATTTGTTAGTTTGTGTTTGTGTGTGGTTTTACATCAATTCTGTTATGTTTCTTGGTTTTATTTTGAATTCTCGCAAGAAAATGAATCTCAGGGTAGTATATGGTGACATGTATGTATTTTGATTATAAATTTACTTTGAACTTTGAAGCCAAATCACTGACTTCTGTGATGCTAATGTTGCATTGTTCAATCACAGGCTTCTGCTGTTTTCCTCAGTCCTATTACTTATAAATTTGATTGCTCTGAATTTGCACTCTGGGTAGATTCCATCATGCTATCAGGCCAAACAGATCAAAATTTGCTTCCTCAACCCTACTTCAGTGAAACAGCCAGCCACAAGCTTCCCTTCCAAAATTTATTTTATTTTCAAGTTTGCTGATAATGTTTGTGTCCCTTCTGTGATATCACCTCCTCCCTCACACCCACCTCCCGCTGTTCCTAAATTGTCAGACTCTTATCCAGCTTCAAGCAGGTTGATAAGTAGAGAATTCCCGCAGTTAAATATTGACTAGGTTGAAGCCATTGTGTTCAGTCATGGCCACAGATTCTGTTGACTCGTCCCTCACCTTGGCAGTTTTCTGAGACTGGTCAGAAGCTTGTATTCAGCTCCAAGACGAGCCTCTGACCTGTTCATGCCATCACCAAGGTTGCTAGATTCCCCCCACAGCCTGTCCACGCTTTTCAGCCTAAACGCTCTTGCATGCCTCTATTACCTCTCCACTGACTTCTCAAAGCATAGAACAGTGCAGCACAGTACAGGCCCTTCAACCCATGATGTTGTGCTGACTTTTTAAACTATTCCCAAGACCTTCTTTGAACTTCTGCAAATGAGTTTATCCAACATCTGTTTGCCCTTGTTGTAACCTTTGGCCCAAGTTACGATGGTCAAAGCAGTGTTGGATAACCTGGCTCACTTGCCAACATTGGTTACAAGTTAAGCATAACTTCATTTACAAATTATTCATGGTCATTTACATAACCTCACCGCTCCCTTTTAATCTCTGAGTTCCTTTAGATCTAATTTTGATCACTTCTTCACTAGCATCCATTATCTTCAGCTACCAAAGTCCTAATCTCTGGGATGTCCTCCTTAAATTTCTATTTTTAAGATACACTACATAAACATACACTCAGTGGCCATTTTATTAGGTACATCTAAACACCTGCCCATTAATGCAAATATCTAATCAGTCAATCATGGCAGCAACACAATACATAAAAGCATATAGACATGGTCAAGGGGTTCAGTTGTTCTTCGGATCAAATATCAGAATAGTGAAGAAATGTGACCTAAGTGACTCTGACCAGGGAATGATTGTTGGTGCCAGATAGGGTGGTTTGAGTATCTTAAAAACTGCTGATCTCCTTGGAATTTCATGCACAACAGTCTCCAGGGTTTAGAGTATGGTGCGAGGAAAAAAAAATCCAATGAATGGCAGTTCTAAGGAAGAAAATGCTTTGTTAATGACAGAGGTCAAAGGAGAATGGCCAAAATGGTTCAAGCCAACAGGAGGGTGGCAGTAACTCAAATAACCATGCATTACAACAGTGGTGTGCAGAAGAACATCTCTGAACACACATGCCAAACCTTCGAGTGGTTGGGCTACAGCAGCAAAAGACCATGAACATATACTCATTAACAAGAGAAAATTTGCAGATGCTGGAAATTCAAGCAAAACACACAAAATGCTGGAGGAACTCAGCAGCCCAGGTAACATCTATGGAAAAAAAAGAGTACAGTTGACATCTCTGTCTGAGAAGTCGACTGTTTACTCTTTTTCGTAGATGCTGCCTGGCCTGCTGAGTTCCTCCAGCATTTTCTGAGTGTAACATACACTCATTGGCCACTTTATTAAGTACAGGAGGTACAAGTTGTACCTTAATTGAGAAATAAATGTGAAGATTAAAGGCCTGAGCAACAAATATAAAGATTGACTTTTGAATTTTAAAGATTGCCAGGAAAACCAAATCAATAACAAAAAAAAAATACAGGAATGAATTAAAGGATCAGAGCAAATACAGAGTTTTGATGGGAGGCCTAGTGGATTTGCAACTGAGATACTCAATCTGGATTCTTTACTCTCTCCCCTTCAGAGCTTGTGGCCTTTCGGATTCTGGTGCCAGACGTGCAACGTGATGGCTTGAGTGTGATCATGGAGAGTTACCACATCCACCAGACTAACGCTGAAGTGGTGCAGACAATCTGCTTGGTGTTTCTGGACATGGTGCAGTATGGTGGGTTCAAATGTCCGGGTTGTTGCACGGGAGGAAGGATTGAAGGGTAGAGTGGGGGAGTGGGGGAAGAGGAGAATATACTACCCTAATGCAGCCGAATTATTTCCTGGCTAATAGTTAGCCATGTTCTGGGATGATTACCACTAAAAGTCTCCTTGCAGGAGTAGAACACACTGTGTCCCACACCAGGACCCCAAACAAGTTTGGATTTCTCCACATCCCTGACTCTAGAGTCAACCTTCAAGTACAATGCCAAACTGCTGAGTTACTACCACTGCCATTTAATATTTCATCCTCTTGCCTCTGGCTGTTATTGGGGAGTGATGATTCAAAGCACTGGTTAGTTTCATACATTGTCCAGGCAGAACCCTCAGGGTAATACTGCAGGCACACTACACTGCCAGAGATACCAATTGTTTGATAGAGCTGTCATTACAACAACCTGTCCCAGTGGGGCTAAAAGATCCCATGATACTGTTTTGAAGAGTGGGGATATCACTGCTGGTCTCCTGGGCCAATATTTATCTTTCGGTTAACAATCAAATAAGACAATTGCAGTATATGAGAGTTTTCCCACGTTATAATAATGATTATATTTCAAAATCTGTTTTGGGATGTCTTGAAGTTGGGAGGTGTTTTTCTTTAATTTGATACTTGCATTAATTAACAAATCTTACTTTCATTAATAAACCTGATTACTGATGACGCTGTTCCAGAGGACGTTCTGCCTGATCTGATCTCCCAAAAAGTAGACAAGCTACTGAACGAAATCAAAATCAAATTTGCATCTAATGAGGTGAGTGGAGTACATTGAATATTGGTTTCGTGCATTTCCTTCAGTTCCATACACCAGCCTTGTGGACTTACAAACTTAAATCCTATTAAACTACATATAGGTTAGATTTAACCATCTGTCTTGTAGTTACTCTCCTTTGAGCATTGAATATTAAGTGGAGATTTGATAGAGGTGTTCAAAATCTCAAGATATTCCGATAAAGCAAAACGAAATGCTTGCATATCAAGGAACCAGTAAACAGACATTTTACATAATTGGCAAAAGCTTTAGAAAAGTGATTTTTTTTTGGTAAACAGTGAATTTTGATCTTTATTCACATGTCAGAAAGGGCAGTAAAACCAGATTCAAATGTAGGGAATGAATATATACTCAAATTAGATGTTACAAATGATCAAAAATGGGGGAAGCTATATGACAAGAATTTAAAGCTGTGGTTAAATCACATCTAGGTTATTACATTCGGAATGGATATTGTTGAAGATGCAGGAAAGATTCATGTGTTATTAAGGCTAAGAAGATTCCGTAAGCAAGGCTTTACTCCCTTCAATAATTTAAGATAACTAAATGATTCATAAAACCAATTACTGCAGAGAAACCAGTATATGCTGTTTAGGGGTGAATCAAGGAAAGACTTCTTCCACTAAAGAAATTTTGGATCTAAAGACCAATGAATACAGCAGGCCTATTGTTAGATGGAGTTTTTATGAAGCACAAGGCTGGGTAAATGGAGTTGAAGATCAGCCACGAGGCTGAATGGTCTCTCTCATTCCTTTCATTGCCCTGTTGGTGCTGAATACGGGAGAACAGGAACTGAGTTAGTACCAGGATCTTCCGGAAAGGGAGAGAGTTGTGCAAGTGCATGCACAGGACAGAAACAGAAATAATAAAACGGTAATTTACTTGTTTTCATTCTCCCTTCAGGATATTGTCATCATAGTAAATTCCACACTTCTAAAACTTCAGATGGTGGACGGAGAATCTGAGAATGCAAGCCGCAAGACCTCTGTTGAATAATCATGTCTTCAATTAAACTGATGAATGTTCTGGCTCATGTTGATTATAGGACCTGATCACAGCACATGATACTGGTAACACAGTCAGCCATCATCTTCTCCCAAAGGTGCTTTAAGTCAAACATGGATCACTTCAACCTAGTCCTGCCTTCATCCTTCCAACCTGGGCTCTATGCTAACTGCGCCATCCTGAAATCTATTAGGCTTGACTCACTCACATTTGTTTCATGGACACCTTTAAATAAAATTAATAAAACCCAAGACGGAAGAGGATTGGCAATTCAAACCCTGCTCCAGAGTCTTGAGAAATTAGCTTTTTCAGAGTCAGTAACCAGGGGAATGATTCTAAATAGATCATGTGAAAACTCTCCATGCAGTACGGAATAAGCATTGAGTATTACAAAGTGAGTTATCAGCTACAAAGTGAGGCGATAAAGCTTCCATACTAATTACTTAGCAGCTCATGCTGAGTGATTAATAACGTTATAGGATACTAAAGCACCAAGTTTCAACTCGAGTATAAAATTCTGACAAGATTTATTTTCTAAAAAAAAATTAACTGAGATGAGGTGGGGAATCTGCGATATCCCGGATTTCAGTATCAGTCCAGACCATCCGGTTACCGCAGGAGACGTGTACAAATGCAAGGGATTTGCCGTCAACTTCTACTCCTTCCGTATGTTTTTCATTGAAATATCTATACGTGTAGGAAAATTCATCTGCTGTCACAAGGTCCATCTGTCAAATTTGAATTGTAGGGGAATGGAGGGCTCAGACTGACCTCTCATAGAATACCGAACACTGACCCCCTCATCATTTTCTTGCAGTCTTATCCATCTTTGATTCAGTTTTCTCCTTCACATCTTCTTTCTTCGCTTTGTACTTTGCCTTTAATCCTGCTTCCCACTGTTGTCGTGCCAACGTGTAAAGTCTCATTGTCGCCTGTGCATCTTGAACCTAAAGGGTAAGAGAACAGCAGGTGAAACTCCACCAGCACTGCAACTCTGGGCTTCTGCACATTACTGTTTCATTCAAGCTCCTGTTACACTCACTTGAAAGCAGTTTACACAGGTCCAGACTTGAAGAATGGCTGTCTGTGAGGATTATTTTACTGTTTCCACTCTGGGTAGAACATCGACAAGTCACATAGCCCAGGGCAGACTTCACTGCCCAGCCCGATTACATCTGATAAAATCAGCGCTTCCAGGCAAATGCATCTCTGAGCAAGTCTGTGCCTGACACCAAACAGTGATGAGGCCAATGGCTAGCTTTTCCCTTTCTCTTAATTTAAATTAGGAGCAAGATCTTGCTCATCTCTGAGTACCAAGCAGTGTTATGCCAGGACTTGCAGAACAAGTTCCTTCCACAACCTAATCATTGATGTTTCTGTTACTTCTGAAGGAATTAAAAAGAAAATTAAGATCCCACAACTGAAAAGGGCAACTAGATCCAAACGGATGCATTGTTACAGATTCCTGAAGGGACTCAGCCAGGAACCATTTCCATAGATGCTGCCTCTTACTTGCTGAACTCCTCCAGCATTTTGTGTGTATGTTGCAAAGTTACAGGGAATTGTTTTACCTTTAAGCCCTGTGTCCAACCCATTTATGGAGCCAAAACACACTTGAGGAGCCTAAGTTCCACCAAGAGGCTGTGTCTAATTGTCAATGCCACAATCTTAAAATTCTCATACCTACAATGGTTTTGTTTTGCATTCTCACCTTATCCACCCCTCTAATCTGTACAATGCTGCCTTCCTGCACAGCCAAATTTCCATTCCTTCCTCCACCACCAGTAGCTGTCCTTTATAGAGATCTAGAGCTCCAGATCCTGAATTTCCTCTCTGAACTCCTCCCTCTACTAATTTGTCTTTGACCGAATACAGTGGACTCCAGTTAATTAGAACACATATAGTAGATTCCAGTTAACTGGGATACATTTTGGCCTAAGTAAGCCACTGCCCCAATTAGCTGAAGTTTCACGGAAATCGTTAAAAAGTATATATTTAAAAACTACCATTTAACTGAGTACAAATTATGTATTTAAATGAAACAGAACACATTATAATACTACCAGTAGTTCTGCAGTACTATGAAACTATATTTAGTTCCTAATAATTATCGACTGAGGAATTCATCTAGTAGGGAGATCCTGTCCTAACAGGATAACCTGTCCCTACACCTCCTCTCTTACCACCATTCAGGGCCCCAAACAGTCCTTCCAGGTGAGGCAACACTTCACGTGAGTCTGTTGGGGTAATCTATTGCATCTGGTGCTCCTGGTGTGGCCTCCTCTACATCAGTGAGACCCAACGCAGATTGGGGGACCACTTCGTCGAGCACCTCCACTCCATCCGCCACAACAGACAGGATCTCCCGGTTGCCACTCACTTCAACTCTGCTTCACATTCCCATTCGGATATGTCCATACACGGCCTCCTCTACTGCCATGATGAGGCCAAACTCAGGTTGGAGGATCAACACCTCATCTACCGTCTGGGTAGTCTCCAGCCCCTTGGCATGAACATCGAATTCTCCAACTTCCGGTAATTCCCTCCCTCTCTCTTCCCCCATCCCACTTTCACTCTGTCTCCTCTTCTAGCTGCCTATCACCTCTCTCATGATTCTGCCTTCCTTCTTCACTTCTCCTGCCTATCCCCTCCCCCACCCTTTGATCTTTCCTCTGATTGGTTTTCCACCCTTCTTTATGGGGCCCCTGCCCCGACGAAGGGCCTCGGCCCGAAACGCTGACTGCTCATTTCAATGGATGCTGCCCGACCTGCTGAGTTCATCCGAGATTAGCTGAGAGCCTGGAGTGTTACAGTGAGAGACTACCATTACTTGTATAAGCTATCTGATGCCCAGTAACGTCTTCAATGAGCATACTCACCGAAGAGTGTTCGGACTCTTGAACTTTGACCTTTAGGATCTGTCGGCATAGATGCTTGAGTGAGGGCCGACCACACTGTAAAGAAAATAAATCCAGGAATAGGATGTTCAGATCATTTAAAGGCCCTAAATATCTTAAAAAGGCACAATACATGCCATTCCATTCCTTGCCTCCACTTGGTTTGGGTCAGAGTTTCAGGCAAAAGGTATACAAGAGTGAACAACAACTTCCTGTACCTGACACCATCAGTCCTGGTTGTACTTTCACAAACATCACTGGAGACATATGCTCATGCAGCTTTTAGTAACAGATGATAGTTTATTTCAGAATTTCACACCATCCTCCTTTTCCACAAAAAATTACTCCCCATTTTATTTTTAAATACAGGACCTGAGATTAGGTCTTTAATGATGTTAGGGTTTATCCTTATCTAACAGCCCTCTGGTTTCTAAATTCCTATTAATTGAAGCTTCTAACCCAAGAGCTACTCCTAACTGTTGGTAAAGACAGAAATAACATTTAAGGCTCAACCAGCAACACTGCTATTTACTCTCCAGGAGTTTCTTCCTTAAACCATACCTTTTTCCTGTCTGGTCACTATTTAGCCAACTTAAGTATACTGTGTGCCTCACTATCCCTCCTGGTACTGTGTTTCACTTTCTCAAGTATGTGTAAAAACATTTCTCCTGATATAAAAAAAAGGGAGCAAGAGGAGGCTGCAGGATTCCTTATGCCTTCTCTGTCATTAGGTAAGATTATGGCTGATCTGTTCTTAGCTTCAACTTTACCTCCCCACCTGTTTCCTAAACTCCCACAAAGGACGTGTTTGCCTTAGCTCTAAATGTATTCGCTTACTCAGCTTCTGCCACTCTCTTGGTTAGACAATTCCAAACGTTCAAGTCCCTGGCTCCAGTGACCCAGGTTCAGCCCTGACAACGTGCGGTTCGCACAATCTCACTCTAAGCACGTGGCCATGTTCCAGAGGTGTGTGGGTTGGCAAGCTAATAGACTGCTGTCAAACGTCTCTAGTGTGCAAGTGAGAGATTGAATTTAGCGGGAAGTTGAAACAGGATTAGTGTAAATGGTTGTCTGGTGTGGACCCAGTGGGCTCTGTATGATTCCACCCCCTTGCAATAACGGCTAACAGTCCATTTGTCTTCCTAATCACCACTGTACCTGCATGATAACTTCATTTCATACACAAAGATACCCTGAGACATCTGCACAGCATTCTTTCTCCATTCAAATTATATTCTACATTACCCTTCTTCCTACAAAATGATTAACTTCACAATTCACCACAAAAAACCCTCCGAATTTTAGATTATTTAGACCTCCTTGCAGACTCTTTACCCTCTGACAACTTGCATTAATGACTCTGTAAACAGTTGAGGCCCCAGCACTGACCCCACTGGTTACAGCTTACCAACCTGAAAAAGTCTAGTTGGCTGATTCGTGATCCATGCCAAAATCCCCAAAGCCACGATCTCTCATCATGCACAGTACCTGTTCTGCTTTATTGATCCTGCCTGTCACAATCTCAAAGACTTGTCCTATTAACTTCCCCAATACTTTCTCCTTTGAGAAAACGATGGATTGTCTTCTTTGCACTCAGATTTAATAATGACCATCGTGCATAACCTATTTTATATCTGATGCCGACTGAATGCTGATTAGGAACAGAAGACATCAGAATTCCTGCTTTCAAACCTACAAGCTTAACTGATGCATCCATTCTGGCAATGAGTTATACAGATTCTAGATTTGGTTATACTTTCTGGAGAACCTAGTTTATCTTTAAAAGCAGCTGGAAAGCCTAAAAACGAACTGATTGATAAAATGCCACCACAAGTGCTGGAGACAGAGAAGGTTGGAAAGAAGGGTCAAAAAGGAAGGCCCAGCAAGATGGTGCGGGACAGAGGCTGTCACAGAATCTAAACTGTTTTTAGTCCAGTTGGGATAATTGGACTTCTTTATTGCATGTTTTCTGGAATTTCATTATGTTAAGACAACAAATTGAAATTCTAGCAGATAAACTCTGCATGTTAGAAAGGTTTCTCGGACAGCAGGATCACATCTTATATGAATTACATGTCAAAGAAACGATGTGCTGGTATTGGAGAGGGTCCAGTGCAGGATTCCCCAACCCAACTTGACGATTGAGTCTGGTGAGGAAGGCAAATGCAATGTTAACATTCATTTTGAGAGTACTAGAATATAAAAACAAGCACGTTAATGCTGAGGCTTTATAAAGCATTGGTCAGATGCCACTTGGGAGAATTGTGAGCAATTTTGGGCTCTATAACTAAGAAAGGATGGAGGGGGTCCAGAGGTGGTTTACAAGAATGATTCCAGGAATGAGAAGGTTTACACACGAGTG
Source organism: Hemitrygon akajei (assembly GCF_048418815.1). Taxonomy (NCBI): domain Eukaryota; kingdom Metazoa; phylum Chordata; class Chondrichthyes; order Myliobatiformes; family Dasyatidae; genus Hemitrygon; species Hemitrygon akajei. Next base: position 158,958,321 of record NC_133130.1, on the reverse strand, counting down.
TTTGAGAGCTTTGGGGCTGCCCTCACAGGAGTTTAGAAGAATTTTGGGGGGGGGGGGGGTTTGCAGGGGGAAATCTCATTGAAACCCACCAAATATTGAAAGGCCTAGACAGAGTGGAGGTGGGATATGATCAGTAAGCATGTCAAAAGTTATGGAGAGAAGACAGAAGAATGGGATTGAGAGAGAAAATAAATATGACATGATGGAATGATGGATTAGATTCGATGGGCTGAATGGTCTAATTCTGCTCCTAAGTATTATGGTTTAATAGCTGGTGGCTGGGTTAAGTGGATAAAGGTCTTGGATGAAATCAGTCAGTACTTAGATGCTGAATTTGAGTCCAATATCCATTAGCTGAAATTTAACATTCTCAGCCTGTGCAACAGGATACTGTTTTTGAATGATAAACTTAAACTTTACTTACTTTGACAAGTGCTTTGAAAGGTTTATATTTCTGCGTGTCACGAATTTTCTTCTTTGGATGACTCAAAAACAGGATCTGCCATAAATTATACAGGGTTTATTAGTAAATTCAATGGTAACTGATTTAAGAATGTTTAAAAGTACTCTCAGTGACTGGGAAAATAAAGACCCTCAAAATTCCTTTGCGAACTAGTACAATTATAGACTCTTGCGATTTTGATCTGGGGTCATGGCACTTCTGGGGGTGAGTGCCGATTCAGTGAAATGAATATTGAACCAGTTCAAGTCAGAATTACAAGTACAAAATGCTGGAGTTACTCAGCAGGTCAGCATCACCGAAGGAGGGGAATAACTATTCATTTCCCCTCACAGATACTGCTGGCGTTCCTTCAGCATTTTGTGTGTGCTGCTTAAGACTTGCAGCATCTGCAGAATTTCTTGTGCCTCTGCAAGTGGTTCCAGGTGGAATTCGCTGATGTTTAAAATTCCCTAATCATCTTTTTCCTAACACTCATCACCTCTAAAAACAACACCTTCTACAAAGATATTTCTGAGATGTCTTTCCTTGTTTAACTGTGGTTACCACCATCTCCTCCCCATCATCACCCATTACTGACAGTACTCTAACATGTTGAGCTGGCCCCAACATATTGATACAGTCACGAAGAAGGCATGCCAGCTTCTATACTTCGTTAGAAGTTTGAGGAGATTTGGTACATCACCAGAGTCTCCAACAAATTTCTATAGATGTACCACTGAGAGCAGTTTGACTGATTGCATCACCACCTGGTATGAAGCCTCCAGCACACAGGAGGTAAAGAAGCTGCAGAGTTGTAAACTCCATCACTAGCCTCCCCACCATCAAGGACATCTTCAAAAGGTGGTGCCTCAAGAAAGCCATCGTTAAGGACCCTCGCCAATCAGGACACGCCCTCTTCTCATTACTTCCATCCTGGATGAGGTACAGGAGCCTGAAGACGCACACTCAACATTTCAGGAACAGTTTCTTCCCCTCCAAACTCAGATTTCTGGTGGTCCACAAATACCACCTCACTATTTCGCTCTCTCTTTGTACTATTTATTTAACATTTTCTATTGCAACCCACAGTAATTTATGTATTGCAATAACAAATTTCACAACATAATTCCGTGATAATAAGCCTGATTCTGATGCATGTGTTCCATATCCCACCTCATCCAGCGCAGGGACCATCTAACGCTTTCCCTCACCTCCCACCCACCAGCCTCCACATAATAAATCGTAACCTCTGCCAGCTTCAATACAAGGCTACCAGTGGACATTTCTCCCTTCCCTGTATTTGAAAGGCACCACTCAATATTTACCAGCACCCAAGCTGCATGACTTGTTGACTATTGCCAGCATTTTCTGCTTTTATTTATGGAAGTCAGAGCAGAAACTTCCAGCTTTATTTAGAATCCACCCACACATCCCTTTTTTTAAAAGACCTGTTCAAAATTCATGAGGAGTCTTTGACAGAATGACTGATTCCTGAGAGCTAATAACCAATGTATAGAATTAAGAACCAGAAACAAGATGAGGGAATCCCTTTTTAAGAATTTAAGGAACAAGTTCCCTACCAGCATGGTCACGTACTGACCAAGACTGGCAAACAGTTTACCAAAAGGACATTAGTAATGCAGCTGAGTTTTTAACAATCTGTCAGCATCAGTGTTTATTATTGCTTACCATGTATTCTTAAACTTAATTCAAATTCTAAAACAACACAAATTAATGAACGTTTTCTGAGTTAATCATGCCAGTGACAGAGCTGTAGCAACACAGTCTCTTAACTCCAATGAGACTGCTGGAGAATGGCCACCTAGCTCAGATCTCGTCCAGCACCGAAAGGTGAGGAGAACCAACTGAGAAAGTGTGACGATATTAACCATGTCTCATATTTTACTCTTCAAAAGAAAAGATTGTTTGGGCTTCTCTTCTACTAAGTTCAAACCGAACCCCAACCCACTCCCCAAACAGTCTGGCATTTGGGGAAAGGGTCAGACTGGGTGACTCCAAAGAACTGACCTTAAGATCATTGTGAACTGCGTGACCTACTAAGATCCTTCCTTTCAAGATGTCTGCCACCTCCTTCTGCACGACTTTAAAATCTTCACCTAAACTTAGCCAAGCCAGACAGAAAACAAAGTTAGTTTCTTGTACAAAAATAAACACAGCATTTCAAACATTCTTAACAGCAGTAATCCCTACACTGCCTCAATGAAGCACACAAACAACTTGTTTGCATTCCTATGAGAAACCATTAGCTGGCTTTTTTTGTTCTTTACCCAATTTCCTATTCACTCCGAAGCTTTCTGAATATATACATTAAGGCTACGTCCACACTACACCGGATAAATCCGTAACCGAAGCTTTTTCTCTTTGTTTTTACCCTCCGTCCACACTAAAACAGCGTTTTCGTCCCCCAAAACCAGAGCTTTTCAGAAATGCTTTCCAGGGTGAGTAATTTTGAAAACGCCGCTTGGGCAGATCAGTGTGGACGGGGTAACCAGAGACATCTGAAAACGCTATCAGACGGCAGTGGGCTATTTCGTTCTTTTCTTGAATGCAACCTAACAATTTCAAAAGAGATGGCAACGTCTGTAACTGAACAAATACGCACTGTCTTTCACAGCGAGATTCGACACCAAACATGTCGCTTGTTTTCAGTAGATGTGTCCTGCGCATATGCAGGAGGAGGAGATTTGCTGAAATATCCTTTTCAATGTGGACAGAGATATTTTTAAAAACGCATAATGTGGATGCCTATCATTTTTACGCAAAACCGACGTTTTCAAAATTATCTGGTCTAGTGTGGATGTAGCCTTAGGCAATGCACAGCACTTCTTTGTCAATGAACTCCTATTACTTGTTCATATAACACCAACTCTGCGATGGCTGGTTCATTGACAATTTTTCCATGCACTTATTTTAAAAATTCAGCCTAGAATTAGGCAGCACAGCAGCTAGTGCAATGTCCTACAGCAGCAGCTGTGAAAACTGGGGTTTGATTCTGGCAGGAGTTTGTATGTTTTCCCCATGACCCTGTGATGACTGGGGTTTGATTCTGACAGGAGTTTGTATGTTTTCCCCATGACCCTGAAGACTGGGGTTTGATTCTGACAGGAATTTGTATGTTTTTCCCATGACCCTGTGAAGACGGGTTTGATTCTGACAGGAGTTTGTATGTTTTCCCCATGACCCTGTGAAGACTGGGGTTTGATTCTGACAGGAGTTTGTATGTTTTCCCCATGACCCTGTGAAGACTGGGGTTTGATTCTGACAGGAGTTTGTATGTTTTCCCCATGACCCTGTGACAATTGGGTTTGATTCTGACAGGAGTTTGTATGTTTTCTCCATGACCCTGTGACAATTGGGTTTGATTCTGACAGGAGTTTGTATGTTTTCCCCATGACCCTGTGACGATTGGGGTTTGATTCTGACAGGAGTTTGTATGTTTTCCCCATGACCCTGTGAAGACTGGGGTTTGATTCTGACAGGAGTTTGTATGTTTTCCCCATGACCCTGTGACGATTGGGTTTGATTCTGACAGGAGTTTGTATGTTTTCCCCATGACCCTGTGACGATTGGGGTTTGATTCTGACAGGAGTTTGTATGTTTTCCCCATGACCCTGTGACGATTGGGTTTGATTCTGACAGGAGTTTGTATGTTTTCCCCATGACCCTGTGACGATTGGGGTTTGATTCTGACAGGAGTTTGTATGTTTTCCCCATGACCCTGTGACGATTGGGTTTGATTCTGACAGGAGTTTGTATGTTTTCCCCATGACCCTGTGACGATTGGGGTTTGATTCTGACAGGAGTTTGTATGTTTTCCCCATGACCCTGTGAAGACTGGGGTTTGATTCTGACAGGAGTTTGTATGTTTTCCCCATGACCCTGTGAAGACTGGGGTTTGATTCTGACAGGAGTTTGTATGTTTTCCCCATGACCCTGTGACGATTGGGGTTTGATTCTGACAGGAGTTTGTATGTTTTCCCCATGACCCTGTGACGATTGGGGTTTGATTCTGACAGGAATTTGTATGTTTTCCCCATGACCCTGTGAAGACTGGGGTTTGATTCTGACAGGAGTTTGTATGTTTTCCCCATGACCCTGTGACGATTGGGTTTGATTCTGATAGGAGTTTGTATGTTTTCCCCATGACCCTGTGAAGACTGGGGTTTGATTCTGACAGGAGTTTGTATGTTTTCCCCATGACCCTGTGACGATTGGGTTTGATTCTGACAGGAGTTTGTATGTTTTCCCCATGACCCTGTGACGATTGGGGTTTGATTCTGACAGGAGTTTGTATGTTTTCCCCATGACCCTGTGACGATTGGGGTTTGATTCTGACAGGAGTTTGTATGTTTTCCCCATGACCCTGTGAAGACTGGGGTTTGATTCTGGCAGGAGTTTGTATGTTTTCCCCATGACCCTGTGACGATTGGGTTTGATTCTGATAGGGGTTTGTATGTTTCCCCCATGACCCTGTGGGTTTCCCCAGATGCTCTGGTTTCTTCCCACAGTTCAGACATAGGTTTCATAAGTTGAGAGCATGCTAGTTGGCATTGGAAGTATAGTGACTCTTGCTATGCTTCCCAGCAGAATCCTCAGGCTGAGTTTGTCGTTGACACTAATTAAGCATTTTACTGTACATTTCAATGTATATTTGATAAATAAAGACAATCTCTAGATCAGTGCAATCACAACCTTATTAGAGTCAAATAGACATACAACATAGAAACAAACCCTCAATTCTACACCAAATGTCAACCACCTATTCCTATTGTACAGTGACCAGGAATATATGCAGACTCTAGCTGAGATCTAAGCAGTGTGTAATAAGTTGTACCATAACCTCTGGCTGCTTGTATTCTATGTCCCAGCTAATGAAAGCAAGGATCCCATTGGCCTTCATCACTAGCTTATCTACCTGAGCTACCACCTTCAGGTATCCTTGAATTTGGAACCATTGTCACTCAATACTCCTTACTGAGCTTAAAGTCCCTACTATTCATTATGTTTGTGATTTGTGATCCTACTATTCTTGTTTGTGATTGGACTATTCATTGTGTAGTCCTCCTCATGTCATCACCTCATTCTTACCTGGATTAGATTTCACATGCCATTGCTCTGCCTATCAAACCAACTGATCAATCTCATCCTGCAGGTGAATGACTATCCTTCTCAATATCAACAGCATCACTGATTTTCCTATCATCTGTAAACTTACTGAAATGACCTACATATATAACAAAACAATAAGGGTCCCTCTGGTATACTACCGGTCTCAGGCTTCTAATCACAAAAGCAAACCTCCGTTGTACTCAGCTTCCAATAAACAAGTCAATTTTGAATCCAATTTGCTATCTTGCATTAGATCCCATGTGCTCTAACTTTTCGGAGTAGTCCACTCTGCGGGATCTCCTCCCTTGCATTCCATACAAGCCTAAGATATCCCTCATGAGGTCTCAGGGATTTTTTCCATTTTCAGCTCACTGAGACGTACCTCTTCCCTTTTTGTGATAACACATTCTAGAGTTTCAGCTACTTTCTCCCTGAATTTTCCAACTACAATGGCCTTGTCCTTAATAAGTACAGACAAGATGTATTAATTTAAGACCCCATCATTGTCCACTGGCTCTTTAAACATAACTTAGTTCTGAATGATCTCTAACTTCCTCGGTTACCCTTGTTGTAAAATGCATTGGGGTTGTCCTTAAATCTTGTCGCCAGCAATATTTCATGACCTCTCTGTTATAATTTGGGAAAGGGGTCAGACAAAATCATCCTTCAGATCCATGTCTGAGCGTACAAAATTAAATGCAAGAGATTTGGGTCAGGGAGGTGGAAATGCATTTTCACAGTAGAAGCTTTAAAAACTGTGGAATGCAAAAGCTGGTGAACGAGGCAGAGAATGAAAAACATTTAAGAACACTTTAGACTGGGAGGTGAAGGAATTGTGGAATATAGAGATTCGAGAACACAGAGGACTTGCAGGATTAGGATAGAATTAGTTCAGGATAAATATAAATGGTCTGTATGGCTAACTGTTTGTCTCCTATAGCAATTCCACTGAAATTCTATACCCTACTGTTTTCTCCCATTTACTGATATCTCTACCTCAATTCCAATGTCATAACGAAAACTTAATGTGGAAATCCTACAAAAATATTTTAAAAATCAGAAGGTCAGAAAGCCTCTTACCGTTCTTAACGTCCTCCGGTCGTATTCCACTCACCCAGGTCCTGTAATCCGTCACCTTTTCTGTTGGTTTCACGTACTTGTCATAAATGCACTTGCCAAACTTATTTACCATGGAAACCCGTGCGAGGATGCTTTCCACTTTGTCCGGCCCCACACCGACCATCTCACAGTCCATTGCTATAGCTTTCGTCAGTCTGAGAGTATAACAGCAAGGTCATTGCACACCATCAAAGAGACTTCATATAGACATCTATATCTTTGAAAATCTTGCAAAGCATAGAAGATACTTCATTGAAAACTAAACACTACGTTCTATCAGTAGCAAATGACTAGCACAGGTTTTTAAGTACTCCTAGGGAATCTAGCATAAAGTAGGTATCTGGTGGAGCACTCTGTATGCAGTCCCATTAATATTATTGTTAAGATACAAGTTTAACTAATTGCTTAGTACCTACCCTTCAAACGCTCCATCTTTAACCAGCAACTTTTCCGGGCTTTGTTGTGTAGGGTCTGGAATTCCCTGTGGTGCACGTTCCCGCTGTCGAGCAACGTTTGCAGCTTCCGGTCCTATCGCTGCTTCGATGTCATCAGGATCCACGTCATCAAACCAAATGTCCGGCCTGTTGGGCAAGAGTCACGAGGCACGGAAATACGATCAGTGAAACCATGAATAGGTCCTGCCCCGTCTTGCAACTATTGTACTTTTAGCCCCCTGATTGCAAACCTGCCCTCATACAACACTATCAGTATTTTCCAACACGGATCACTGGACACTTCTTATTGGCAACACTGCCAAAGAGCCAATTTAATCAGCAATTTTGGCCATGCATTACACAACCCGAGAAGCAGAAAGAAGTTTCTTTTTTTCTTCCCAAAGTGTCTTGCATATTATTGCAGATAGTTCTCAATCAACAAAACAAAAAACACCATCACCATCACTATTGCAGCAGAACCCTCTAGCGGACAGCAGGTAACTTCACACTGAATAGGAACAGAACCCAAATTCTGGAATGGACTGCTGCATATCAGAACTAGAGAGGGGCTGAATGTCCTGATTTTGGTGCCGTAGACACTGACTCTGCCTTTAAGACGAAACTCACCTGGGCAAAGGTCACATTATTAAGGAGGCAAGCCTGTTTATGGGCAACACTTGGTCCGTATGATCTGCAGGATTGGGTTCCATGAGCCAAGGGCATTTATACTGGTTAACTGTTCAGGAGATTAGACAGCTGCTGACGGGCATGGAAGGAAGGGTCAAATTACAATGATTATATTCATCAGAGTGTGGAACAGGCTTGATGGAAGCAGCTGATGCCTTCCTCTCTGTTATACATTGGGAGCAACAAAAGTCTTTGATCGTTCTTCCTCTATCAAAGGTCAAGCGTGGTACTTCTGTGCAATTGTTAGTAAAGCAGGGCAGCAGGTTACAGTCTCAACCTATCGACGTTGATGTTTATCCTCCACACAAGCTATCATTCTATTCAACACCCCCTTTACCCTAACCATCTGCCTTATTAGTTCTTATTAATCACTAACTCTGTGATGAGTTCTGTTCATCTGGGCTACGTGTTCATTTAGTTGGCACGCACTCAAGGGGGAAGTGGGGGTATTGTGGGTAAGAAAATGGTGGCCCTCTTGCATTGAACTTGAACGGAAAAAGCAAAGTTGTTTAAACAAAAGAAAATCTTGTTTTTGTTGTTTGAGTGTGAACACTGACCATGTAATGTCCAGCATCCTGTTCTAAATTACTTGCACATAACTGCTCTTTGTCACCCCTTGTTTTAAGAGCTTTAAACGACTGTATAATCACTCCTTAATCTGTTCTATTTACAGGAAAGTGGTGCAGTGAATTAGCAGGAGAGGTGAATAATTTCACAAACACTCACTCAGTTGGTTTCTCAGGCTCTGGTTCTGGTTGAGTCTTCCGTCTCTTTTTCCTATGAGGGGAATAATCTTTATCTGGAGGCGCTTGGCTATTCCTACCCGGCTCAGTTTCCCTGTGTTTAGTCCCCTGGTGTGATTTCTTATCCAGTTTCATTCCATTTTCTTTCACAGGTGCACTTGTAGCCAGAGAGTGTGACTGGGTCTTCCTTTCCGCTCCCTTTTCAGGTTTAACTTCTTGTGTTCCTTGGTGATGTTCCTTTTTCTCCTTTCTCTTCTTTTTGAATTTGCTGACTGGAACTTTGTTCTCCTCTTCAGACTTCTGATTCAGTAACTAAATTAAATTACAAGCAGTTGCATGAATAAGATGCCAAGGTTCAGACCATCAATAGAGACATTCCACGCGCACAAATACCCATGTGGTTGCAAAATTTCTTGCTTCCCTCTCTCTCGCTGGTACGTCCTCTCCAGAGGAAGGTTAACCTGCAATTAGTTTATGATACAGTAAATTAAAAGTCTAAGCCTAAGCTAAAAGGTTGTGTAGCGGCATCTGCACTAGACTTTGATGCGAGTGGTCCAGGGTTCGAATCCAGCCGGCTCCTTGCACACTTTCCATCCGTGCTGGGTGGAGCGTTCAGGGAGGCTCTTATATTTGTAATCACTGACCCCTCCTGTCACATTCATTACCAGTCACATTCATAACTCAGCCTTGTGAAAAACAGATGAAAAATGCTAAAGAAATGGCATGGAGAGCAACATTAGAAGTCTGGGACTTGATGTACGAAGCAGAATACTTGGGTGTAAAAAGTAAAGAGAAAAAATTGATTGCTTTAATGATACTGTTAGATTGTTCAACCACCAGGAACATGGAGGGCAAACTGGATGATTCTTAATTTTTTCCTCATCTAACAATTCCCCTGCAGCACAGTGAAGATGTGTTCAACCCGGGATTCACTAACAACATATGAAGTCTAAAGAGCTTGCTGCATTTATTTTTCTTGCTTCCTTGTGGCATTTGCATAAATCAGCCATGGTGGAATAGCAGAGCAGACTCAATGGGCCAAATGGCCTAATTCTGTTCCCAGGTCTTATGGTACAATCTACACGCATTGTACAATGTAGTCATAAGAACAGAAAATGATGGAAACATTCAGAATCAGGGAGTATATGTGGAAACAGTTAATGTTTTAGATCTGAAACCCTTGATCAGGGGAGGGAGAGGGGGAGAGAGATCCCACGAAAATATTTCCTATCCATGTACCTGCTTAAGTGGCTTTTAGACACTGTAACTGTACCTGCCTCTCCAGCTTCCTCAGGCAGCTCACTACACAATACCCAGCACTCTCTGCGAAAACTAAGCTCGTCAGTACCCCACTAAATCTGTCTTCTCTCATCTTAAACCCATGGAACAGTTATTACCCCTCAACCATCAGGCTCTTGAACCACAGGGGATAATTTCACTCAACTTCACTTGCCCGATCACTGAAATGTTTCCACAACCCATGGACTCACCTTCAAGGACTCTTCATCGCATGTTTTCGATATTTATTGCTTATTTATTATTATTTTTTTCTTTTTGTATTTGCACACTAGTTTGATGCCCAGGTTGGTGAGGCCTTTCATTGATTCTATTATGGATTTATCGAGTATATCCAGAAGAAACTGAATCTCAGGGCTGTATATGGTGACGTGCGTGTTCTTTGATAATAAATTTACTTTGAACTTTGCTTTCTGGTTTTGGACTCCACTTCAAGAAAAAAAACAGGACTGACCATCCACCGTATCGATGGCCCTCATGACTTTATTAACTTCCATAAGCTCATCTTCAGTGGGAGTAAGTCCCACTGTCTCCTTTTAATTCAAGCCCCCCCCCCCCCCCCCACAGTGTTGGCAACATCCTTCTGAATCTTTTCTGCATCCTTCCTATACGACGACAATGCCCCGTACGGTGAGGAAGGGATGGGTAGAACAAAGGGGAACACCTCATTCCCACGGTGACTTCTGTTGCTGCTTCCTGCATTAATACGAGGCCTGACACAACTCCGAAGAGCACCACTTCACTTTCCATTTGGGCACACTGCAGCCATCCAGTTTGATGTGAGGCAACTCACTCACTCTTTCTGCCTGCAGCAGAACTGGCTGTTTCTGCCTGTCAATACCTTGATTCAATTTTCACTCCTTCTGTTGGTAACGTCTGGCCTGATGGACACGTCCCAGAACCGTGTCAGCAGCAACACACTGCACAGACAAGAGTAGAACTATCTGATTCTATTGGCCGAGTTAACCCATTTGGTCTCACCCTATCAGATATATTCATTTTGTATTGCCCACCCCTCCCCCACCTTCTCTAAAACTGAAAACCATCTTGTTTTCTTCGATCACAGTTCAAATCTGAACTGTTAAGTGGTTCAATTTCCACAAACACTGCCTGATCTGAGCTCCCCCCTCACCACCCAGTATTTTCTACTTTATTTTAGATTTCCAGCATCTGAGCAAGATGGGACTTCACTTGATAAGGAAAGTCACATCCAAACCCACATGCCTGTGACACTTTCATTGTACTTGTACCTCACTGTATGTATGTGTGTATATGACAATATAATCAGCAAGGATGATGGATACAGGACTAAAGGTGTTATATTTGAATGTACGTGGTATATGGAATAAGGTGCACGATCTTGTAGCATAGTTAGAGATTGGCAGGTATGATGTTGAAGGATTCACTGAATCGGCCCTGAAAGATGATCATAGTTGGGAGCGTAACATCCAAGGGTACACATTGTATTGAAAGAACAGACAGGAAGGTAGAGGAGGTGGGGTGCTCTACTGGTAAAAATGAAATCAAATCCTTGGAAGGAGGTGACATAGGACTAGACTCCTTGTGGGTAGAGTTAAGAGACTGCAAGGGTAAGAAGACCCTGACGGGAGTTGTATATAAGCCTCTGAACGGCAGCCTGGATGTGGGCTCCAAATCACAATGGGAGATAGAAAAGGCAAATCAAAAGGGCAATGTTACGAAAGTGATAGGAGATTTCAATATGCAGATAGACTGGGAAAATCAGGTTGGTGCTGGATCCTGTGGAAATATATGACCCTGATGACCTTATGGATTTATAACTTTTGTAAAATGTAATGTGACAACATGGAACCTGTGTGACCCCAGAGTGCTTTGCTGCCGTGGTTGGATGGGAAGCTGGTGTGGTATGTGATTTATAGCAGTAACTGTTTAGGTATTGCGTGATTAAAAGCAGAGAAAAACAGGACACAGCTTTGGGAGGAAAAGCCTCAAAGACAAATCGGCTCATTAACGACGAATGCGGGTCATTCAAGACAGATGTGAGATAAGACAGGAATGCAATGACCTCAAAGACAAAGATGATGAATTCCTGGAATCTGTAAATGCATAAAGCTATTTGCAAGATTGAAGCTACCTACCAATGACTTAATGTAGAAGTAGTTTTCTCTTGCAAATAACAAATATGCCTACACACTGATCCACTGAGTTTGTTGTTGTTACTGTCTATTCGGAAGACCTAGTTGACAATCCCAAGAGAGAATCTGTAGAATGCCCGTGAGATGGCTTTTTAGAGCAGCTTGTGGTTGAGCCCACTAGGGGATCAGCTATTCTGGACCGGGTGCTGGGTAATGAACTGGATCTGTTTAGGGAGCTGAAGGTAAAGGAACGAGTTCACCCTGCAATTTGAGAAGCAGAAGATAAAATCAGATGTGTCAGTATTACAGTGGAGAAAAGGGAATTACAGAAGCATGAGAGAGGAGCTGGCCAAAGTTGATTGGAAAGGGTCCCCAGCAGGGATGACAGCACAGCAGCAATGGCTGGAGTTTCTGGGAGCAATTCAAAAGGCACAGGCTAGCTACATCCCAAAGTATTATCCTAAAGAGGATGATGCAGGATGGCTGACAAGGGAAGTCAAAGCTAACCTAAAAATAAAAGAATGTATATCACACAGAATGCAGAATGAACTCAGCAGGTCAGGCAGCATCTATGGAAATGAAGAGATATTTGACGTTTCGGGCTGAGACCCTTCTTCAGAACTGAGAAGGAAGGGGGAAGATGCCAGGATAAAAAGGTGGGTGGAGGGGAAGGAGGCTCGCTGGAAGGTGATATGTGAAGCCAGGCGGGTGGAACAGGTCAAGGGTTGGAGAAGGAGGGTGGACCATAGGAAAAGGGAAGGAGGAGGGCACTAGGGGGAAGTGACAAGCAGGTGAGAAGAGGTAAAAGGTAAGAGTAGGGAATAGAGTAAAGAGAGGAGGTGGGGGAGGATCTGTTTACTGGAAGGAGAAATCCATATTCGTGCCATCAGGTTGGAGGCTGCTCATAAGGAACACAAGTGTTGCTCCTCCACCCTGAGAGTGGCCTCATCTTGGCTCAAGAGGAGGTCAAGGACTGATGCATCAGAATAGGAATGTGAATCGGGATTAAAAAGCTTGGCCACTGGGAAGTCCCACTTGTGGTGGATGGAGCGGAGGAGCTCGACAAAGCAGCTCCCCAATTTACGACGGGTCTTACCAATGTAGAGGAGGTCGTGTTGGGAGCACCATACACAGTAGACGACCCCAGCAGATTGGCAGGTGGAGTGTTGCCTTACCTGGAAGGACTGCCTATGCAGGTGAGGGCAGAGGTGAATGTGCAGATGCAGGACTTTGGCCACTTGCAGCAATAAGTGCTGGGAGTGAGATTACCAGGGAGGCACAAACAGACAACTGAATCTTGGAGGGTGCAATCCCTCAGGAAAGCAGAGGGTGAGGGAGGTAAATATACAATTAGTTGTAGGATCCCTTTGGAGATGGCAGAAGTTGTGGAGGATGATGGGGTGGTAGGCAAGGACAAGAGGAACTCTGTAGTGGTGGCAGGAAGATGAGGTAAGCACGGATGTTCAGGAAATGGAGGAGATGCGGGTAAAGGCAGCATTATTAGTAGAGGGAGGGAAACCCTGTTCTTTGAAGGAGGAGGACATCTCCAATGTCCTGGAATGGAAAGCTGTGTGCTGGAAACAGGTGGAGGCAAAGAAACTGAGAAAAGGGAATAGCATTTTTACAGGATTTAGGGTGGGAACAGGCATAGATAACTGTGGGAATCAGTAGTTTATAAAAGATGTCGATTGACAGTTTGCCTCCGGTGATGTAGACAAGAGAAACTGAGAAAGGGGAGGGAGGTGTCAGAGATGGACCAAGTGAATTTAAGGGCAGGGTTGAAGTTAGAGACAAAGTTGATAAAATTGACAAGCTCAGCATGGGTGCCTGAAGCAGTGCCAATGCAGCAAAGGAAGAGTTAGGGAGTATTACCACAGAAGGCTTGGAACATGGACTGTTCTATGTAACCGACGAAGGGGCAGGTATAATTGGCTTGCCCCTTGAGTTTGGAGCAAGTGGGAGGAGCCGAAGAAAAAATTGCTCTATTATATGCCCTCTCTGAATCAGTGGGAAGTTTGAGGAATGAGAAAGTTTAAAAATCAACAGAAAGCAACTAAAAAAGCCACAAGGAGAGAGAAGATAAAATATGAAGGTAAGCTAGCCAATTGGTATAATCTTTGATAATAAAGTTTTCTCAATATATAAAGAGTAAAAGAGGCGAGAGTAGATATTGGACCACTGGAGAGGTGGTAATGGGGGACAAGAAAATGGCAGAAGATCTGAATAAGTATTTTGTATCAGTCTTCACTGTGGAAGACACCAGCAGAATGCCTGAAATTCGAGAGTATCGGGGGGAAAAGTGAGTGCAGTTGCTATTACTCAGGAGGAGGTGCTTGGAAAAATGAAAGGTCTGAAGGTAGATAAAGTCACCTGGTGGAGATAAACTACATCCCAGGGTTCTGAAAGAGGTGGCTGAAGAGATTGCGGAGGCATTAGTAATGATCTTAAAACAATCACTAGGTTCTAGCATGGCTCCAGAGGACTGGAAAATTGCAAATGTCACTGTACTCCAAGGGAAGGAGGCATCGGAAAGGAAATTATAGGCTAGTTAACCTGAGCTCAGTAGTTGGGAAGATGTTGGAGTGATGTGGTTTCAGGTACTTAGAGACGTGATAACATAGGCCAAAGACCTTAAAGGAAATGTTTGTCTGATAAATCTGATGGAATTCTTTAAAAAAATAACAAGCAAGATAGACAAAGAAGAATCAGTGGATGTTGCATACTGTGGATTTTCAGAAGGCCTTTGACAAGGTGCCACACAAGAGGGTGCTTAACAAAACAAAAGCCCATGGTATTACAGGACTCGTACTAGAATGGATAGAGCATTGGCAGGAGGCAAAGAGTGTGAATAAAGGGTGCTTTTACTGGCTGGCTGCCAGTGACTAGTGGTGTTCCACAGGGGTCTGTGTTGGGACCACTTCCTTTTCATGCTGTATGTCAATGATGGCAGAAAATGGACAAGTTTGCAGACAATACAAAGACAGGTAGAGGAGCAGGTAGTACTGAAGAAGCAATGAGGCTGCATTAGGACTTTGATTTGGAGAATGGGCAAAGAAGTGGCAGATGGAACACAGTGTCGGGAAGAGTAAGGTCATGCACTTTGGTAGAAGGAATAAAAGCTGAGAAAATTCAAAACTCTGAGGTGCAAAGGGACTTGGGAATTCTCATGCAGGATTCCTTGGAGGTTAATTTGCAGGTTGAGTCTGTGGTGAGGAAGGCAAATGCAATGTTAGCATTCATTTTGACAGGACTAGAATATAAAAGCAAGGATGTAATGCTGAGGCTTTATATGGCACGGAGGCCTCAGTTGGAGTATTTTGAGCAGTTTTGGGCCCCTTTTTTAAGAAAGGATGTGCTGACATTGGAGAGGGTTCAGAGGAGAATGATTTTGGGAATGAAACAGTTAGTGTTTGAGGAGCGTTTAATGGCTCTGGGCCTGGACTCACTGGAATTTAGCGGGGGGGGAGGGGATCTCATTGAAGCCTATTGAATATTGAAAGGCCTAGATGGAGTGGATGTGGAGAGGATGTTTCCTATGGTGTGGAGAGTCTAGGATCAGATGGCACAGCCTCAGAATAGAGGAAAAGCCACTTAGAACAGAGAGGAGGAATTTCCTTAGCTGGAAGGTGGTGAATCTGTGGAATTCGTTGCCACAGGTGGTGGCCAGGTGATTGGGTGTATTTAAGGCAGAGGTTGATAGGTTCTTGATTAGTCAGGAAGTGAAAGGTTATGAGAAGCCAGGAGAATGGGTTTGAGAGGGAATATGGATCAGCCATGATGAAATGGCAGAGCAGACTTGATGAGCTGAATGGCCTAATTCTGCTCCTGTGTTTTACAGTCTAAACTCGACTTAAATTAGTCCATTATTCTGTTAATAAATCTTGTGTGAGATGATACTACTTCCTCAAACTATTCAGCGGTAATCTCCCAAGGCAGGTTTTGTTTTGATGTGTTAATGCTTGGCATAATGTTCCTTATTTCAGTTTCTTGCAGCATTTGGAAACATCGTTGTATTTTTTTACCTGCTGTAGAGCCTTCCAGTTGGACGAGTACTCCGCAACATCCTTCGGAGGCAATATTGGTTCAGTCTTCTGTTTGGTGACAGTTTTCTCCTTGGCCCAGAATTTCTTCCTCTTTTTCTTTTTTGGGTGTCCCTGGTCAAATCCAACTGGGATGACACTGCCTGCCTGCTGATCAGGTTTTGCCATTGTGTCCTGGCCAGTTACTCATCCAGAAAGCCAAACTGTTGTCCCTGGAAAAAGCACAATGCACAATATTCGTTTTACGAAACCGCAGTTCCCCACGTTAGCCCTTTGAAAGAGCAGTCCAACTAATGCCAAATTCTCATGCTCCTCCCTCTTGCACCTTCACATTGTTTTAAGTATTTTTCTAATCCCTTTCCCTTTATAAAAACTATTACTGAATATTTCTCCTGCATTTCAGATCAGAAAAAAAGCAAAACAATTCTCATCGTCTCTCCAGCACTGATGTTAATCATGAGAAATCCATGCCTTCAGATTACCAATCTTTTTGCTTTCTTGCATTTACCTTATGGAAACACCTCCTCCACCCACCCCTAGTCTCTCACCAATTAAATCTCCTCTCAACTCCAAGGCTTTCATGTGCTTTCTCAAGAATCATACTTTACTGAGTTAAGTATTGTATGTAATTAGTTTTGCTACAACAAGTGTATGGGACATTGGAAAAAAGTTGAATTTCCCCATGGGGATGAATAAAGTATCTATCTATCTATCTATCAAACTGTACAACACTCCAGCTCTAACTAGTGAACCGCATTCATATTTAACATGTTTGCTTTATAACTTCATCACTAATTCTACAATAATTTCTGACTTCAGTTATTCATTTCTGAAATAAACTTTCCAAGAAAGATCAACTTGAAAAGAAACAAAGAATTTCATGTGTTCCATCAGGCATATGAACACAATCATACAGCTGGAGGAAAATAAAAATGCAGATGCTGGGAATCCAGCGCAAAAAATGGAAAATGCATTTACAGCCGGCCCTCCTTATCCGCGGGGGATTGGGTCCGGGACCCCCCGCGGACACCAAAAAACACGGATGCTCAAGTCCCTTATTTAACCTGTCTCAGAGCGGTGGTCTTTAGGACCCAGCAGAACCCCGGATCTTATTTAACCTGTCTCAGTGCAGCTCTGAATCTGCAAGTGTTTATGTTCATGAAAATAATGACGATCACGATTGAAAATAAAGTTGAAGTAATACAGCCATCGGAAAGAGGTGACACGCCATTGGTCATTGGAAAAGCGTTAGGCTACATCGGTCAATGATCGGAACAATTTTAATGGAGCATTTGAAAGGCACTGCCCCAATGAAAGCTACAATTAGTACTAAGCAACGCAGTGGTTTAATTATTGAAATACATATGTTTCTTAAGTGTTTTATATGCATAGAAAGGTAAAATATATACTATATACTAAGACAAACATTTGACTAACTGAGGCTACATAATACCGGATGTACCTGTTCCGACTTCAAATCCGACTTAAGATGAACTCAGGAACGGTACTTGTTCATAACCCGGGGACTGCTTGTACTTTAAAATCATCTCTAGATTACTTATAATACCCAATACAATGTAAATGCTATGTAAATAGTTGTTACACTGTATTGTTTAGGGAATAATGACAAGAAAAAATAGTCTGTACATGCTCAAACAATGAGTGCTGGAGAGAGAACTTCCGGGTTTTCCCGATCCGCGGTTGGTTGAATCCGCGCATGTGGAATCCGCGGATAAGGAGGGCCGACTGTATATGCCGTTGTTCACCATTTCAGGATCCCTAAAAGTTAATTTTGCAATTGTTGATGGCATCTTAATGTAGGAAATCCTTGTTTTGACAGAGCAAATGCCCTAAGTGGCAATGAAATATTTAAATCCCTCAATGATCTTTCAGTGTTTGTTGCAAGGGACACAATATTCTTGGCACCAAGAACCTAACCTACGCAGTGTGCATCTCAACGTGATCTCTACACACTAAACTTCACTGTACAATTGGAGACAACATATCTTTTAGAAATCATTAACCCATTCAGATCATCAGTTTTTCCATAATTTCCATTTCACATTTCTCCCTTCAGGCAACCTCAGTTACTCTGCTTCTGAAGTCAGGTTTATTGTCATTTTGACCGTAAACTGCTGGTACAGTACACAGTAAAAATGAAACAACATTCCTCCAGGATCCTGGTGCTACATGAAACAACACAAAACTACACTAGACTACGTGAGACAGCACAAGGCTACACTAGACTACATAAAACATAAAAACTACACTAGACTACAGACCTGCACAGGACTACATAAAGTGCACAAAACAATGCAGGCATTACAATAAATAATAAACAGTACAATAGGCACAGTAGAGGACAAATTACAATATAATAATAAATGATGTAGATGTCAGTCTAGACTCTGAGCATTGAGGAGTCTGATGGCTTGGGGGAAGAAACTGTTGCACAGTCTGGTTGTGAGAGCCTGAATGCTTTGGTACCTTTTATAAGATGGCAGGAGGGAGAAGAGTTTGTGTGAGGGGTGTGTGGGGTCCTTCACGATACTGTTAGCTTTGCGGGTGCAGCGTGTGATGTAAATGTCTGTAATAGCGGGAAGAGAGACCCTGATGATCTTCTCAGCTGACCTCACTATCCGCTGCAGGGTCTTGTGTTCCGAGACAGTGCAATTCCCGAACCAGGCAGTGATGCATCTGCTCAGGATGCTCTTGATACATCCTCTGTAGAATGCGGTGAGGACGGGGGGGTGGGAGATTAACTTTTCTCAGCCTTTGCAGAAAGTAGACACTGCTGGGCTTTCTTGGCCATGGAGCTGGTGTTGAGGGACCAGGTGAGATTCTCCGCCAGGTGAACACCAAGAAATTTGGTGCTCTTAACGATCTCAACAGAGGAGCCGTTGATGTTCAGCGGAGAGTGGTCGCTCCGTGCTCTCCTGAAGTCAACAACCATCTCTTTTGTTCACATTCAGAGTCATGTTGTTGGTTCTGCACCAGTCTGTTAGCTGCTGCACCTCCTCTCTGTAAGCTGACTCATTGTTCTTGCTGATGAGACCCACCACGGTTGTGTCATTGGCGAACTTGACATGATTCGAACTGTGTATTGCTGCACAGTTGTGGGTCAGCAGAGTGAACAGCAATGGACTGAGCACACAGCCCTGGGGGGCCCCTGTGCTCAGTGTGATGGTGTCAGAGATGCTGCTCCCAATCTGGACTGACAGGTCTCCCAGTCAGGAAGTCGAGGATCCAGTTGCAGAGGGAGGTATTCAGGCCCAGCAGTTTCAGCTTTCCAATCAAGTGCTGAGGAATGATTGTGTTGAATGCTGAACTGGTCTATGAACAGCATTCGAACGTGTGTTCTCATGCTTATAAACTGGAGAAATTCTGCAGATGCTGGAAATCCAAAGCACCATACACACAGAACGTTGGGGGAACTCAACAGGCCAAGCAGCATCTATGGAAAAGAGTAAACAGTCGACGTTTCCAGCCGAGACCTTTCTGCAGGACTGAAAAGGAAGAGAGAATACACCAAAAAGAATGGGGGGGGGGGGGGGGAAGAGAAGAGGGAAGGAGGATAGAGCAATGTGATAGGTGAAGCCAGGTGGGTGGGAAAGGTAATGGGCTGAAGAAGGGATCTGATAGGAGAGGAGAGTGGATCATAGGAGAAAGGGAAGGAGGAAACCCAGGGTGAAGTAACAGGCAGATGAAAAGAGGTAAAATGTCCGAATGAGGAATAGAGAAAGGGTGGGTGGGTTTACCAGAAGGAGAAATCGATAATCATGCCATCAGGTTGGAGGCTAGGGTTGTATATGCTGACATAATACTCTCTAATTTGGGCAACACTATGATGAACTTGGTTCCTTAAGACTGTCATACCCGGGCAATGGGGATAAGTTACCACTATCTATTAAATGCTCCCAATGCTGTGTGACTCAGATAGCCCCTGACAATCAAGTTTGTCTTCTGGCCTTCACGTATGGCTTAGCTACTAAGCCCAGCAGAACCATTTCCACTGACAGGAGAAGGTGAAAAGACATGTTACTGGTACTCTAGAACTAGTTACTTCAGGAAGATGGATCGGTACATGGAGCTTAGAAAAATAGAGGGCTATGGGTAAGCCTAGTAATTTCTAAGGTAGGGACATGTTCGGCACAACTTTGCAGGCCGAAGGGCTTGTATTGCGCTGTACTGTAGGTTTTCTATGTTTCTATCCAGACAGAATACAAGGTGTTGTTTCTCCATCCAGAAGGTGGCCTCGTCTTAGCACAAAAGGAGGCCATGGACCATTTATATTTCTTTCCAGGGCTGCATTTTAGTGTTTTCCAATTCCTTTCCCAGTCTATTTCACCTTGCACGATTGCTGTTTTGTCATGTGATCAGAACTGCCTTCTACAAAATCTCTCCCTTCTCCCTCAGTATCTTGTTTATCTCTCACATTTTCAAGCTAAAGAGTTGACTGTTTCTTCCTAATGCTACCCAGTCAGAAGAGTATCTCTCATTTCTGATTGGGCACCATGAAAGTGTAGTGGTTAGTGCAACATTATTACAGCTCAGGGCAGTCCAGAGTTCAACTCCAGCACCGTCTGTACGGAGTTTGCATGTTCTTCCTGTGAACCGCATGGGTTTCCTCCAGGTGCTCTGGTTCCTCCCATTACCCAAAGATGTACCAGTAGGTAGGTTAATTGATCACTGCAAATTGTCCTGAGATTAGGCTAGTGTTAAATAGGTGGGTTGCCAGGCAGTGCAACTCGTTGGGCTAGAGACTGTACAACACAGTATCTCTAAAATAAAAACAAACAAGTTTCTCCAGCTATTTTCTTTTTTCCCTAAACCATCTGGGGGGGGGGGGGGGTCAATTAACATTTCATCTGAAAGATAAAATCTCTAGGGGAGAAAAAATACAGAGGTCATGGGTTAAGGGTGAAGGGGGAAAAGTTTAAAGGGAACATTGGGGAGCTTCTTCATGCAGAGAGTGGTGGGAGTGTGGAATGAGCTGCCAGATGAAGTGGTAAATGTGGGCTCACTTATGACATTTAAGAAAAACTTGGAAAGGTATATGGGTGAGAGGGGTTTGGAGGGATATGGCCCAGGTTCAGGTCAGTGGGATTAGGCAGAGAAATGGCTTGGCACAACCAAGAAGGGCCAAAAGGCCTGTTTCTGTGCTGTAATATTCTATGGTTCTAGACCACACAACTGCAGAACTGCCTCCCCATTTCCTACTTTCATAAGTTTTCTCAGATCCTACATCTCCAACCATGGTCCTGGATGAACATTGTCTCATTTTTACTGTGTACTGTACCAGCAGTTACGGTTGAAATGACAATAAAAGCGACTTGACCTGAACTCTCTCTCATACGGAGTAGATATATTTTATTTCAAATAATATATTTGATTCATAAAAATTCTAATGTAAATAACGTGGATCATTCAAGCCAAGTTTTATCATATGCTATGCTATACCTCTTGGCATGACATCACTAATGATTTATATACAAACAGTTTGTGAGGTTTTAACTCAACTTTTATTCCATCTACTTAGTAATGGTGGGATCTCCTTAACTTGGCTCTTTCCCTTACAGTGATTGCTCCAAGTTTCAGCAATTAGTCCTGGGCCTCAGCGTGTAACAGTTTGCAGGCACTTGACTGTGAATAACACCTCAAAAATCTGAAAAAAATTAACTGCCGGAAACATCCAGAAGATGTCTGATTTGCGGTGTTTTTCTAACGGGTCACGCTTCTAAAAACTGGTGAGTTTGGCCAGACAGAACCGGGCTGAAAGTTCTCCAGCAACAGTGGATATGTCTCAGTATAGTCCAGAGAGCATATTACGAGGGACAGACGCCTACGTTCCTCCCCCCAACGCTGCTAGCAAAAGGAGATAGAGCAGACATCACACCCCACCTTTAATGACATTACCATGGCCCAGCAAGTCCTGGCTCCGGGGAATGAACGGTAACGCGGTGCCAGCGGCCCCGACCGTCCACACGTGTGAATCCGATGCGTCCAGGCTCCGGGACCGGAAGTTGTGCCGTCGCTTAAAAGCGTCCGACCGGAAGCCCCTCTCACTTTCCCACCGGCTCCTCATTCCCTCCACCGCTCGAGGGGCTCGTCGTCAACAAGATGGTCTTCGGCGCGGAAAGGAGATTTCGCCCACGTTCTGGGATGTGGTCTAGGCCTCCTGCTCCCGGACACCAGATCTCTGCTTTTCCGCGTCCCCCTCCCCTCTCGACCTCTGAATATGGAGATTTATATCCTCTGAATATGGAGATTTATATATTCCGAATCCTTTCAGTGGTGTGGTAAACTGAAAACACCTTTTTGAAGAAAGCAAACGAAAATCCTTGGCTAAGTAAGTGTGGTTTCACTGGCAGAAATGGCACAGGAACCAGTACCCAAACCTATTAGTAGTAGACGAAGGCACTCATTTCAATTTGAAATACTAACAACCAAGTCAGATGTGTACAGCAATTCATTCTTCCCCCGCACAATTAAAGCTTGGAATAATTTTCATCCTACCATAGACACACAATCAAACCCAATTAAATTTAAGACAGCTCTTCTTCAAACATCTCCTTCTTAAGTCCACCCTCTGCCACCTCCAGTTTAAATTCCATGTGGAATATTTTGGAGGACCAAGAACGGAAATGAGCTGGCAAGAAATCGAACACACTCCCCAAAAGCCACTGGAAATAACGCTCAAAGGTGAAGTTAAAAAAGATTTGCACTTTTCTCAGAATCAGCATCAATATCATTGACATTTGTGAAATTTCTGGTTTTGCGGCAGCGGTACAGTGCAATACATTTAAAACTAGAAATTACAATAAGAAATATACATTTGAAAATTAAATTAGTGCAAAAAGAGGTAGTGTTCCTGGGTTGGTTCATTGCCTGTTGAGAAATCTGATGTCAGGGGAAGATGTCCAGGCTCCTCCTCTCCAATGGTAGTAATAAGAGGAGAGCAGGTTCTGGGTGATGGGGATCCTTAATGATGGATGCTGTTTTTTGAGGCATCACTTTTTGAATGTGTCCTTCATGGTGGGGAGGTTACTGCCCATGATGGAGCTGGCTGAGTTTGCAACCTTCTGCAGCTTTTTTCCGATCCTGTGCAGTGGCCCCTCCACATCAGATGGTGATGCAGACAGTTAGAATGCTCTCCATCTCAGATAATCTAGAGATTTTCTAGTTTTTGGTGATGTATCAAATCTTCTTAAAACCCTAATGAAATATGTCTTCTTCATAATTTCATCAATATATTGGGCCCAGGAAAGATCTTTAGAGATGTTGATACCCAGGAACTCGAAACTGCTCACTCTTTCCACTTCTTGTCCCTCGATGAGGACTGGTGTGTGTTCCCTCGACTTCCCCTTCCTGAAGTTCACAATCAATTCCTTGGTGTTACTGATGTTGAGTCCAGGAATGTTGTTGTGGCACCACTCAACCAGCTGATCTGTCTCATTTCTGTACACCTCCTCGTCACCATCTGAGATTCTGCCAATAACGGTTGTGTAATTAGCAAATTTATAGATGGCATTTGAGCTGTGCCTAGCCACACAGTCATGGGTGTAGAGAGAGTAGAACAGTGAGCTAATCACACAGCTTTGAGGTGCACCAGTGTTGATTGTCAGTGAGGAGATGTCATTTCCAACCCGCAATGACTGTGGTCTTCCAGTGAGGAAATCAAGGAACCAGCTGCAGAGGGAGGTACAGAGGCCCGGGGTTTAAAGCTTGCTGATCAGTACTGAGGGGATGAAGGTGTTAAATGCTGAACTGTAATCAATAAACATCAGCCTGACATACAATGAGTATTTTCTGGTTCAGGTATTCTGGGGAAAAGAGCAGTGGAGAAAGATGAGTCAGTTCTTCCAGAGGGCCGGCATAGACTGACTGGCCTGTAGATTGTTTGTAAATTGATGATTAGGTTTTCCCAAAACACATGATAAACAATTTATTTGTGATTCACTGACCAAGAAATGGGGGAAGGGAGTACACTCTGTGACATGCTTTGCTTGTTATTTATTTAGCCGGAATAAATTCCAAAGAGTGATGCAAATCAGTAGAGGCTATGTATATTTGCTAAAAATTTATAATTTTCCATATTATTTATTTGTGGAATTGTATGTGTGTCTGTGTTTTTTTGGACTTAATTTATGAAAATGAAAATGCACAGTTGTCCCAGAAGAAATAAGATGCAGCGCTTTTACACAGACTTGGAAAGGTTCGAGTTCTCAAGCCTGTGCATCTCTGAGGTTGATCTCCTGTAAGAGATACAGTTGACCTCAGTATCCAGTGTACAGGGAGAATAAAGTACAGCAGGGTTCCTCTACCCGAGTACTCCCCCTGTGGCTCCCGCTGGGACTGCAAACCGGTTTGTTTGCGGTACATCCCATTCATTGCTGAAGGGCTTGTTGGACCATAAGAACCTCATCCTTATTCAATTGCCTTAAATTTCCCATGGCTCAACCCTCTCAATATCTGTAATCGCCTACATCCCTCCCATATCTCCACTCTCCTCCAGTTCTGTAATTTTAATAGTTTTATTAGAAATTTTGTGCCTTCATCCACTCTGGCAGTCAAAGGGTTAAAATTGCCATCACAGAATAGAAGATTGGGCAGTGCATAGTTTAAACAGACATTTTGAGGCTTTCACTCACAAGGGTGGTTAACAGTTTGAGAATGGTAAGAAAATGTCAGTGAGGATATGGCATGGCTCGGGATTTAGTTTGAATATACTCCCATGAAGTAGCTTAGCTTATTTTACTATAGTAACAGTGCTATATAACAGCACCTCAATGTTGTTTGGACTTGCACTTACAAATGGTTTATTGTGTGAAACTCAGGAGGATATCAGTACAATGAAATTTTAATCCCAGCTGGAACCGCAAGGTGAAAATCTTAAACGGGAGAAATTCTGCTGATACTGGAAATCCTTTGCAATGCTCACAGAATACTGGAGGAACTCAGCAGGTCAGGCAGCATCTGTGGAAATGAATAAACAGGCGATGATTCAGGATGAGACTCTCCCTCAGGACTGGAAAAGAAGGGGGAAATCTGAAAACAGGTTGAGTGAACTCGGCCTTTTCTCCTTGGAACGAAGGAGGATGAAAGGTGTCCTGATAGATGTGTATAAGATGATGAGAGGCATTGATCGTGTGGATAGTCAGAGGCTTTTTCCCAGGGCTGAAATAGTTGCCACAAGAGGACACAGGTTTAAGGTGCTGGGGAGTAGGTACAGAGGAGATGTCAGGGGTAAGTTTTTTACTCAGAGAGTGGTGAGTGCGTGGAATGGGCTGGCGGCAACGGTGGTGGAGGCAGATATGATAGGGTCTTTTAAGAGACTTTTGGATAGGTACATGGAGCTTAGTACAATAGAAGGCTATAGGTAAGCCTAGTAATTTCTAAGGTAGGGACATGTTTGGCACAACTTTGTGGGCCGAAGGGCCTGTATTGTGCTGTAGGTTTTCTACAAAGTATGTTTCTAAGTCTGTTTTTTTGGTGGGGGAGCAGGTGAGAAGTAAAACTTTTTTAAAACTAAAACTCTATAGAATTTGTCCCATTTGATCCATGCTGGCACATGTACTTACCCATCTTTCTTCATTTCATGTACTATCTTCTTTGTTTAAATAAGTAACTTTCACTTAAATGCCTCAGCCCTACTTTCCCCGATTACTCCCTGTGGTGATGAGTCTAACCTCTTCACTGCTCTCTGGGTAAAGAAATATCTCCCTGATTCTTTGTTGGATTTATTAGAGACATTAAAAAATTTATGTGCCCTATTTCAGGGGTGGTGAACCTATGGCATGCATTCCCAAGATGGCACATGCACAAATTTCGATGATACATGGCCTTCAATTCTTTAACCTCAACCCATAATAAAAAGATACATAATGATTCTTTTTACTGCCAAATGAAGCAGTGAATAATTTTTTTTTAACAACCTTGAGAGTAGTGAGATATCTTCTTAGAAAACAACTCCCAGTGGTTTGGCGCCAGCTAGACTTCTGTGAGAACATGGGACATTGGATGATATCTTTTGAAATCCTTGCAGACCTGGTGTGTGCATCAGTATTTTGGATAGTAAATAATTACAATCAGAATACCATTTAGAAATGAAGTTATTTTTCACTTGTCTTTTTAAAAGAGTAATAGAATTTTGGAACAGGTTTCTAAAATGCTTCATTTATTTCAATCTATCTCTGTTATAATTTTATTAATAGTAAAACAATGAACACACATAAATAAGTAACAGGACTCATCATTTTTCCTTTAAAAAGTCTGTAATTGTTGTTACTATTTCATTAATCAATGGTAATCTCTGCTCAAATATAGCATGGTGTAATGGGCTGGATTAATCAGACCCAACATTTTGAGTGTCCAGGAAATGTGGTAATATTTAACCTTCCCTCGGTTGAAGTTCGACAAAACCAGGAAAGGCACCCCAATAAATATCAGCTTCATGAGCATAGAGGAGTGACGAAACAGACAAACTCTTTGTTCTTTTGTCTCAACAGAGCCTATTTCAAACACATCCTGCGTCTATTAACACAATGTTGAGCATACCTTCATAAATCACTTAGACATTGTAATGGTCACTCCTCATCCACTAGTCCACCAAGTTTTGGAGACAGCATTCCCTTGGACTTACAAAAGAACATTAATATCACATAAGAAATAAGCCACAATAAAAAAAAGAATTCATGAAGCCACTTGACAGAAACTGAGAAAGACTCCATCAACCTAGCTCTCAAAATGTCCCACAGACATTCGGTCATTAACAGACATTCTCATGTTAATGGTGCCTGAGACTAAGAAAGAATGCAGCTGCTATCAGCATTTTACAGTGTTTACCTCGTACAGACTAATAAATTTACAGACCCGCATGTTAAAAGTTCAGAAAAAGTTAAATTGTCATTTTATCCTCCAAACATTCATCCAATATTTTACAAAATTTAATTTAACACACATGGCTCACGAGAGATTTTTAAAGAATTAATTTGGGCACAGCCTCTCAAAAATGTCTACCACCTTTGCCCTGGTTATTTCTTTCATTTGTATTCTTAATTTTGACTACATTTTATGTGACAATTCCTCGGACTTCCCGGTTCTAGAGGAATAAGTCTAGAGTAAAGTGTTACAGACTTTCTGGTTTGAAATTATCAATGTAAACCCTTTTGCATCTTCTCGTGGAACAGTATAGTGCAGGAAGAGGTCCATCAGTCCAATTTGTCTGCACCAGCCACGCCACCAATCTAACTAATCTCCTCTGTCTCCACATGGTCCTCATATCCCTGCCTGTTCATGCCTCTTAAACACTGTTACCGTATCACCTCTCCTGGCAGGGAGTTCCAAGAAGCTACCACTCTCCAAGAAAAAAATAGCTTGCCTTGTGAATCTTCTTTAAACTTCCCCCTCACCTTAAAGTTGTCTTGTGTTTCACCTTTCCTTCTACCCTGGGGAGAAGGATTGACGATCTAACACTTATCAGGTCGCCCTTCAGCCTCTGTTGCTCTGGAGGAAACAAACCCCTCCTTACAGCTAATACTCTCCAATTTAGGCAACATCTGCTGAACCACTTCTGCACTCTCTCCAAAGCTTGCACATCCTTTCTATAGTCTGGTGACCAGAATTGTGTGAAATAAATACTCTAAGTGTGGGTTGGCCAATGTTTTATACAGCTGCAACACGACTTTCTGACTTTTATATACAAAATGCTGGAGGAACTCAGCAGGCCAGGCAGCATCTATGGGAAAGAGAACGGGCCGAAACGTTTCGGCCTGAAACATTGACTGTACTCTTTTCCATAGATGCTGCCTGGCCTGCTGAGTTCCTCCAGCATTTTGTTGTGTGTTGCTCGGATTTCCAGCACCTGCAGATTTTCTCTTGTGTCTGACTTTTATACTCAATGTCGCCACCGATGATGGGGTAGATTAACGATTAGGGCGACACAGTAGCGTAGTGGTTAGCACAACGCCTTACAGTCCAGGTTCAATTCCCAGCACTGCTTGTAAGGAGTTTGTACCTTCTCTCCATGTTCGCGTGGGTTTCATCCGTGTGCTCCAGTTTCCCCCCACAGTCCAAATAGGCGCACCAGTCGGTATGTCAGTTGCTCATTATAAATTGTCCTGTGACTAGGCTAGGGTTAAATCAGGGGTTGCTGGATGACGCGGCTTGAAGGGCCGGGAGTGTCTATTCCGCACTGTCTCCCAATAAATAAATAGAAATGAAGGCAAGTATGCTGTTCATCTTATTTACCAGCTCTATCCCTCTGTGCATTGATGCTCCATGCCCTTTCTGTAATATAAAGGCCAAGTACTGCGCACAGTGCTCCAAGCCTGATCTGATCAAATGGGCATATCGTATCACAGAAGAGGACACTTGGCCCATTGTGGTTCTGCCAGCTCTTTGAAAGAGCTATTCTGTTAGTTCCACTCCCCCTGTACGTTGTCCATATTCTTATAAAATGTTCCTTCTTTTATGACTGTTTTATAACTTTCCCCTCTTCCTGTTTTATTTGTGTTTGTGTGCAATGGTTCTGACCTGTTCAGGGGCTGTAACTGTGAGCAATCACTATTTGCAGAAGGAGAGAGAGTGGGTTGTGCAATTACCGGACTGTAACTTACCAAAAGGTTATTGTGCAGACCTTTTGCTGAGTGATAGCCCAGCTGATAAGGTACGGCCGTAAGTTCCCTGGAAATGTTGCTGTCCTTCATTGTGGACTTAGCTACCGCCTGATGTGGACACAATGATCAGCTTTTCACCGCTCTTCCCGTCTCTGAGCCTCTTTCCTCAGCTCTGGTGTATTGGATTGTTTCTTAACCAGGTAGGCCTGTCTCCTCATTTTCAGAGTACGACATCCATAACGATTCTTTACAAAGAAACGTGTTGGACGAAAGAGCTGAAAGATTGGACCAAGTTTTCCTTGAACGCAGATTGTTTTTCATTGATCTGGTTGAAGTTTATTTTAAAGCCTGTAAAACGTTGTATTACACGTGTAATTGTTCATGCTGACCTCTTCCTTAGGCGTTTCCGGAATCTGTCCGGGGCACGAGTGACTTGTCTTATTTTGGAGACCAGTCAGAGATTGGAGGTATGAATATGCACGCTCACTCTTTTCCCTAAAGGGAACCCCTTGTGTTTACAGAGCTTAAAACTGTTAATATTACACTGAAACTAGATTGCTTCATTATTGTAAATAAGGATATCTGCTAGCTTATTAAAGGGGCAGGATCACTGGGGGGAAAATTGGATAAAAGGAATGAAGCAAGGAATGAAAGAGGGTGACTGGAGGGAAAGAAAAGCCAATGTTCTTCATGCATATATCTTAAAAAAAGACGTCTCCATATTGCATCTTTCATAGCTGAGGACATTCCAAATTGCTTTACTGCCAGTGTAATAGTTCTTAAGTGAAATCATTCTTGTAGGGAAAAGAACAGACATTTTGCACAGCACAGATACAATCAACAATGTGATAACGATTAAATAATCTTCCTTCTAGTTTTGTTAATTGTTGGCCAGGACACGGGGAACTATGGTGCTCTTCTTTGAAATAGTACCATGTGATCATGAAAGATTTTGTTTTGATGCCTCTGGCTGAAGGCAGGACTTATCACAGTAGAACTATGTCAGTACTCCACTGGAATGAGAGCTAGATTTTTGTGAAAGTTGCTGGAATGTGACTTGAAGCCTCAGCCTTCATTGGCACATGCCTGGCATAGGTAATGAATGTTCAGTTCTGGAGTTAGTGTGGCCACAGAGCACGGGGAGGATAGGGTCACTGAGCTGATTTTTCCCCCTCTCTCCCTAATCTGGTGTAGTGACACTAATTGTAACCTCTGGATGAGAGCAACAAACTGAGCTCACCCCGAGCTGAAGGTGTCACCCTCGTTCTTCACTCCAGGAACTTACGTACAGACGAGGAACCGCAGCGTGGTTGAGATGCTGCCATTTGAAAGAAGTGACAAATACATGTAACCCTCATTCAGTCCAGATGAAGGGTCTTAGTTCAAATATCACCCCCACCATCACTGACCTTATTAACTCTGGGGATCTCTCATCCACTGCCAGCAACTTCTTGGTTCCCTTACCCCACACCTCCTGTTTCTACCTCCTACCCAAGATCACAAACCTGCCTGTACAGATAGACCCATTGTTTCAGCTTGTTCCTGCTCCACTGAACTCATATCTGCATACCTCGACTCTGTTTTATCCCCCTGGTTCATTCCCTTCCTACCTACATCCATGGCACTTCACACACTCTGGATCTTTTCAACGACTTCAAGTTCTCTGACTCCGATTGTCTCATTTTCACCGAGGATGTCCAGTCCCGATACATCTCCATCCCACATCAGGTGGGCCTTAAAGCTCTCCGCTTCTTTCCAGGTAACAGACCCAACCTCTTCCTCTTCACCACCACTCTCCTCTGTCTTGTGGAACTAGTCCTCACTCTCAATAATTTCTCCTTCAGCTCTTCGCACTTTCTCTAAACCAAAGGTGTAGCTATGGGCTTGGCTTTTTGATGGCTACGTTCCAAGCCTAAACTGGTATCACTCCCCAGCCTTCTCATGTTACATTGACGTCTGCATCCAGCACCCCTGCTGAGCTTGTCAACTTCATCAACTTTGCCTCCAGCTTCCACCCTGTCCTCGAACACAACACACTGCCTATCCCCTCCTTGCTTCCCCTCCCTTGATCTTTCCTCTGATTGTTTTTTCACCTGGCACCTACCAGCCTTCTCCTTCCCACCCTCCCCCCACCTTCTTTATAGGGCCCCTGCCCCCTCCCTCTTCAGTCCTGATGAAGGGTCTCGGCCCGAAACGTTGACTGTTCATTTCCACAGATGCTGCCCGACCTGCTGAGTTCCTCCAGCATGTTGTACGTGTTGCTTTGACCCCAGCATCTACAGAGTACTTTGTGCTTACCCTGTCCTCAAATTTACCTGGTCCATTTCAGACACCTTCCTCCCCTTTCTTGATCTCTCTGTCTCTATCTCTGGAGACAGTTTTTCTACTGATATATTTTATAAACCCACTGATTCTCACAGCTATCAGGACTGTACCTTTTCCTAACATGTCACTTGTAAAAATGCCATCCCCTTCTCTCAGTTCCTCTGTATTCGCTGCATCTGCTCTCAGGATGAGGCTTTTCATTCCACAACTAGTGAGATGTCCTCCTTCTTCACAGAAAGGGACTTTCCTTCCCCCACCATCAGCACTGCCTTCACCTGCATCTTTTCCATTTCATACACCTCTGCCCTCATCCTATCCTCCTGACAACCCACCAGGGATAGGATTCCTCTTGTCCTCACCCACCATCCCAGTAGCCCCTGTATCCGGCACATAATTCTCCCTAACTTCTGCCATCTCCAGTGGGATGCATTAAAGTTAATGGCAGTGTTTGGAGCGGGCAGCGGAGTGAGAAGGTAGCAGAGTGATAGGGCTTTGGCTCAATGGGCTTAGGTGGTAACAGGATGAGGTAGGTTTACCTGTGTTAATTGTGGAAAGGAAGTATGTGTGTGAGGCCGGTGTTCTGTGCTTGGTATTAGATGTGGGAGGTCCTGGAGTCTCCCAGCCTCCCGGACGGCCATATCTGCACCCGGTGTGTCGAGCTGCAGCTCCCAAGGGACCAAGTTAGGGAACTGGAGATGCAGCTCGATGACCTTTGTCTGGTCAGGGAGAGCGAGGAGGTGATAGAGAAGAGTTATAGGCAGGTGGTCACATCAGGGCCACGGGAGACAGACAAGTGGGTAACAGTCAGGAGAGGGAAGGGGAAGAGTCAGGTACTAGAGAGTACCCCTGTGGCTGTACCCCTTGACAATAAGTACTCCTCTTTGAGTACTGTTGGGGGGGGGACAGCCTACCTGGGGGAAGCAACAGTGGCCGTGCCTCTGGCACAGAGTCCGGTCCTGTGACTCAGGAGGAAGAGAAAGTCTGTAGTGATAGGGGACTCTATAGTTAGGGGGTCAAACAGGCAATTCTGTGGACGCAGGCAAGAAACTCAGATGGTAGTTTCTCAGATTGCCAGGGTCCGGGATGTTTCAGATCGCATCCAAGATATCCTGCAGTGGGAGGGAGAACAGCCAGAGGTCATGGTACATATTGGTATCAATGACATGGGTAGGAAAAGGGAAGAGGTCCTGAAAACGGACTACAGGGAGTTAGGAAGGAAGCTGAGAAGCAGGACCGCAAAAGTAGTAATCTCGGGATTACTGCCTGTGCCACGTGACAGCAATTATAGGAATAGAATGAGGTGGAGGATAAATGCATGGTTGAGGGATTGGAGCAGGGGGCAGGGATTCAGATTTCTGGATCATTGGGACCTCTTCTGGGGCAGGTATGACCTGTACAAAAAGGACAGGTTGCACTTGAATCCCAGGGGGACCAATATCCTGGCGGGGGCGTTTGCTAAGGCTACTGGGGAGAGTTTAAATTAGAATTGTTGGGGGGTGGGAACCGAACTGAAGAGACTGGGGAAGAGGTGGTTGGCTCACAAATAGAGAAAGCTTGGAGACAGTGTGTGAGGGAGGATAGGCAGGTGATAGAGAAGGGATACACTCAGACCGACAGTTTGAGATGTGTCTATTTTAATGCAAGGAGTATTGTGAACAAAGCGGATGAGCTTAGAGCGTGAATCAGTACTTGGAGCTATGATGGGGTGGCCATTACAGAGACTTGGATGGCTCAGGGGCAGGAATGTTTACTTCAAGTGCCGTGTTTTAGATATTTCAGAAAGGACAGGGAGGGAGGCAAAAGAGGTGGGGTGTGGCACTGTTAATCAGAGATAGTGTCACGGCTGCAGAAAAGGTGGACGTCATGGAGGGATTGTCTATGGAGTCTCTGTGGGTGGAGGTTAGGAACAGGAAGGGGTCAATAACTTTACTGGGTGTTTTTTATAGGCCACCCAATAGTAACAAGGATATCGAGCAGCAGATAGGGAAACAGATCCTGGAAAGGTATAATAATAACAGAGTTATAGTGGTGGGAGATTTTAATTTCCCAAATATCGATAGGCATCTCCCTAGAGCAAAGGGTCTGGATGGGATGGAGTTTGTTAGGTGTGTTCCGGAAGGTTTCTTCATACAATATGTAGATAAGCCTACAAGAGGAGAGGCTGTACTTGATTTGGTATTGAGAAATGAACCTGGTCAGATGTCAGATCTCTCAGTGGGAGAGCATTTTGGAGATAGTGATCACAATTCTATCTCCTTTACGATAGCATTGGAGAGAGATAGGATCAGATAAGTTAGAAAGGCATTTAATTGGAGTAAGGGGAATTTTGAGGCTATCAGGCAAGAAATTGGAAACTTAAATTGGGAACAGATGTTCTCAGGGAAAAGTATGGAAGAAATGTGACAAATGTTCAGGGATATTTGTGTGGAGTTCTGCATAGGTATGTTCCAATGAGACAGGGAGGTGATGGTAAGGTACAGGAACCGTGGTATACAAAGGCTGTAATAAATCTAGTCAAGAAGAAAAGAAAAGCTTACAAAAGGTTCAGAGAACTAGGTAATGTTAGAGATCTAGAAGATTATAAGGCTAACAGGAAGGAGCTTAAGAAGGAAATTAGGAGAGCCAGAAGGGGCCATGAGAAGGCTTTGGCGGGCAGGATTAAGGAAAACCCCAAGGCATTCTACAAGTATGTGAAGAGCAAGAGGATAAGATGTGAGAGAAGGTACCTCGATTTTCAGAAGGCATTTGATAAGGTCCCACATAGAAGATTGGTGGGTAAAATCAAAGCACAGGGCATCGGGGGGAAGGCATTGACATGGATAGAAAACTGGTTGGCAGATAGAAAGCAAAGGGTAGCGGTGAATGGGTGTTTCTCGGAATGGCAGGTGGTGACTAATGGGGTGCCACAGGGCTCGGTATTGGGACCACAGCTGTTTACCATTTACATTAACGATTTGGATGAAGGCATAGAAAATAACATCAGCAAATTTGCTGATGATACTAAGCTGGGTGGCAGTGTGACATGTGATGAGGATATTAGGAGAATTCAGGGTGACTCGGATAGGCTGGGTGAGTGGGCAGATACTTGGCAGATGGCGTTTAATGTGAATAAGTGTGAGGTTATCCACTTTGGGAGTAAGAACAGGAAGGCAGATTATTATCTGAATGGTGTAGAGTTGGGTAAGGAAGAAATACAAAGAGATCTCGGAGTCCTTGTTCATCAGTCACTGAAGGTGAATGAGCAAGTGCAGCAGGCAGTGAAGAAGGCTAATGGAATGTTGGCCTTTATTACAAAGGGAATTGAGTACAAGAGCAAGGAAATCCTCTTGCATTTGTACAGAGCCCTGGTGAGACCACACCTGGAGTATTGTGTACAGTTTTGGTCTCCAGGGTTAAGGAAGGACATCCTGGCTGTAGAGGAAGTGCAGCGTAGATTCACGAGGTTAATTCCTGGGATGTCTGGACTGTCTTACGCAGAGAGGTTAGAGAGACTGGGCTTGTACACGTTGGAATTGAGGAGATTGAGAGGGGATCTGATTGAAACATATAAGATTATTAAGGGATTGGACAAGATAGAGGCAGGAAATATGCTCCAGATGGTGGGAGAGTCCAGTACCAGAGGGCATGGTTTGAGAATAAGGGGTAGGTCATTTAGGACAGAGTTAAGGAAAAACTTCTTCTCCCAGAGAGTTGTGGGGGTCTGGAATGGACTGCCTCGGAAGGTAGTGGAGGCCAATTCTCTGGATGCTTTCAAGAAGGAGCTAGATAGGTATCTTATGGATAGGGGAATCAAGGGATATGGGGACAAGGCAGGAACTGGGTATTGATAGTAATTGATCAGCCATGATCTCAAAATGGTGGTGCAGGCTCGAAGGGCCGAATGGTCTACTTCTGCACCTATTGTCTATAGAATAGGACCTATCAAGTGTGACAGTGGAAAAGTGTGTATGGAACTGGAGGAAATAGCAGAGGTACTTAATGAATACTTTACTTCAGTATTCACGATGAAAAAGGATCTTGGTGATTGTAGTGATGACTTGCAGCAGACTGAAAAGCTTGAGTATGTAGATACTAAGAAAGAGGATGCGCTGGAGCTTTTGGAAAGCATCAAGTTGGATAAGTCGCCGGGACTGGATGAGATGTACCCCAGGCTACTGCGGGAGGTGAGGGAGGAGATTGCTTAGCCTCTGGCGATGATCTTTGCATCATCAATGGGGACAGGAGAGGTTCTGGAGGATTGGAGCATGGCAGATGTTGTTCCTTTATTCAAGAAGGGGAGTAGAGATAGTCCAGGAAATTATAGACCAGTGAGTCTTACTTCAGTGGTTGGTAAGTTGATGGAGAAGATCCTGAGAGGCAGGATTTATGTACATTGGAGATGTATAATATGATTAGGAGTAGTCAGTATGGCTTTGTCAAGGGCAGGTCGTGCCTTACAAGCCTAATTGAATTTTTTGAGGATATGACTAAACACATTGATGAAGGAAGAGCAGTAGATGTAGTGTACATGAATTTCAGCAAAGCATTTGATAAGGTACCCCATGCAAGGCTTATTGAGAAAATAAGGAGGCACGGGATCCAAGGGGACATTGCTTTGTGGATCCAGAACTGGCTTGTCCACAGAAGGCAAAGACTGGTTGTAGACAGGTCATATTCTGCATGCAGGTCGGTGACCAGTGGTGTGCCTCAGGGATCTGTTCTGGGACCCCTACTCTTTGTGATTTTTATAAATGACCTGGTTGAGGAAGTGGAGGAAGGGGTTAGTAAGTTTGCTGATGACACAAAGTTGTGGATAGTGTGGAGGGCTGTCAGAGGTTACAGCGGGACATTGATAGGATGCAAAACTGGGCTGAGAAGTGGCAAGTGGAGTTCAACCCAGATAAGTGTGAAGTGGCTCATTTTGGTAGGTCAAATATGATGGCAGAATATAGTATTAATGGTAAGACTCTTGGCGGTGTGAAGGATCAGAGGGATCTTGGGGTCTGAGTTTATAGGATGCTTAAAGCAGCTGTGCAGGTTGACTCTGTGATTAAGAAGGCATATGGTACATTGACCTTCATCAACTGTGGGTTGGAGTTCAAGAGCCAAGAGGTAATGTTACAGTTATATAGGGCCCTGGTCAAACCCCACTTGGAATACTGTGCTCAGTTCTGGTTGCCTCACTACAGGAAGGATATGGAAGCCATAGAAAGGGTGCAGAGGAGATTCACAAGGATGTTGCCTGGATTGGGGAGCATGCCTTATGAAAGTAGGTTGAGTGAACTTGGCCTTTTCTCCTTGGAGAAACGAAGGATGAGAGGTGACCTGATAGATGTGTATAAGATGATGAGAGGCATTGATGGTGTGGATAGTCAGAAGCTTTTTTCCAGGGCTGAAATGGTTGCCACAAGAGGACACAGGTTTAAGGTGCTGGGGAGTAGGTACAGAGGAGATGTCAGGAGTAAGTTTTATTCTCAGAGAGTGTTGAGCGTGGGCTGCCGGCAATGGTAGTGGAGGCAGGTACAACAGGGCCTTTTAAGAGACTTTTGGATAGATACATGGAGCTTAGAAAATTAGAGAGCAATGGGTAAACCTAGTAATTTCTAAGGGAGGGACATGTTCAGCACAACTTTGTGGGCTGAAGGGCCTGTATTATGCTGTAGATTTTCTATGTTTCTATGGGAGCCCACCATTAAGCACATCCTCCCCCCAACTTTCCTCTTTCCAAAAGGATCACTCCATGTGCGACTCCCTTGTCCATTCATCCCTCCCGACTGATCTCCCTCCTGGTACTTATCCTTGCAAACGGAACAAGTGCCACACCTGCCCCTGAAACTCCTCCTGCACTACCATTTAGGACCCCAAACAGTCCTTCTAGGTGAGGCGACACTTCACCTGTGAGTTTGTTGGGGTCATCTACTGTAACTCGTGCTCCCGGTGTGGCCTCCTGTCTATTAGTGAGATCTAACATAGATTGGGTCCAGGATCTCCTGGTGGACACCCATTTTAATTCTATTTCCCATTCCCAATTCCACATGTTTGTCCATAGCCTCCTCTACTGTTGCGATGAAGTCACAGTCAGGTAGGAGAAACAACACCTTATATTCTATCTGGGTAGCTTATAACCTGATGGCATGAATATCGATTTCTTAAACTTCTGGTAATTGCCACCCACTTCACCATTCCCATTCACATTTCCCTCTCTTCCTTATCTCCTTACCTGCCCATCACCTCCCTCTGGGGCTCTTGCCCTTCCCTTCTGCCCTTCTCCAACCCTTTATCTCTTTCATCAACCAACTTCCCAGCTCATTTCTTAACCCCTCCCCCAGTTTCACCTATCACCTGCCACCTTGCACTTCTTCCTGCTCTTCCCCCACCTTCTTGCTCTAACTTCTCAACTACTTTTCCAGTCCTGATAAGGAGTCTTGGCCCGAAACATTGACTGTTCACTCTTTTCCATTGATGCTGCCTGACCTGCTGAGTTCCTCCAGCATTTTGTGTGTTGCTTGGACTTCCAGCATCTGCAGATTTTCTTGTCAACATGTCAACTGTCTATTTCCCACTATAAATGTTGCCCTTCCTGCTGAGTTGCCCCAGCATTTATGTGTTGCTCCTGATTCCAGCATCTGCAATCTCCTGTGTTTGTTGGTGAATTTTCCCAAGTGTCTTCTCACATATGCTAACAACCTCAAAAACAGGTATCTCTCCTTGCTGTTTGTGGATCTCGTTGTGGAATCACATTCACTGCTGCTTTTTGTACAACTGTGGCTATTTTTCAAAAGTACCTAATGAGTTGTTAAGCACTTTGGGGCATCTTTCACATTTTATTCAATAACTGTGTACAAATGATAGGTTGAGCAGAATTGGAACACTTTCAAGATTTTAAACCTTTGTTTTGGGGCAGAACGAGGCTTCTTTGGAGGTAATTTAGAGCAGGGGTTCCCAACCTTCTATGTGACATGGACTCTGACCTTTAACCAAGGGGTCCATGGACCCCAGGTTGGAAACCCCGATTTGGAGGAGAGTCACAAGGTATTGACTGGAAAGGTAGATTTAAATTATGCTATAAAATGAGAGAAGATTGTATTTTTCATTAGGACAAGAAAGGATAAGGGATGCAAAAGATATCATAATTATAACTGGTTTTATCTGAGTAAATTATCTGAGTAAATCTGGGAAACTATTTCCACCAGTCATTGGTTGAACTGATAATTAGAGGGGATCGACATAACATCATCAAAATAACAGAATTATATTCTTATAATTTTCAGGGGAGGGAGATGTCCTACAAGAGTGGGGCAACCAAAATACTTATTGGCTTATAAAGTGGAAAGAGATAAGCAATAGAATGAAAGGAAGGGGTGCTGATAAAAATTCTTCAAAGAGGTAGCACTGGTACAATGTGAATGAATGGGAAGGGGGTTTAATTTATGTGGAATTATGGACAATAGGAGTAAATGTAAACTGTTTGATCTATTTCATATAATGAGAGTGAATGGGTAGCAATTCTATGGGATTAATGTAAATGAAATTCTAGCTTCAGTAGATTCTATAAATGTGAATGCATAGGAATTCTGATCCTTTGTGATTCTGTATAATGGAAGTGAGGGATTTGGAAACCGTACTTTCCTGGGCTTGCATGTACAGTATGTTTGATCTTGGGTTTTGGCGTGAGCTGCTTTGCTGTAGGATCACAGGCTGGATTACAATTTGCCATTTTAATTTGCAGAGCCATGTTCAGCAAATATCCAGTGTCAATGCCAGGATCTGATTCAGGGGCACCCTTGCCAGAAGGAACTGTGCACCCTGAGGATTTCAGAAGAGATGTACCAGATTCGCTTCTCAGCTGAGAACAGACTCACTTCAAATTTGTGTTTCATTCATCACATCTTCAATTCGTCCTTTAGCGTCATCAGGCAATTGCCGGAGAGCTGTGTGCAGAATGGCGAGTTGGTATGGCCCCCAGGGCCTCGGGCACTGATCAGCTTTTGCCATGGTCATCTCGTGAGTGCCAAGTGTGCTTGTAATGTAAAACCTATGTTACTTTAGGTTGAATATGTTTCCTTTGGCTGGAGAATTCAGGATGAGGGATTGGCCACTTAAGTTTTTTATTAAGAAGATCATAAATCTTTATTATTCTCTACTCCAAGTTACTATGGGTCTCAGTGTATTTAAGGATGACATTGATAGATTGTTGGACACTAAGAGAATTAAGGGGAATGAGGATCAGATACCAAAATGGATGAGGTGAGGGCCAGCACTGATCTTATTGCATGGTAGAGTAGGTTTGAGGGGTTGTATTGAGTGCCTCCACTACATTTTTCATGAGATGTTGAACTGAGGACCCATCTGGCCTCTGGTGGACATAACACGTCTTTCGGAGCAACAAATAAACTGCTGGAGGAACTTAGAAGGTCGAGCAGCATCCTCGGGAGGAAAGGGATTGTCAACATTTCAACTACGATCCCTTTTCTCCTGCAGACTGTTGCTCCACATTCCAGCCTCTTGCATCTCCAAAGGTCTTTGAGGGATTATGAGGAGAGTTGAGGACTTCTCCCAGGTGTAAGGGTCGATAGTTATCCCTAAATCAAAATCCCATTTCAAGAGAACTTGGAATCTGCAGACCTGGGATGTAATACTTGTTTGCACTGTAGGAACTACATCTATAACAATGTTCTGGAAGTTCTTAAGTATTTGATCCATGTAAGTTAACTTTAAATCAACTTTAATTTAATTTCCTCTTCATTCTCCAACACCTCTTCTTATAGCATGCAATGATATTTACAAAGGAAAAGAAGATTTACATTCGCCCAAGAGATCTGAGACTGTCTACTGACAGAGGGGATATTGTTCCTCATGTAGCTTTCCATTATCCACTCTCAGAAGATGCTTGGAGTCCTGCCAGTGACAGTAAGAATTAAAACATTTGATATCTGATCAGTTCCAGCTCTGGGAGATGGTTGTGACTTTGAGCTGTGCTCCTGAGATTCCAGACTCATTTAAATTGATCACCTGATAAGAGGGGTAAAGGAGTTTAATTGGCCTCAAAAGCACAGTTGCACAAAGCCTGCAGTCTCTTACTCATTCAGTCTTTGCAAAAGCAGTTTTGTTGTAATAATGAGCCCCATTTCATCTATTTCTATGCCGTTCTAACATTACTTGTAGTTTCTGTCTCAGTTGTCAGTATGCTGCAGACTGCGGTTCAGCTAAAATAATCAATGGCAGCATTTGTGCTTTAGTCAATTGTTTTGACTGCTTATCAACATTTTACCTTCTTCTTCAGCCCTCTCCTCTTCCATCTATCACTTCCCAGCTTCTTACTTCATCCTCCCTTCCCCTTCACTGATCACCTGCCAGCTCGTACTCCGTCCCTTCCCCCACCTTCTTATTCATCTTATGCCCATTCCTTTCCAGTCCTGATGAAGAGGCTCAGCCCAAAGCATCAATCGTTTATGTTCAACTGTTCAAACGCCAACATTCGTATGTTTCGCTTAAGATTTCCAGCATCTAGAGAATCTCTTGTGTTTATCAGTAGTTTGGTTGTGTTTTGGTTTAAGCCAGACTGAGTAGAGTTTGAATACTGAGTATGTTGTAGAACAGTTCAAGGACCTTGTTCAACAAGGCTGCATTATCTGCACTGCAGATCCGCCGTCCCCTCCTTGTTTAGGGTTTCTGTCAAGGATGAAGGTACGTCACTGAACAGCTGCACCAGGACTTGGAGAGTTTGGTTCTTCAGACGTGTTTCCCAGGCAGACACCAGGGATACCAGAGCTTTGTGGGTAACTACTGATGTCCCGACACAAGAGCAGAGCCAAACCCAGGGTTTGGTTGATGGCTGCCCTTAAACTCCCAATCCTGTTCTTTACTCAATGAGGTTGGGGGGAGGGGGAGAGTGGTGGGGAGGGGGGATATTGGTTACCTGCACTTGTTTCATAGAACATAAAACATAGAACATAGAATAGTACAGTACAGGCCCTTCGGCCCACAATGTTGTGCCTACCCTTAAACTCTGCCTCCCATATATCTCCCCACCTTAAATTCCTCCATACACCTGTCTAGTAGTCTCCATAGGGGCACCCCTATCCCGACAAGCAGAAAGGAACTAATAAGGTGATTGGACCTGGGCTATCTTTATCCTTTAACCAATGTTGCTAAAACCAAAGGTTAATCTCACTGCCTATGAGTTAGCAGGCACATTTTCTACAACCGTTCATGTAGCTCAAACGTATTTCACTGGCTGTAAAGTCTTTGCAATCCCAAACATATTTTTTTCTTTAAATGGAGAAAATTATTGAGTGAGTACTAAGGGGAAAACTGATTTCAGGTATCTACCATCTCCCTGAAGACTGTAACTTTTCTCTGGAGTACAGCACCAGACTGCTTCTAGGACTCACCCAGAGGTTCACCGGTGGGCTTTATGACCACGGGGTGCACCACAACGGTGAATGAAATGCATAGTCTCTACAGAGTTAAACATGATACGTTTAACATGATAAATCAAACCAATAAGAAATTATTTTCTCTTTGGAAATCCAGGACAAGGAGGACTTAATCTTAAAATCAGAACTAGATATTTTCACAGCATATTCAGAAGGTAAATGCAGCAGAACCCTGGAACTCAGTCTCCCAAAAGTTAAGGGCATTGTACCTTCAATATTGAGGATGGCGAGGTTGTTGAGGGAATTGGAACAGAGGTGGGTAAATGAAGTTGACCTACAGCCTACCTCAATCCTCTTGTGTCAGAAGATCTTCTCTTTCCTTGTTTCCATTGTCAGTTTGCCATTTCTTCTCCCAATTATGTAGCTATACCTATGAAATAATCAATGAGTCCATCCACCCTGGACCTTCTCTCTTCTTCCTCCCTCCCTTCATGTAGAAGATACAAAAGTCTGGAAGTATGTACCATCAACTCAAGGACAGCTTCTATCCCACAGTTATGACTTGAATAATTCTCAAGAAATATTGAGTGCTCTCTTTTCCGAGTGCTCTCAGTTATTGTCTTACCTCAATGCCCCACTGTAGTGAA
The DNA here is from genome assembly GCF_048418815.1 of Hemitrygon akajei. Lineage (NCBI taxonomy): Eukaryota > Metazoa > Chordata > Chondrichthyes > Myliobatiformes > Dasyatidae > Hemitrygon > Hemitrygon akajei. The sequence goes on along the minus strand of NC_133130.1, from coordinate 158,916,369 downwards.
ATGATCTGTATGGGCAGTATGCTTCTCGCTGTACTTTGGTAAACATGACAATAATGAACCAACTTACCAATTTACATCCCAGGACAAACTAAGCATTCCTTGGTTACAAGACGGTCAGTGCAGGAGACAAAACATCTGGAGCTCCTGGTTGTGGTGGGGCACGATGTGTACAACTTCCACAAGCAAGACACAGAGCGTTACATCCTCACTAACTTGAATATCGTGAGTATCTCTGCCCTTCCTTCAAAACAAAAACAACTGCCCAAGGCTTTTGCAACAAATTCATTACTGTGCCACCGCCAGGGTATTCGAAGGCAAACTACAGTACGTGTTCATTAGCCAATCTGCCTACAGCAGTGCCTCTGGCAGAAAGAGTACTCTGTTATATTTCCACGGCAACTACTGTCCAGTTCCTCTCATGTAATTCCCTTTCCTACTAAAGTGGTCATAGAGTTGAACAGAATGTAAAAAGCCATTCAACCCACTATGTCTGTGCCAGCCATCACACCTATCTATACTAATCCCATTTGCCTGCATTAATTCTATATCGCTCTCTGTCCTGCTCATCAAACTACCTTCAAAATGTGTCTTAAATGTTATTAATATTCAAGATGCATCTTAAATGTTAATGTTATAGTTATCCTCCCTGCCTCCACCACCTCCTCTGGCAGCTCAGTCCAAATATCAATTACTCTTTGTGTGAAAAGGTTACCCCTCATGTGCCTTCTGAACCTACTCACCTCTAACATAGAACATAGAAATTTACAGCACATTACAGGCCCTTTGGCCCACAATGTTGTGCCAACCATGTAATCTACTCCAGAAACTGCCTAGAATTTCCCTAGCGCATAGCCCTCTATTTTTCTAAGTTCCATGTACCTATCTAAGAGGCTCTCAAAAGACCCGATTGTATCCATTTCCACCACTGCTGCCAGCTGTGCATTCCACACACCCACCACTCTCTGTGTGAAAAACTTACCCCTGACATCCCCTTGGTACCTATTTCCAAACACCTTAAAACTAGGCCCCTCATGTTAACCATTTCAGCCCTGGGAAAAAGCCTCTGACTATCTACACAATCAAAGCACCTCATCATCTTATACACCTCTATCAGGTCACCTCTCATCCTCTATCGCTCCAAGCAGAAAAGGCCAAGTTCACTCAACCTATTCTCATAAGGTACGCCCTCCAATCCAGGCAACATCCTTGTAAATCTCCTCTGCACTCTCTCTAACCTTAAGCTTATATCCATCTCTACCATGGGAAACAGACGTAAATCTATCCCATCCAAGCCAGTGATTCATGACAGAACCCTAGTGTCTTTTTGTTTTCCGCAGGCTGCTGAACTGTTGAGAGATGCTTCCCTAGGTGCTCGGCTGCGAGTCCACCTCACAAAGATAGTCATTCTGAAAGAACCTGAGGTACGAACATCAATCTACGGAGATTCCACATATTTATATTGTGTACTTAAGCCAATGAGAGTGTCCCAAAACTAATCATAAGAGTGAAATCAAACAAAAGTCAACACGTACCTTTACCTGAGAAGTCGGTGCCAGAGGTGTCCCAGACTTTGGAGCAAGAGGTCCAGGGTTCAGACCTGGCCAGCTTCTTGCACAAGTTTCACCCGTGCTGGGTTGAGCGTTGAGCTAGCAACTTGGCCTCATAAAACAGACAAACCCTAATGACATGGCAAGGCTGCCGCCTGATGCGCCAAGCAAGGCGCAGGAAGGAACTTTACATGAGATATAAGTCACATGGGATTGTACGTTTAAGTGCAGAGGGGATCTTGGGATGTAAGTTTATGGCTCACTGAAACGGTGACACAGATGGATTGGGCAGTGAAGGAGACATTTAACATGCTTGCGTTCATCGGCAGGGGTATTGAGTGTCAGTGTTGGGACATCAGGTTGCAGTCGTACAAGACGCTGGTTAGGCCACACCTGGAATACTGTGTGAGTTTCCAGTAACCACCTATGGAAAGGATATGGTAGCAGGAGAAAGAGTGGGAAGAAATTCACCAGCATGTGACCAGGAATGGAGCGCTTGAGTTACAAGGAGAGATTAGTTAGCTTGGGATTGTTCCCACTACAGCACAGGAGGCTGAGGGGTGACCTGATAGAAGTTTACAAAATTACGAGGAGCATTATTTGGGTATAGGGAGTCTAAAAGGAAAGGACATAGGTTTAAGGTGAAAGGGGGATCTGAGGAGCAGGTTTTTCACACGGAGGATACGGGACAGTTTGCCAGAGGAGATTGGGAAGGGAGGTTCCATCTCAGCATTAAAAAAGCATTTGGACAGGGACATGGATAGTAAGAGAGTGAAGGGAAGTTGGCCCAATGCAGGAAAATAGGATTAGCATAGGTGGACATCTTGGCTGGCAAGGACGTGTTGGGCCAAAGGGCCTGAATCCAGGCTGTTTAGCTCTGTGACTCCTGGGAAAGTAGAAGCAGGAGTTAGCCTTCCATCCTTGAGGCGACACCACCATTCAATATGATCATCTGTCTCAATGACTTTATATAGTACAGAAGTAGACACTTCAGCCCACGCTGTCCCTGCCAGCCACTAACCACCCATTTACACTAATCCTATGCTAATCCCTTTTTTGTAATCTGACACTCTCATAAATTCCTTCAAATGTTACCACTCATCTACATACGGAAGTGATTTATAGCAGCCAATTAATCTCCCAACCTGCACATCTTTGCAACGTGAGAGGAAACCAAAGCAGTTAGAGGAACTGCATGCGGTGGCAGCGCCTGAGTTTGGGATCGAACCTGGGCCTCTGCGCTGTGGAGCAATCGGCTGAACCACTGTGTCTCCCTCATTCCCACCTTCTACCCATAACCTGAGGCTTTCCGTGCTGAGAAACACACTCAATGCCACTTTATTGGGTACACCTGCTCGTTAATGCAAATATCTAATCAGCCAATCATGTGGTAGCAACTCAATGCATAGAAGCACGCAGACATGGGTAAGGGATTCAGTTGTTGTTCAGACCAAACATCAGAATGGGGAAGAAATGTGATCTAAGTGACTTTGACTGTGGAATGATTATTGGTGCCAGACAGGGTGGATTGAGTATCTCAGAAACTGCTGATCTCCTGGGATTTTCAGGTACAACAATCTGTAGGCTTTAAAGAGATGGCACGAGAGAGAAAAAGCATCCAGTGAGCAGCAGTTCTGTGGGCGAAAATGGCTTGTTGATGAGAGAGAATGGCCAGATTGGTTCAAGCTGACAGTAACTCAAGTAACCACACATTACAACAGTGGTGTTGCAGAATAGCATCTCTGAACGCACAGCACGTCAAACCTTGAAGTGAATGGGCTACAGTAAAAGTAGACCACGAACATACATAAATGCGTTCAACGGCCACTTTATTGGATACTTTCTGTACCTAGTAAAATAGCCACTGAGTGTATATCGATCTCCTTTTGATCACTCTGAAAAACTTGGTTAAAGAGGTAAATTGGTTTATGTACCAAGGTGCTCAAAACCTGTCTTGCATACTCTTTGTACAGATCAATTCATTACAACAGTACATTGAGGTCGTACAAGGTAAGACCATAACAGAGTGCAGAGTGAAGTGGTTACAGCTACAGACAGTGAAGTGCAGGTAGATAGTAAGGTAGACAGGTAGACAGGTCATAATGAGGTAGATTTTAAGGATCAAGAAAGAGAAGTGAAGGGAGGAATTCCAGTATGAAGCATGGTCACCTGTTTGGGGTGTGAAATTTGTGTAAGTGTGGAGATTTTGGAAGGTGGTGAAGGGAAGAGCAAATCTGACAATGAAGAGATAGGAAAATTGAAATCTGCCCAAGAGAAGGCTGCTCTTCATGCTTTATCTGATGGCGTAGGATACCTGACAGAATGGACCAATTAAGTACCTTTGATGTATCTTTCCCAGCATGAGGACCTGGGATTTGTGATCTGCTCCTCCTCAATTTCTTCAGTTAAAGAACCTGCCTGTTTCAGATATATTAATCCAGATCCTTAGGTCCAAATCACATCATGGTCTGTCAGAAAACTAAGAAATAAAGCAGCAGCCAAGAATGAAAAAAAAACACAAAGGTGTATTCTTCTTAAGCAGCCTCCAGACTCGTCAAATACATTCACCTGTCAAATACACGATCGGATTTTTGTAATTGTTCCTCTTCCAGTTTAATCTCTGAGCTCCCTGATATAACAAACAAGATAATAATCAGTGAGGTGCAAAATCTGAGACATCTTTACCGCCCATGTTATCTTTTCCCACAGGCGGAACTGCAGATCACAAAAAACCTCACTTCGTCTCTCATTAGCCTATGCAAGTGGAGTCGAACAATTAACCCAGGCAACAATTCTGATCCACTCCATGCCGATCTGGTTCTCTACATTACCAGGTACTGAACAAATCTTCATTTTGTTACTTATTCTTTTTCTTTGGGGCTGTGGGCTTTTGGACACTAGATTAGTTCAAGATAGTTTCATTTCTTGTGGCTATTGGGATTGATATTAACTTGCCAAATAAGGACTGCACAATTAACTGCCTCAGGTTGGGGTTGGCAATTCTTCCAGTTCACTACCAGAAAGAATCAACCTGCTTCCATTTTCAGAGGAGCATAGATACTGAAGCAACTGCCTAATTAAGGTTTAGTCCCCTTCTATTTAAATCGGTCAATTTTGATATTCATAAGACACCATTTTCAGATTTCAGGCACACTTGAAGACTGTATACAGCTTGAGAGCCATAACAGTAATAGATTTCTGCAGGAGGGAGGGAGTTAGTAGTGGGTTGAGGTGGGGTTGCACTGAGCACAGAATGGGTTATGGTTAAATCAGTAATGAAATCGTGACTGCCTGGTGACTGGGATGGTTTAGTTAATAATGAGTTCTGGTTCTGGTTGGAAGAATAATCTGGGTTGAGTTAGGACTGGTTTAGTAATTTATTTCGGGTTGGCGTTTGAGCATAGAACATTACAGCACAGTTCAGGCCCTTCAGTCCACGTTGTTGTGCTGACCTCTTAACCTACCCTAGGATCAATCTAACCCTTCTCTCCTATATAGCTGCCCATTTTTCCATCATCCATGTGCCTATTTAAGAATGTCTTAAATTCTCCTGACATACCTGGCTCTACCACCAAGCCACGGCAGCACATGCCACGACCTACCACTCTCTGTAAAAAAAAACTTGCCTCTAACAGCCACCCAAAAAAAAATCTAGAAAGTTTCTGTCTGGTTTTGAACCAGGGAACTTGCGCATGTGGGATGAATGTGATAACCACAGAACTACAGAAACACAGCTTTGCCGTTGCTGTTGGAATTGCAAACTTGCACCTGGATTTAGGCAACACACACAAAATGCGGTAAGAACTCAGCAGGCCAGTCAAAGTTTCGGGCTGAGACCCTTCTTCAGGTCTGGAAAAATGGCTGAGAAATCAGAGGGGTTGACTTCCAGCATCTGCAGATTTTCTCTTGTTAGCTATCTGGACTTGGGTTCTTGTTGAAGCGTGGATGGGTTCAGTTTGAGTTACGGTTGTAGGACTGGGTTTGTATTTGTTTGGGGTTCTAGTCGAGTTTGGGTTTGAGGCGATACTTTGTTTTAAATTTCATTGATCACTCTGATGCCGGCATGTTGCTTTTTTTTTCAAGGTTTGACTTGGAATCTGACGATGGCAACAAGATGGTCCGAGGCGTGACACAGCTGGGTGGGTTGTGCAGCCACTTATGGAGCTGTGTGATTACCGAGGACACAGGATTCAATCTCGGCATCACCATTGCTCATGAGATAGGCCACAGGTGGGTGAGGGGACAATATTCATGCAGCACAACAGTACTTTAGAGGTGGAAAAATCTACTATGTGGAGTGAGGAGAAGGAGATTTGATGAGAGGCGGTGAAATTGTGGAATACTATAGAGAGAGACTGAGACAACAAAAATGATGCATCATTGCATGGTGGGACATTAGTTACCATGGTATTGAAGACTGAAGGGGAGTGGGAAGATAAAGATAAAGAGAAAAAAAGTGATAGACCAGCTTTGAGGATGATAGAACCATGTAGAGTTTGAGATGGTGTGAATCTCATTCAACATGGAGAGAGAATTCTAAGGACTCAGTAGATACTGAGAGACTATCATATCCCATGAATGCTCTTTCCCCACAGAGCCCCACTGTTCACTCAGAAGCTGCTAGTGGCATTGCCATAGGACAATCAGCTGTCAATAGTCTAACAAAATACCCCAATCCTTAAACATTAAGGGCAATTCCTTGCCCACTGGATGCTGGTGAGCAGTTCCAGCAATTTCTGACAATTTCAGACAATTTCAGTCAGTATCGCGTGGAACCAAATTCTCTTTCCTTTAACTTTGGTAGTTTTGGCATCAACCATGATGGGCACAAAAATGGCTGTGTTGGCAACTTGCATATCATGGCAGCAGAGGGCGGCTACAACAGCATCGACCTGACCTGGTCCAAGTGCAGCCGAGACCAGTTTATGAAGTTCTTCAGGTAAAGTTTTCTTCACACTGTATCCCAATCCCAATCCCAATCCCCACTACCTTCAGTTTTACAAGATCCAGATGATCCCAGTGGAAGGCAAACTGCTCATTGGTTCCACAGTCACATATTTGGATGAATAGCACTGTTAGAAAGTAGTACCAAGAGCCAACTGTACTCTGGGTGGGGCAGCTTTGAGGGACCTTTGTACAATGGGTGCATTACTACAGGGGAATGCTGCATCTTTGGGATGGTAGCATTAACAAAGTGCAATGTCATGCATAATCAGAAAGAATTGTTAATGCCCCATCAGCTTACTCTCAATCATCTGTAAAATGATAAAAAATATCATCTGTAGTATTCAATGTGTCTATATATGGATGTATGGATATTTTGCTGTTAATTATATATGGATATATAATTAACATCAAAAGTAAGCTGATGGGGTGTTTATCAGAATTGATTTGTCCTGATCTGTATTTTAGTCACTTCCTTTGTGCCATATATCCTTTAATATATTTGTCTAACAAAGATTTATTGACCTTAACACTAATAGCTGGAAAGAAGCCCATCTTTCCACAAAATTTTGTCTGAAAAAATGCTCTCTAGTTTCCTTCAAACACAATAGCTCTAATCTTGATTTAGATTCCCTCACCAGAGGAAATAAGTTCTTTTAGTCAACTGTACAAAATTAAATCATTACACCCTTTAACCTTAAAACCTCAAAGTAAGTGAACGTCTCCTGTCCTCAGTTAATGCTCCAAGCTCCAATATTACCAGCTACAGTCTCACCAGAGCTAATATATTCTTCCTAGAATTCAATGCACTGAAGAGGATGGAACACACTTGCTTGTATGGGCTTACAGAAACTAATTAACACAGAAGCCAATCACTCAGCACACAGTGTTGGTGCCATTTGAAAACTAGCTACCCAACTTAATCTCACCTCCCAGCACTAGACTTTTAACCTTGCTGATCAGAGAGATACATTCAAGTAATTTTTCAATATGAAGCTTTGCACCTCAACCATCCCTTCAGGCTGCGAGTTTCTCATCCCTACCACAGGCTGAGTGAAAATTTCTTTGCTGATCTCCCTTCTTCCATTCACTGTAAGTTAACACTACTCGATTTTTGACTTCAGAAAACAGATTCTTCCTATTTATTTGGACCCCTCAAAGGTTTGTACAATTTAATTAAAAAATTCTGTAAACTGCTGAGTTACAAAAAAAAATACAAACATATCCTATCCAATTTTTCCTTTATAGGTAACTTTATCATACTCATAAATTTCCTGTGCATCCTTTCTAATACAATCATATATTTCCTGCAATGTGTTGACCAAGACTGTAACCTGTACTAAGGGCAGAGCCACAGTCCTGGCAATAATTTTAGAATCTATTTCTCAGCCAGTAAGGAGAAGCATCCAGTGTGCCATCTTAACACCTAATTGACCATTGCTACCTTTAAGGAAATGTAGGCATTCACTCCTGGCGTCATCTTTACCCTCCACACCTCCGAGGATCCTCCAGTTTATTCTCTATCCCTCTGCCTTATTCTATTGTCAAGTACTTGTATTTGGTTTTTCACTTCTCTCTCCTTTGGACAGTCTATTGATTACTGGCACAGCACCCCTTCAATTCTACCTGCAAAGACTCTGTTGAAGATACAAGTAACAGATCATTCCTTCTCATGTTCTAAGTACTTCATTAACCAACAATGCCACCACTCACAAAGCCCCTTGCTCTCTCATCCCAGAACTCTATAACCAGGAATGTTGAGTTGCTCTCTTTAAGACAACTTTCAAACATCTGATGCTGTTCTTTCACTTTGACTGTGTGTTGCCTCATCTGCTTTCATCACTAAGGGCACAAGCCAACAGACCAGACTCATTTTTGGTCTCTTTTCTAACCTTTGTTCACTCTGCCTAACAAACTGTTCCACTAATGTTCTGCCATCCATTTCCAGCCCTTCTTCTAAAACCTATGCTCAGCTTCCTACTCCCTTGCCCACAGCACCAGTACCGTTTCTCTCTTCGTTGATGTGGCCTGAATACCTTCAGCATTTTCTGCACTTACAATCTCTGGCATTTGCAGAACTGCAACACTCTCCATCAAGCCCTTTCCCCACCTCCACACCTCACCAAAGAGTGCAGGGAAAGTAAGACATAGGACTTGTGTAAAATGGGCGATTGATGTTTGGTGTGGACCTGTTTCCATGTTGTGCTTCTCCAAACCCGTATGAGCCCACAGGTTTATTGGTCCCAACCTTGCTGCGACTGGCTGATTTCTTACTGATCTTTCAATCTGTAACCCCAGGGCACTGTGATCCGTTGTGGCCCTCCACCTTACCTGCCCATGACCAGCTAACTGAGCAAAGGCTGGGGAGAGAACGGGATGGTGGCTCAGTAGCACACATAGAGTATGTAATAGTGAACCCCAGAAGGAAGCCCCCCTCCACTAGGCATTCAAGCCATAACCAAGTTGTACTCCCAGTGCACTACACTGTCAGTTTAGCTGCAACTCAGATGGATGCAACAGACTCTTTTAAAGATCTCTCTCCTCTAACTATCAGTGAACAATTCCTTCTTCTTTGTCACATGACTATTTGTAGGAGCGTCCTGCACACAATCTAACTGCCAGATTTCTTATTTCAAAATTCCAGGATTGAAAGGCTTATCACATGAGGAACGTTTGATGACTCTGGGCCTGTACCCACTGGAATTCAGAAGAATGAAGGAGATCTCATTGAAATCTATTGAATGTTGAAAGCCTCAATAGAGTGCGGGTGGAGAGGATGCTTCCTGTGGTGGGGCAGCCTAAGACCAGAGGACACAGCCTCAGAACTGAGAGATGTCCATTTAGGATAGAGATGAGGGGGAGTTCCTTCAGCTAGAGAGTGGTGAATCTGTGGAATTTGTTGCTGCATAGAGCTGTGGAGGCCAAGACATTGGATGTATTTAAGGTCAGAGGTCGATAGATTCATGATTAGTCAGATCAGGAAAGGATATGGGAAGAAAGCAGGAGATCGGGGCTGAGAGGTCAATGGATCAGCGATGATGAAATGGTAGAGTAGACTCGATGGGCCAAATGGACCTAATTATGCTCCTGTACCTTATGGTCTTCAAATAATGACTATATATTTAAAAAAAGGTGTGAAGTACTGTGGAATATTCTGACATTGTAGCAGATACTACAATTAAGGAGTGTACCCTTCCAAAACCATTGATTGCTAAATAGACGCCCAATTATAATAATCATTGGCTATGTTTGTTTTGCCAGCACGAGACGAGGGACGTGTTTGGATAACCTTCCAGCAACAGAATCTGATCTCTCCAACCAGAAGCCGGGACTGTACTATGGGGTGGATGACCAGTGCAAAATTGCCTTTGGAGGCAAGGCGTCCTCTTGCAGCTTCAGCAGACACGACATCGTAGGTGGTGCCTGAGATTAACTAGCATTCCTTGGCCAGAGGTTAAATCTTGGTTCACTTGCAGAATAGTGGGAGGGCAGCATGTCCTTGAAAGAATTATCTGTATAATCCCACGCCCCCTCCTCCATCTCATATTTGTCTAGTTAACTTTTAAAAATTACAATTGAATCTAATTCCACTGCGCCTTCAAGCAGTGCAGTTCAAATCACAATTTACTGCCAAGAAGAAATACTTAAGATGATCGATGAAAGAAGCAAGGGAGATAAGGCAGTTCCCTCCGTAGGTGCTGCCTGACTTGCTGACTCTTCCAGTATTGTGTGTGTTGCTCAAGATTTCCAGCATCTACAGAATTTTGTGTCTCAGAATTATACTGGTGTGACTCCACTCCTTGTATCAAATCCCACCCTCAAACCCCCCCAGTGACCCACCCTGACTCACTGACTGTAGCAAACACATCTCTACCCAAATTAAAGCTGTCCTCACCCTGATCTTGCCTTCTCCACCTTGACCACACTCACTGCCCCATCCACTCCCAAGGCTGTTGCATGAAACTAATGGTTGGTGGTTAAAACCCCTAATGTTCATTGTGAAAGGAAATTTCCAGTTTGGCTTACACTTGGCTCCAGACTACTAATAAAGTGGCTCATTCTCAACCAGGGTCAGAAAAGCAAGCCATTTGGCCCGAGTTCTGTGCTGTACTGCTCTATGTTCTAAGTCCAACAGAGATGGGTATTGTGAGTTACTCTTGCCAATGAAGCTCACATCTTTTGATAAATAATGCTGAGGACGTTCTATGAGTCTGTGGTGGCCAGTGCTATCATGTTTGCTGTTGTGTGCTGGGGCAGCAGGCTGAGGGTAGCAGACACCAACAGAATCAACAAACTCATTCGTAAGGCCAGTGATGTTGTGGGGGTGGAACTGGACTCTCTGACGGTGGTGTCTGAAAAGAGGATGCTGTCCAAGTTGCATGCCATCTTGGACAATGACTCCCATCCACTCCATAATGTACTGGTTAGGCACAGGAGTACATTCAGCCAGAGACTCATTCCACCGAGATGCAACACTGAGCGTCATAGGAAGTCATTCCTACCTGTGGCCATCAAACTTTACAACTCCTCCCTCAGAGTGTCAGATACCCTGAGGCAATAGGCTGATCCTGGACTTATTTCCACTTGGAATAATTTACATATTATTATTTAATTATTTATGGTTTTATATTGCTATATTTCTACACTATCCTTGGTTGGTGCGACTGTAACGAAACCCAATTTCCCTCAGGATCAATAAAGTATGTCTTGTTTGTCTGTCTGTCTAAAAGAGATGCTTTGACCCCAGCACTCCACCCCAGGCTATTTGCTCTAACTGTAGGCCATGAACTTCATTCCAGTCTGGTCTGAGCTTGAAAAATATAGTTAAACGTTCTTAAATATAAATCCTGTTCCATTTTCAGATGGGTTAAGCCATGTGTTAAGTGTGTGTGTATATAAAATATGTAGTGAAATGTGTATTGCCATTTTTCATTATTAATGATACCGGGTGTTTTTGTGTCTGTGCAGGATGTATGCAACGTTCTATCATGTCATACAGATCCATCAGACTACAGCACGTGCAAACGCTTATTAATTCCCCTACTAGATGGAACGGAGTGCGGGCCCAACAAGGTACAGGAGCCAACATCTTAGTTGTGCATGTGAAAATGTAGAGCACTGCATTGTAGTGTGGCAGCTGAGAATCGATGGTAGGATTTATGTCTTAAATTCAGAAGCTCATAGACTTAACTCTAATCTGGAGATTTGAGCCCATGGTTTATGGAGACTCAGTGAAATTTTGAAAGCGTACAGTGAGAGAGACAGTCCCCAGTAAACACTGCATGCTTGTAGAGCCAGTATGAAGAATGGGAAGCTCAGATAGGTAGGTGAATATGGAAGTACCGCCAACGGAGCTGTACCAAAGGAGGGCTGAATTGTTGAGGGTACTTTTTTTTTTAGCTCAAGTTCATGTCCACTTTCAGACATAGAATGTCCACAGCATTATTTTGAAGAAGGAAAGTGACTCCCCGATTTTCTGGGCTATTTTTTAATTCTATAATCCACACTACTAAAGTTGATGCAAAAAATACACAGCCAGTCAGGCAGCATCTGCAATGGTGGAAGGATTTGTCAATGTTCAGGTTGAGATCTACATTAGGACCTGGGGAAGAGGCAGATAGCCTGTGAAAATAGAAGGGGTTGGGGGGGGGGGGGTTGAGACAGAGGCTGGTAGGTGTCAAGTGGACTGAGAAGGGGTGGGCATGAGGGTGGGGTTTTGAGACAGACACTGGTAATTGATAAGTGGACTGAGAAGGGGTAGGTGGGAGGGGGGTGTTGAGACAGAGGCTGGTAGGTGTCAAGTGGACTGAGAAGGACAGAAGCAGCCAGGAAGGGAAACATGAGGAGTGGGCTGGGTAAGTGATATGCAGAAGCAAGCAAGGAGAAAAGGTAGATGGATTTTCGTTCCTTGTCTGTTTCCACCTACCACCCACATGTCTGGCTCCCAGCTGCATTGCTCTCCCACCTGACTCCTGCTCATCACCCTTCACCACTGTTCCTGATAAGCCGCATGAGTGTGCTGCCGCGCAGTAACTGAAATGGCCCCACGCGCATTGCCTTTGTGCCGCGCAGCTGGAATTTCCTTTTGTATAATGTTTCATTGAAGTGCCGCACAGTTTTCTGGCCGTGTAAAACTTTCCCACTCAGTGCAATGGTTGGTCCATGCAGTTGTAAAAAAAAGAGAAATGTTGTTCTTCAACCCTCCTTGGTCCACCTATCACTTACCAGCCCGTCTTAACCTTCCCCCCCCCCCCCCCCTCCAACTCTTGGTCCTGAGGCAGGCTCTTGACCTGAAATGTCGACAATGACCTTCCTCCCACAGATGCTGCTGAACCCACCTGAGTTCCTCCAGCAGTTTGCTTTTACTCTTGAATAAAGCATCTGCAATCCCTTTTAGCTCCACAAAGTGCATGGCCTAGTCACTTACCTCATTACTGATTGTGGGCTCTTACTATGCTCAACAGCTGCCGGAATTCCCACGTGGCCAGTGTACTTACACTCTGAAGGTGTGCCTCTGGCTTGTTTGCAGCGTTTTATATCAAAGCAAATCCTGTTTCTTTGTTGGACTATGCAAACGAAGAATGATTCTGACTTGATGTCATTTCTCTCCAGTGGTGTTTAAGAAGGAGCTGCACTTCTCTGGGGGAGCTGAAAATGATTGGGGCTGTCCACGGGGCCTGGTCAGCCTGGACACCATTTAGCAGCTGCTCCAGGAGCTGTGGGGGAGGGGTCAGTCAACGACACCGACATTGCAACAATCCAAGGTGGGTGGACAACCCTGGAAAGTGAAAGTAAGGAATGGGTGGAAGATATGTTATCTTTCAGACTTGTTCTCCTTCAGTTATGGCTGAACTGCATCTGAACTCCATTTGCCTGCTGTGTTTCCCTAACTTTTAATAGCCTTGTCAAATAAAAATCTACCAATTTTGGCCTTCAATTGACCCCTGTCCTCAGGCTGGAGTTTTTGGGAGTAAATTCTAGATATTCAACGCTCTTTGTTTGAAGCATGCTCTCTGTTGTTGCCCCCCACATCCCTGCCCCCATCCAAATGGCTTAGTTCCAAATTTAAGGATATGCCTTGTTTTGAACTGTCTCACTGAGGGAAATCAAATTCTCTCTATCTTTGCCCTTTCAGTTCCATTAATCATCTTAAACATCCAGTGGATTCCAGTTAGTTGGGACACATTTTGGCCCATTTAAGCGGCTGGCCCAATTAGCCAAAGTTTCATGGAAATAAAAAAGACAATAATTTAACCAAGCAACAGATTATGTATTTAAATGAAATACAGAACAAATTAGAACACTACTAATACATCTACAGTATTATAAACCTGAACATTAGTTCCCAATAGTTATCGACACAGGAATTCAGCCAGTGTACACTGCTGTGTTCTTGTAAATGGACACCTAGTGCAGCTAATAGACTGCTTTCATACAATACTTTTGATGATTGCATCCTCCAAATCTACATGTTCATTGCAACATTCAAAGCGATTGTCAAATTCTTCATAATTAACTCTTTGAAGTAGTGAAATCATTTCATTTTCACTCCCTGCCAGTTCTGGCATCTCCAAGCCTGAATGCTTCAAATTGTGGTGAGCAAAACAGTTCTAAATTGTCTTACTGCTTACTTGTTACCAACTATTAGTGACAAAAATCACTGCTTTTTTAAACCAAAAGCTATTTAACACTATTTTAATGCTATTTTAAAATCTATTTACTCTAAGCACAGTGTAGAGTCTAACAGCCAGACAAGTTCACATGATTGACACTAGTTAGAAACAGTCTCCTGTCCCAATTAAGCAGCAGTGTCCCAAATAAACAAAAGGAATCCCAGCAATTTTTTTCATTAGTTTTTTGTTCTTAACGTTGTCCCAAATAAGCAGCTGCCCTGATTAACCTATGACTTAATTAACCAGAATCTACTGAGCCTGGAAGAACACTGGTTCCTTGATCTATAAAGTGCCACAGGGTATCTCCACAGTTGGGTCATCCCTCCCAAGGCTAACGGGTAATGGACCACAAACACTGAATGTTCTACCAATTCTTCTGAGTTGCTCATACCAATGCACCAGCTTTAACTCATTAAGTGAGTTTATTAAAGATGGTGCTATATGATTACTCAGTTTGGGTGTAATGGAGACATATATCACAGAAACAGGTTCTTTGACCCAACTGGTCCTTGCAGACCAAGAGTCCCATCTAAGCTAGTCCCAGTGGTATGTATTTGACCCATATCTCTCTAAACCAGGGGTTTGCACCCAACCTGGGGTGCGCAGATCCCTGCTTAATGGTATTGGTTCATAGCATTAAAAAGAGGTTGGGAAACCCTGCTCTAAACCTTTCCTATCCATGTACAGTAACTGTCCGAATATGTTTTAAATGTTGTTAATGTACCTGCTTCAACTACTTCCTTTGGCAGCTCATTCTATATACAGACCACCCTCTGGATGAAAAAGCTGACCTCCAGGTTCTTTTCCCTCTCACCCTAAATCTATGTCCCATAGTGCTTGATTCCCCAACCCCGGGGAAAAAGACTGTGTGCATTCATCCTGGCTACGACTGTCTAAACTAATCAGACTTACCCTCATTTGACCCATTTCTTATCCCAGAGCAACACAAAATGCTGGAGGACCTCAGCAGGCCGGGTAGTATCTAGGGAGGGGAACAAACAGTCGACATTTTGTGCTGAGACCCTTCACCAGGACCTTTCCTATCCACTTAACTGACAAAGTGTCTTTTAATGGAATTGTGCAGTTGATTCCGAACGGACACTCGTGGTATATTTATGTATAGTATTAATTGATTAATTTAGAGATAGAGCACAGTAACAGCCCCTTCCAGCTCAATGAGCCCACACCATCCAATTACACCCATGTGACCAATTAACCACTAATCGCATGTCTTTGGAATGTGGGAGGAAACCAGATCACCCTGAGGAAATCCACTTGGTCATGTACGTACTTACAGACAGTAGCTGGAATCGAATCCAGGTTGTTGGGGCTGTAATAGCATTACCCTAACCACGATGCTACCGTGCCATCCCGGCACACCGCTGTACCAAATGTAATCCAACACTTCTGGTCTTTGTGACTACAATACTGGGTGGGTGGGGCTCGCCTGGTTGGTGAGCTTCAATACCGCACTGGATGTGGATCCCCTGGTCCACTTGGCTCAGTGGTACGTTGAATGGGGTATTCCCTATCTGCGACACTCAGTATCACTCCACCTTAACTAATGAAGCCATACTGGGATTTTTCTCTCTCTGTCCAAGATGTGATCATTCATTACGTGTTTATGTTCTTCTAGACCTGCTTTTGGTGGTCGTAAGTGCGAGGGAACAGATATGGAGGCAGAAATGTGTAATACACAGGTAATTGTCATTTGAATTAGCGACACAGGATCTAGGGAAATGGACATCTGCGGTGTGCTGAGAGTCAGGAATCAGCCACACGTTCTCCTCGCAATTTATATTTAAGAAGCAAAGAGACAAAGACATAATAAAGATTTTCAGAGGGAGGTACAAGAGGAACTCCATGTCTTTGAAAATTAATTTATTCACAATACATCAGAAAATTGTAGTTATTTGAATAAAAAGAGGAGATTGTATTTTAATTTAACCATTTAAGACTCTTAAGATAAATTAGAAAGATGAGCTAGACATTTCATTCCCTGTACTGAGGGGCCAGAATCCTGAGCACAATGGATGTGTTTACAGTAAAGACAGGCAATGCTTTTGTCCAAGTGGAAGTTGAGTTATGGAATGAGTTTCTAGGTAGAGATTTCTTTACACCATTTTCCCAGTTCTGGAAGAGCATTAGCAATATCTTTAACACTGTTTCAAAAAGCTCTGAAGTAGTAGTGAAATCCTTTAGACCCAGTCCCAGAACAGTGCCAACAGCATTTCTTACGCAACACCTCCACAGATTCAGGCATCAAACCTCACGTGTTATAGTACCCTCCTCGGTTTACACTACAGCACAGCCAACACTGACATTGGCTGGGGTGTCTGTACCCGTAGTTTGTCATCTGCCTCTTTCTTTCTGCTCTTTATGCAGCCTTGCCAGGGAAGTCAGCTTGATTTCATGGCTTTGCAGTGTTCACAGACGGATTCTCAGCCTCTCGACCTGACACCAAGGGTTCCAGTTTATTACAAGTGGTTACCTGCAGTCGGTTATGCAAAAGGTAAAATTCTTTTACCTAGCGCCAGTTAGAAGTTAAGAGGAGTTCGCTGTGTACAAACATAGAGTTCAGATAACATTGATCCTGAGCCTCTGCTCTTTCCCAATCTTCCTCACAAGTTGTTAATTTCCTTCTGAAAAATACTTTTTAATCTACTTCCAGAATAGCGAGCAGCATAATGATTTGCTGTGGTCGTTATTAAAAGCATTTATTTTCATCTCTGGTTCTTTAATCTAATACATCCACAGGCATACAGTGACTCAGTAGAACCTGAACATTTCACCTCTTTCTGTACCCACACGCCTTGCCCTTCTCCCACACTCCTTCCAGTCTATCCTTTATGTGACAAGTGCAGCCACCCCCAACCATACATTTGCCACACTCTCGAGCACAGATTTACTATCTGCTTCTTGTCAAGGTCCTCCTCAACCGTCTCCTCCCAGGGGCAGAAGAGCTGCTGTCTAAATCGCAGTGTGGATTCTTCAGCCCAGAGACAATTCCACAGTACAATAACTTCAAGGGAGCAGCTTGTTGTTGTTCCTTTCCGTGTCATGTGACCCACTGAGCAGCAACCTTGCTATTTCTTTAGGACTTTTTTTGTCTGTTTTTTACGAGGCCGAGTTGCCAGCTCGACGCCCAACACTCAAACCAGCACAGATGGAAAACATGTAAAGTGCCAGCCGGATTCGAACCCCGGACCACTTGCCTCTCAGTCGGGCACCGGTGCCACTACACCACTACAAGGGAAATGCTTGGAGCTACACAACCACTCAACATGCTGTTTGCTTTTTTACCTCAATGAAGTCTTTGAACCTCCAGTAAGAGGGATTGCAAAGCACTTTCCTCAAATTTGTACTTTATCTGAGCAGACAAACTGTGATCAAAACTGCACATCAGATCCAATCTAGGTGAAGACTGGTGTTAGGCAAGGGTGTTTCACTGGCCCAAAATCCTTATCACTCTTTCTTGCTAAGGGCTACACTTCATCTCCAACAAGTGTCCCACTGCACTGTTCACCTCCATTCTGAACCAAGATCTCTCCAACTTTAGCAGTTGAATTGATCAATGAGGACATTGCTTGTACGTGCATATCATCGTCAGCTCATTTGCTGGAGCAAACAAAAGGATGGGCCTCACATTCAACACTTACAAAACAAATATCCTCGACAAACCTGTCCCCAGTACACAATATCACCTGTTGACATGATGAGATCTTTGGAAATTCATATATTTTGACAGAAAGCCTAGTGACAGAAGGCATTGTTGATGAAATTCACCAGTGCCTTTGGTACACCAGCAAGGCCATGGTCGTCTGAGGAACGGGTGTTAGAAGATCAAGACCTCAAATCTGGCACAAAGCACATGGACTTCCAGCCATCTGTGACCCAAAGCTTCGTGCTTCTGACAACAGGCACTTCAAAGGACTGGAGAGATAACACTGACACTATCCCCACAAAATCATCCGTCCATTGGGAGGATAAGCAAACCATTGTCAGCAACCTCTCCCTGGCTAATATCTCCCACTTTGAGACTACTCGCTGGGTGGGCCATGTCTTTTGCAAGGCTGACAAGAGATTACCAAGGCAGACCATGTACTCACAGCCCTGTCATGGTAAGAGATGATTAGGTGGATGGAGGAGAAGTTTTGCGTCTTTGAAGAAGCTAGAGGCAAGGATAGGGTAGATAGTAAGAAACAGTTTCTTATGGCATAGATGTCTAAGATGAAGATATAGTTTTTGGTGAGAGGAGGTGATTTTTTTTTCATCCAAGGGGTTGTTACATTCCCTGAGATGGCAGTGGAGGCAGTTAGTCTCTAAACATGTTAAAAGTATTGGACAAGTATGAGTCACAAGCTACAGGCCAATCAGGGAAATGGAATCAATATGGATAGGTTGGTGGGTTAAGGGCCAGTTCCAGTGCTGTATGAATCTGTGTTGGCTCCTAGAAATTCTGACTCGTGACTGCTCAAAGGAGTATTCAGTACAACAATGAGATCTTTGATCCATACATTGGGAACGTTGAGAATCTCAGCATAAAGAGCCGAAGGAGCCCACCACCTCACAATCTGCCCCCCTAACTGTCCTCCCAAGCATCTCTTGCCCATTTTCTGTCTCACACTGCCCTTGTTACTCACCTTGCAATCCAGAACTGCAGTGCATATGGAGAAAAGTATCCCAGAAACTGTAATAAAAACACACAATCTCTCTCTCTCTCTCTCACACACACACACACTCTCTCTCTCTCTCTCTCTCACTCTCACTCTCACTCACTCACTCCTGGCGATGAACTGTATTGCAGTAATGGAATTGCATGGGATCTGTGTATGGTCTTGATTTGTTGGCCCAGGTGCCCTGTATTAACGCTCTGCCTTTGTCCATTACCAGGTAGCTTGCTGTGTAAGTACATGTGCCGAGTGGAGGGCAAGAATTTCATGCTGAGTCGGGGGGACAGTTTTGTGGATGGAACCAGATGTGAGTCGAGTAACTTGGAGACAACAGCATTGTACAATCTCTGTGTTAAAGGAAATTGCAGGGTAATTTGAGTCGTAGAATAATACATATAGCATAGAAACAAGCTTTTCAGCCCAACCTGTTCATGCCCACAATTGACAAGTATCTCCTCACCTCAAGTCATTTTCACTGGACTCCTAGTGACAGAGTCCTGTCATTCATGTCCAGTGCTCGTCATTCTGTGCATAGGCACCATCTCTTGTTTTCATCCAGTGCTTTCCCCCTTCCCTGCCCCTAACACTCTCCATTATCACTCAGCGTTGTAGTTCCTCACCTCTGCCTTCCCCTACACGGTCACAACCGTGACTTCTCAAATCCTGTCACTCCACTCCTCACCCTTCACAGCTCCACCTTTACACACACACACACACACACACACACACACACACACACACACACACACACACACACACACACACACACACACACACACACACACACACACACACACACACACACACACACACACACACACACACACACACACCCTCCCCCAGCCGCATGTCCCTCACCACCTTCTCAGCCATTGTCATTCACCCCTAAATATCCCTCAGCCCCCTGGCCCTCATGACTCCTTCACTCTCCCTTGCGATCTGTGTAATTTATTCATCGTCTTCCACCCTCTTTTCTGACTGAGCGTCATTTATTTTGTTTTGCTTGTAGGCATTCGGCTGTGATGGAAAGCTGGACTCTGGCCAGATGTGGGACAGCTGCATGGTTTGTGGTGGTGACAACTCCAGCTGCCAGAAGCTAGTTGGTTCCTACACTGAGGGGACTACCCAGGGTAACTATGACTTGTGAGGAAGCCTTGTAGCATTGGGTAATGCAGTGAAAGGCAGCCTCTGACTTGCCTAATACTTCCCCCTCCTATCAGATTCCTTCTTCTCCAGCACTTGCATGTCCCCACCCTCCTGCCTTCACCTATCACCTTCCAGCTAGCCTCCTTCCCCGCCCCGCTCCTTTTTATTTTGCAATCTTCCCTTTTCCTATCCAGTCCCGAAAACGGGTAGCAGTACCCCCCACCCCTCTCAATACCAGACAGTGATGCAGCCTGTCAGAATGCTCTCCACAGTACATCTATAGAAATTTTCAACTGTTTGAGGTGACAAACCAAATCCCTTCAAACTCCTAATGAAATATAGTTGCTGTCTTGTCTTCTTTATAGCCACATCGGTATGTTGGGACCAGGTTAGATCCTCAGAGACATTGACACCCAGGAACTTGAAATTGCTCACTCTCTCCACTTCTGATTCCCCTATGAGGACTGGTTCATGTTCCTTTGTCTTACTCTTCCTGAAGTCCACAATCAGCTCTTTCATCTTACTGACGCTGAGTGCAAGGTTGTTGCTGCAACACCTCTCAACTAGCTGGTATATCCCGCTCCTGTATGCCCTCTCTTCCCCATCTGAGATTCTACTAACAATAGTAGAATATATTTTGAATTGAATTGATTGATCTTTATTGTCATTATACATAGGTACAATGAAACTGTTTGGTTTCCTCTCAGGCAATCAAACAAAGCGGTAGATGAAAACAAGACAGTAATAGAAAAACAGTATTGAATAGATAAGTAGCAGAAAATAAGTTGCAGCAGCACCAGAATATCACAGTAATGCACAAAGTGCCGTTAGTGCAAGTATTTGAGTCCTTGTGTGTGCTCACAGTTTCAGTCATTGTTCTGTGGGAGTGGTGTGATGGAGGCCACAGCTCTGGGGTAGAAGCTGTTCCTCAGTCTATTTGTTCTGGCTTTTAGTGTCCGGAACTTTTTGCTGGACGGCAGCGGGTCAAACAGGGAGTGGCCGGGGTGTGTGGTGTCTCTGGTTATGCTGATTGCTTTCCTCCTGAGTCTGCTGGAATAGATGGTGTCCAGTCCTGGGAGCTCCATCCTGACAACTATTAAACTTAGATTAAGGGTTAGACCAGGGGTTTGCAGTCTGGGGTCCACTGACCCTTTGCTTAAGGATATTGGTTCATGGCATAATAAATGTTGGGAACCTCTGCGTTAGACCATCCTTTATCTAAATTCAAGTGGCCAAAATAATAAAAAACGGAAGGTATTGGAAAACGCGCAAAGAAGCATATGATATTTAAGACTGGTAACCTTCCATCAGAATCTATAAGGCTGGTTTATGCAACCGACGCTCTTTAGTCTAGTGTCAATCTTGTGATTCTGTTCTGCACCCATTCCAAGGCCAATGCAAACTTCCTGAGGTGCAGTACTCAGATTAAGTATGTTGACCAGCTGGACCCTAAACACAGCTTTAGACAACTGTAGCATACCTCTACCGCTATTAGCAAGTATCAGATGTACTCACGATGACGGAGATGATTTTGGTGAGAACATTTTGGTGTGGTGGGTAAAGAGACACTGATATCGTTAGAATGAACCGAGTGGAAATGGGAAGTTTATTGTAGAGATGCTGATGTCGTTAGAATGAACCAAGTGGAAATGGGAAGGTTATTGTAGAGACGCTGATGTCATTAGAATGAACCGAGTGGAAGTGGGAAGTTTATTGTGGAGACACTGATATCGTTAGAATGAACTGAGAGGAAATGGGAGGTTTATTGTAGAGACGCTGATATTGTTAGAATGAACCGAGTGGAAATGGGAAGTTTATTGTAGAGACGCTGATGTCGTTAGAATGAACCGAGTGGAAATGGGAAGTTTATTGTAGAGACACTGATGTCATTAGAATGAACCGAGTGGAAATGGGAAGTTTATTGTAGAGACGCTGATGTCATTAGAATGAACCGAGTGGAAATGGGAAGTTTATTGTAGAGACGCTGATATCGTTAGAATGAACCGAGTGGAAATGGGAAGTTTATTGTAGAGACGCTGATGTCATTAGAATGAACCGAGTGGAAATGGGAAGTTTATTGTAGAGATGCTGATGTCGTTAGAATGAACCGAGTGGAAATGGGAAGTTTATTGTAGAGACGCTGATGTCATTAGAATGAACCGAGTGGAAATGGGAAGTTTATTGTAGAGACGCTGATATCGTTAGAATGAACCGAGTGGAAATGGGAAGTTTATTGTAGAGATGCTGATGTCGTTAGAATGAACCGAGTGGAAATGGGAAGTTTATTGTAGAGACGCTGATGTCGTTAGAAAGAACCGAGTGGAAATGGGAAGTTTATTGTGGAGACGCTGATATCGTTAGAATGAACTGAGAGGAAATGGGAGGTTTATTGTAGAGACGCTGATATCGTTAGAATGAACCAAGTGGAAGTGGGAAGTTTATTGTGGAGACACTGATATCGTTAGAATGAACTGAGAGGAAATGGGAGGTTTATTGTAGAGACGCTGATATCGTTAGAATGAACCGAGTAGAAATGGGAAGTTTATTGTAGAGACCCTGATATCGTTAGAATGAACCAAGTGGAAGTGGGAAGTTTATTGTAGAGACGCTGATATCGTTAGAATGAACCGAGTGGAAATGGGAAGTTTATTGTAGAGATGCTGATATCGTTAGAATGAACCGAGTGGAAGTGGGAAGTTTATTGTGGAGACACTGATATCGTTAGAATGAACTGAGAGGAAATGGGAGGTTTATTGTAGAGACGCTGATATTGTTAGAATGAAACGAAGGAAATGGGAAGTTTATTGTAGAGAAGCTGATGTCATTAGAATGAACCGAGTGGAAATGGGAAGTTTATTGTAGAGGCACTGATATCGTTAGAATGAACTGAGAGGAAATGGGTTTATTGTAGAGACGCTGATATCGTTAGAATGAACCAAGTGGAAGTGGGAAGTTTATTGTGGAGACACTGATATCGTTAGAATGAACTGAGAGGAAATGGGAGGTTTATTGTAGAGACGCTGATATCGTTAGAATGAACCAAGTGGAAGTGGGAAGTTTATTGTAGAGACAGATGCTGATATCGTTAGAATGAACCGAGAGGAAATGGGAAGTTTATTGTAGAGACGCTGATATAGTTAGAATGAACCGAGTAGAAATGGGAAGTTTATTGTAGAGACCCTGATATCGTTAGAATGAACCAAGTGGAAGTGGGAAGTTTATTGTAGAGACGCTGATATCGTTAGAATGAACCGAGTGGAAGTGGGAAGTTTATTGTGGAGACACTGATATCGTTAGAATGAACCGAGTGGAAGTAGGAAGTTTATTGTGGAGACACTGATATCGTTAGAATGAACTGAGAGGAAATGGGAGGTTTATTGTAGAGACGCTGATATCGTTAGAATGAACCGAGTGGAAATGGGAAGTTTATTGTAGAGATGCTGATGTCGTTAGAATGAACCGAGTGGAAATGGGAAGTTTATTGTAGAGACGCTGATGTCGTTAGAATGAACCGAGTGGAAATGGGAAGTTTATTGTGGAGACGCTGATATCGTTAGAATGAACTGAGAGGAAATGGGAGGTTTATTGTAGAGACGCTGATATCGTTAGAATGAACCAAGTGGAAGTGGGAAGTTTATTGTGGAGACACTGATATCGTTAGAATGAACTGAGAGGAAATGGGAGGTTTATTGTAGAGACGCTGATATCGTTAGAATGAACCAAGTGGAAGTGGGAAGTTTATTGTAGAGACAGATGCTGATATCGTTAGAATGAACCGAGAGGAAATGGGAAGTTTATTGTAGAGACGCTGATATAGTTAGAATGAACCGAGTAGAAATGGGAAGTTTATTGTAGAGACCCTGATATCGTTAGAATGAACCAAGTGGAAGTGGGAAGTTTATTGTAGAGACGCTGATATCGTTAGAATGAACCGAGTGGAAGTGGGAAGTTTATTGTGGAGACACTGATATCGTTAGAATGAACCGAGTGGAAGTAGGAAGTTTATTGTGGAGACACTGATATCGTTAGAATGAACTGAGAGGAAATGGGAAGTTTATTGTAGAGACGCTGATGTCGTTAGAAAGAACCGAGTGGAAATGGGAAGTTTATTGTGGAGACGCTGATATCGTTAGAATGAACTGAGAGGAAATGGGAGGTTTATTGTAGAGACGCTGATATCGTTAGAATGAACCAAGTGGAAGTGGGAAGTTTATTGTGGAGACACTGATATCGTTAGAATGAACTGAGAGGAAATGGGAGGTTTATTGTAGAGACGCTGATATCGTTAGAATGAACCGAGTAGAAATGGGAAGTTTATTGTAGAGACCCTGATATCTTTAGAATGAACCAAGTGGAAGTGGGAAGTTTATTGTAGAGACGCTGATATCGTTAGAATGAACCGAGTGGAAATGGGAAGTTTATTGTAGAGACGCTGATATCGTTAGAATGAACCGAGTGGAAGTGGGAAGTTTATTGTGGAGACACTGATATCGTTAGAATGAACTGAGAGGAAATGGGAGGTTTATTGTAGAGACGCTGATATTGTTAGAATGAAACGAAGGAAATGGGAAGTTTATTGTAGAGAAGCTGATGTCATTAGAATGAACCGAGTGGAAATGGGAAGTTTATTGTAGAGGCACTGATATCGTTAGAATGAACTGAGAGGAAATGGGAGGTTTATTGTAGAGACGCTGATATCGTTAGAATGAACCAAGTGGAAGTGGGAAGTTTATTGTAGAGACCCTGATATCGTTAGAATGAACCAAGTGGAAGTGGGAAGTTTATTGTAGAGACGCTGATATCGTTAGAATGAACCGAGTGGAAGTGGGAAGTTTATTGTAGAGACGCTGATATCGTTAGAATGAACCGAGTGGAAATGGGAAGTTTATTGTAGAGATGCTGATATCGTTAGAATGAACCAAGTGGAAATGGGAAGTTTATTGTAGAGACGCTGATGTCGTTAGAATGAACCGAGTGGAAATGGGAAGTTTATTGTAGAGACGCTGATATCGTTAGAATGAACCTAGTGGAAATGGGAAGTTTATTGTAGAGATGCTGATGTCGTTAGAATGAACCGAGTGGAAATGGGAAGTTTATTGTAGAGACGCTGATGTCGTTAGAATGAACCGAGTGGAAATGGGAAGTTTATTGTGGAGACGCTGATGTCGTTAGAATGAACCGAGTGGAAATGGGAAGTTTATTGTGGAGACGCTGATATCGTTAGAATGAACTGAGAGGAAATGGGAGGTTTATTGTAGAGACGCTGATATCGTTAGAATGAACCGAGTGGAAATGGGAAGTTTATTGTAGAGATGCTGATATCGTTAGAATGAACCAAGTGGAAATGGGAAGTTTATTGTAGAGACGCTGATGTCGTTAGAATGAACCGAGTGGAAATGGGAAGTTTATTGTAGAGACGCTGATATCGTTAGAATGAACCTAGTGGAAATGGGAAGTTTATTGTAGAGATGCTGATGTCGTTAGAATGAACCGAGTGGAAATGGGAAGTTTATTGTAGAGACGCTGATGTCGTTAGAATGAACCGAGTGGAAATGGGAAGTTTATTGTGGAGACGCTGATATCGTTAGAATGAACTGAGAGGAAATGGGAGGTTTATTGTAGAGACGCTGATATCGTTAGAATGAACCAAGTGGAAGTGGGAAGTTTATTGTGGAGACACTGATATCGTTAGAATGAACTGAGAGGAAATGGGAGGTTTAATGTAGAGACGCTGATATCGTTAGAATGAACCCAGTGGAAGTGGGAAGTTTATTGTAGAGACAGATGCTGATATCGTTAGAATGAACTGAAATGGGAAGTTTATTGTAGAGACGCTGATATAGTTAGAATGAACCGAGTAGAAATGGGAAGTTTATTGTAGAGACACTGATATCGTTAGAATGAACTGAGTGGAAATGGGAGGTTTATTGTAGAGACGCTGATATTGTTAGAATGAACCGAGTGGAAATGGGAAGTTTATTGTAGAGAAGCTGATGTCGTTAGAATGAACCGAGTGGAAATGGGAAGTTTATTGTAGAGACGCTGATATCGTTAGAATGAACCCAGTGGAAGTGGGAAGTTTATTGTAGAGACGCTGATATCGTTAGAATGAACCGAGTGAAAATGGGAAGTTTATTGTAGAGACGCTGATATCGTTAGAATGAACCGAGTGGAAATGGGAAGTTTATTGTAGAGACGCTGATGTCATTAGAATGAACCGAGTGGAAATGGGAAGTTTATTGTAGAGACGCTGATATCGTTAGAATGAACCGAGTGGAAGTGGGAAGTTTATTGTAGAGATGCTGATATCGTTAGAATGAACCGAGTGGAAATGGGAAGTTTATTGTAGAGACGCTGATGTCGTTAGAATGAACCGAGTGGAAATGGGAAGTTTATTGTAGAGACGCTGATATCGTTAGAATGAACCGAGTGGAAGTGGGAAGTTTATTGTAGAGATGCTGATATCGTTAGAATGAACCGAGTGGAAATGGGAAGTTTATTGTAGAGACGCTGATGTCGTTAGAATGAACCGAGTGGAAATGGGAAGTTTATTGTAGAGACGCTGATATCGTTAGAATGAACCGAGTGGAAGTGGGAAGTTTATTGTAGAGATGCTGATATCGTTAGAATGAACCAAGTGGAAGTGGGAAGTTTATTGTGGAGACACTGATATCGTTAGAATGAACCGAGTGGAAGTGGGAAGTTTATTGTAGAGACGCTGATATCGTTAGAATGAACCGAGTGGAAGTGGGAAGTTTATTGTGGAGACACTGATATCGTTAGAATGAACTGAGAGGAAATGGGAAGTTTATTGTAGAGAAGCTGATGTCGTTAGAATGAACCGAGTGGAAATGGGAAGTTTATTGTAGAGACGCTGATATCATTAGAATGAACCAAGTGGAAATGGGAAGTTTATTGTAGAGATGCTGATGTCGTTAGAATGAACTGAGTGGAAATGGGAAGTTTATTGTAGAGACGCTGATGTCGTTAGAATGAACTGAGTGGAAATGGGAAGTTTATTGTGGAGACGCTGATATCGTTAGAATGAACTGAGAGGAAATGGGAGGTTTATTGTAGAGACGCCGATATAGTTAGAATGAACCGAGTAGAAATGGGAAGTTTATTGTAGAGACGCTGATATCGTTAGAATGAACCAAGTGGAAATGGGAAGTTTATTGTAGAGACGCTGATATAGTTAGAATGAACCGAGTAGAAATGGGAAGTTTATTGTAGAGACGCTGATATTGTTAGAATGAACCGAGTGGAAGTGGGAAGTTTATTGTAGAGACGCTGATATCATTAGAATGAACCAAGTAGAAATGGCAAGTTTATTGTAGAGACGCTGATATCGTTAAAATGAACTGAGTGGAAGTGGGCAGTTTATTGTAGAGACGCTGATATCATTAGAATGAACCGAGTGGAAGTGGGAAGTTTCTTGCGAAGAGTGACGCTGTGCAGTAAGGGGTGGCTTTTTTTGTAACATCACTTTGATGTGCTGCTGTCACTCTGGTGCTCTGATAAACGGGGTGGAGCAGGTAATTAAGATGACGAACCTTTATCCTGGGTTTCAATGCAAGATCGGTGGGCTAAGAAACTCCTGCTTGGAAGTTCACACACTGAACAAAGGGTCTGCTAGACTCTCTGCAGTAAGGGAGGGTCTGAGCCACCAGCCAGCTTTGGTTCGGTTGGTCACAGTCAGGGGAATACTGTTTGGTTGGAGTGCTCCAGGGAAGCAAGAAGATGCAGTAATGGGTTGTTGCTTTTACTCATCTAACACTAATGAAATTCACATTTTCTTGTGCAGATGACTGGGGCAAAGTTATAGTGTCCATTCCAGAAGATACAGGAGTGAGCTGTATGGGTTCTCAAGCCAGTTCCTATTCCATTGCCTGCCCATCATCATATTCCTTGATATCCCAGTATCCAAACATCTGTTTTTTAAGGCTTAAATAAATTAATTTGGCCAAGCATTCAGAGTCTTCTGGACAGTGATTTACAGCCTTTTAGTAAAAAAAAAACAAATCAGAACTACATGTCTGATCTCTTATTTTGAGACTGTGACCTGCCTGGTTCGTTCAGACAATATTAGTTTCCAGATAGAAGAAACTATATCAAAACTTCTAACTGGCCAAGCTTTCCAAGAGTTTTATACATCCCAAAGGGATCACCGCTCACTCTGCTAAATTAAAAGCAATAGGCCCCATTCTATTCTATTTTTAATCTGCTTGTCTGCTCTTTGTCTCAACTCACTGAAGAATAATAGTGCTGGAGGCTGGATGGAGAATCAATCTGTAGTCACTGATCCGATCAATCAGCATCCCTGTATAAATCAGCACATTTGGGGTGCTCATATAGTGATTTTCGATCTTGCCTGATTAAGCTTGGATGTTGAAACTGCAAACACACAATGCTCACAATCTTACAGGGGAATACTGTACGATGAGAAAAAGTGACCCCCAATATTCATCCCTCTATCCTGTGCTGGCCTAAGGGCAGTAGCACATTCACTGACAGCCAGTCATTGCAGCAATTTTAATTCAGCAAGACTTTCTGCAACAATGTGCAACTGATTATGTTCTTACTTTTGAATTGCAGAGTATGTTACTTTCCTCACAGTCCCAACACGTTCTACCAATGTCCGAGTTTCCAACAGGCAGGCTATGTTCTCTCATCTAGGTAAGTTACCAGCGAAAAGGTTTCAGTCATTACATGGAGTTACTCATTACCAAAACCAGGAGGAAGATGACTGGTGAAGGAGAGGGATTATCATTCAAACCTTCTAAATGGTGTTAGATCAAATTTATTTAGAATTGTGTAACATTTCTACAGATTAATAACACTTCTCATCTCACTAATATATTCATCTATTCTTTGCCTTTTCATGTGTTTATTCAACCACCCTTTCTGCATCCATCTATTCATTTGAATTAACACTTGGTAGCAAATTCTATTCTCATCACTCCCTGGGATTTCTATTGGACTGACTAAGGACCATCTTGTACTGACAGTACTAGATTTTCAGCTCTAGAAGTGGAAGTATCTATTTTGATCTCCATCAAATTCATAATTAACAACACTATATACGTTCCCACCACCTATTAATCGCTCCCAATGGCATGCATCTCAAGTAGCCTCTGATAATCAAGTCCAGCTCCTGGTCAACACATGTGGCTTAGCTACTAAGCCCGATGGAAACATTTCTACTGACAGGAGAAGGGGAAAAGGTGCCTTAAAACCAGTCACTTTGGGCAGAGGGGCTCATCAGCCGTGGTTGGCAGCTCATCTAGGAGTATTCTTATCTCAAACCTCCACTGCCTTGTGGCAATACCCACTCATGGGGAAGGCTTTGGGAGTAAACCCCGAGGGAAAAATCTGGAGCTGGAGTCTTTAAGGCAGTCCGACGTTGAGTTCAACGCTGACTGGCAACTCCTGTGACACTGCTGGTGCCGAACTGTATCGGTCTCTGCCGTTCCTTCGGGTTCATCAAATGTGAGGAGAGGGGGAGCGTGCTCTCCATATCGTACTGCCGAGACTTGCATATCTGAACAGCCAGGACACAACATCCATGATCAACACTGACCAATGGAAGCCTCAGATATGTCAGTACGCTATCGGCATGCAGTGGATGTAATAAGTACCATCTACAAAAAAAACTGTACAACTATTTGCACAGTCTGCTTGTCCAGCACCTCCCAAACCTGGGAACTCCACCACTCTAAAGACCCAAGACAGTGGTGTATAGGATCACCTCTCAGATGCAGTTTCCCTCCCAAGTCATACACCGTTCTTATATGGAAAGGTCAGACTAAATTCTTGAGCACTTTGTCCAACAAGGGCAAATACTCTTGCCAATGATACCCACATCACATTATTAAATATTTGTATTGAGCCACCTACTTACCCTCTTCTTACTTAGAGACCATGTCTATAATCTGCAAAATCTTCCAAGCTGTGAATGAACAACAGAGGAAGAAAATATTGTGGTAATTCCATTGGCCACATGTCATTTTTTAATAGTGAAATGTCTAATCTGCATAATTAAAGGAGATGTGGCAAGCTCAGGAATGTGACCTTTGCCATTTGGAAATTAAAACCTTTTTGGATCCAAATAGGTGGGAAGGGAGTGGATAAAACTTACATTTTCACTAACTCTGCAACCTTTTTTCAATCCGATCCTCCTGCATAACCTAGTTATATCAACCACCTGAGCTGAAAGACTGGAATTCATTCATTTTCACTCTCTCTCACTCTCAAACTCTTACTCTTTCTCACTCACTCAAACTCTCACTCACTCTCATTCTCTCTCACTCACTCAAACTCTCTCATTCTCTCTCTCTCTCTCTCTCTCTCTCTCTCAATGTCTAACTCTTTTTTATCATAATAATTTTCACAACTTTAGTCTGAATGTTGTATTATGTTATCTAGCGTTGCGACATTTGTCTGATGGATTTCTGTGTGCCCGGGTTTATTAGAAGTGTTATATGAATGTGTGTTGGTGCATGGCCAAGTGGTTAAGGCGTTCGTCTAGTTATCTGAAGGTCACTAGTTCGAGCCTTGGCTGAGGCTTGCGTGTGTGTCCTTGAGCAAGGCACTTAACCACACATTGCTCTGCGACGACACCGGTGCCAAGCTGTATGGGTCCTAATGCCCTTCCCTTGGACAACATCGGTGGCATGGAGAGGGGAGACTTGCAGCTTGGGCAACTGCCAGTCTTCCATAAAAAAAACCTTGCCCAGGCTTGCGCCCTAGAAACTTTCCAAGGTGCAAATCCGTGGTCTATCGAGTCCTACTGTATGAATGTAAGTTTTTATTGCAGGTGTGAAAGTTAAGGGTCAATATGTGATTGGCGGAGCCAAGAAGATTTCACTCAACACATCATATCCGAGCAACCTGGAGGACAACAGAATTGTGTACAGGCTGTATCTCACCCAGCAAAACCTGCCAGCCTATGAGGAGATCATCATCAATGGACCCACAGCTGAAGCCATTGAAATACAGGTGAGGGGGAGAAAATATAAAATCATTCAGAAATTGCCCCATACAAATATTTTCCAATGCTTCAGTCCAGGGGGCAATGGAAACTGGCCACACAGCTTATCTGCCCGTGCTGTTTCTCGGGAGCAAAGTGTACCACTGGAGGTATTGTGGGAAGAGTTCTGCATTCTCAGAGGGGCAGAAGGCCAGCACCAAAGGAGTGCTTGGGGAGTACTGTATTGGTCCTGGTGTACAGCTTTGTTCCTTTTCTTATTAGGTGGTGTTGGCCAGACTTCAAAGCCAAATTATGATGTGACTGCAGGAATGTTAGTCAAGTGTACTGGAAAGGACACAATAAAGATAAAGATTAGCTTTATTTGTCACATGTACGTCAAGTGACACAGTAAAGTGCTTAGTTTGCATCAAACCAAATCAGCGACGATCATGCTGGGCAGCCCGCAAGCGTGACATTGCTTCTGGCATTGATGTAGTGTTCCCACAGCTGACTAACCCTGACTGGCGTGTCTTTGGAAAGTGGGAGGAAATCCACACGGTCACAAACTGGAAGCAGCGGGAATCGAACCCCGATCGCTGATCGCTGGCACTGATAGTAGTGTTACACTAAGCACTACACTATTGTGCTCGACGCCCCGCACCCCCCACCCACCCTGGATATCTGGATTGGGGCTGTCTGAAAGGTGTGGTAGCAAACGAACTCTTCCTAATCTCTTATTGTGGACACTGGTAAAACTATAATCATAAGGCATGGCGATAAGCTTGAGCAAGAAAGGTAAAGGTTCAGGAACATCTGCTGTGGTTTCTGTTAACTGGGATGAGGATCCTTAGTTTGGTAACATGCCCAAGGAGCTGCTGCATCAGTAAAGGCAATGATGCCGCTCGAAAACCAGAGCGAGGGTATAAATTATTCATTGAACCTGCTTTAGAATTAATGACTTATGGCTCCTCACACTGTGTTCTTAAGGAAAGGAAGAGTTGTGTGGGGAAAGGGAAAAAAAGTTCTGAATCTCAAAGTTCAGCCATATCATGTACAAATTACACAGGCTGGGAATATGTGTCAAGTGCCGGCTCAGCTCGTCAGAGTTCCGGGGCAGGGGAGTGGCAAAGTCAGATACAACGGTGAGATAACCACTTCTCACACTGCTGGATATGTGACGGTGCCCCCGGGTTTTTTGAAGTTCATGGAGTATTAGAATTAAATGACTAAGTCAACCCCAATTGACAAGGTGATCAATGGTGCCCATTACAAGTGCAAGAGGTCCTGAGAAGAGCAGGGTATTTGTACAATCTCCTCCGGGTTTACTCCTGGGCCTTGACAGAGTGGATTTTCACAGGGCCAGGTGGGGGCGAAGGGGGCAGCAAGGTGGGTGTTTAGTGGAATGTCTCACCTGGCCCACAGGTTGTTGATCAGGCCTGAGTGTTGGTACTGAGGGAGTGTCACACCGTCAGAGGGACAATACTGAGGGAGTGTCACACCGTCAGAGGGACAATACTGAGGGAGTGCCACACTGTCAGAGGGACAGTACTGAGGGAGTGTCACACCGTCAGAGGGACAATACTGAGGGAGTGCCACACTGTCAGAGGGACAGTACTGAGGGAGTGTCACACCGTCAGAGGGACAATACTGAGGGAGTGCCACACTGTCAGAGGGACAGTACTGAGGGAGTGTCACACCGTCAGAGGGACGGTACTGAGGGAATGTCACACCGTCAGAGGGACGGTACTGAGGGAGTGTCACACCGTCAGAGGGACAGTACTGAGGGAGTGTCACACCGTCAGAGGGACGGCACTGAGGGAGTGCCACACCGTCAGAGGGACAGTATTGAGGGAGTGCCACACAGTCAGAGGGATGGTACTGAGGGAGTGTCACACTATCGGAGGGGCAGTACTGAGGGAGTGTCACACCGTCGGAGGGACGGTACTGAGGGAGTGTCACACCGTCGGAGGGGCGGTACTGAGGGAGTGTCACACCATCGGAAGGACGGTACTAAGGGAGTGTCACACCGTCAGAGGGGCGGTACTGAGGGAGTGTCACACCGTCGGAGGGACGGTACTGAGGGAGTGTCACACCGTCGGAGGGGCGGTACTGAGGGAGTGTCACACCATCGGAAGGACGGTACTAAGGGAGTGTCAAACCGTCAGAGGGGCGGTACTGAGGGAGTGTCACACTGTCAGAGGGACGGTACTGAGGGAGTGTCACACCGTCACAGTGGCAGTACTGAGAGGGTGTCACACCGTCAGAGGGACAGTATTGAGGGAATGCCACACTGCCAATGACTATTGAGAAAGGCTGCCATACTGGAGGTTTTCATATAGTAAGATTTAATTACACGAATGTGCTATTTAATAAGAGTATTTGGCCACTTCAAATATTCATAAAGTTGCTTACACCTTTTGTTTTCTCAGGTGTATCGGAAATATGGGAAGGAATATGGAGATATTGTGAATCCGAACATCACGTATAGCCTCTATGTTGCAAAGCGAGATCATTCGTACATCTGGCTCCCAGTTACTGAGGTGTGTTCAACAAGCTGCGGGCCAGGTGAGAAATCCCATCAAAACTCTTACTTAATACTCATGTCCATCATACTAAGCAGAGGTGACATGAATTTTTATTTCTTAAACCAATAGATTTAGGATTCATATAAATAGAGAACTTTACAAGCACATGGAGGCTAACTGATTCATTGAATACATACCAGCCTACTCTCAATTTTCATCTCTTGGGTCTGTGGCATTTTTAGTTACAGTACATCAAACATACTTCTAAGTATATTTAATTATGGAGAACATTTCTATCTCCATCATCATTTAGTGAGATTATGACTTTTACTAACCTCTAATCGCTCTTCCAGTAACTTAAATGTCATGCAGTTATCGATGCAGTTATAAAGAAGGCAAGACAGCAACTATATTTCATTAGGAGTTTGAAGCGATTTGGCATGTCATCAAATACACTCAAAAACTTCTATAGATGTACCATGGAGAGCATTCTGACAGGCTGCCTCACTGTCTGGTATGGAGGGGCTACTGCACAGGACCAAAAGAAGCTGCAGAAGGTTGTAAATCTAGTCAGATCCATCTTGGGCACTAGCCTACAAAGTAGCCAGGACATCTTCAGGGAGCGGTGTCTCAGAAAGACACCGTCCATTATTAAGGACCTCCAGCACCCAGGGCATGCCCTTTTCACTGTTACCATCAGGAAGGAGGTACAGAAGCCTGAAGACACACACTCAGCGATACAGAAACAGCTTCTTCCCCTCTGCCATCCGATTCCTAAATGGACATTGAACCCTCGGACACTACCTCACTTTTCAAATATATATGTCTGTTTCTTGCATGATATTTAATCTATTCAATATACGTACACTGTAATTGATTGATTGTTTTATTTATTTTTCTTCTAGATTATGTATTGTATTATGCTGCTGCTGCTAAGCTAACAAATTTCACGACATATGCCGATGATAATAAACCTGATTCTGATTCTGATTAGATCTTGGTGAATTCAACATAAAGGAAATGCATTCTGCACTTAACTCTCATCTTTACACACCTGACCATGATCTACTACCTGCTGTTTTTTCACAATCCCAGTCCATCATGCCATTATTTACCTTCACTTCTTAACCAACAAGACCCATACATTTCCCTTCTGCCCTTGAATCCTCCACCCTTCATGTGATGTGGCATCTGTTGGTAGCTTCACTTGTTGCTCACCATCTTCCTGCTTACAGTCACATTTTCTCATTTCTGTGGAGGTGCTGAGTGAGTTCACAAATACACACACTGCACAGTTTGTCTTCTTTTGCACATTGGTTGTTTGTCCGTATCTGTGTGTAGATTTTTTTAATGACTCTGTTTCATTTGTTTGTTCTACTGTGAAAGCCTGCAAGAAACTGAATCTCAGACAGGTATATGGTGATATCGAAGCACTTTGATAATAAGGAACACACACAAAATGCTGGAACACAGCAGGCCAGGCAGCATCTATAAGGGGAAGCACTGTCAACGTTTTGGGCTGAGACCCTTCGTCAGGACTTCTCCCTACAGATGCTGCCTGGCCTGCTGTGTTCCACCAGCATTTTGTGTGTGTTGCTTGAATTTCCAGCATCTGCAGATTTCCTCGTGTTGACTTTGATAATAAATTTATTTTGAACTTAGTACTATGCCTTCACAATATCACTGTATACACACACACCCTGTGCCAATGTCATTCTTCCATAGTGACCAGACATCTGAAGGTCTGAATGACTGTGGATTTGATGATATGTTTTGTACCATTGCAGGAACTGCAAGGGTTCATTATGTGTGTAGAGACCAGAAACTGGGGCAAGAAGTGGAACTGCAGCACTGCTCCAAGGCAACGAGGCCACCTGACAGGCTGCAATCCTGTTACACTGCACAATGCCCTTCCTGGTAAGTTAGTGAAACCTTCAACAGCAGAATTCCATGTTCTTCCTATTTTCTCTGTCCTTACTTGACTGTGCTGACTCCTATTGGGATGTAAGGACAATGTTCTATGGGTCCCACACACACTGACCCTCACTGGGGGATGGGTCCCACACACACTGACCCTCACTGGGAGACGGGTCCCACACACACTGACCCTCACTGGGGGACAAGTCCCACACACACTGACCCTCACTGGGGGACAGGTTCCACACACACACTGACCCTCACTGGGAGACGGGTCCCACACACACTGACCCTCACTGGGGGATGGGTTCCACACACACTGACCCTCACTGGGGGACAAGTCCCACACACACTGACCCTCACTGGGGGACGGGTCCCACACACACTGACCCTCACTGGGGGACAAGTCCCACACACACTGACCCTCACTGGGGGACGGGTCCCACACACACTGACCCTCACTGGGAGACGGGTCCCACACACACTGACCCTCACTGGGGGACGGGTCCCACACACACACTGACCCTCACTGGGGGACGGGTCCCACACACACTGACCCTCACTGGGGGATGGGTTCCACACACACTGACCCTCACTGGGGGACAAGTCCCACACACACTGACCCTCACTGGGGGACAGGTTCCACACACACTGACCCTCACTGGGGAGAGGGGTCCCACACACACTGACCCTCACTGGGGGATGGGTCCCACACACACTGACCCTCACTGGGGGACAAGTCCCACACACACTGACCCTCACTGGGGGATGGGTTCCACACACAGACCCTCACTGGGGGACAGGTCCCACACACACTGACCCTCACTGGGGGACGGGTCCCACACACACACTGACCCTCACAGGGGGACGGGACCCACACACACTGACCCTCACTGGGGACGGGTCCCACACACACTGACCCTCACTGGGGATGGGTCCCACACACACACTGACCCTCACTGGGGACGGGTCCCACACACACTGATCCTCACTGGGGGACGGGTCCCACACACACTGACCCTCACTGGGGGATGGGTCCCACACACACACTGACCCTCACTGGGGGACAAGTCCCACACACACTGACCCTCACTGGGAGACGGGTCCCACACACACACTGACCCTCACTGAGGGACGGGTCCCACACACACTGATCCTCACTGGGAGACGGGTCCCACACACACACTGACCCTCACTGGGGGACAAGTCCCACACACACTGACCCTCACTGGGGGACGGGTCCCACACACACACTGACCCTCACTGGGGGATGGGTTCCACACACAGACCCTCACTGGGGGACGGATCCCACACACACTGACCCTCACTGGGAGACGGGTCCCACACACACTGACCCTCACTGGGGACAGGCCCCACACACACTGACCCTCACTGGGGGATATGTCACACACACACTGACCCTCACTGGGGATGGGTCCCACACACACTGACCCTCACTGGGGGATATGTCCCACACACACTGACCCTCACTGGGGGACGGGTCTCACACACACTGACCCTCACTGGGGATGGGTCCCACACACACTGACCCTCACTGGGGGACGGGTCCCACACACACTGATCCTCACTGGGGGACGGGTCTCACACACACTGACCCTCACTGGGGGATGAGTCCCACACACATTGACCATCACTGGGGATAGGTCCCACACACACTGACCCTCACTGGGGGACGGGTCTCACACACACTGACCCTCACTGGGGGATGGGTCCCACACACACTGATCCTCACTGGGGGACGGGTCTCACACACACTGACCCTCACTGAGGGATGA
Organism: Hemitrygon akajei; assembly: GCF_048418815.1. Classification (NCBI taxonomy): domain Eukaryota; kingdom Metazoa; phylum Chordata; class Chondrichthyes; order Myliobatiformes; family Dasyatidae; genus Hemitrygon; species Hemitrygon akajei. The sequence continues at coordinate 158,879,179 of NC_133130.1, read as the reverse complement.
ACTTTGGAAGGGATGAATTCCACAGACACCAATTCTAATTGAAGTATTGTTTCCACAGACTCTGAGCTCACTTGAGTTTGGATTCCACCTTGCTGGCCCTGCCAGCAGTTCCTGGCCCAAATGGGCAATCTTCATTCACTGTGACCCCATATCCACAGTGGGGTGTGATACCTGGCTTAATCCTGTCCTCAACTGATGACTATTCCCATCAGAAACATCAGTAACATTGTCTAACCCTCTCCTAAAATGTCTTATCCAAATGCCTGAAGTGAGCCAGGCAAGATTAGTGTGTTCACCAGAATTCTGGAACATGTCTGGTCCCAATGCCATGTGCATTTATTAAATTAGCTGTCAGGATGCTTCCGAACTTTTTTGGAAGTATTCAGTGACCAGAGCTCAGGGCAAGATGTGGAACCAAAAGACTTAAGGACATTGTTCTTCTCAATGAAGAGAACAGCAAGCATTTCTGCTCAAAGAATGATACTACTCTGAGGGAGCCACTGGACACATTGTGTCTCCGCCAGCTCTTTCAGCTAATTAGCCCTATTTGCTTGCTCTTTCTCTTTAATTTCTGATTCCCAAAACTCTTCAAACAGTACATTCAAGATCAGAGCAGTGCAATGCATGGTATTGTAACTACCAGCTTCTCTCTGTTTCATTCGGTAACACATACACACTTGGTTTACCATCCCTTCAGCACAATCTTCTATGGATTTTCTTTTTAATCTTCCCTGCTCACATGGAACCCCAGCCTTCCTAGAGAATCCCGGGGAACATATTTATTGTTATGGCTACTGCAGGAAGAAATTTACCACCTTTCCACTCCCTGCCATTCCTCATCTCTCTGACCCATTAAACAGAAAGTCTCTGTTGCAAACTTCCTCTTGCTACCGCCGTGCAGTTCCTGAACTTCTCCCGGTTGCTAATCTGGATCTACAGGTGGGAGGTGGGCGAGTTTGGCGCGTGCAGCGTCTCCTGTGGCGGGGGACAGCGAAGAAGGGACGTTCGTTGCCTGAAGCAAGAGGGACTTGACACCTGGTGGACTTCTGATGCCGACTGCACTGGTTCTCCCAGACCCAAGTCAAGGGAAATGTGTAACAACCATAGCTGCCCTGTCAGGTATGTGGTTGAGAAGCGAGTCCATTACCCCAAAAGCAAGGGGTGGCATGGGGCAGGGACAGGGAGAATGAGTTACACTAGGATTAGATGGGAACCACTCATGGAGTCGGAGATAGAGGGAGGAAGATGGACACTGGCCATAAAGAACAGAGGTAGAGAATTATGTAGGGAGCAGGGGAATTATGTGGGGAGTAAGGTAATTACATGAGGAAGGGGGTAGTTGGTTGGCACATTGGGGGAACTGGAATGCAATTAAGTGTTCACAGTGGAGATTTTAGGCTGACCCATGCAATGTGACATGCTGTTCATTCACTAAGATCCTCTAATCCTTCCACTCCACCACTGCCCTCCCAACTCCTCCACTCTGTTCATGATGGGTTACAAATTTCCTGGTCATTCGCACCCCCCTACTCTGCATCTACATTCTTTATCTTGAGGGTGCTGAGTTACACAGGGAGAATGAGTTACACTAGGATTAGATGGGAACCACTCATGAAGTCGGAGATAGAGGGAGGAAGATGGACATTCCCTGCAGATAACAACTCACGGCAAGGTTTCAAAAATGAAAGGCATCCTACCTGACCCGATCCTTCTCACCTGATGTTAAAAATTTTCAGCCAGGCAAATCACTGTATAATCAGCAGAAAGCCTAACTCAATTCCCCCTCCTGATCCAAGAACATTAAGGTTGTGGAATCACCAGCAGCTTGTTGTCATGGGTTAGTACACCTTGAGTTAGGGAGCTCTTGTGGACACTGGCTGCAGGGTTTGATGGTGCAGCCTGTTCAATAAACTCTGGAACAGCTGAGTGTTCTGGCAAAGTTTTGTCCCCAATGATCCTTGCAGGTGGAATGTTTCTGAGTCGGGAGTGTGTTCTGCATCCTGTGGAGTCGGAGTTGCAGAGCGATCAGTTACCTGTGTTCAGTTCATCAACGGGGCAGACGTCGAGGTGAATAAGATTCTGTGTCCGGCAGAGACGCAGCCCCCAGACATCACACCATGCATCATCAGCATCTGTCCCTTTAAGCTGGATCAGGTACCCTGGTCAGAGGTAAGTGCATTCGTCCCCCTGAGACTCCTTGTGCGAGCGGGGACCTGCGGAAGCATATACGTGGTTTGTGCAAACACAATTTACACAAAACACTAAAGCTGACAGGACAAGTTGATAATCTGGCTAAAAGAGGCACATAAATTTCCTGGGCTTATATCTTTAACTGCAGAATTTTTAAAGCAAACAGGCTGTGAGAGAGCGTTCAGACCTCATAAGGAATAATGAAGTTAATTCTGCACACCTCACAACAGAACAAATGTGAAGGCCCAAGCACAGGTACCAAAGAGATTTTTCAGAATGTTACCAAAGATTAGAGGCTGGTTCTGATCATGGAACATTAATTCTGTTTCCCTCTCTGCAGTCAGAGCCTGACTACTGAGTATTTGCAACATTTCCTGTATTTATTTCAGACATCCAACTTCTGTACCATTTTGCTTTCCAATATATTGGAGAAACACTCATTATTGTAATTATTATTACTGCCCGTTACACCGCAGGCATTTAGGGTAGCAATAAAGGTCCTCCATCTCATAAGAAGGTAAAGAGAGGTCAGAATAGATATTGGACCACTGGAAAGTGACACTGGAGAGGCGATAATGGGGGGGAGAGCGAAATGAATAAGTATTTTGCATCAGTCTTCACTGTGGAAGACACTAGCAGTATGCTGGAATTCAAGAGTGTCAGGGGGTAGAAATGAGTGTAGTTGCTATTACTATGAAGATGTTTTTTGGAAAACTGAAAGGTCTGAAGGTAGATAAGTCACCTGGACCAGATGATGTACACCCCAGGGTTCGGAAAGAGGTGGTTGAAAAGATTGTAAAAGCATTAGTAATGATCTTTCAATAATGCATCGATTTTGGTATGGTTCTGGAGGACTGGAAAATTGCAAATGTCACTTCACACTTCAAGAAGGGAGGGAAGCAGAAGAAAGTAAACTATGGGCCAGTTAGTCTGACCTCAGTGGATTGGGAAAATGTTGGAGTCAAATGTTAAGATGAGGTCTCAAGGTACTTGGAGGCACTTGAGAAAATAGGCCAAAATCAGCATGGTTTCCTTCAGAGGAAATCATGCCTAAGATATTTGTTGGAATTCTTTGAAGAAATAACAAGCAGGGTAGACTAAGGAGAATCAGTGGATGTTATTTACTTGGATTTTAGAAGGCCTTTGACAAGGTGCCACACACGAGGTTACTTAACAAGATAACTTAACAAGATAAGAGCCTATGGTATTACAGGAAAGATACTAACATGGATAAGCAGTAGCTGATTGGCAGGAGACAAAGGAAATAAAGGAATCAGCCTTTTCTGGATGGCTGCTGGTGACTAGTGATGTTCTGCAGGGGTCAGTGATGGGACCACTTCTTTTTACGTTACACATCAATGATTTGGATGACGGAATTGATGGCCTTGTGGCCAAATTTGCGGATGGCAAAGTTAGGTGGAGGGGCTGGGAGAGCTGAGGAAGCAGAGAGGCTGCAGAAGAGCTTAGACAGATTAGGAGAATTAGCAAAGAAGAGGCCACTGGAGTACAATGTCAGGAGATCTATGGTCATGTACTTTGGTAAAAGGAAAGAAGCGTAGATGGGTTGGGTTTGGATTAGCTGATATCAAGCCAGTTGGGTTTCAATTTTATACCTGATGAGATCTCTGCAAAGAATAAGGGTCTTTAGTTAATGACCGAGGTTGGAAAAGTTGGGAATATCCTTCATAAAATGGACATGAATGAGGGATGATCTGGGAAAAGTTTTTAAAGGCAGGATGCAGCAATGTTGGGAATTCAAATAGAAACATAAAATGCCTGGAATTTTTCTGTTGTTCTTGAAACATGTGTGTAAAAGGGAGCAGAGTTAATGTTGCACATTAATGTCTCATCACTAAAAATTATTAAAGATTTGACAAAGTATATGATGATGAAAAGTCATTCCCTACAGTGTGTGGTTCAGTGACCAAGCATAAAATTGTGTGTAGGCGGACCAAATGGGATGAGATGAATTTTCTTTCAATGAGAGTGTTGGCATCCAGAATATTCTCCATAAGTAGATGGTGGAAGCTGGTTCCATAAATATTTTAAAAAGTGATTCATTCATTCATTCATTAGTGCCACGTTATATGACATGGGTGATCATGATCTTTGACCAGGATTGCACTTGGCAAATTTTTCTACACAAGTGGTTTGCCATTGCCTTCTTCTGGGCAGCATCTTTGCAAGATGGGTGATCCCAGCCATTATCAATACTATTCAGAGATCATCCACCTGGCATCAGTAGTGGCATAACCAGGATTTGTGATACGTACCGGCCGCTCATACGACCATCCACCACCTGCTCCCGTAGCTTCATGTGAGCCTGGTCAGGGGGCTAAGCAGATGCTACACCTTGCCCAAGGGTGACCTGCAGGCCAGCGGAGGGAAGGAGCACCTCACACCTCCTTTGGTAGAGACTTATCTCCACCCTGACGTTCTTTAGACAGTGATAGGAACTGGTATTGAAAAATAATGAATATATTGGATTCAAGTAAAATGTATAGCTGTGGGAATAAGCACGATGGCAGCAGGGTGATGTGGATAAATGAGCTACGTGTCACTGCTCTGGTGACCAGGGTTCAATTCTGACATCTGGCGCTGTCGGTGTGTAGTTTGTACATGACTGTGTGATTTCCGCCGGATGTTCTGGTTTCCTCCTCAGATGTGAGTGGGGTGTTAAGTCGATCGGTTGCTGTTAATTACATCTAGTGTGTAGGTGATGGGTTGAATCTGGGAAAGTGTGGAGAAAAAGATGGGATCAATGTAGGAATAATGAAAACAGGCCCTTAATTGTCCGCATGACTCACTGGGCCTAAGAACCTCTAAGGCTTGATGAGCCAGTAGAGAAATGATGGGCCTAACAGTCAACATTTGTGCAGTGAGTTTCAAGAATGTTTTAGTTTGACTCAGTCCTTTTAGTGCAGGAGTTTCCAAACTTTTGTATGCCATTAACTGAGGTTAATAGTATCTGTGGACCCCAGTTTGGGAACCCCTGTGTTAGTGGGATATTCCTGAGTTTCAATAGCTGACACTTAAATCACCCGATGTCCACAAAGCATTTTGAGTTGCTTTGGGGATGTGATAACTCATGCATTTTGGCAGGAAGAATAAGGAGAGGTGAGTGGGGAGACATGATGCAAACTAAATAGTGTATAACAGGGAATGCAGGAAAAAGAACTCTTAATAATGCATTTATACAACTCTTTGAAGGTGCTAGGATAGGTTGAGAAGGCAGATGGAATCCTTGCACTTTTCTCCTTGCTATGAAGCCTAAAAAAACTCGGAATCCAGACTCATGGATTAGGGGGAAATTACTTATGGCCTCAAGGACATGAATTTTCGTACCTATGGGGATGGTGAAACTTGAACATTCTTTACAGCACAGGACTTGGAGTTCTCAGTTGACTATATTCAAGACCAAGTGATCGATTTTTAGACTCAAAGTTATCAAACGATATAGGTGAAGGGCAGAAAGTGGAGTTGATACTGAACTTTCACAATGATACCCAAGGGGAGAGTAGGCTCAGGTGGTAGTACATTCCCATCACTGCCTACGTTCCAAGTAGAATGCACTTCTGGGTATTAGGGAGGGTGTCAGACAAAGATGAGGATGCAGAGGACATTTACTAGAAAGAGGGGGCTATAATTATGTTATGTGGAGAGACCATAGAAGCTGAGATCTTTCCTTGTAGAGCAGAAAAATGACTTGTAATGATAGCAACACATGCAAAATGCTGGAGGAACTCAGCAGGCCAGGCAGCATCTATGGAAAAGAGTTTTGGGAAGGGTCTTCGTCCAAAATGTTGACTGTACTCTTTTCCATAGATGCTTCCAGGCCTGCTGAGTTCCTCCAGCACTTTGTGTGTCTTGTTTGGATTTCCAGGGTCTGTAGATTTTCTCTTGTTTGTGACTTGTAATGGTGTTCAAAATTAAGGTGAAACTGCAACCACTGGCTTGGGAATCAGAAGCCAGATATACTGTAAGAGGAAAATACAGGAAAGAAGAGCAAAAAATATTTTGTGAAAGCTTTTATCATCTGGAATGTGATACCTAGTAGCATTTCAGAAATATCAATCCTTAAGGTGTAAGCTAAGTACATGAAGGACAATGTAACAGAACCATAGGGGAAAAGCAGAGGATGTGGGACTAATTGCAAAGTAGTTTCAAAGAACTGACACAGTCATGTTGGGCCAAGTGACCTTCTACAGTGCATCACTCTGTGGAATAAGGTGACTTTCCTTTGAACATGCTGTTTCTAATTCAGGGATCCAAGCAACTGAGGAAGGAGGTCAAAAATATCATGAAAGTCACAGACTTGTCGAGCGTGCCAACTGAGAGAAGCACTTATCTCTGGGTTCCCATAATGGGATCATGTTCTGTTAGCTGTGGTGAAGGTAAGGACACAATGACATTTTATGTTCTAATAATTGGTGTTGCTCCTGGTGTCTAAACACCATATGAAAGTTCTCCGTCATCCAGGTTGTTGTATATCAAGCAGTAGTAAAACAAGGCAACTGGACTTGCTGTGTTGTCTTTAAGATGCTTCACCACTCATCTGAGACACTTCTTCAGTTCTGGTCCTCGGTGGGTAGTTCTCCGGCTTATAAACTCTGTGAGTTGTTGAAAGATATAGCAAACACATAAGGGTCATTAAGAGTTGTAGAGGTAATGAGAGGGTCATTAGTCTAATTTTTGCATCTTTGTCAAACTGGAAAACACATCCCTGAACAGAGGGGGTGGGGTACGACACCACCTATCGGCTACTTACAATGTATTCCTAACACCTCTACCCTGGCATCTCTGCACACCTCCATTCAGTCAAAGATAAGACTAATGACCCTCCCATTACCTCTATGACTCTCAACGATCCTCATATGATTGCTATACCCTTAAACAACTCACAGAAAACTACCCAGCAGGGATCAGAACTTAAGAACTTAAGAAGCTTCTTGGATGAGTGGTGAAATATCTTCTAGACAACATGGCAAGTCCAGTTGCCTTGATAAACACCATACATGTTTGTTGAGGTTGGAGAGGTGCCGAGACTGAACTGTTGTTGCACTGTTTAGCAGAATCCCATACTTGTCCACAATAGTTACAATACATAGGCTTTACCCCAATGCCCCACGCACACGAACTTCTCTTTTGAAGGAACTGGGGAACAGTCCTACAGGAACCTGTCAATTTCTGATATCCCCCAAAATAAGAGACAAGAGATTGCAAATGCTGGAATCTGGAGCAACAGGAAATCTGTTGGAAGAACTCAGTGTGTCGAGCAGCATTGGCAGTTGATAATCTCTTTCCTCCCACTGGCATTTGTATAAAAGATTTTGTAGAACCACGACAGGCAGATAGAGTTAACATACATAGCTGCCATACTTAACCTATGGATGGAATAGACTTTAGGGCCTGAATGATCTCTTTGTTCTTGTTCTTTTCTATTAGTCTTTCTTGGAGATATTTCTGAGGCTAATGAGGCTCATTTTCATCCATCTCAATACAAAAGAGGCTTTTCCCAAGCCCAAAATGAACAGTAGAGTACAGAAAAGGCCATTCAGCCCATAGTGTATTTGCAAACAGTGACTCTCAATATCAGCATGCTTTTGCAGAAGGTCAGAGCTATGTGAACAATTGTTGTTGATCCAAACAGGAACATCAGAGATCAGGTATGTGTGCATGAGCGCGGAGATGAAGGAGGAGTCACAACAAGAATATTGTAATCAGAACTTCCAACCTCAGATGCTCTACATGCCATGCACCAGTAAGCCATGCCCCCCTTGGTAAGTCAGTTCAACATCATCAATTGATATCATTACTCTGATAAAGTTCCGAGCTTTTTAATCAGCTCTGAAACATCACAGGGAGGTATGGTTAAAAATCTGCTCTCCATCGAAACCAGGGTCTTTAAATTTCTGCACCAGCATCAGACAATCTAAGGGAATATGCACTGTGAGTTAGATACAGAATAAAGATCCCTTGACTAGGTCCCTCTACAAGTAAACAAGGTCATGGTGGGACTATACCAAAAATATTGTGTGAAGTTTTGGTCTCCTTACCTAAGGAAGGATATGCTTGCCAAGGAGGGAGCACAGAGAAGTTTCATTAAATGTTATAGCTGTGGTACGAGGAAGGTTCATCTAGGCTTGTATTCACTAGAGTTTAGAAGAATGAGAGGGGCATCTCAAAATTCTAACAGGGTTAGGCAGACCAGATGCAAGAAGGGTGATTCCTCAGACTGGGAGATTTTAGAACCTAAGGGCATAAACTCAGACTGCATATAGGGTAATACATTTAGAGTTGAGGTGATTAAAAAGTGTTGTCACACTGAGGTGGATTTCTCTTTCACAGAAGGCAGTGGCCAAGTTGCCGAATATATTTAAGAGGAAAGGAGATGGATTTCTAGGCGCAAAAGATATTAAGGGGCAAAGGGGGGAGAGCGGGATATTAACATGGAAATAAAGGATCAGTCATGATCACATTGATTGATGGAGCCAACTCAAAGTGTCAAAGGGTTAACCTGTTCTCTTATTTTATATGTTTCACTGCCTCATCAAATGTTCCCAGCTCAGAAACACCACAGGTTAGATACAGAATAAAGCTCTTCCTAGGCTCTCCTGTCAAACCCACCCAGAAGGTAAATGAGATTGGTAAAAAGTGACATTGAAAGTGTCAAACAGCCATAAAAACCCATCAGTGTTTTTAGTCAATTCTTTACAGCAATAGACCTGCTGTCCCCTCTCATTCTGGACTGGTTATCCACAGTCTCTTATCGATATGCTTGACCCTTCATGGCCATCAGAGGTGATGCAGCAAAACTCTGTTTTCCTTCAGAGATCATAGAGAATGGGCAATAAATGGTGATCCTCTCAACTACACCCACAACCCACAAAATACATTTTTAAAAATCTACACTTCCAATCTGGATGCATGTGAATTTGACAAAGACAAATGTATATTAGACCAGACACCCTGTCTCAGCTTCATTCCCCTTCACCCAGAGGCTTCGACCTTAATATGGAATTATTGTCATTTATTTTCTTAAAGGTGGAAAGTCCACGAGTATGGCCCGTGTAATGTGAGCTGTGGAGGTGGAGTACGTGAGAGGGAGGTGTACTGCGTAAAGAAAGAGAGGCAGTTATATCAGAGGGTACCTCCCTTGGAATGTGCTAACACTTCAAGGCCAGCTTCCATAGAGATATGCAATTCTGATCCCTGTCCTGTAAGGTAACAACCTCCATCCATGGATAAGAAACTGTGTGTTTTGTTTGCTTGTTATTGCTACGAAACAGACTTGAAGTCTGGATTGTACAGCTCATCGCAGGTGAACATCGTGGCTCAGGATGCCTAGTTAAAAAGCATCCCTTCACTGCCTGACTCCAGCCCATCACCAAATCTTCCTCAACCCAAATTCCCCCAGCCAACACATCTTTCCAATCCAACACCAACTTTCTCCAAGTCAGCAACCCAGCATCTTACTCCACATCTCCAATGCACAATATTCAGTTCCACAGTACCAAATTCCTCTTCCCCAGCCCGAACATCAAACCCATCTACCTCAAGGCCAGTCCAGAATCTATGCATCTTACCTAACATACAACCCCAGCTACCCTATCTTCCCAACAAACCTCTGGCTTTGACTCTCATGTCCTGACACTGTGGCTCATCATCAACAATATTGATAAATTCCTTATCTATGATTCCACCACCACTATTTGATAAGTTCCAAGGATTTTATTCTTTTGAGTACATAAAGGGGCTTACATTCTTTCCATGCCTCCTCACATTCTTGGGTTACCCCAGGATGGTTAGAACCAATCAATTCTTTTATGCTGACAGCAGATGATATCCTTTCATTTGAACTGTATCTATGACAATTACCCTTTTTGTTAGGTTTCTGTTACATGTCCGTCCAGCAATCTGCTCACTGGATTTTCGCTAACCTTCTCTCTGTCTGAATTTGTTTACTGGCTTGTGCTGACAACCACAATAACAAGCTTCCTTCTCCCTGATCTTTGCCGAAGATGGCGGTACAAGTCTGAATCTTGCAGCATGCCGTGCGGAGGAGGAGTGAGGCAAAGACTGCTGTACTGTACGAAGGTATTACCTGACCGCGAGGAGCTGACATCGGACAAAGACTGTCTTCATCTGAGCCGACCTGAGGACTTAGAAATTTGCAATCTCCATCCTTGCCCTCCAAGGTCTGTGAGCTTTCTTCACGACTCCTTGCCTCTTTGAAGGCACTGGTTCTGAACGAGTTTTGTTCATAGAACAGTAGAGCATAGGAACAGCCCTAAGCGTACCAAGTCTATGCCAACCATGAGGTCAATCTAAACTAATTCTATTTGCCTGCACATGTCCATATTCCTCTACTCCCTGCCTGTATGTGCGTCTGTCTAAATGCCTCTTTAATACAATAGGGTCTTGGATACGCTAGGGACTTTTGAAAGACTCTGAGACAGGTGCATGGAGCTTAGAAAAATAGGCTATACAGTAGTGAAATTCTAGGCAGTTTCTAGAGTAGGTTACATGGTCGGCACAACATTGAAGGGCCTGTAATGTGCTGTAGGTTTCTCTGTTTCTATGTTAAATGTCTGCTTTTACTTCCTCCTCTGGCACTGTATTTCACTCTGTGTAAAATCAAATCAAATCTCCTTTAAGCTTTCCCCCTCTCACCTGAAGCCTCTAGTATTTGACATTTCCAACCTGGGACAAAGATTCTGGCTATCTACCCTATTAATACCTTTCATCATTTTAAACATCTGTACCAGATTTCTCCTCAGTCTGCTACACTCCAATGAAAACTATCCAAGTTTGTTCAACTTCTCCCTATAACTAACACACTCAACATCTCTCTGTGTTCCCCAAAGCCTCCACACCCTTCCTGCAGTGAGGCTATAAATATTTCCATACCAACATTTTATATAGCTCCGGCACGAATGGAGTTCACCGGAGACTGAATCTCATTAGGTAAAGGATTCGACAGGCATCAGCTCTTGCAGGGCACAACAGAATCTGAAAACTTAGCAATTTGCAAACGTCTCCCTGATGCTGAAGCTCCCTATTTAAAAGGATTCTTGACAGCGATACTCAGTGTTACAAGGCTGATTTGATTTGACCCTTAAAGAGATGGAGAAAATTGGAGCAGAACTCTAAGGTTACTCTGTGAATCAGAGGGATAAATAGGCAACACACAAAATGCTGGAGGAACTCAGCAGGCCAGGCAGCATCTTTGAAATGAGTACAGTCGACGTTCCGGGCTGAGACCCTTCATTCGTCCTGATGAAGGCTCTCGGACCAACACATTGACTGTACTCTTTTCCACAGATGCTGCCTGGCCTGCTGAGCTCCTCCAGCATTTTATGTGTGTTACTTGGATTTCCAGCATCTGCAGATTCTCGCTTGTTTGTGATAAACAGGTAAAAAGAATTAGGAGAACACTGGCCCAGACAGTAACATTACGTCACTATGATAGTCATAGTGAGAGGAGGACGATCAAATGGATTTTGGGACGCTGGCTTAATTTATGCTTTTCATGTTCAGGTGGCAGGTTTCAGAGCCAGGACGGTGCTCAGTACTTTGTGGGACTGGTGTGGCTGAGAGGAAGGTGACCTGTGTCCAGCTTCACAATGGGACAGATGTGGAAGTGAACAGAACCCGTTGCTCAGGGCTGGAGGAACCTCTGTCACTTGTCCCATGTGTTGTCAGCTGCCCGTTTGGTTGGAATCCCCAAAACTGGTCTGAGGTTAGTGGCCCTGCCTGGGAATGGGAACACAGGAGGTTATTCTAGGTGCCCAATAACTAATTATTGTAATTTAATTAATATAATTAAGATGTAATGAATACCTGAGGTCATAGGGCATATCCTTGGAGTGAACCACATATGGATTGCTTGACTAGTCCCATAATCTATAATTTTACTTAGTGGAATTTTATTGGATGGTGTCAGGAAGTCCACATAAATGACGGTCAGTGACATTTTCCTCCTGCTAACTGAGTTTCCTTTATCCAGTAATTAAAACGGTGGCTGTCAGACAGCGCCAGCAAACGGGGTTCAATCCTGACCCGCAGTGCTGGCTGGATTCAGATTTCCTGTCCTCCCTGCGTTCACGGGGCTTTCTTTCAGATGCTCCATTTTTCCTCCCCTACCCAAAGGAAATATGCTGGTTAATTGCAGTGAATTGTTCCTAGGGTGTCTGGGAGAGTCATGTGGATGTCCGGAGAACAAAATGGGAACTGTGTACGACTGTATAGTTGGGTGCTTGATGGTCAGTATGGATGTGATGGGCCAAAAAGCCTGATTCTGCACTGTAAATCTGTATGATTCAACATGACCTACAGTTTCTGTAAACACTGATCTGCTCCGGATTCTCTATGTACTGTTCTTTATAACATAGAATGCAATAATTTTCCCACAACAGATGTTACAAGTATATAATATTTAGCATCTTCTTGACCTATCTTGTTAAGGTTAAGGTTGTTATAGTTGGGGGTGGTAGTGGGGACAAGCTCCCACCACCTATCAAATGCTCCTAATGGTGTGTGTCTCAAATACCCTCTGACAACCTCGTCCAGCTCCTGGCCTTCATGTGTGGCTTAGCTACTAAGCCTGCCGGAACCATTTCTGCTGACAGAAGGGACAAAGATGCATTATTGGTGCCTTGAAACTAGTCACTTTGGGCAGAAGGGGCTTGTAAGCCATGGTTAACAGCTCATCTCGGAGAAGGAAAACTCTGATCTCAAATCTTTGCTACTTTAAGGCCATACCCATTCATGGGGAAGGCTTCAGGAGTAAACCCCGAGGGAAAAATCTGGAACTGGAGTCCCTAAGGCAGCCCTACATTGAGTTCAATGCTGATCGGCAACTCCTGAGACGCTGCCGGTACCAAATTGTATCGGTCTCTGCCATTCCTTTGGGTTCATCAGATGCATAGAAAGGGGGAGCCTGCTACACGGGCAACAGCTTGCTCTCCATATTGTCCTACCCAGGCTTGCGTATCTAGACAGCGAGGAAGCAGCATTCATGGTCTGCCCTGGTCAATGGAGACCTCACTGACCTATGTTTAGCAAGGAAGGATAGGATGAGAAGGCAGGTAAATGGAATGAGGGAGTAATGGGTAACTGGGGTTTGGTACTTTGAAATAATAAATAGGAAGATTTGAAGGGTGCATCACTGAGGACATTTTCAAAAGGCAGCACCCATCTTAAAGGATCCTCACCATCCGCAACATGCCCTCTTCTCATTATTATCATCAGGGAGGAGATATTGGAGCCCGTAAACACACACTCAACATTTTACAAACAGCTTCTTCCCCTTTGCCGTCAGACCTCTGAAATATACATAAACACTACCTCACTACTTTGTTTCTTTTTGTGCAATTCTTTGGAATATATTTCTTATTGTAACTTGTGGTGATTTTTTAAAATGTATTGCACTGTACTGCTGGCTCAGAACAACATTCGGTATGTCAGTGATAATAATCCCGATTCTGATACACATAGCATGTAGACTAGTGAGAAGGTGTGGTTGTGAAGGTGGTGGGAAGATGCAGCTCCAGGGAAGGAGTTGAGTGGCTGGGATTGAGGGGAAGGATCATTTGATGGGAGATGGTGGGTGTTGGGCTTCCGATAGCAGTCAGGGTTGATTGGAAGGCAAAGCCAGTAGAATGCTCCTGATTGTTCTTCTGTTTCCAGTGTTCAGTTTCCTGTGGGAATGGAGTCCGAAGCAGGCAGTTGCTCTGTGTCAACCTAGACTCAAATGAGGTTGTGCTTGATGCCTTCTGTGACGAGCTGACAAAACCTGCTACCGAGGAGTCCTGTGAAGTGGGACTCTGCTCCACTCAGTCAACAGTCCAGACTGTAACTCTGACACGGGCTCCTACAGGGACTGACTCCATCAGCCTTATGGCTACAGTGACACCACAAGAATCTAGAACAAACACAACTACACTGGCTAAAGGCTCAAGGAATGAAGGTACAGAGAGAAGAACTACATATTAGCAGCACTTTGCTAATCCAGAGACCAGCACTGAGTTCTTAAAGCTTGGGATGGTAATCAAATAAGACTTCCTTTACATTGCTCTCCTGGGAAGACCCATACAAACCAGGTTACAGAGTCTCAAAGATTATTTGTTAATATAATGCAAATACAGTAAGGCATGAATATAAACATAGAAATTAGTGATTTAATTAGTTACCATTGGGAGCTTAATTCAGTATAGATAAATACTCTGATCTGAGTGCCAAGACAAACTGGAGAAGTTCAAAGTAAATTTTATTATCAAAGTAAATATATGTCACCATATACAATCCTGAGATTCAATTTCTGCAGGCAAATTCAGCAAATCTATGGGATAGTAACTATACCAGGATCAATTGAAGATCAACTAGAGTGCAGGAAATAACAAACCGTGCAAATGGAAATATAAATAAATAGTAATAAATAATGAGAACATGAAATGACAAGGTAGAGTCCTTAAAGTGAGATCATTGGTTGTGGGGACATCTCAATAGATGGTAAAGTGGGTGTAGTTATCCCCTTTGTTCAAGAGCCTGACGGTTGAGGGGCAGTAACTGTTCTTGAACCCAGTGGTGCGAGTCCTGAGGCACCTGTACCTTCTACCTGATGGCAGCAGTGAGAAGTGAGCATCATCTGTGTGGTGAGAATCTCTGATGATGGACACTATTTTTCTATGGCAGTGTTTCATGTAGATACACTCAATGGTTGGGAGGGCTTTACCTGTGATGTGGTGGGCTCAATCCACTGCCTTATGTACAATCTTCCATTCAAAGGCATTGGTGTTTCCATACCAGGCATGACACAGCCAATCAATAGATCCTCTACTCCACTACAGAAGCTTTAGATGTCATGCCAAATCTCTGCAGACTCCTAAGGAAGTAGAGTCACTGTTGTGCTTTCTTTGCAATTGCACTTATGTGCTGGGTCCAGGACAGGTCCTCCGAAATAGTGTTGGGCTCCTTCAGAGACCAGAAACATTCATCGCAACAAAATGGGATTGAATGAATGAAATTAATTTTTTTTGGTCAGTACAAACATAAAAAAGCATCGTTTACAACGATGATTTCATAGGTCAAAATTATAACAAAAAACATAGATATTCTTTAAAACAGACCGAAAGGGTGTAGATTGAAGCTACAGCTTATCATGCCTACGCCTCTTACTTATACAACAACATATTTGGTGTCAATCATCACATCGAAAACAAAAAAATTCATAATCTTTTAACACAAAATCCAATTCCAAATATCATTTACTTACATGACTCCCATTCATTTTATATCATGTATTACTGTATATTTGTTCATTATATAATTTTTAAATAATTTTTAAAACTTAAGTGTAGTGCATGTTTTTAAATTCTTACTGCAACTGTTCCATAGATTCACCCCTCTCTGACTGAAATACAATGATTTTTTACATTTGTTCTTATCCTTTGATTTGGAAGCTGGACTGGCTGTTTGACTACCACACCTTACTAACCAGGCCACGAGATGTGCACTTACACCGACTGTGTGCTGTTTTGTTCCAGGTGTCTGTGGCAAGCTGGTTCTGAGCAAATCAGGCATGTTGAACCTAACCGATCTGCAGGTGAAGGAATGCACGTTCAGCATTGGACGTCCACTGGATGAGGTCATCACAATTCGTGTTCTGTCCAGCTCTCTGAGCTGCAGCAGGCGTAAGAGACCAGTGTCGCTGTCCGCAGTGCTGAAATGTAGCTTCGGCAGGTTACTGATTGAATGGGCAGCATGTTGGGGTTGAAGGATAAGGGGTGCGGCAATGTCAGGGATAGGGGAACAATTGTCACGTAAACTACACAAATTGAAATTTTGACTCCATTTTAAATGCAGAAATGTGGATCTTTTAGATGTCTTTACTCTTCCACCAGGGGACTCTCTGTCATTCTGTGGGCGACGACTGTTCTGGAAGACCTGCTCCCCACTGAAAGGGTTTACACTCACATCTATCACCAACACGCTGACAGTCAGGCAGTGGAGCAGCGCTAAGGATCTTGGATCTGTCCTCCAGTTTTCCAGCAGCCACTCATCTCGACAGTACCACAGAGGTATGTCTCTGGTTGCGTGTCTGGCCTAAGGAACAGCCTGGGGCAGTGGGCTTGAATACAACTCCAAAGTGGAAGCCAAACTGGAGATTGACACCACCAGTGCAATTTGATACAGAACTACTCTGCTGTAGTTGCTGCTCTCAGATAAGATGTTAAGCCTATGCTCTCTCAGAGTAACTCAGACATTCACAGTGTATTATTGTTAGAAGCCCTGCGCACAGCTTGGTGGCCTGACCAATATCAGTGAACCATCAGGTGGTCATGAGACAAGGTGGGCTTGTTCACTTTAGAGCAAAACAAAGCTAATTAACACAGGTAACAGAGCAGTCAGTGTGACACCATTACAGCTTGGGGCAACAGAGTCCAGAGTTCAATTCCAGTGTTGTCCCTAAGGAGTTTGCACTTTCTCCTCATGAACCGTGTGTGTTTCCCCCAAGTGCTCTGGTTTCTTCCCATAGTCCAATGACATACAGTTAGTAGATTATAACTAACCAGCATGTCAGTCGGTAATTGTAGATTGGCCCATGTGTTAAATAGGAGGTGCAACTCATTATACTGGTAGGGTCTGATTTGTGCTGTATCTCTAAATTTAAAAAAAAGGGTCAACAATTAAAAAGGAGTAAAAGATAGGAAAATATGAAGAAAAATTATGTTTATGTAGCAAGTTGTTATCTGGAATCAAGGGCAATGGTAGCAGGTTGAATGGAAACATTTAACAGAGACTTGGAGAATGAGGAATGTTTCCCAGGGCTCTGGAGAAGGAACGGGTTTATGGGACTAATCTGATGGCTGTACCATCTAGCAAAGATATGCTTTGCAATGATTCTGAGAAAGGCAACACTACAAAAGAAGTAAAAGGCAACATAGGAGATCATGATATTCCAGATACACCAGCAAGTATCATGGTATTCCAAGGTGTTTAAGTTATTGTTGAAAGTCGAGTGGAGAAATATGGGAGCAGATTTTACCACTCTGGCTGTGATCAGACACATCAAAACAGAAGGCCAAGGCATACGAAATATGAATTAGCACTCGGGATAGGCCACTCAGTCCCTCAAGCCTGTTTCAACATTCAGTAATATTGCGGCTGATCTGACTGTAGCCTCATCTCATGCTTTCAACCACTTGTAATCAACATTCTGTCTACCTTTACCTTAAAATATTCAAGGATTATGCTTCCACTGCTACTTGAGGAAGGAAGTTCCAAAGACTCGTGGCACTCAGAAAGCAAATGTCCTCATCTCTGTCTTAATTAGATGACCCCTAATCTCTAGGTTCTCCCACAAGTGGAAACATCTTCTCTGAACCCACCCCTGTCAAGACCGCTCAGGACGTTATATTTTCCAAAGGGTCTTCCCTGAGGGGACAAAATGTGTATTTGCACATTGAGGTCAGGGCAAGGAGCTGAGAGAGACAGGGAGTTTACAAATAAACTGCCTCTAAGGGCTGATGGAAACTAGAGACCAACAAGCACAAAATGCCAAGGGATACACCAGGCCAGGCATCATCCATGGAGAAAAATGGACAGCTGACGTTTCAGGCAGAGTCCCTTCATCAGGACTGGACAGAGAAGGCACAAGCCAGAATAAAAGGGTGGCGATGGGGTGGAGTATGAGCTGGCAGGTGATAGGTGAATCCAGGTGAGGGGAGGGGAAGAAAGATAGGGGGAGTGGAAATGATGTGAGATACTGGGAGATGATCGGTAGAAGAGGCAAAGGAATAAATAAAATGTAATGTGATAGGAGAGAACAGTAGACACTGGAATAAAAGGAATGAGGCAGGGAACACAAGAGAGAAGGTGTGAGGGGAGGGGGAAGGGGCCAGGAGAATAGGGAAAACAAAAGGGGACAGAAAGGTGTGGTTACCGGAAGTTAAAGAAATTGACATTGATATCGTTAGGTTGGGGACTACCAAGACAGAACATGAGGAGTGTATAATAAATGTATATTAATACATATATAATAGAGAGCAGTGTCAGCAAGTGTAAAGTGGTCAACTAATGGCCAGCGAGAGGGATCAGAGTATTTTATAAACAGTGGAAGAACTTGAATGGGAGCACATTAATTAGATTTCAGAAGACTAAGAAGAATGATAATTAAAATCTCAAGAATAGGCCATTTTGAATGTTGGCTTCACCTTCAGAGGGAAGGCTAGAATATAAAACTGGAAGTGATGCTCCCATTGTACAGAATTCATAGTGTCATAGATGCAGCACAGAAACCAAGTCTGCACCAACCATCAACCACCCATTCACACCGCTCCTACAATAATCACTTCATTTTATTTCCCCATTCACATTGTCTCTCCCCAGGTTCTACCAGTCACTTGCACACTACCAGCTGTGCCCAGTAAACCTGTCAACCTGTGCATCTCCAAGATGCTGAGTCCTGTTGAGAACCCACTTGGAAAGCTTGGGGTTGATCAGATTATGGTATTTCAGCTGATAAAGGAACTTAATGCAGTAGACGGAACCTTTGTCCCTTGGTGTGAGAACAGCGTCATCATTATGTGCTGCGTTGTCTGATGTGAGTGATCATGGTCTATGACCATGATTGTTCTTCACAAATTCTACAGGAGTGGTTTGCCATTGTCTTCTTCTGACATATCAGAATGGGAATGGGACGTGGAATTAAAATGTGCGGCCACTGGGAGATCCTGCTTTCTCTGGCGGACAGAGCATAGGTGTTCAGCGAAACGGTCTCCCAGTCTGCGTTGGGTCTCACCAATATATAGAAGGCCGCACCAGTCCTGTGCTCCCGTCCCATTCTCATTCTGATATGTCTATCCATGGCCTCCTATACTGTCAAGATGAAGCCACACTCAGGTTGGAGGAACAACACCTTATATTCCGTCTGGGTAGCCTCCAACCTGATGGCATGAACATTGATTTCTCTAACTTCCGTTAACGCCCCCCTGCCCTTCCCTTATTCATGTATTTATTTATCTATCTATCTATCTATCTCTCTATTTATTTATTTCCCTCTTCTCTCTCTGTCCCTCTTACAATCACTCCTTGCCTGCTTTCCATCTCCCTCTGCTGCTCCCCTTCCCCTTTCTCTCTCCCTAGGCCCCCTGTACCATGATCCTCTCCCTTCTTCAGCTCTGTATCTCTTTTGCCAATCAACTTTCCAGCTCTAAGCTTCATCCCTCCCCTTCCTGCCTTCTCCTATCATTCAGGATCTCCCCCTCACCCTCCCATTTTCAAATCTCTTACTATCTCTTCTTTCATTTAGCGCTGATGAAGGGTCTCAGCCTGAAACATCAACAGTGCTTCTCCCTATAGATGCTGCCTGGTCTGCTGCATTCCACCAGCATTTTGTGTGCGTTGCTTGAATTTCCAGCATCTGCAGATTTCCTCGTGTTAGCAAAGCAAAGGAGTGCCTTACATCTCCTTTGGTAGAGCTGTATCTCCACCCCACCTCCCAGCGAAGAACAGGCATCATCTTAAAATTAGACCTAGGCCACTCATAGGTGAAATCATAAAACAGCCACTAACTTCACACGAAACATTATGGAATTGAGAGCAATAGATATTTGGTCACTATGGTTATGAAGAGGTATAGGCCAAAGACGAATAAGACTGAAATACATATTAATATGTGTAACCACTCAAGGTATCATTGCTTCACTGTATAATGTGTCTGTGTTGATACATGGGACATCAGCATTAACCCAAATTCACGCCAGCGATGGTTTCCATTTTGTAGAATGTGACGTCCAGCTGTACGGACCCTGGGGTATTATAGTCAACCCCATGCAGTCCTACAAGGAGGGCCAAGCCTGTCGGACTTTTATCACCGTATCTCCAATAGATCGAATCATAATCAGAGTCCTGCACCTGAAATTTGACAACAGGGTGAACACAACATCCTCTGATTACATTCTGGTGAGCTGCTCTCAGTATTATACACTATATATTCTGCTGGCCCTTCTGTGAACTCTCATTGGGGTATGGTTTCACAAAAACAGACATTCTCTGGGGTACAGGTTCCATGGGCACTGAGTGTCAAAAGGAATGAACTGAATAATTGTGACTTACTGAGTTTGAACAAAGTACAGGTTGAGAACCCCTTATCCAAAAATCCAAAAACTGAAACCCTCCAAAATCCCCAAAAAAATTTTGTGCACTGACATGGCGTCACAAATGGAAAATTCCACAAGGTGCTGTGAAAGTTACCAGGTCTCTGTGTACTACAGAAGTCGTGACCTCTCTTATGTGATAAACGGAAGTTAATGAAAAATAGAAACATACTGCATAAAGCAAAAAATGAAGATCTCGGTGGTGTATTGAAAGAGTGGATTCGTCAGTGTCAGAATGAACATACGCCGCTTAACAGTATGCTGACCATGAAACAAGCAGCGATCTATTAAGATGAACTGAAAATTGAAGGTGATTGTGAATATCCAGCAGGCTGGTTGCAGAAATTTAAGAAAAGGCACAGCATGAAATTTTTTAAAAAATTGTGGTGATTAAGTGTCTGCTGATTACAAAGCTGCAGAAAAATTCATTGAGTTTGCCAAGATCCTCTTCAGGGTATATGTAAAAACTGTATATGTAGTATAAATGGATTTTGTGTTTAGACTTGGGTCCCATCCCCAAGGTATTTCATTAAATAGATGCAAGTATTCCAAAATCTGAAGAAGTCTGAAATCCAAAATACTCTGGTCCCTAATACTCCAGATAAGGGGTGCTCAGCCTGTATGTACTGTGACCTGAAGTGTCTCCATCATTTTTAGTACGTTGTCTTTAACAGTTGAGCTTTTTATGTTTTCAGATAAAGGATGTCAGCACCCAGAGATATTCTGCATTTCGTGGTAATCGACTGTTCCTTTGGCAGTCACTGGGAAACTCTGTTGAAATTGAATTTCATGGAGATTTTGAATTCCGGGCCTTGTTCAGAGCTGTACCATCCCAAACCATGAGGGGTATCCATCATCTGAACTGTGGATAATGGGACACTATAGCAGGTTCCACTCCTCTGGAATGTCCGATTATCCGTTTCTGTTCGCATCCAAGCAGCAGCTGATTACATCTTCCCCTAGTTGTGATTGTGAGGACTTGGCATTCTCTGAAGAACGCGTGGACTGCCTCCTTCCCATGTTCCCACCACCGGAAAACAACCTTCCCTTGACCTCTTTCTGTAACTTCTGGTTTAAGAATCGGTCACCTGGAGCTACTGATGTGAAGATGGTCGAACAAGTGTTACATTACAACTAAACTGTGATCCATGGATTTCTGTTGTATTTGTGTTGTCAGCAGTTGAGGATTAGACAATTTATGGTTCATTAAATTCAACATGATCAAACCAGAAATTAATTAATTGGCATGAGTCCCTCTAGTAATCTGCAACACAAAAACTCAGGGGCCTTATGTGTTACCTATGCTGTTGTAAATTGTAGAGTGGTAAGATCTGAGGGAGGTTCTGAGTCCCATAGCTCCAAGGCTTTAGGAGGCAACATTGACCTGAAGATTAAAGATGAACATGTGGTACTTCAGAAAGGGGAGAGGAAAGGGGGGGGATGTGGGGAGGGGGAGTAGAAGGGTGTGGGGAGGAAGAAGGGAGATAATTTCTGCTGAAGGGGATATTTTAGGATGGGGGGGGTTAACCTTGAATTTCAGGTGAGGTTATTTAGGGATGGTATCAGGAAGCTTTCATCATACAAAGACTGGTGGGAATCTGGTGCACCAAAACCTTGGAGGCTGGAGACAAACTGAAAGTTTCAAAAATGAGACTGAGAGACATTTTTGGGTGATTTAATATTTGGGAGAGGCTGGTGCATCCAGTTTAATTGACTGAGACAGCTTTACGGGTTAAAAAAAAATTCCAGGATGTGGGTCCAACATTTATTGGTAATCCCTAATTGCTCTTGAACTAAGTGGCTTGTTTGTGATTAAATGTCTTCTGAGAAAGAATGCAGAAACTCCAGCATGAATCTGTAATGTGCAAAGTTCATTTCCATGTAAAACTTAACAGGCTGTTTCTCCACTTGGTTTCATTCTGCCTGGATTATAGAGAAATCATGTGAAAATATCCGATTTATATGTACTGAGGTGTTGTTAACTCCCATCATCTGTGAGCCCAGAATCAGTTTGAATGCTGACTCACCTACATCTTTAGTTATGGGAAAACAGGAACCAGAAACGAGAAGGCTGCTAGGTCACTCTTACCTGCTCTGCCATTCAAATACTGACCTAACTTTGGCTTCAGCTCAACTTTCCTGCTCCTATTATTCCAGAGAATAGGTCTGCCTATTTCAGAATCAGGATTAATATCACTGGCATATGCTGTGAAATTTGTTAACTCTGTGGCAGCAGTACAATGCAAAACATGATAAATATAGAAAAAAACTAATTACAGTAATTATACATGTATCTTAATTAATTAAGTAGTGTAAAAACAGAAATTTAAAAAATATTGAGGTTCACTGTCCATTTAGAAATCAGATGTCAGATGGGAAGAAGCTGTTCCTGAATCTTTGACTGTGTGCCATCAGGCTCCTGTACCTCCTTCCTGATGGTAACAATAAGAAGAGGGCATGTCCTGGGTAGTGGGGGTGTGTTCCTGGGGCACCGCTCCTCACAGATGTCTTGGATACGACGGAGGCTAGCATCCCTGATGGAGCTGACTAATTTTGCAACTTTCTTCGATCCTGTGCAGTAGACCCCCTCCCATACCGGCTGGCGATGCAGCCAGTCAGAAAGCTCTCCACGGTACATCTGTAGAGGCTTATGAGACAAACCAAGTCTCCTCAGACTCCTAATGAAATATAATTCTGTCTTGCCTCCTTTATAGGGGCATCAATATGTTGTTACCAGGTTAGATCCTCAGATATACTGACACCCAGGAACTTGAAATTGCTCACTCCGTCCACTTCTGATCCCTCTGAGGGTTGGTTTGTGTTTCCTCATCTTA
The DNA here is from genome assembly GCF_048418815.1 of Hemitrygon akajei. Taxonomy (NCBI): domain Eukaryota; kingdom Metazoa; phylum Chordata; class Chondrichthyes; order Myliobatiformes; family Dasyatidae; genus Hemitrygon; species Hemitrygon akajei. The sequence continues at coordinate 158,855,994 of NC_133130.1, read as the reverse complement.
CCCTTCTCGAAGTCCACAGTCAGCTGTTTGGTCTTACTGACAGAGTGCAAGGTTGTTCAGCCTTGAATGTATCCAGTGATACGGCATCCACAACCCTCTGCAACAGACAGAAGAAATTTCTTCCAGCTCAGAAACTGTGGCCCTTTGTCCCCTTGAGGTGAATCTCTCCCGGCATCCAGTTTTCAAATGCAGTTCTATCAAGGCAAGTGATCTAATCAGCAGCACCAACACAACCCTGCTGTTGGTATATTGTGGAAACTGACTGGACTGTGAGGTCCCAATGAACAATCCAATTGTCATGGTAACAAGGTGACATGTGTACTCTCTTCCAAATACTCTTTATCCAAACAAGAGGACTCTGTAGTGCTTTTGTGGACACATGCAATTACCTTGTACAGAGCTGGCCTGGTCTTAAAGCCATGAAGAAGGTCACACGTGCAGTCACCCATAAAGTTATATCTCTTGGTTTAGTGTGTTTTAGACTGTGTGCTACCTGAAGGCATTCTTAGCCTTCTCCTTTCCCACGTGGACATTACTCTCACCCTAGGATGCAGACTGTACTCATTACACAAGTAAAATCACAAGGACTCCCAACTAAACCATACCAGCCCATTCCATCCAATCACTTCCGATACACACTCAGTGGCCACTTTATTAGGAACACCTGTACATCTTGTTGCACAACAGTCTCTAGAGTTTACAGACTATAGTGCAAAAAAAACACCACCAAAAAAATCCTGTGAGCATCAGTTCTGTGGGTGAAAATGTCTTGTTAATGAGAGAGGTCAGGGGAGAATGGCCAGACTGGTTCAAGCTGACAGGACAGGTGAGAGTAAGTCAAATAACCACACGTTACAACTGGAGCGTGTGCTGAACGTGTAAAACATCAAACACTGAAGTGGATGGGCTGGAGCAGCAGAAGACACAAACACACTCAGTGGCCACGCGGTACATTAGGTACACGCGGTATCAAAGTGGCCAATATGTGTATGCAATCATACCCGACTCCCGACCCTCCCCGATTCCCACATCCACATTTTCTGTGCCCAGCATCCCAGTCTATCTCTCTTTGTCTTCAGGCTTTCGACTGATCACTTTCAAAAAGGGTCTGCATGTGTTGTAAGTAGGGAGCCACTGAACTTTAAAACTAACTTTGTAATGAATGTTTCTCAATGACTAAACTTTGCCTAATATTTAATTACTGCTTTTATTTCTTCCAGTTCCATAAGTGACATTTAACAAAATGTCTTTCACTGAATTATACCAAAAGTATGTTAAAAAAAAGACTTCACTAGTCCACATTATCATTAGCAAGCCATCTCCTTCCTTTGCAATGACGCCCATTGTCATGGCCACTCAATGGAGCAGCCAGTCATCCTTACCTCAGGGGGGAACACATTGCTTGTTGGATCAGAAATCTGTGGGCTCAAGTCTCACTTAAGCACCGATTCTAACTCTCCCAGTGACAACAATGAGACATGGAGCCTTGGTGCTGAGGAAAAGTCCCCGGGAGGCAGGGCACATTAAGGAGGTCATTTCTTATGGGCCACTGCTGAGAGTCAGGGGTCAAGATTGTTTAATGTCTTTTCCAGGACACAAATGTAATTGTTAGTCTGGATCCAATGTAATATATCTAATAATTTTGTCTCATCCCTTATGGGCAGTGTGTATGTGCATTATTCCTTTAATCTTGGGTCCTCTACCAGAGGCCTAGGAGCTTGAGAGTTCTGCACAGTGCCCTTGCTGTTCCTAGTAGTCCGCTCTCCCAGTCCAGGTGTCACAGCTCCAAGTGCTCCTATCACACTGGGATTAGCCTTCCACGTCCTCTCGATCTGCTCTTTCAAGCCCCGGTATTTCTCCAGCTTCCCAAGTTCTTTCTTTCTGATGTCACTGTCATTCGGGATTGCCACATGTACTACTGTTGCGTTCTTCTGTTCCTTGTCCAGTATTACCTTGTCTGGTTGGTTGGCCAGTACCTGCTTATTGGTCTGTATTTGGAAGTCCCACAGGGTCTTAGCTCTGTCTTTCTCCACTACCTTCTTGGGTGTTTCCCATTTGGACTTGGCAGTGTCCAATCCATACTCAGCACGGATGTTCCTGTCACAATTCCTGCAACTTGGTTGTGCCGTTCAGTGTTTACAGTCCCTACTTGCATCTTGCACCTTGCTACGATGTGCTGGATGGTTTCGGGGGATTCCTTGCACAGTCTGCATCGTGGGTCTTGTCTGGTGTGAAAGACCCCTGCTTCGATTGCTATTGTGCTCAGCGTCTGTTCTGGTGCAGCCATGAGCAGTGCCTCTGTGCCGTCCCTCAGCCCTGCCACTTCCACCCATTGGTCAGACTTTCTTATGCCAGCCACCTCTGATACCTGGCAATGGAACATCCCATGCAGTGGCTTGTCCTGCCATGGCCTCTGGTCCTCTGGCTCTGCTTCACCCACTTCCATTTCCATATCCCCTGTCAGCTGTCTGAGGTATTCTCCTAGCAAGTCATCCTGAGGGGCCATCTTTCTGACATGCTCATGGATATTTCACATTTCTTCCAGAACTGTGGCCTTGCACTTCCAGCAGGTGTACAGTCGCTCGACGTTGGACCTTGGGCGGAATCTTCCATGTGTTATTAGTAGTTTCTGGGTCTTGATGTCAGCAACTTCCAGTTCATTCCTTCCTTGGCCAGCATACTATTGCAGCTGGTATCTGATGACTGGTAGGGCCTGACCTCGGGCAGGGTGGCATATCTATAGATAGATAGATATATATACATATACACACACACGTTTTACAGTACCTATAAAAAGTATTCAAGTATTCACACCCCCTTGGAAGTTTATATGTTTTATTCTTTTACAACATCAAATCACACTGGATTTAATTTGGCTTTTTTTTGACACTGATCAACAGAAAAAGACTCTTTGATGTCACAGTGAAAACAGATCTCTACAAGGAGATCTAAATTAATCACAAGTATAAAACACAAAATAATTGATTGCATATGTATTCACCCTCTTTAATATGCTCACCAAAGCAGCCAATTGTTTTTAGAAGTCAGATAATTAGTTAAGGTGTCCTAGCTATATATAAACTTGTGTGCAGTCAAGGTGTTTCAATTGATTGTAGTAAAAATGCACCTGTATCTGGAAGGTCCAACTGCTGGTGAGTCAGTATCCTGGCAAAAACTGCACCGTGAAGACAAATGAACACTCCAAGCAACTCTGTGAAAAGGTTATTGAAAAGCACAAGCCAGGAGATGTTTCCAAGTCACTGAATATCCCTTGGAGTACAGTCAAGTCAATCATCAAGGAATGGAAAGAATATGGTTCAGTTGTAAATCTACCTAGAGCAGGCCATCCTTAAAAACTGAGTGACCATGCAAGAAGGGGACTAGTGAGGGAGGCCACCAAGAGACCAATGACAGTTCTGGAGGAGTTACAAGCTCCAGTGGCTGAGATGGGGGAGACTGTGCATACAACAATTCTTGTCTGGGTGCTTCACCAGTCACAGCTTTATGGGAGAGTAGCAAAGAGAAAGTTGAAAAAAACTCACATGAAATCTCAGCTAGAGTTTGCTAGAAGGCACATAGGAGACTCTGAAGTCAGCTGGAAGAAGGTTCTATGGTCTGATTAAACCAAAATTCTTGACCATCAAACTAAACACTACACATCATCAAAAACACACCATCCTTACCGTGAAACATGGTGGTGGCTGCATCATGCTGTGGGGATGCTTCACTGTAGCAGGCCCTGGAAGGCTTGTGAAAGTAGAGGGTAAAATAAATGCAGCAAAATACAGGGAAACCCTGGAGGAAAACCTGATGCAGTCTGCAAGAGAACTGCGACTTGGGAGAAGATTTGTTTTCCAGCAAGACAATGACCCCAAGCATAAAGCCAAAGCTATACAGGAATGGCTTTAAAACAACAAACTTAATGTCCTGGAGTGACCAAGTCAGAGTCCAGGCCTCAATCCAATTCAGAATTTATGGCTGGAGTTGAAAAGGGTTGTTTGCTCATGATCCCCATGCAATCTTACAGAGCTTGACTAGTTTTGTAAAGAATAGTGGGGAAACATTGCAGTGTCCAGATGTATAAAGCTGGTAGAGACCTATCCACACAGACTCAAGGTTGTAACTGCTGCCAAAGGTGCATCTACTAAATACTGACTTGCAGGGGGTGAATGCTTACACAATCAATATTTTCTGGTTTTTATTTGTAATTAATTTAGATCACTTTGTAGAGATCTGTTTTCACTTCGACACAAAAGAGTATTTTGCTGTTGATCAGTGTAAAAAAAAAAGCCAAATTAAATCCACTGTGATTCAATGTAAAACAATAAAACATGAAAACTTTCAAGGGTGGTGAATACTTTTTATAGGCATTGTATATGAGAGCATACTAATATATTACACCATGGTATGGAAACTGCACTGTGCTGGACAGGAGGACTCTACAATGGGTACTTAAAACTGCCCACACAGACTCAAGAATGTAATTGCTGCCAAAGGTGCATCTACTAAATACTGACTTGAAGGAGGTGAGTAAATGTGCGATCAATTATTTTGTGTTTAATAACTTAAATAAATTTAGACCAATTTGTAAAAAAAAATTTCACTTTGACACGAAAGTCTTTTCTGTTGATTAGTGTCAAAAAATACAATAAAATCAGTAGAAATACGTAAGATAGCTTACACACATAGATTGCTTAAATGTGCATAAAGTGAAGTCAGGTGCAGGAGTGTCTGTACAAAAGGGTGGCTCTGACAGGAAATGATAAAGTAGTAGTGGAGGGGTAGGTTAGTGGGTGGAGGTGTTGATGGGCTTTACTGCTTGGTGAAAGTAACTGTTTTGAGTCAGGTGGTTCTGCCGTGGATGCTACGTAGCCTCCTCCCTGATGGGAGTGAGACAAACAGTCCATGAGCAGGGTGGGTAGGATTCTTAATGATGTTATTGACCCTTTCTCAGCACCTTTATATACACATGTCCTTGATGGTGGGTTGGCTGATGCCACTGATGTGTTAGGCAGTTTTGACTCCCCGTTGTAGAGACCTCCTGTCCGCCAGTGTAGTTTCCGTACTAAACAGTGATAAAGCACGTTAGGATGTTCTCTACTGCACATCATTAGAAGGTTGCAAGTACTGAAATGCATAGTCCAGCTCTCTTCAGCGTCCTCAGAAAGTCCAGACGTTGATAAGCTTTCGAAATTACACAGGATGTGTTCAAGGACCATGATATGTGTGAGATGGGCACTCACAGGAGTTTGAAACTGCTTTCTGCCAATGTAAGGAGGGGCGTGAGTGGTGCAGGTTCTCCTGAATCAATAACCATCTCCATTGTCTTGTGGACATTCAGGAAGCGGTTATTTGCCTGGCCCCAGGCCTCGGGCTCTTCCACCTCCTATTACCAAATTAAACATTCATCCTCTCTACCGCTGTTACACATAAACCATCAGTAAAATGCAATCCAGCAATTTACTAATTCTTAAAACTGCAACCTCTACCACCTAGAAGAACCTGGATAGTAGGTGTAAAGAACACAACCTGGAGCAGTTGTCATTCGGTGAGATATTAAACCAGGCTCTCTAAAGCAATCATAAATTACTTGACTGCTGTTTTTCTCAGTGTTCTGGCTAATATCTCTTCCTTTACCCACTTTACCAAATAATATCAATCTCAATTAATATTGCACCATTAATGTAGCAGATTGGTTCCTTAAGGTTGTTAAAGCCAGGGGTGGTCGTGGGGACAAGCTCCCACTACCTATTAAATGCTCCCAATGGCGTGCGTCTCAACTAGCCTCGGACAAACAGGTCCAGCAGAACTGCTTCTACTAACAAGAGAAGGGGCAAAGGCAGATTAATGGCGCCTTAAAACCAGTCGCTTCAGGCAGATGGGGCTTGTCAGTCGTGGTTGGCAGCTCATCTAGGAGAAGGAAAACTGATCTCAAACCTCCACTACCATGTGGCTATACCCACTCATGGGGAAGGCTTTGGGAGTAAACCTGGAGGGAAAAATTCACAACTGGAGTCCCTAAGGCAGTCCTATGTTGAGTTTAATGCTGACTGGCAACTCCTGTGACACTGCTGGTACCAAACTGTATCCATCTCTGGCGCTCCTTTGGGTTCATCAGATGCATGGAGAGGGGGAGCTTGCTATATGGACAACAGCGTGCTTTTGATATCATACTGCCCAGCTTGCCTATCTAGAGAGCTAGGATACAACATCCATGGTTGTCCCTGACTGAAGAAGGTCTCGCTCAATGTAACAGAAAATATTTTATGTAGCACTCTCAGAAAAATTCACAATAAGCATGGTTGTGTTAGGACAGAAGCTTGATTAATTAAGTAGTATTAAGGTGTGTCCTACCGGTAGAAAGAGATTTAGGAAAGGAATTCCATGTGTGTGACTTGCAGATAGTTGGTTTACAATTTCTGCAATTTATGTAAACCTTTTCTACTCCCACTTTGGTAAAGTGCAGTGCCCAGAACTGACAGAAGGTCAAGTCAAGTCAAGTTTATTATAATGCCAGTTGCAGCTAAATCAATGTTTACACAGATCCTTGATATTGTTCTCAAAACCTCCATTTATAGAGCACAGGTGTGATTTATCTTGTAACCACTTTATGAGGATTTTTACAGACCTGGTGCAGGTGAAATGTTCTTAAGTTTATTATCGAAGTAGTTACTGTATATGTCACCATATACAACCCTGAAGTTCGACCGTAACACTGACATTCCAGATACTGCCTGACCCGCTGAGTTCTCCCAACAGTTCGTGATTTTAAAAAGCATTTGTAGAATTTCAATCACGTTCCCCTTCCGAGCAACACACACAAAATGCTGGAGGAACTCAGCAGGCCAGGCAGCATCTATGGAAAAAAAGTACAGTCGACGTTTTGAGCCGAAACCCTTCGGCGGGACTGGAGGAAAAAAAAGTGAGTAGTAGACTTGAAAGGGAAGGAGAGGGGAGAGTGACCCCTCCCGTGTTTTTCTCTTTAGCTTTATTTTTTTTGTAATTTTTTTTTTATTGAAGTTCATCATCAAACAAACATTTCTATAAGATGTATTTCAGACATTGTACATATATATCATATAATCATATATATCACAAATCTCCACAAAGTACTTATCTGAGGTATACACTTATAGAAAAGAGTGGAAAGAAAAAACAAGCAAAAGGAAAGAACTATGTATAAGCAGGGAGTGATTTTTTTTACAGCAGATTCATTGATTTGTGAGAATAAAATCAGGTGTATAAGGCATTATGTAGTTAAACCATTTTCCCCAGTATGAATCAAATTGTTCCAGCTTATGGTTAACAGATGCTGTTATCTTCTCCATTTTGTAAATGTCCATTGTAATTTCCATCCATGTATTTAAAGCTGGGCTCTCCTGTGATAACCATTTCCTAGTAAGAGTCTTTTTACCAGCCACCAACAGTATATTCATTAAATATTTATCTCTTTTCAACCATTCTTGAGGTATATATCCAAAATAGATGGTCTTACTCTCTAACGAGTGCACCTACCCGGCTTCACATTCCCCATCTTGCCATCACTCAGCAAACTGGGCAACACTTGTGCCAAAGGCTGCAGTTCACCCCTCAGAAGTACACACCCACCTCACAGGGTTCCCTAGCGCATCAAGGAAACCCGCTATGCGAGTAACGCCGGATTATCGGAGTTTTGCCGGACCATCCTTATAGGTGATGAAACGTCGGCGGTTCCTTTCCCAACGCCACGCTGCTCGACCCACTGTCCCTGACTCTCCATCATCGGTTGTCCATCGACTCCGCCCACCGAACTCTGACGTCACTAAAGGAGTTCCCCCCCTCCCTCCGCTCGACTTTCGAGCCTGCAGTGACGACGTGTCCGATATGACATCAGCGCGTTGACGTATTACATCGTGTGACGTTACGCTCTCCGTCGACGGGAGAAGGCAGAGAGCGGAACCGGGAGCGGCGGACGACGCCGAGCCGCTTTGCCCGCGGTTATCATGCCGAGCTCGGAGGACCCCAACGCGGGGCCTGGGAGCGAGGATGCGAGCGGAGCCGGTCCCAGGCAGGCCGACGCGGACGAGATGACGTGGTGGTATCGCTGGCTGTGCCGGATGGCGGCCGTGATCGGTGGGGTGTGTGAGTACTGGGCCTGCTTGTCGGGCGGAACTGTGATCCGGTAGCGGTACCAGAGACCGGGTGTCTGGCCAGGAGTCAAAGAAAGAGCGAGGTGTTTCTGGGCTGGTTCGGGCCCCGGCTCCGAATGGGCTGGTCCAGCGGTACCTTTTGTTAGGGAGCAAGTGAGGAGTTGACCAGAATCCCTGTGCTTGGCGATGGAGATGATGAACGCTTGTGGTGTGGAAAAGTCGTTAGACCTGGATTGTATAAACAAAGCAAGAATACTTTAGTTTAATTCTGAATCGCTTATTTACATTGGGTCTCATTGCACTTGGGCATTTGACACTTTGGTGGAGTTAATGATTTTTTTTTAGTTAACGACAATGCTACACAACTGAGATAATTTGTAGATCTTCAGAGTCACCAGTTAAGCAGTAGCATTCCTCACTCTTGTAAAAAGGTTGCAACCTGGTGCTTGCTATGGTGGGAGCTGCAGCTACTTTTTGCTGGCAAATGTGATTGTTTAAATAAGCAAGAGAAAGGCTGCGGATGCTGGAAATCCAAAGCAACGCGTGCAAGATGCTGGAGGAACTCTGCAAGCCAGGCAGCATCTATGGAAAAGAGTACAGTCCACCTTTCTGGCTGAAACTTGGATGACACTGGCGGGAAGTTGTTCTAATTTTTAAAAGGCAAAGGAATTTGCTTACGAAGACGCTGAGGGCGATTGGTCAAGAGGGGGAATGGATGCGATGTTAGTGCTTGCTCAGGAGTATGATTACTATTAGCCGGGCTGCTTTTAGAGAAATTATTTTAGCCAGCTGTGACGGTGGTGTGAATAAATGGATTGGACTTGTATTGACCCTAAGAAGACCTGTCATTAAAGGGTCAAATGGCTGCCCGTTGGGAGATGTGTGTGCGGGGTGGGGGGGGGGGGGAGTGAAGAAAAGTGTCTGTTGGTGTCAGCATGTGAGACTGACCTTTGTACAGTACCTCTGAATCAGTCATTGATTTTAACCACAGAACCGAGGTGCTGAAGTGACACCTGTAATTGTGTTTGGAACTGCTGCTGTCACACTAATCCTGGCTCTTTTTGTGCAAACGTTGCATAACAGAGGGATAACTATGGAATTTGTTAGCCCAGTCACAGTGCTGGGCTCTTGCACAAAGGAATCTCCAATTATGTGGGAAGATTTGACAGGTCCTGTCTGTCTCTGAAGCCCACCAGTGTGGAATAGTCACTTAGTGCTCCTGAATTTGGAAGTATAACACTTAAATTAGTGGGCTAGTGTTCCAGTAAAGTCATTGGTTTCAGCTCTAGCTGTTTGATACATAAATACCTTGCACTCGATTAACACTTGACTGAAATCCTAGAAAGGAAAGAACATGAGATTCTGCAGATGCTGAAATCCAGATTAAGATGCACAAAATGCTGGACTGATGCTGGATCTCAGCCTGAAACGACAACTCTCCATAGACACTGCTTAGCCTGCTGAGTTCCTCCAGCTTTTTGTGTGTGTCACGAGGGAAGGAGAGCCTGTGGTGGTGGGCAGGCTGTAACATGACAAGAATGTGTTGGATTTGGGGAGAGGCAGCTGGAGTGGCGATCACTTTTACATTGGTGTATTGAGGCCTGATACCATGGTCTGTGATACATAAGCTTCAGGACAAGCAGGTCGTGCATATTTAACAAGAAGTTTTTCTATAATTCAATAGGGTAATTGGATCCAAAAGTGTACAGAGAAAAATTAGATGGATTTTGCCATCTAGATAGGAAAGATTTCTCCTTTCTTTCTTAAGCCTTTTTGAGTTCTGTAACCCACATTAAAAGTATTGAACGTTTTTCTTGTTATTTGGTGAATTAAGTACAATGCATGCCACTTGAGTTTGTGTTTGAGACTTGTATTCTACCTACGTTGAAGTGCTGGCATATTCCTTCCTCATGAACTTAGTTAGTTTCCCCTTAAAAGAAGCCAGTCTTACAGGCCTTGAAATCAAAGTTCAAAGTACATGTTATACAACCATGAGATTTGTCTTCTATCAGGCAGCCATGGATCAAAGAAACCCAGAAGAACCCATTTTTAAAGAAAAGACTGTCGAACCCCAATGGAAAGAGGGAAAAATAGGTGCAAGCGAAGTGTTCTGAGCTGAAGTCCACAAAAGAGAGTCCAAGAGCTGATTAAATGACACAGAGCAGCAAGCTGAACCAGCCCATCTCTCTCCTCAGTCCCCAGCACCCTGACCTTTTCAGTCTGGCTTGGTGCCTAAATCATCGGGCTCAGTCGCCTTGATGCACTCTGGGGCTTGGACCCCATCTCCTCGATTTGGCCTGTACCCGACCTTTTCAGATTCGGCCCATTAAATTGATCGAACGTCGGGTCTCTCTGGCTCTCGGTGATGGGCCTGCTGCCTCGCCTTGGTTCTGTCACATTGGATTGCCTCCAAGTCCAAGGGGAAGTAGCAGGCTATTGCTTCCAATGATCGTTTGGCAGAGACAGATTAACAAAGTATTTGACTGCTTTCTCAGCGCCATCCGAAACGGGAAATTCAAGGAGGCACTGTCTGGCAGTGTGACCATGATGTAATGTGGCTAACGCAGCAGTTAAACAACATGCAGTGGAAGCTCGGGTTGGTTGGTTAGTGCGAGGTTTGTGGTGTTCTGAACAACTGGGAAAACTCCAGCAGAACCAATGGATTTTTAAAGTCCAACAGTTAAATCCACTTGAACAACTCCTAGTGTAGAGTTGCAAACTTCACCACTCCAAGCAGGTACTGGTATTGATTTAGTAAAGATCATACTGGATGAATTCTCGGGTTCTTCTCACTCTGCAGTGATTGGTTACACTTCATATTTGTTATGCACGTAAATGCACTGGATAGTGGACGAGAATTACCACACTGGACTATCCATAACCCATACAGAACTGCCAGTAACAGCTTCTCCTTGCCTGTGTTATCTTTGCCCATCAAACACCAGCTGTTGGACATGCTTGCTTCCTGCAATGCCTCTGCATATGTGGCTTCAATTATCACAGAGCTCTGCCCCTCCCTCTCTCCCAGATCCTTTCTGTGGAAGAAGATTGACCAAAGATAATTCAGCATGTTCTGTATGTGACAGCAGAGTGCGATGCATTTGTCTATTTCCCAATCACCGTGTTGCTACAAATATGATTTTTTAATCATTTTAATCTCGGGATAAGATGGCAGCGTCAACGCAACCAGATGGGATCTGATCTGTTTCATTCCGGCTGTGAGACTTGTGATCCAGGCCATGACTGACGGGGTGATGCTGGAGCTGCCAGAGATGAGAAAAGCAGGTTGAAGGCTGAGTGAGCACTTTCTGGGTTTAAGGTTGTGTAAGAAAGGCAGATTGCATCTGTTAAATACTGTTTGTTACCTCAGAGGCTTGCATTTCAACCAGTGGTGCACTTGTGAAGTGTTTGTACTGCTGAGAGGGGTTGTAAATACCAATCGCTCACAAACGGCTAGCCGCATGTGAAGGTGGTGGAAAGACGTGCAGAAGAAATGCTCCTGCTTTTCGTGATAATGTGGTGGAAGTTTTTGCATTTGCCAGTGAAACAGACAGGGCTGTAATTTAAGGTCTCTTCTGTATGAGCTCACCTCTAGTGATGTACCCACGTTATGGGGCATCTGTGGCATTTGAGCCCACGACCTGAGTCACTGAGTTTGGGGGGTGGGGGGGGGTCGGGGATCATGCACCGAATTGGAGCAAAGCTTTCTGTGGTGCATCTTAAACTAAGCACATCCGAGAGGAAAGTGTGGAGAATATTTGCATTTGGAGGTTACGTGCTCCGATAAAGTCCAGTGGGGCGCCAGATGTTGGATCTGTTTTGTAATTCCAGTCGCAACTGAGCCACTCCTGTCCTGTTTTCTTTTACAGCGTGTGCAATTGCTGGAGTGTGGAACTGTGTAACAATCAATCCCCTCAACATCGCAGCTGGGGTCTGGATGGTGTAAGTACCTGCAAACAGCAGGTGTGATGGGCATACTTCAAAGTCTTGCTTTGGGAATGGTGGTAATTTTTGAGCTTGTTTTAACCCTCCCGTGGGGAAACCATCGATCAGATTGGTCAACTTGGCTAATGAAAAATCAGTCAGTGTGCCAAAGAGCAAAATGGAAGTTCTCCAGGCCCTGCTTCAGAGCTGGGCTCTTTTGGTCCCTTTCTCTGTACATTATACTCACTTGACTAAGCCATTGGTTTCACTTTCTTCCACACCATCTTTCAATCCCGAGCCTTATCCCCGGTCATGTTTGCCATCTGAATTTATAGTCAGAACACATTAAAAAATAATACATGCAAAGAGCCCAAAGGGGTTTGTTTTGTACATTGTAGATGTGTCCTTTTAATAGTTTGCCTGAGTTTTGTTTGAGCCCTGTGTCTCTTTTGCACAGAGGACATTTTTAATGTAAAGTCTTGCCAAAGTGTTTTGCCTCAAGTATCTTAGATTGATTTCCCCATCAGGGTAAAGGTGATGTGTTGCAGAAAAGTTTGATACCTGTATTGAAATCTGTCATCACTCAGTGCACAAGATGTGGAAAGATCACGTAACTGCATTAGAGCCCTGTCTATCCTAGCTGCAAGAACAAGAATAAAGGTCACTCAGGCCTTTCAGTGTCCTGACTGCCCAGCTATGTTTGAATAAATATTGCATTCTGTATGCTGAATTAGTTCAAATGTTTCACACACTTTGACTATAGACTTGCTCTTATTTTCTGCATTACATTGAAACAGACCATTCATCCAACATACATATTACATTCCACACACGTATGGCCTGTCCTTAAGCTCGTTTATTATCATATTCACTGGTTCCTTTCTCCATTACGTAGCTAGCTCCTCTGCCCTGGAACCTGGGGTATTTTCTTCAAATATTCCTGTTGTGCTTTCTAAATACGTAATATATTTTGGAAAGAACTCGGAAAATGTGTAGCTCGGGAGTTTGATGGTTGGGTCGAGTTGTTCTCCGACCTTGGCAATCCATTTGCAAATGTTTCGTCACCATACGAGAAGACATCAGTGCGCTGTTTACTTGCGGAGTGTCCTCCAAATGCTTGGCCTTTATATACTTACCAGTTGATCAGCTGTCCTCATGGAAACTCAATTGTGACGCAAGAGAATTGCTGGACGCCTGCCTTTCCACAAACAATTCTATAAAGCTCGATCCCATTAATAAACCAATGCAGGCAAAATTCCAGATTACGCAGAGTTCTCCATGCTCCCTGCGTCACAATTGAGTTTCCGTAGTGACGACCAATCAACTGATAAGTTTATAAAGGCCGAGCATTCGGAGGAAACACCACAAGTAAACTGCGCACTGATGATGTCTCCTCGTATGATGACGAAACAGATTGCCAAGATTGGAGAACACCTCAACCCAACTTTTTATTCTTAAGATATGATCTAAAGCATATTTTAATGGTAATTTGCAAAGTGTTGTATATCTATTTTGTGCAGTAAAGTTTCCATTTTATTTTTTGACCTGCAGGCTGAATGCATTTATCCTTTTTATATGTGAAGCTCCCTTCTGCTGCCAGTTTATCGAGTTTGCAAATGCAGTGTCTGCAAGAGCTGATAAGCTCCGCTACTGGCAGAAAGCTGTCTTCTATTGTGGGTAAGTGCAGTGACAGTGACCCACAGAGGTTTGTTTTGCTCAGTGCTGTTAGGGTTCTTTACTGTATGGTCGGTGAGCCGGTGGCCAGCGAGAGCAGTTTATTACTGTCTGGATATGTAATAATGCACGGTGGTTCCGGGTAGATAGCTGGCAGGGGCCGGGCAGATTGCCCTGGGCAGGGTTACATGTCATCTTGCCAGTTGCATTTACAAAACCTGCCAATATGCAGTCTTGTTCACACAGCTCAGAAACCATCTGAAGGGACTGAGGTGATCGGCTTTCGTAATCTGACTATAAATTTAGAAATTGTGAAATCTGCCTCCGTGTCTGGTTCATATAGATGAAAAGGGTAAAGACCCCTTCTGTCAAAAGATCAAAAAGTAAAGATCTCGGGGAATAGTGCATACTCAAAGCCTATGCGCTGTACCAAGTCCTTGAGGAACTTTATTAGCCTTTGTTGGGTGTGGAAAGTTAAATAATCATCATGATCCACCTCTCATCAATTATTTATCCAGCTTTGTTCCATGTGCTTCGCCCTTGTGGGTAAATTTGTTTTGTATGATACATTTCAGAACATTCTGGAAATCCATGCACAACGCATTGCCTGTATATCCCCTCGTCAATTCTGTCATTATCTTTTGAAATTGATTAAATTCATTTTCCCCTTAACAATCTGTTCTGGCTTCCCTAAACTCTTTTCCCATGGGGTCTTGTTCCAGATCATTGTGTGTAAAAGCTTTCCCACCACTGGGTAGTTGCCAGGCTTCCCCAGATTGAGGGAGTTCAGTTGCTTTTCTACTTGGACCCATTTCTAAAGAATCCAGTCCTTCTCCCCCCCCCCCCACTGACCACCACAACTTCTTTGAAATGAGAAACTAACTTGATTTCCCTTTCCTGATTTAGGTAAGGATCTCCTGCATGAACCACCAAAGTTTCTATATCCACAGATGCTGCCTGACCCTCTAAATGTTTCCACCACTTTCTATTTTCAATATTCTAACACTTACAGGTTGTTTTTGATTTTCAAAACATATCTTTGGATGTGTTAAAGATTTCCCCTGATTTTTCCCAATCCTGTTACTGGCTTCCAGAATATTAAGTGTATCTTTATTTTTCTCTTCCCCCAGGATGGCAATTTTCCCCATTTTCCTGAGCTTTTCATTCACTACATTGTTTGGGAATGGAATTGCTTTTGCTTCAGGTGTGCTTTATGGACTTGCATCACTTGGAAAAAAGTGAGTTTTCACTTAAGTACTCTTAGTGTGTTTGATCCTTATTTAAGGACAGATTGGAGATGATTGAAGCAGGATTGAGGTGACTGTAATTCTAAAATGACTTGGTAGAGTCTCATGCCTGCTATTTTTTCTTTTAAAGATTGGAGTGTAGCACGATGGGTGCAGTTGATTAATGTTATCACTGAGTAGTTGAGTTTGAGTGTTCATCTGGATACCCTAAAAATTCAGTGGTCTATCTATAAAGCTGCCTTTATGATAGGTGACAGGCAAGAATAAGCACAATTACTGATCTTGCCAAAGGGTCTTGGCCTGAAACATTGACTGTACTCTTTTCCGTAGATGCTGCCTGGCCTGCTGAGTTCCTCCAGCATTTTGAGTGTGTTGCTTGGACTTCCAGCGTCTGCAAATTTTCTCTTGTTTGTGATTGAATTACCGATCAGTTTCAAAAGTCCAAAATGCAATAAACTCCTTTGGAAAAGGATTGCATATCTAGCAAACTGAGAGGAAAACATTAACATTACATGTTTGCTCCTGCTCAGTTGTAGCAATAAACCTTCAAGTTCTTCCCAGAATTTGTGGTGATACCCATCTTTAGTACAACACACACAAAATACAGGAGGAACTCTGAGGGATGAAGCAAAGAGCTGGGAAGTTGGTGAAGGAGAGAAAGTGCTGAAGAAAGGGAGTAATCTGATAGGAGAGGACAAATATTAATGTTTTGTTACGTAACATGTTCTACTTCAACACATCATTGTTTTTATTAGTGATAATCCAAAACAAATCTTTGGATGATATTCCTCACGTTAAATAGCAACTGATGGTTGTATGGCTGAAGGTGACTGGGATTGACATTATACGTGTCTATAATGTAAGTGCCTTCCCCCGATTCATTTTACACAACCATTGGTTCCTAGAAGCTTTGCTATATTTTAGACCTGGTTTGTTATGGGAGGTACAAGTTGAGAATGAAATGATAATTGATTTATTTAAATAGACTGTAGCCAAATAGATTCTGCTGTAACACACACAAAATCCCGGTGGAACACAGCAAGCCAGGCAGCATCTATAGGAAGAAGTACAATCAACATTTTGGGCCGAGGCCCTTCGTCAGGACTAATGGAAAAACGAGATTTGGGAGGGGGAGGAGGAGACTTGAAATGATAGGAGAAGACAGGAGGGGGAGGGATGAAGCTAAGAGCTGGGAAGTTGATTGGCAAAAGGGATACAAGGCTGGAGAAGGGGGAGTATCATAGGATGGAAGGCCTTGGAAGAAAGAAAGGGGAGGGGAGCACTAGAGGAAGATGGAGAACAGGCAAGGAGTTATTGTGAGAGGGAAAGAGAGGGAAAAAAAAAAGATTCTGCTGTAATTACTTTTTTTTTGAGCCGTGCTGTTTTGGGACTACAGTAAGAAACAGACAAAAAGAACCCAACCGTGGCTGACATTGCCATTGTATTGCTTTTAATCTGATAAATGCATACGTGTCCGCATGAGATTCAGCCGATGCCGGCAGTCCAAACTGAGGTGCACAAAATGCTGGAGGAGCTGAACAGGTCAGGCCTGATGAAGTGTCTCAGCCTAGAAGGTTGGCTCTTCATTCCTCCCATATATGCTGCCTAACCTGCTGAGTTCCTCCAGGATTTTGTGTATAATAGCATAGGTTTGGTTGCAAATAAACTGTGGAATGACTTGCCTCAATAAAGTAGTTGAAAACTGCTATGGATTTGTGTTTGTGGTGTAAAGAGAACAGACTTTGGTCATTTTGGCTTGAACTCATTGGATCTCCTTAGTTCTGATGGGATAAAAATCAGTTGCTTTTACTTTACTATGTTTGATGTCTTATGTGAACACAGCATTAAATAAAGTTTTTTCTGAAGCTGAAAGACCCAAGGGTTCATAAGTCACCTGGACAAGATGAACTACACCCTAGGGTTCTAAAAGGGGTAGCAGTAGAGATTGTAGGGGCATTAGTAATGATCTTTCAAAAAAAAATCATTGGGCTCTGGCATGGTGCCAGAGGACAGGAAAATTGCAAATGTCACTCCACTCTTTAAGAAAGGAGGAAGGCAGCAGAAAGGGAATTGTAGACCAGTTGGCCTGACCTCAGTAATTGGGAAGATGTTGGAGTCAATTTCTTAAGAATGAGGTTATGAAGTTCTCGGTGATACAGGACAAGATAGGACAAAGTCCGCATGGTTTCCTTAAGGGAAAATCTTGCCTGATGAAACTGTTGGAATTCTTCGAGGGGATTATAAGTAGGTTAGATAAAGGGGATGCTGTGGATTTTGTTTATTTGGACTTTTGGAAGGCCTTTGACAAGGTGCCACATGTGAGGCTGCTCACCAAGAGCCCATGGTATTACAGGAAAGTTACTGGCATGCTTAGAGCATTGGCTGATTGGTAGGAGGCAGTGGGTGGGGATAAAAGTATCCTTTTCTGATTGGCTGCCGTTGACTAGTGGGGTTCCGCAGGGGCCACTTCTTTTTATGCTCTGTATCAATGATTGAGATGATAGATGGCTTTGTTGCCAAGTTTGTAGATGATGCAAAGATTGTTGGAGCGGCCAGTAGTGTTGAGGAAATGGGTAATCTGCAGAAGGACTTAGACAGATTAGGAGAATGGGCAAGAGAGTGGCAAATGTTAGAAAATGCTTGGTCACACACTTTGACAGTAGAAATAAATGAGGAGACTATTTTATAAATGGGGAGAAAATACAAAAATCTGAGATGCAAAGGGTCTTGGGAGTCCTTGTGCAGAACACCGTAAAGGTTAACTTGCAGGTAGAGTCAGTGGTGAGGAAGGCAAATGCAGTGTTAGCAATCATTTCAAGAGAACTAGAATACAAGATTAGGAATGTGATGCTACACCTTTATAAAGCACTGGTGAGGCATCACCTTGAGTATGGTGAATAGTTTTGGGCCCCTCAACTAAGAAAAGATGTGCTGGCATTGGAGAGGGTCCAGAGGAGGTTCACAAGGATGATTTTGGAAATGAAAGGGTTCTCATATGAGAAATGTTTGATAGCTCTGGGTCTGTACTCGCTGAAATTTAGAAGGATGATGGGGGAATCTCTTTGAAATCCTTTGAATGTTGAAAGGCCTAGACAGAGTAGATGTGGAAAGGATGTTTCCCATGGTAGGGGAGTCTAGGACAAGAGGGTACAGCCTCAGGATAGAAGGGTGTCCATTTAAAGCAGATGCGAACAGATTTCTTTAACCAAAGGGTGGTGAGTTTGTGGAATTTGTTACCACAGGCAGCTGTGGAGGCCAGCTCGTTGGGGTATTAAAGGCAGAGATTGATAGTTTCTTGATTGGACATGGCATCAAAGGTTATGGGGAGAAGGCCAGAGAATGGGGTTGAAAGGGATAAAAACTAGTAGGACTTAGAGTAAACAAGGCAAGACTCTTTCTGGTGGCAATTATACCACAGCCAGAAGACCCCTTTAACGATTGATACAAGAACAAGAAGTGAGATGAGAGGAAAAAATGTTTCGCTGTAACAGTTGGTTAGGATTTTTCATAATGAAGTTGGGTACAGATTCAATCAACTGTCAAGAATTGGATAAATATTTAAAGTAGAGAAAAGAAGAATGCAGTGAAAGATGGCTACATTCCATGTTAGAGTTGTCTGTTATTAGACCTGTGTTTTCTAATGGTGCCTTTCTCTCCTTCCTCTCCCCCATATGCTCTCCCCACCCCACCCCACCCCGCCCAAACCCCAAAGGGGCGATGCTATTTCGTATGCCAGGCTCAAGGACAGGAAAATGGCTGATGAGGAGAAGTTGACGGGAACTGTCACCAATGAGATGGCGATGCAGTAGAAGATACCGACTAGTTTTACCTCATTCAACTACAGATCAACAAACCAGCAGAACTTTATATTTATATACAATACATCCAATTTATACACTGCAGAGAGAGCCACTTCCATGGGCTCTTGGTTTGATGTGCAATCGATCCTTCAAAAGAATAGAATTTCTCCGCTCTTTCTAATAATGTAATTTTTATACCTTTGCTTCATTTATGAGGATATTGGTTTTCAAGCTTTGTTGAAACCTGCTGCTGACTCTAAATCACAGGAGTCTGACGGCTTGTTTGTACTTGTGATTATAGTTCAAATTATGTTGACTGCCTTGAGATGGTTGGTTTGAATGCAGCCCAGCAGTTGCTGCCGGGGGCAGTGCTCCACCCATTGTGATTGCTAGATTACAACATTAATAGGGTTCCGATCATTTCTCAATAGTACTGTTAGTTTATAAACTACAGTTTAATACAAACCCACCTTTTGCTGTTTAAATTCAGGCTTTTTTTTGGGATTTTCCTTCATTGGAAATGTAATGCACTATAAATCACTTCAAAAATGTTGTCTAAAGTAGAGTTCACTCACACTCTTGGCATAGTTGCCTCAAGTGTTCCAACACTCCTCATACAGAATTGCATCTTCTATAAGTTGGGTGAACCCCACAATGATGGGAGTAGCTGCTCAATAATCCTTGCATCCACTCTCACTTTTTTAAGATATTGATGACTCTCTGTACTGGTGCTGCTTCCTACCTTTGAACAGAGTCGAAGGTTTCATCTCCTTTTTGCTGGTTCCCATCCTGCTCTCGTCTTTATATGTTCCATCACTAAATGTTCCCTACCCTTGATTTGTCAATCTTTCAGGAGTTGCCTTAGCAAACGATACTCTGCAGATTTTCTCTTGTTTGTGATTGACTTACTACAGTTCTCATAAAAGGTGATTGGGCTCTCTCATAGGTGTTACCTGGCCTACTAGATATTGCTGTCATTTCCTGTTTGTTTCAGGATTGCAGCATCTACAGTATTTAATTACTGAAATTAGTGCTCCTTAGAGGAAAACGTTAATTTCGTGGTCACATGACATGCGGAAGTTTATGGGGAGGTCCTACTGTGACTGTGTAAGGATCACATGTAATTCCCAGTTAGGCTATTCAGAGCATGGTCACAAAATCCTTTATATTCTGCCGTCTCCATCTGGAGTATTGTTGGACGGTGGTGTACAGAAAAGAAGAAACACATGTGATCTTTAGAGAGCTGACTGAGTTCATGCTGGGAAAAGCAAATTTGGTTTGGCTGTGACACTGCCCGTAGTACAATAGCTGAAATGCTGTCCCTTTTGAGATAGTGGCCAACTGAGTGAAGTACAGGGCTTGGGAGCAAACATTTTTAGGAGAGAAAGGTAAAGCTGTTTTGAAACGAGCTTTGTTTTGATTCATTCATTCTGTAATTGTCGATCATGTGTGCTAAAGAATGTCTGTTTAACTTTTACCTGAGACAAAGCAGAGCCTGACTCTCAGTACAGACAGGTAAAGCTTTTAAGCTTCAGCTCCTCCATGACACAACTGGTAACAAAAGTTATTCAACATTGAGTGACTTTGTTCCACACGTCTGTTCTGCACTGGATGTCAGTAGTTCATTCAGACTTGCCACTAGGTGCTAACACTGCCACATATCCCTTTTAAACAAAGAGCAGTACTGCATGGATTACAGGTTCTTTGCTCACCACAATGCTCACCGGGCGGCTCCCAATTTCCTGCAATTGGCCCAAACTTCACCTTTTCATGTACCTATCCAGAAGCTTCTGAAATTATACTGTTGTATCTTGGTGTCTACCTGAAACTAAGCATTTTGTTTTGCATCAGCCATAAACCCTCTAGAGTAGATATTGCTGTCAGTTTTGTGAAGGTATTTCTTCTAGTCTCTATATCTCTTGGTCAATAATCACAGGACTACTGAGAGTCATCTATTGTGTCCTCTTTCACTAGTTTAAAAAAACAAACATATTTCTCAGAAACAAAGGGGAAACCTTAACAAGCAGCTTTGTGCTGTACTATCCTGAGCTTCCTTTCTTGGTCGTTTTGTATTATGGAGCCCAATGTTGCACATGTTCCTTCAACCTGAGCCTTAGTTTTGTCGAAACTCATCACACTTTGTTTCACTCAGTGCCCATTTTATTAGGAACACCTGTACACCTTGTTTATACGAGATCTAGTCAGCCAGTCATGTAGCAACAATTCAATGCATAGGAGCATGCAGACATAGTCAAGCAGTTTAATTGTTGTTCAGATCAAACATCAGAACGGGGAATAAATTTGATCCAAGTGACTTTGACCATGGAATGACTGTTGGTGCCAGACAGGGTGGTTTGAGTATGTCACAAACTGCTGATCTGGGGTTTTCATGCACAGCAGTCTCGAGAGTTTACAGGGATATCCAGTTAGTGAGAGTTCTGTGTTGAAAAATGCCTTGTTAATGAGAGGGGAGAAGCGAATGGTCATACTGACAGGAAGGTGTCAATAACTCAAATGACCACAAGTTGCAACAGCAATGTCAGAAGAGCTTCTCTGAATGCACAACCCATCAAACCCTGAAGACCACATGGGGTTCCACTCCTGTAGCTAATAATGTGGCCACTGGGTGTATACTGTAATCTTTGGGACGAGACCTCCATACTGACAGCAGCTTTTGCTCTGACGTCCTTTAGCAGAGCTATGAACACTGACCTCGGTTGTTGCTAAATATCCTTTCTGGGTGGGAGTCAAGTGTAACATTTATTGTTGCCTGATTAGTCACTGCCAGATTCACACCTCAGTTTTTAGTGCAATAATTCTTCTGAACATCACATTTCTGATTATCAAAGATGGTCATGACAAATGGGTTGGTACTGACTTTAGACCAGGCCATTTCAGAATGATTTGAAGTTATGTCTCTAGTCTTGGCCAATTCTTGGTCCCCTGTGGAGGGGATAAAATGAGCCAGTATCACTACTTCAACTCCTCAGCACTGCATATATTCCTTTCAGCCAGGGAATGGATGCCTTCCAAACGTGATACTTATCTTAATCCATTTCAAGACACACTTACGGCCTTGGGTAATAGAGAAGGGAATGTTGACCGGTTGAGTAATAACATATTGGTCATGGTCATATTCTGACTCTGCAGTAATTGGAAATGGATTAGAAATTGTTGCACATTTTAGTTTGTATTGGCATTGTTTACTTGGTATGTGTCTATTTAAATTTAAATACAATGGATATTTTATACATTTTGTCCATTTCTGACCATTTACTGTGAAATAAAAGACTTTACTGCACTATTTTTTAAGTGTTCTAGCTGCACAACACAGAAACAGGCTCTTCAATCTACTGTGTTGCTGGCCGTCTATCCAAACCAGCACTTAGTCCGTAAACTCCGTTAGGTGGTGATTGAAGTGCTAAGAGTAATTGATCTCCGACACCTTCACAGAGAGTGCATTCCCAATTTCAGCTCTCCCACGTTAAAAAGAAAATCCTCAGATCACCTCTAACCTCCTCAACTCTTGTGTTGGTCTCTATTCCCCTCAACTCTTGTGTTGGTCCCTATTCTGTGGAGGAATTTCTCACTATCCAGACGTTCTGTGCACTCATAATTTACTCCTCAACTTCCTTTGCTCTAGAAAAAAAAAACCTGAAGTGGAGCACCCTAGTTTGTGTCATGGTTTTTAAAAGAATATTCTGCAACTTCCCAGTGTAATCATATCCTTGTTACAGCGTGGTGACCCAGGGAGTCTGCAGAAGGACTTAGACAGATAAGGAGAATGGGCAAAGGAGTGCCAGTTGGAAATAGTGTAGAGAAGTGTATGGTCATGCACTTTGGAAGAAGGAATGAAAATGTAGACTATTTTCTAAACGGGGAGGAAATTCAGAAATCAGAGGTGCAGTGGCATTTGGGAATCCTCAAGCAGGATTCTCTAAAAATTAAACACGAGGAAACCTGCAGATGCTGGAAATTCAAGCAACACACACAAAATGCTGGTGGAACGCAGCAGGCCAGGCAGCATCTATAGGGAGAAGCACTGTTGACGTTTCAGGCTGAAACGTCGACAGTGCTTCTCCCTATAGATACTGCCTGGCCTGCTGCGTTCCACCAGCATTTTGTGTGTGTTTCTCTAAAAATTAACTTGCTGGCTGAGTCAGTGGTGTGGAAGGCAAATACAATGTTAGCATTCATTTCAAGAGGACTAGAATATAAAAGCAGGAATGTAATGCTGAGGCTTTATAAGGCATTGGTCAGACCTCACTTGGAGTACTGAGAGCAGTTTTGGACCCCTTTCTAAGAAAGGATGTTCTGGCACTGGAGAGGGTTTAGAAGAGGGTCATAATGTTCCTGAGAATGAGTATGAGGAGCATCTGATGGCTGTATTCACTGGAGTTTAGAAGAATGAGGGAAGATTTCATTGAAACCTATCAAATATTTAAAGGCCTAGATAGAGAAGATGTTTCCTGTAATGGGGGATTCCAAGATCTGAGGGCACAGATTATCACTTTAGAACCAAGATGAGGGGGAGTTTCAATAGCCAGAGGGTGGTGAATCTGTGGAATTCATTGCTGCAGACAGCTGAATATATTTCAAGATACTCAGGTCATTGAGTATGTTTAAAGCAGAGGTTGATATGATCTTCATTAATAAGGTTGAAGGCAGGAGAATGGGGTTGAGAGGGATAATAAATGGCAGAGCAGTCTCAATGACTAGAATGGTCTATTACTGCTCCTGTGTCTTCTGGACAGAACAGTACACAATGCTCCAGCTCTGGAATAACCAATGTTTTATAAACATAGCTTGACACACAGGCAGTTATTTTCCTTTTCCCTGGATAATGAAGGCTATTGTTCTGGATATTGAAAGTTCATTTCAGCATCATAGAAGCTCGAGTATATAGAAAAAAAATCAAGAGTCTGGGATCATCACAACATAGAAAGAGGCCCTTCAGCCCATCTAGTCTGTGCCAGCCTATTTTTCTGCCTAGTCACATCTACCTGCACCTTGACCATAGGCCTCTCATCTACTAATTAATAAATCAATTATGCATTATGTGCAAGCTGATTTGCCACAACTTCTTCTCAAGCTTGTAGTGTGCTGTGGTATTTCACGTGCTGAATGCCATCCACCAAGTCCCTTGAGTAATAAGGACATTGTTGGCTTTCAATTACTGTGACATGTTTGCGAGTGTCACCATTCTCCCGGATTCAGCATAGCACATATATAAAGTATTAAGGAAGTATGGGGAAATGCTTATCCCAGTCTTCACATTTGTCACCTTCAGAAGCTGTAAACTCTCAACAGAGTATATCCCAATGCTCCCTTCATTGGAAGTCAGATTGAATGAGCACGGGGGGGAGCTTTATCTGGCCCATGCTGTAGCTCCTCTGGCAGAGCTTGAGAGACAAAGTAAGAGAAGGTTTTACTCTGTATCTGACCTGCAAATGCAACAGACGTGCGAGTGATGTGTAGAGATACACAAGGAGGAGCTACTCCTACACCAATTACCCTTTGCAAAACAGCAGGTGATGAAGAAAAGGCAAAGAAGGATTTTAGTTCAGGACTGGTTTGCTCTCTCACAGGGTGAAGAAGATAAGAGTTTAATGCTGCATGATTTTAACTTTTAATGTTCAACTCATAATTTTACATTTTAATTTTAAGTCCAGATTCCACATCAACTGTTGTCATCGTTAGGGGAATCCCTCAGGTTCCGGAACTCATTCTCAAGTTGCTCCAAGGTTTTCCCTTTGGTTTCAGGAACGCAGAAAGCAGTAAATATTAGAGCGAATATGGATATCACACAGAAGAAAAAGAAGGGTGCAGAGAGTCCAAAGGATTTCTGAAAAAGAATAGTTTTCAGTTAACTTTCAAAGTTCAAAGCAAATTTATTATCTAACTCATATGTCAGCAAATGCGACCCTGAGATTCATGTTCTTGTGGGCATGCTCAATAAATCCATAATAGAGTAAGATCACATCAACTTGAGCCTTCAACCAGTGTGCAAAAGACGACAAACTGTGCAAAAGACAAAAAGAAAGAAATAATAATACTAAATTATGCCAGCTGGTGGTGTAGTGGCATCAGTGCTGGACTTCGGGGCGAAAGGTCCTGAGTTTGAATCCCGCCCGCTCCCTTGCACGCTTTCCATCTGTGCTGGGTTCAGTTTCGAGCTAGCAACTCAACCTCACAAAAAAAACTTGGAGAATGCTACAGAAACACCACATGATGAGCAATCACCAATAATATTGATGCAAAAAGCTTGTCGTGACGGCTTCCCGATGACTCCACCAGGAGTTAAGGGCATTCTTCTTCTTCTGGATAGGTACATGGAGCTTAGAAAAATAGAGGGCTATGGGTAACCCTAGGTAATTTCTAAAGGAAGTACATATTCGACACAGCATTGTGGGCCAAAAGGCCTGTATTGTGCTATAGGTTTTCTATGTTTCTAAATAAATAAGCAAAATTATCTGGACAAGAAAAAAGTCTGCAGATGCTGGAAATCCAAGCAACACACACAAAATGCTGGAGGAGTTCAGCAGGCCAGGCAGCATGTATGAGAAAGAGAACAGTCGATGCTTCGAGCCTTGACCATTCAGCAGGACTGATTGCCTTGGACTTTCAGGCGGATTTGGTAAGGTGCCAGACAGTAGTTTAAACAAAATTAATTAATCCTCAATGATCTAGTAAATAAAGAGTATTGTAGGGAAAATAGGTCATTTTAGGGTAAAGTGGCTGTGTCTCATGGGCTAGCATAACATAATATGTAATAACCCTGGCAAGAAATGTTGACATTTCATTGCGTTTGTCCCTCAAATCAATCTGACGAAGCTTTGTTTCATTCCCTCTATTGCAAGATTATTCTTCCTTAAATAGAGAGACTGGATCTTTCATAAAGTTGTAGGGGAGTTCTCCCTGGGCTCTGTACGGCTGCAGTAAAATATCTTCACTATTACAGTATATGGGACTAGGTGTTCTATGACCAAGTTTGCTGTTAATACGAAGCAGGGTGACAATCTGAGTTTGAGGACAATGCAGAGAGGCTTTTTAAGGGAACATGGACAGGCTAAGTCAGTGGGTAAGGATATGCCAGATCTGATATATTGTGGCAGAATTTTGAAGTAGATATTGTGTTAAATGGGGAAAGGTTTAAAGCTGTTGTTGTTCAAAGTTCAAACTCAGATGATCAAAGCATGTATACTACCTTGAGATTCATTTTCTTTTAGGCCCTTAAAGGAAAATAAAGAAATGTGATAGAATTTATGAACAACTATAAATAACAAAGACAAACAACCAATGTGAAAAGAAGATAAATTGTGCAAATAGTTTTTAAAAGTGATTAAATAACACTGAGTTGTAGAACCCTTGAAAGTGAATCTCTAGGTTTGATGTTCCTGCACATAAACATACAAAGGCCAAGCTGCAGGAACATCCAGCAAATAGGAAGGCAAATGCTATGTTGTGGCAACCCACTTTCTGCGCAGGTGAACTGGCTCACAAAATGGCGCATGCGTCAGCAGAGAGGGCAGCCCCAAAATGGCGCTGGGCCTTCTTCACCAGCAAGGGGAGAAAGCCCATGCGCGGGAAGAGACTTTTGTAATGCACCTCTGACGTCATTTCCACCCGGAGAGGGTGGGAACGGGACTGCGTAAAAGCCAGTGCCGCGAAGTTTGAATAAACTAGACTCCAGTGCAACTTACAGACTGCGTGTCATTATTTCTAGCTCTGTGTGTAGCACATCGCTACATTGGTGACCCCGACGGTCCAAACTGGATTTGGACCAAAGATGATCGACTGTTCATCTGTTCACTCAGTTTTGCTAAAACTGCCAACTTTCTGGATGCTGCGACCACGCGTGTGGTTTAGCCAAGTAGAAGCCCAATTCCAGATTCGGCAGATATCTTCTGATTCCACGTGTTACTATTACATGGTGAGCTCCCTTGACCAGGAGACAGCCACCCGGGTTGAGGATTTCATACAGTCACCCCTGGAAGAAGGCAAATATGCAGCATTCAAAACGCTGCTCATAGGGATGTTTGGCTTTTCACGGCATGAGCAAGGTGCCCACTTGCTGCACCTGGACTGTTTGGGAGACAGGCCGCCATCAACATTAATGAATGAGATGCTGGCCCTGGCTGACGGACACCAGCCCTGCCTCATGTTCGAGCAAGCGTTCCTAGAGCAACTGCCCGAGGACATACATCTGCTGCTGGCCGACGCAGATTTCAGCAACCCCCGGAAGGTGGCGGCCCGAGCAGACGTGCTGTGGAAAGCCAAGAGGGAGAGTGGGGTGTCCATCGGACAGATCACCAAGCCACGCGCCCAACAGCAGGACAGACCAGGCCTGGCAATGGAGCGAACACAGCCCAGAGGCAGGAGTGAGGAGGCCAATGAACAATGGTGTTCCTAACACCAGCGGTGGGGCACAGAAGCCCGCCATTGTCGCGCACCCTTCAAGTTCCTGGGAAACGGCAGGGTCAGCTGCCGCTAACAGTTACGGCGGCTGGCCACCAGGACAGCGTCTTGTATGTCTGGGACAAACAGTTGGGACGGCGCTTCTTGTTCAACAGCGGAGCGGAAATCAGCGTCTAACCCCCGACGGGGTACGACACCCGCAACAGGGAGCCAGGACCCACCCTGAGGGCTGCAAATGGCAGCACGATACAGACCTATGGCACCCGCACAGTGTAGCTGCTGTTCGGCGCCAGCCGGTTCACGTGGGATTTCACACTGGCCGCGGTGGCCCAACCACTCCTGGGAGTGGATTTCTTATGAGCTCACAGCCTGCTGGTTGACTTGCAAGGGAAAAGACTGGTCAATGCCAAGTCTTTCCAGACATTCTCCCTGGGTGAAGCCAAGTTGCCAGCCCCACACCTGGACTCCATCACGTCGTCTGACAACGAATTCACCAGAATCCTAGCGGACTTTCCATCAGTTCTGGCACCACAGTTCACGGCAGCCATGCCTAGACACGGAGTACAGCACCACATCCCGACCCAGGGTGATCGAAGGCTTCCCCCAGACAAGCTCCGTCTGGTGAAGGAGGAATTCAAGAGGATGGAGGAATTGGGGATCATACGGTGGTCCGACAGCCCATGGGCCTCCCCCCTGCACATGGTCCCCAAAGCAGCCGGGGGCTGGAGACCATGCGGTGACTACTGCAGGCTGAATGAGGCTACAACTCCAGACCGCTACCCCGTGCCACACATATAGGACTTTGCAGCAAACCTGCACGGGGCAAGCATCTTTTCCAAAGTAGACCTCGTCCGGTGATACCATCAAATCCTGGTGCACACTGAAGACATCCCCAAAACAATACTCATCACCCCATTCAGCTTGTTTGAATTCCTCCAAATGCCGTTCGGCCTGAAGAATGCCGCACAGACGTTCCAGCGGCTAATGGATGCGGTGGGATGCGACCTGGACTTTGCGTTCATCTATTTGGACAACATCCTTATAGCCAACAGTAGTCATCAGGAGCATCTGTCCCACCTCCGCCAGCTCTACTCCTGCCCGAGTGATTTCGGCCTCACAATCAACCCGGCCAAATGCCAGTTCAGACTCGACACCATCGACTTCCTGGGCCACAGGATTACCAAAGACGGGGCAACACCTCTGCCCGGCAAGTTGGACGCGATCCGCCACTTCGCCCGGCCCAACGCAGTCAAAGGCCTGCAGGAGTTTGTTGGTATGGTGAACTTCTACCACCGTTTCCTCCCCTCAGCAGCCCGTATCATGCACCCTTTGTACACCCTGATGTCGGGTAAAGGCAAGGACATTACTTGGGATGAGGAGGACGTGGCCGCTTTCGTTAAAGCTAAGGAAGCCTTGGCAGATGCCGCGATGCTGGTGCACCCCAGAACGGATGTTCCGACCGCCCTCACAGTGGACGTATCCGACACAGCAGTCGGTGGGGTGCTGGAGCAGCTCATCGAGGGGCGCTGGCAACCCCTGGCGTTCTTCAGCAGGCACCTATGGCCACCTGAACTCAAGTACAGTGCCTTCGACCAGGAGTTGTTGGCACTATACCTGGCAATCCGGCATTTCAGGTACTTCTTAGAAGGCAGGCCGTTCACCACGTTCACGGACCACAAACTGTTGACCTTTGCGTTCACGAAGGTGTCCGATCCCTGGTCAGTCCGCCAGTAGCGACATCTGTCCTACATCTCCGAGTACACGACGGACATCCAGCATGTCTCGGGAAAGGACAATGTCGTGGCGGACGCACTCTCCAGACCAGCTGTCCAGGCCCTGTCCCGGGGATGGACTATGCAGCACTGGCGGAGGCGCAGCAGGCAGACGACGAGATGCCCAGCTACAGGACCACAGTCTCGGGTTTGCAGCTGCAGAACTTCCTCATAGGCCCAGGTGAGAGGACCCTCCTGTGTGATGTGGCTACCGGCCAACCTCGCCCCATCGTCCCGGCAGCCTGGCGGTGGCGAGTTTTCAACTCCATACACGGCTTGGCGCACCCATCTATCAGGACAACCGTCCAGCTGGTCTCCAGCAAGTTTGTGTGACACGGACTTCGCAAACAGGTCAGCGAATGGGCCAAAATGTGCACGCAGTGCCGAACAGCCAAGGTGCAGCGGCACACCAAAGCAACGCCGCAGCAGTTCGAACCCACCCGCTGGAGGTTCGACCACATTCATGTGGATATCGTGGGCCCCCTGCCAGTGTCACAAGGAGCACGGCACCTCCTAACTATGGTAGACCAGTTCACAAGATGGCCAGAGGCGGTCCTGCTCACTGACACCACCGCCGATTCCTGCGCCCGAGCACTGATTTGCAACCTGGGTTGCACGCTTCGGGATACCGGCCCACATTACCTCTGACAGAGGCGCCCAGTTCACCTCCAGCCTGTTGGGAATGCAGCTACACCAGCTACGGACTAGTGGAATGCTTCCACCGTCACTTGAAGTTGGATCTCGTGGCCCGCCTGAGAGGATCTAACTGGGTGGACGAGCTTCCCTGGGTCCTGCTCGGAATCCACACGGCGCCCAAAGAGGATCTGCACACCTCGTCCGCTGAGCTGGTGTATGGCACAGCCCTAGTCATCCCAGGGGAGTTCATACCCGCCCCAAGGGGGCAAGCGGAAGAACCCGCAGCAGTCCTGGACAGGCTACGCGAAAGGCTCGGCAACCTGGCCCCCCGGGAACGACTTCACAGATCCCGACCTGTGTACCCAAAGACCTGCAGAATTGTAAGTTTGTATTTGTATGAAGGAGCACACACTGGGCACCGCTACAGCGGCCGTATGAGGGGCCGTTCAAGGTGATCAAGAACAACGGGTCCATGTACTGTTATGCCCGCAGCCCCCTCCTTTGTGAGAATCACAAGATCACTATTGGGTTTCTGTCAGGGGGCCCAGGAAATGAGAAGGAGACGTGCGGACTATCTCGTTCCCCGGCGATGTAAAGCTAGGGGAAATGGCCATTGTCTCTTGGAGACAAATTTGTGGATTGAGATCCTATGCTACGTGAGAGCCCTCGGGCAAAGTGGGCTGGGTGAAGGGGAGAGATTGCATCATCCCCCCAACCTGATTGAAATCTACGACCCTGCGAGTCAGGATAAAAGAGGGACTGCAGGAACAGCCCCTCAGACGCACCGGAAGAAACACTATCGCTCCCGTGATAGTGGGAAGACATTCAAAGGAGGCCACGTGCGTTCAGTTCTGTTGCCTAGGACTGGTGGCTAGTAACACGGAAAACGGCTTTTAGCTGACAACGGGGAACTCGACCCCCAACGAACTTCGAAGGATTGACATCATAAAAGGAACGGGCAAGTTTTAACCCGCCTTTCTCTCCAACCCACCCAAAGAGCTGCAGCTTGAATAACAGTGACTTTTATATTTCTATCGGACAATACATTACCCCCTAGACAACGATAGAGCTATTTCTTATTATTACTATACCCGCGCTTTTAGATGTAGTATTGACGAAGTATATTATCTGTCTGTTTTGCATTAATCTTATTTTTGTGCCCCTTTATCAATAAATACTTTTAAAAATAGTACCATCAGACTTCAACGGACCTCTCTATCTTTGCTGGTAAGTGACCCAGTTACGGGGTACGTAACAGTACGTTCTGGACATTGGGGGGAAAGAGGAGGTTTTCATGGTGGACCGACTCAAAACCAGCCCATGTGGACTTGGTGCAGCAGGTCGAGGTTCAGGCAACGCGGCGCAGAGGCAGACCTCCCAAACAGAGGCTATCCAGACTGTGGACATTGGGGGGTGTATCAATGGTTCGGGGGGGGGGGGTTATGTGGCGACCCACTTTCTGCGCAGGTGAACAGGCTCACAAAATGGCGCGCGCATTGGCAGAGAGGCCAGCCCCAAAATGGCACTGGGCCTTCTTCACCAGCAAGGGGAGAAAGCCCGTGCGCGGGAAGAGACTTTTGTAATGCACCTCTGACATCATTTCCACCCGGAGAGGGTGCGAACAGGACTGCGTAAAAGCCAGTGCCGCGAAGTTTGAATAAACTAGACTCAAGTGCAACTTACAGTCTGCGTGTCATCATTTCTAGCTCTGTGTGTAGCACATCGCTACAACATTGGTGTTTATTGCAAGAGCATCTGAGAGCCTGCAGTGAAGACACATTACTGCAGTCATTCAGAGCCCTGGTGTGACCACTCCTACAACTTCATGGACAGATCCAGTCTCTCTACCAAAGGCAGAATAAACTTACAACAGAGGGAATGAAACAAAAGTTTGTAAAGTTGATTCCAGGGACGAAAACCCATTGAAATGAATAAAGTTCATGCCAGCTTCGCCGGGTGGGCACGTTGAGATAATGCAGTGGTTAGCACAACGCTTTACAGTATCAGTGACCTGGTTCAATTCCTGTCCTGTCTGTAAGGAGTTTGTACGTTCTCCCCATGACCGCGTGAGTTTCCTCCGGGTACTCCGGTTTTCTCCAATAGTCCAAAGATCGACCGGTTGGTAGATAAGTCGGTCGTTTTAAATTGTGCAGTGATTAAATGGTGGATTTCAGGGCTGCACAGCTCGAAGGGCCCAAAGGGCCTTTCTGCACTGCATCTCAATAAATAAATAAACAAACCAAACCAGGGGTCACATCCTAAGAGAAGGGAATGGCTGCTCACGACTGGGAAGAGAAGATATTTACTCATGCAGCGAGTGAGCTGTGTGGGCTGCCAGTAATCAAGCTTGGAAGATTTTTGGATATTCAGAGGATCGATGTGTATAGAATTTTTCTCCATGGTCAGGAGACAAAACAAATCCCAGAAACCCATGAAGTGCAAGAGAAGGTGGATTCCTCATGGTTACATTAGGACAAACAAACCTTCACTGGCAGGAACCACTTTGTAAGGATGAAAGCTGTGATATAACTGACGATGACACACAGTCCCGATGTCAAACCACGGACTTTAATTGGAAGAATCTCTGACATCAACAGCCAAGTTACTGGTCCCCAGCCGAGGGCATAGCCTATGTACAGGTGAAAAGGAGATACAAGTATTTAGTCACAACAAGGCAACTGGCAAAGCTCTCTTGTGGATAGGATGGGGAAAAGAGGTCAAATAAGAACGTGAAAAGATTTTTTTAGAAACAAATGAGAAACCATTAATACAATGAAGCCATTTCTGTGGACGTTTCTCACCCCAAACACCATTTCCTTTTTACTGAATCCCTGCTTTTAACACTGACCCCTCATCTCCTTGTGAGAAACTTGCCTTTAACTTATAAATGCAGCTTACCTCTGCTAAGTGCAATGCTCTTGGGATTTAACCCTTTATTCTGGTTATAGCAAACACAGCTTATTATATTAATGATGCTACCTCACTATTCCACCGAGCACTGTCAGGTAAATGCCACTCCAAGAAGCGAGGGATGCAAAAGACAGGAAATTATTAGCCTGACTTCAGTGGCCTGGAAGATGTTGGAGTCCATCATTAAGGATGAGGTTTCGGGGTATTTGGAAGCACAAGATAAAACAGGCCAAAGTAAGCGTGGTTCCCTTAAGGGGAAATCTTGCCTGACAAATCTGTTGTAATTCTTTGAAGAAACAAGTAAGATAGTTGCTTACTTGGATTTTCAGAAGGCCTTTGAGAAGGTGCTGCACCTGAGGCAGCTAAACTAGATGACAGCCCATGGTATTACAGGAAAGATACCAGCATACACAGCAGATTGGCTGGCTAGTGTTGGCATAGAATGGAAATAAAGTGTGCCTTTTCCGGTTGGGTTTCTGCAGGGGTCGGTGTTGGGTCCGCTACTTCTCAATTTATATGTTAATGAACTGGATGATGGAACTGAAGTCTCTGAGGACAAGTTTGAGGACGATACTAAGACAGGTGGAGCGGCAGGGAGTGTTGAGGGAGCAGGGAATCAACAGAAGGATTTCAACAGAGTGGGTGGAAGGGCAAAGAAGTGACAGATGGAATACAGTGTGGTGAACTGGATGGTCATGCACTTTGGTAGAAGAAATAAAGGTGTAGACTAATTTTTTTAATGGGGAATGAATTAAAAATCACTTGTGCAAAGGGGCTAGAGAGTCCTTGTGCAGGATTCTTTAAAGGTTAATTTACATGTCAGGCTAGTAGTAAGGAAGACAAATGCAATGTTAGCATTCATCTCAAGAGGACTAGAATATAAAAGAAAGGATATAATGCTGAGGATTTATAAGGCACTGGTTGGACATTTGGGCTATTGTTATTGGCTTTGCACAGCCAATCAAATAAGAATGTGATAGCATATTGAAAGGCCAAGATAGAGTGGACATGGAGGGGATATTTCCAATTGTGGGAAATTCCAGGACCAGAGAGCACAGCCTCAGAATATGAGGAACCCTTTTAGAACAGAGAAGAGGAAGAACTTATTTAGCTGGAGGGTGGCGAATCTGTGGAATTCATTGCTACAGGCAGCTGTGGAGGCCAAATCCGTGGGAATATTTAACGCAGAGATTGATAGGTTCTTGATTAGTATGGGCGCCAGAGGTTATGGGGAGAAGGCAGGAGAATGGGGTTGAAAGAAAAAATGCCCTGATCAAATAGCATTGCAGACCCGATGTGACAAATGGTCTCATTCTGCTTCTGTGTCTTAGAGTAGGTATAACATAGATCTGGCATAAAAAAACTTCTTTTGCAGACCCCTAAATAAAACACTTGCAATCTGACTTACCAAATATGTAAACCATGATGCTGATGAGAGGTATGAGGGCTAACCATTTTTCTGTGTTGGTCTGAAAGAGATGCTCGACAGTTAAGTGACCACTCTCCACAGTGCTAATGTTGGTTACATTACTTCTTATCTCATTTACTTTGACGTAGACTCCAAAAGTCAGTGTTGATATAAACATAATTATACCTGGTGTGAGAAGGAGAAGGGAAAAAATGAGAGTCCTTGCAGTTTACAGTGATTCAAGACCTGTTTAACAATAGCCCCCACATTGAAAAGTACAGCAATTTAATAAAATGTTTAATTGGTATAGAAAGCCATTCAGCACAACACAAGCTCAAATCCCACTCTGAGAAGTTGAAATTACATTGAATTTTCAGGTAAAGAAAAGCAAAGCTAATGAATTATCATAAAAACACGCAAGATTCACTTGTGTATCTCCATCATGTGGTTCATAGCCATTTGTGTGTCCAGTCCCACACCAGCACTGTTGATTCAGCTGACCTCTGGCGTGATCTAGAGCTATTGAATTAGTGTCATACTATCAATAACCCAACAATAAATGCCATCCTTGACAGGAAAACCTGGTTTCCCAGAGTCTCTCAATTACCTCACCCCAGTTCTGAAGCCACCAGTTCTATTGTTCCCTGGCAACTTTGATCCAAGACCCATTCGTATTCTATAGGACCATGAGGGTCACACCTAAGCCAGTCTTCACAGACATTCCTATTGGTGGATTATGAACAAGTTTGCTTCTTTTCATTAGAAGAAAGAAGTCCTTTCTAAATCCTAGCTAACTCAACACAGACCAATGATGGAGTTGCATCCCCTTCTCTGTTATCATTGCCACTGCATCTGTTCATGTACCATAGAAGAAGCCAAAACAATTTCACTTTGAAACTTTAAAGTTCTTTTCCTATTGTACCTGACGCAAAGAGAAGTTTCCGTCTTCCAGCTTTGTCCATTATCCAGGCTGCAATCGACACGGACACCAAGCGAATGACACCCACCAGTACTGCATCATAGGAACCTTTCTAACAGAAATATCTCCGTCAGTGTGCAGAACAGGAAGTGGGGAGAGAGGGAAAGAGGAGGGAGGTAGAATAAATACAAAAGGTGTCTTTCCTTTAGCAGAGGGTAAAGATTTAAAGTACCGTAAATGGTTGAAGTCATGGAGAAGGGATGAAAGAATGATTATCACCTGGGATGAGGGGTCTGGAGTTCTGCCTAAGAGGCAGAAATTCTCATCACATTTAGGTAGTACTTGGATGTGTGCTTAAAGTGCACTAACTGCTGCAAGATGAGATTTCTATAATTCTCTTTACGTACATTTTAGGTTTTCCTCGTACTCCTTCCATCTGGCAGCATTCTGGGCAAAGGCGTGACTTTTGTGTTCTTTGTTTCATTTCTCAACTATGATAGTAGACTGCTTTTCTTCCCCACAAGTGGAAACATTCCATGCCTACATCATCACACCTCCATTAGGTCCTGTCTCTCTGTGCATTTTCAAGCGTAAAGAGCCTCAGGAAATCAGCTTTTCCTGATATTTGCAACTTTCGGTCCAATTCCTCATTTTTGCTGTTACTTTGACAACTTTTGTCTGCATCCTATCTCAAGATTTCCCTCTCTTCTTTCTGCAAACAATGGCACAGAAGACTTGCATATGGAAAGCAGCAGTTAGGGACAGTGGGAGATGAACAGGTCCTGGGACCAGAGCAAGCTCTGTGTTTCATTTGTTTGGATAGTGTTGGTGACAGAGTTGCTACTTACCAGAATTACAGCTGTACTATCAAAGATGAGCTGCATATTGATCAGTATGGGAGTGATTCCACTGAGCTGCTGAAACACCCTCATTACGACGGTAATCAGCATGGGTTTGTAGACAAAGGCCTGGCGGAGATCGGTACATGACACTTTTTTCACCTGTCGGAGTCAAAGAGCCACAATCTCAGATTGGAAGGAAAGGGAAAGAGACACAGTTTGCCTTTGTACAGCACTGAAGTACTTTCACAGTAATGAGATAATCCAATGGAATAATGTTTTTCCAGGGATAACGACACAGGGTCGCAGGAGAATTCATTTACAGCTTCTTAACATGTGACATTCCGTCAGTCCTGCTCACTGACACCAGCATTGATTGTGAATCTTTGATGTGGGACCTTACTTTCTGTCTCTTGACGTGAATCGCTCTCCCCATTGAGTCAGTGCTGATACAATTTCTTTGAGATATTTAAAAAAATTTGGGTGAAGAATATACTGATTCCTTCGCAGTTCTCTGAACAAAATAAAATCTTATTGTAGAATCAATGCCTATCAACCGAGGAGGTCTCACTCCATCCACATTATCCAAGCTTCCTTGTGATTTGTCAGTGGTCCCTGCTGTGGGAATAAACTCTCCTCATTGACAATTGTGCTCACAGATCAGCCAGGAATTCACTGAGTGCTGGAGACTAATTGCCTAAACCATGTTTCTACATTCCACTGTGAGCTTGGAATTCTTTGTGATGGGAGTGAGTGGGAAGGGATCTGGAATGTCTACACTTTATTGAGTGAATGTTGGGATAAAGCGACTGGTGATTGCCATGGTGTCTCTGCTTCTGCTGACAAGACAGAAAGACTTTCCACTTACGTTCCCGGCCAGAACCTCCAGAATCTCCCTGTACTCCAGCAAGTAATTAAAATCCGAGCCCCGGAGCCACATGAGTGCTTGAATAGCTTCACGGTCGCGGTCTTTGGAGACTAAATAGCGAGGGGATTCCGGCATGAAGCACAAACTAATGACCAATACTACTGGTATAATTGTCCCAACCACCGCCAGCCAACGCCAGGATAGGACCAGGTCTGGAAAAGAAACGAAGGACTCCTGTTAGTGTTCTTTTCCCCAAAGAAATTGCAAATAAAGAACACTTCCATTCCATTATAATTTCAATTCGTTTCCATCTATTCCCAATGGGGCCAAGCCTTTCCCACCCTCTTCCAGTGCACATAATCCCAGTGGGAGACAGGAACAGGAATTGGCTGATTATACCTCATGCTGTTTTTGCCATTCATTAATATCTGTGGCATTACTTCATATTTCCCCCCATCATTTCATATAAGAATCAATCCATCTTGGAGCTATCATCATCAATGTTCACAGGAGAGCAAAGATTCCCAAGTTCTGTTTTCTGTTCCACTTCAGAGATTTCTTTCCTTCTGCCCCTTTTTCAACCCATTCTCCAATCATAGACATTGATCTACTGATTAGTATCTTGGCATCTCTGTCTAAATTCTCCATGCCTAGTGATGGACACGTCAAAATTGGAAATTATTAGCACCTTGCGCATAAAGAGTCTTTCCTAACCAGTTAATTTCCTGTCCTGAATCATAATTTGCCCTGAATCTCATGAACAAAAACTTTAGTTAAAACTATCAATGAGTGAATTTATCAAATGCCCTCTGGAAGTCCCCAGGGATTACTTTCTAAAGATTCTTTTTCTCCCCACTTCAGTCATGTCTTTGGACAATTCAGTCAGTTTTATCAGCAGGAGATATCCCTTCCCTCCCATATTTTAGAATCCCAATGGATTAAGCCTTTCTCATTGATGCACCATCAATAACTCACTCTGAGACGTAGAAGCGACGTATCAGCTTTTATTGACTGGAAGAAGGAACAAGCAGGGAGTGACCACCATACTACATCCTGGAGACTGAGAGACCAGGCTCAGACCTCCATCACCTTTATACAGGGGTCTGTGGGAGGAGCCACAGGAGCAGTCATCAGGGGGCGTGTCCAGACAGGTATATGTAGTTCACCACACCCATTCACTCCCAATGTACGGAATTCCTCACCCAATGCATAGAGCAGAAGTGATCCACAGGCAAGCATAAACTGTGGGGTAGAGCCCAGTCTTCCTCTCAGCTTGGCCACTGATATCTCAGAAATGTAGACCTGCAGGAGAGGAAGGGTACGTTTAATAACCTGCTGACCAGAAGACTTGGTGGGAGATGTGTGGAACAGATGGTTCCATGGGGGACACACTGAAACTCAAGAGAAGTAGCTGCACATTAGGGTTAACCCCTGTGCTAGCAGCCTCACGAAAAGGAGAGCTGAATGTGTGAGTCTCTCCCTGCCAGTATACAGCCTCTCCAACAGCAAGCCTCATGTAGTGCCTCCTCGCTGGCAACACACTGAAACTCAACTCCTTTCAGACTCAGGCTGGACAGAGAGGAGGTCTGTCCGCTGCACACATAGCACACAGGCCCTCCGATGTGTGGACACACCCTGGTGCTCGTGAACCAGATCCCCAGCTATGGGTAAATAGTTCCACTGCCTTGTGGGCAGTCTTGAGAGACACAAAGGCTACGGGAGTAAACCCAGACAGCAAATCTGGAGTGGAGCTCCTAAGGCAGCTGAA
This sequence comes from Hemitrygon akajei, assembly GCF_048418815.1. Classification (NCBI taxonomy): domain Eukaryota; kingdom Metazoa; phylum Chordata; class Chondrichthyes; order Myliobatiformes; family Dasyatidae; genus Hemitrygon; species Hemitrygon akajei. The sequence continues at coordinate 158,817,682 of NC_133130.1, read as the reverse complement.
TGTTATTGAACATTCTTCTGGCAGCTCCTGCAGCCAGGCTGCTGCCAAGCATAATGATTCATAAGCTTTCCTTTGGAATACACTGGTGAGGCCGTGGGGAGGTTATTTTGACAACCTGGCATCTCAGGATCTGCATACCTTCCGTCCAGGCTTGGGTCCTGGAGAACTCACTCCAGTGATCTATCGATTGTCCTTCAAGACAAACGAATGCCATTGTCAGAGGACTGAGCACAAAATCTACACTGACACATCTGTACCGTCTAGGGAATACAAAACCACTGGAGGGATAGTCTTTGCACAAGGCCGCTCTGTCAGAGGGACAGTACCGAGGGAGTGTCACAACATCAGAGGGCCGGTACCGAGGGAGTGTCACGCCGTCAGAGGGACAGTACCGAGGGAGTGTCACACCGTCAGAGGGACAGTACTGAGGGAGTGTCACACCATCAGAGGGACAGTACCGAGGGAGTGTCACACCGTCAGAGGGACAATACTCAGGGAGTGCCACACCGTCAGAGAGACAGTACTGAGGGAGTGTCACACCGTCAGAGGGATGGTACTGAGGGAGTGTCACACCGTCAGAGGGACAGTACTGAGGGAGTGCCACACCGTCAGAGGGACAGTACTGAGGGAGTGTCACACTGTCAGAGGGACAGTACTGAGGGAGTGTCACACTGTCAGAAGGACAGTACTGAGGGAATGTAACACCGTCAGAGGGACAGTACTGAGAGAGTTCAATTCCCGCTGCGGTCTGCAAGGAGTTGGTACATTCTCCCTGTGACTATGTGGGTTCATACTGAGTGCTCTGGCTTTCTCCATATTCCATAGATATATGGGCTGGTGGCATTTTATGTTGGCACCAGAAACTGGCTCAATCCTCACTGATTAGGTTACACAAATGATGCCTTTCCCATTGAATGTTTTGATGTACATGTGCCAAATAAAGATAATCTCTATCTCATCTCTTTCTCACTCTCAGATTTTTCTGTCTCTTTAGCTGTGCAAGATCAAAATACAAAGACGAGGAAGTTTGCAGATGCTGGAACTCCAGAGCAACACACACAAAGTGCTGGAAGAGCTCAGCATGTCAGGCAATACCTGGAGAAGATCTGCCGATGCTGCCTGGCCTGCTGAGCTCCTCCATCAAAATACAAAGGTCGAATCTGTGTTTTCAGGGACTTGGCAGAAAGTTATCCTTTGCTAACTTACCGGGATGGAGCTAGCTGCCATTCCCCCCGCGAATCCAGTCAGTGCACGGCCAACATCAAGCATCCAAATGGCCTGAGCACTGCCCATTAAGACAAATCCCAAGGCCGATGGCACAGTGGACACCATAATGGTCAGTTTGCGACCCAGTAAGTCATTGAAGAACATGGCACTGAGGCCCCCCAGTGCGATCCCCAGGGTGAAGACAGACTGTGAAAAGAAATGTTTGGCACCAGGGTCACAGTGTGAACATCGGAAAAGAAGATTTTGTTCAAAAGACAGATTGTTGAGATAACTCTTTCAACTTGGCTCAGGAAATGTTATTCTAACAGATAGCAAAACTTTTACATTTGTTTCTGCTCAGCATGCCAATCGGCACCAGCATTTTAGAATGAGATCTTACTCCACTATCAAGGTGAGACTCACACTGGCATATCCTCTCTACCATCCTGTCAGAAGCTGCCAATGCAGAGATAAAGTGCAGCTCTCTATTGTCGCATCACTACATGGCACGGTTATGATTAGCACCACACTATGATGTTACAGGAAAGATAGTGGCATGGTTAGAGGAGTGGCTGACAGGCAGCAAATGGCAATAAAAGGGGGTTGTTCCTGGTTGGCTGCCTGTGACTAGTGGTGTTTCTCAGGGTTCAGTGTTGGGCCCGCTACTTTGAATAATGGAACTGATGGCTTAGTGACAAAGTCTGTGGCGGATACGAAGATAGGTGGAGGGGTAGGTAGTGCTGAGGAAGCAATACGTTTGCAGCAGGATTTAGACAAATTGGAAGAATGGGCTAAAAAGTGGCAGATGGAATACAGTGTTGGGAAATGTATGATAATGCATTTTGGTAAAAGGAACAATAGTGTGAACTATTATCTAAATGGGGAGAAGGTTCAAACATCAGAGGTGCAGAGGGACTTGGGAGTCCTGGTGCAAGACTCCCAGAAGATTAATTTACACGTTGAGTCTCTGGTAAAGAAAATAAATGCAATGTTGGCATTTATTTCAAGGGGAATAGAATATAAAAGCAAGGAGATAATGCTGAGGATTTTATAAGACACTAGTCAGGCTGCACTTGGAGTATTGTCAACAGTTTTGGGCCCCATATCTCAGAACGGATGTATTGTCATTGAAGAGAGTCGAGAGGAGGTTCTCGAGGATGATTCTGGGAATCAAGGGATTAACATATGATGAGCATTTGGCAGCTTTGGGCCTGTACTCACTGCAATTTAGAAGAATGCAGAGGGGGTAGAATCTCATTGAATCCTACTGAATGTTGAAAGGACTAGATAAGGTGGATGTGGAGAAGATGTTTCCTATGGTGGGGGCGTACCGAATTAGCTAGCACAGCCTCAAAATTGAGGGACGACCTTTTAGTACAGAAGTAGGGAGGAATATTTTTAACCAGAGAGTGGTGAATCTGTGGAATGCTCTGTCACAGGCTGAGGTGGAGGCCAAGTCCATGGGTATATTTAAGGTGGAAGTTGATTGTTTCCTGATAGGTCAGGGCATCAAAGATATGGTGAGAAGGCAGGTGTATGGGGTTGAATGGGATCCGGGATCAGCCATGATGGAATTGTGCAGCAGACTTGATGGGCTGAATGGCCTAATTCTCCTCCTATTTCTTATGGTTTACAGTCCAGGTGATCCAGGTTCCATTCCTGACACTGTGAGGAGTTGTATGTTCTCCCACTGACTGCATGGGTTTCCTCCTAATGCTCTGGTTTCTTCCCACACTTGAAAGACGTAGCAGTTGGTAGGTTCATTAGTTATTGTAAATTGTCCCATGATTAGGCTAGGATTAGATTGGGGGAATTGCTGGCCAGCGTTACTCGAAACACTGGAAGGGCCTATTCTGCACTGTATCGCAATCAATAAATAAATAAATTAATCAATCATTCAATCTATCAATCAATCAATAAATCAAACAATCATGAATTACACAGACTAGATACAGAGTAAAACTTCTCCTTCAATGTCTCATTAATCATTGGCATGGCAAAGATAACACAGGCTAGATGCAAATTAGAGCTTCACCTATCCTGTCCCATCAAACATTCCTGAGCAGATACTGCACAGGTTAGCTGCAGAGTAAAGTCCCCTTTGTGATAATCGTCATGAGCTCCTACCTCAAACAGCGATGCTGATTGGGTATTCATTTGAAGGTTCGGGATTGGAGAACGTTCCAGTTCTGGGACCACAGGGGAAGTGTAGACCATTGCATAACCAAAGCTTACATTTCCCAAGACTGCTGTGAACACAGCCAGAAACATCCGCCTGTTGTTGACTTTCCTGCAAGGAAAAAGTAAATAGGTCTCTCAGTCTGCAGTAAAGCATTGGATCTTCAACCTTCCTATTCCAATCTATCTCCAGGATTTATACCATCATGTTACCCACCTGTCCTGGGGTTTCCTGAAGTGCATGCAAGTCAATTGCATGAGCCACTCATTGTAACAGGTCATTTTATCTGTCAACACTCTCCAGTAAAAGTGCTTCTCCTGTGCCTCATACTGAATTGTAAATGACTATTTTATATTCTTTGCCCTGGTTTTATACACCCACACTTCCTGTATGTTCCCCACAGTAATCGTTATCTCATTTTGGATGCTGTTGAGGGGGTGACCTGACAGAGGACGGCCACGGCAATCGGGTCTCTGGCACTGAGCCTGGTTCCGTGGTGCAGAAGGGAGAGAAGAAGATGTGGAATGTGGTAATCATAAGAGATTCCACAGTGAGGGGAACAGACAGGATGTTCTGTCAGCCTGATAGAGATACCCACATGGTGTGTTGCTTCCTAGATACCAGGGTACGGGATGTCTCAGATCAGGTGCAGAGTATTATGAAGGGAGAGGGTGAACAGCCAGAGGTCTAGGTGCACGTTGGTACCAATGACATAGGTAGAAAAAGGGAGGAGGTCCTGAAGAGAGAATTCAGGGAGTTGGGTAGGAAGTGATAGGGCTGAGGAAGGGGAAAACAGAAATAAATCAAAGATAGTGTGCAATGGAGATGATAGAAAGGACAGGGAGGAGATGAGGCATAATCACAGCCAGTGGGATAAGTTACAGGGCAACAGAGGTGTGGTGCAGTTCAAACAGAAAGCAACAAATACTGGACTGAAAGTGTTATATTTGAATGCACGCAGCAGTGTTGTGGCCATCTCTGAAACTTGGCTAAAGGATGGCTGCCATTGGGAGTTGAATGTCCAAGGATATATGGTTTATCGGAAAGATAGGTCAGTAGGCAGAGGGAGTGGTGTGGCCCTGTATAGAAGAAATAATATTAAATCATTAGAAAGGGATGACATAGGATTGGAAGGGATGTGTTAAGAAATGGCAAGGGTAAAAGGACCCTAATGGCAGTTGTATACAGGCCTCCAAACAGCAGCCGGGATGTGAATTACAAATTACAGAAGGAGTTAGAAAAGGCTTGTCAGAAGGGCAAGGTCATGATAATCATTGGGGATTTTAACATGAAAGTGGATTGGGAAAACCAGGCCAGTACTGGACCTCAAGAGAGAATTTGTAGAATGTCTAAGGGATGGCTTTTTAGAACAGCTTGTTGTTGAGCCCACTGGGAAATCGGCTGTGCTGGATTGGGTGTTGTGCAACGTGTGTCACAACAACTCTAATAACAGAGTTTAAGATTAAGGAACCCTTAGAGAACAGTGATCACAATATGGACGAGTTCACTTTGAAATCTGAGAAGGAGAAACTAAATTCCAATGTGTCGGTATTTCAGTGGAATAAAGGAATTTATAATGGCATGAGAGGGGAACTGGCCAAGGTTGACTGGAAAGAGACACCAGCAGGGAGGACAGCAGAGCAGCAATGGCTGGAGTTTCTGTGAAAAATGAGGGAAGTGCAAGATAGATATATTCCAAATAAGAAGAAATTTTTGAATGGAAGAAGGACACTACCGTGGCTGACAAGTGAAGTCAGAGCCAAAGTAAAAGCAAAAGAGAGGGCATACATGGAAGCCAAAGCTAGTGGGAAGATAGAGGATGGGAAGCTTTTAAAAATTTGCAGAAGAAAATAAGAAGGTCATTAAGAAAGAAAAGATGAATTATAAAAGGAAGCTGGCAAGTAATATCAAAGAAAATACTAAAAGCTTTTTGAAGTATATAAAGGGGAAGGGAGAGTTGAGGATAGATATAGGACCAATAGAAAGTGATGTGGGAGATGTTGTAATGAGAGGCGTAAAAATGGCAGAGGAACTGAATGCGTATTTTGCATCAGTCTTCACAGTGGAAGACATCTGCAGTGTACCAGATATTCAAGATTGTCAGGGAAGTGAAGTATGGGCAGTGAAAATTACGACTGAGAAGGTGCTCAGGAGGCTTAATGATCTGAGGGTGGATAAATCTCCTGGACCTGATGGAATGCACCCTTGGGTTCTGAAGGAATTACAGGGCGTTAACGATGATCTTTCAAGAATCGATAGATTCTGGCATTGTAGAGGATGACTGGAAAATTGCAAATATTACTCCCCTATTTAAAAAGGGTGGGAGGTAGCAGGAAGGAAATTATAGACCTGTTAGCCTGACTTCAGTGGTTGGGAAGTTGTTGGAATCGATTGTTAGGGACGAGATTACGGCGTACCTGGACACACATGTTAAGATAGGCCAAAGCCAGCATGGTTTCCTGAAAGGGAAATCCTGCCTGACTAACCTACTGCAATTTTTTGAGGAAATTACAAGCAAGGTAGACAAAGGAGATGTAATAGATATGGTGAACTTGGATTTTCAGAAGGCCTTTGACAAGGTGCCGCACATGAGGCTGCTTAGCAAGATAGGATCCCATGATATTACAAGGGAGTTACTAGCATGGGTGGAGCATTGACTGATCGGCAGAAAACAGAGAGTGGTATTAAAGGGATCCTATTCTGGTTGGCTGTCATTTACCAGTGGAGTTCCACAGGGGTCAGTGTTGGGACTGCTGCTTTTTACGATGTATGTCAATGATTTGGACTATGGGATTAATGGATTTGTGGCTAAGTTTGCTGATGATACAAAGATATCATCAGGGTTAGGGTTTTCAAGTGCCAGGCTTTAGATATTTCAGAAAGGACAGGGAGGGAGGCAAAAGAGGTGGGGGCGTGGCACTGTTGATCAGAGATAGTGCCACAGCTGCAGAAAAGGAGGAAGACATGGAGGGATTGTCTACGGAGTCTCTGTGGGTGGAAGTTAGGAACAGGTAGGAGTCAATAACTCTGGTAAGGCCGAATTTGGAGCATTGTGTACAGTTCTGGTCACCGAATGTCAACAAAATAGGGAACATTTACTAGAATGTTACCTGGGTTTCAGCACCTAAGTTACAGGGAAAGATTGAACAAGTTAGGTCTTTATTCTTTGGAGTGTAGAAGGTTGAGGGGGGACTTGATAGAGGTATTTAAAATTATGAGGGGGTAGATAGAGTTGACGTGGATAGGCTTTTTCAATTAAGAGTAGGGGAGATTCAAACAAGAGGACATGAGTTGAGAGTTAGGGGGCAAAAGTTTAAAGGTAACACGAGGGGGAATTTCTTTACTCAGAGAGTGGTAGCTGTGTGGAACGAGCTTCCAGTAGAAGTGGTAGAGGCAGGTTCGGTATTGTCATTTAAAATAAAATTGGATAGGTATATGGACAGGAAAGGAATGGAGGGTTATGGGCTGAGTGCAGGTCAGTGGGACTAGGTGAGAGTAAGCATTCGGCACGGACTAGAAGGGCTGAGATGGCCTGTTTCCATGCTGTAATTGTTATATGGTTATACAGGGTGTTTATTATAGACTTCCCAATGGTAACAGGGACATCAAAGAGCAGATAGGGAGACAGATTCTGGAAAGGTGTAATAATAACAGGATTGTTGTGGTGGGAGATTTTAATTTTCCAAATATTGATTGGCATTTCTCTACACTGAGGGGTTTAGATGGGGTAGAGTTTGTTAGGTGTGTTCAGGAAGGTTTTCTGACAATATGTAGATAAGCCTACAAGAGGAGAGGCTGTACTTGATCTGGTATTGGGAAATGAACCTGGTCAGGTGTCAGATCTCTCAGGGGGAGAGCATTTCGGAGATAGTGATCACAATTCTATCTCCTTTACCACAGCAATGGAGAGGGATAGGAGCAGACAACTTAGGAAAGTGTTTAATTGGAGTAAGGGGAAATATGAAGCTATCAGGCAAGAACTTGGAAGAATAAATTGGGAACAGATGTTCTCAGGGAAATGTACAGAAGAAATGAGGCAAATGTTCAGGGGATATTTGCATAGTATTGGCATAGGTACAGTACGCTCCAATGAGACAGGGAAAGGATGGTAAGGTACTGGAACTGTGGCTGTTGTAAAACTAGTCAAGAAGAAAAGAAGAGCTTACAAAAGGTTCAAAAAACTAGGTAGTGATAGAAATCTAGAAGATTATAAGGCGAGCACAAAGAAGCTTAAGAAAGAAATTAGGAGAGCCAGAAGGGACCATGAGAAGGCCTTGGTGGACAGGATTAAGGATAACCCCAAGGCATTCTACATGTTTGTGAAGAGCAAGACGATAAAACGTGAGAGAATAGGACCAATCAAATGTGACAGTGGAAAAATGTGTATAGAACTGGAGGAGATAGCAGAGGTAGTTAATGAATACTTTACTTTTTTTTCCAAATCTTTTTATTATTATTATTCAAAAATAGCACAAGTACATCGAAGTAACAACACTTACAATGCCTCATAAAGAAGAAAAAAAATGAAAACTTTGCTTCAGTATTCACTATGGAAAAGGATCTAGGTGATTGTAGGGATGACTTACAGCGGACTGAAAAGCTTGAACATGTAGATATTAAAGAAGAGGATATGCTGGAGCTTTTGGAAAGCATCAAGTTGGATAAGTCACCAGGACCAGATGACATGTATCCAAGGCTACAGTGGGAGGTGAGGGAGGAGATTGCTGAGCCTCTGGCAATGACCTTTGCATCATCAATGGAGACAGGAGAGGTTCTGGAGGATTGGCGGGTTGCAGATGTTGTACCCTTATTCAAGAAAGAAAGCAGAGATAGCCCAGGAAATTATAGAGCAATGAGTCTTACTTCAGTGGTTGGTAAGTTGATGGAGAAGATCCTGAGAGGCAGGATTTATAAACATTTGGAGAAGCATAATATGATTAGGAATAGTCAGCATGGCTTTGTCAAGGGCAGGTCGTGCCTTACGAGCCTGATTGAATTTTTTGAGGACGTGACTAAACACATTGATGAAGATAGAGCAGTAGATGTAGTGTATATGGATTTCAACAAGGCATTTGATAAGGTACCCCATGCAAGGCTAATTGAGAAAGTAAGGAGGCATGGGATCCAAGGCAACATTGCTTTGTGGATCCAGAACTGGCTTGGTCACAGAAGGCAAAGACTGGTTGTAGACAGGTCATATTCTGCATGGAGGGCAGTGACCAATGATGTACCTCAGGGATCTGTTCTGGGACCCCTACTCTTTGTGACTTTTATAAATGACCTGGATGGGGAAGTGGAGGGATGGGTTAGTAAATTTGCTGATGACACAGAGTTTGGGGATGTTGTGGATAGTGTGGAGGGCTGTCAGAGCTTACAGCGGGACAGTGATAGGATGCAAAACTGGGCTGAGAAGTGGCAGATGGAGTTCAACCCAGATAAGTGTGAGGTGGATCATTTTGGTAGGTCAAATATGATGGCAGAATATAGAATAAATGGTAAGACTCTTGGCAGTGTGAAGGATCAGAGGGATCTTGGGGTCTGAGTCCATATGACGCTCAAAGCAACTGCGCAGGTTGACTCTGTGGTTAAGAAGGCATACGGTGTATTGGCCTTCATCAATCATGGGATTGAGTTGAAGAGCTGAGAGGTAATGTTGCAGCTATATAGGACCCTGCTCAGACCCCACTTGGAGTACTGTGCTCAGTTCTTATTGCCTCACTGCAGGAAGGATATGGAAACCATAGAAAGGGTACAGAGGAGATTTACAAGGATGGTCACACATTTTAATTCCACGTCCCATTCCCATTCTGATATGTCTATCCATGGCCTCCTCTACTGTCAAGATGAAGCCACACTCAGGTTGGAAGAACAACACCTTATATACTGGCTGGGTCGCCTCCAACCTGATGGCATGAACATTGACTTCTATAACTTCTGTTAATGCCCCTCCTCCCCTTCTTACCCCATCCCTGATATATTTAGATTTTTTCCCCCCTCCTTTTTTTTCTCTCTTTCTGCCCATCACTCTGCCTGTTTTCCATCTCCCTCTAGTGCTCCCCTCCCCCTTTCTTTCTCCCTGGGCCTCCCGTCCCATGATCCTTTCCCTACTCCAGCTCTGTATCCCTTTTGCCAATCACCTTTCCGGCTCTCAGCTTCACCCCACTCCGGTCTTCTCCTATCATTTCGCATTTTCCCCTCCCCCTCCTACTTTCAAATCTCTTACTATTTTTCCTTTCAGTTAGTCCTGACAAAGGGTCTCGGCCCGAAACGTCGACAGTACTTCTCCTTATAGATGCTGCCTGGCCTGCTGTGTTCCACCAGCATTTTGTGTGTGTTGTTTACAAGGATGTTGCCTGGATTGGGCAGCATGCCTTAAGAGAATAGGTTGAGTGAACTTGGCCTTTTATCCTTGAGCGATGGAGGATGACAGGTGACCTGATAGAGATGTACAAGATGATGAGAAGCATTGATCGTGTGGATAGTCAGAGGCTTTTTCCCAGGGCTGAAATGGCTAGCACGAGAGGGCACAGTTTTAAGATGCTTGGAAATAGGTACAGAGGAGATATCAGGGGTAAGTTTTTTTTATGCAGAGAGTGGTGAGTGCGTGGAATGGACCACTGGCGATGGTGGTGGAGGCGGATATGATAGAGTCTTTTAAGAGACTCCTGGATAGGTACATGGGTAACCCTAGGTAATTTCTAAGGTACGGACATGTTCTGCACAGCTTTCTGGGCCAAAGGGCCTGTATTGTGTTGTAAGTTTTCTATGTTTCTATGTTTTTTATTCAGGTCTCCCCTCATTGTTCTAAACTGCAGTGAATACAGGCCCAAATGCTCTTCATACAATAACCCTTTCATTCTGGGTCATTCTACAGTCATTCAGCCCAGTGAATCTATGACAACCATTAAAACATTTTCAATAGGTTTCAATAGGAACATTTAATGTCAGAGAAATGTATGCAATATACTTCCTGAAATTCTTTCTCTTTGCAAACATCCACAAAAACAGAGGAGTGCCCCAAAGAATGAATGACAGTTAAATGTTGGAACTCCAAAGCCCTCCCCAGCTCCCCCTCCCATGCATAAGCAACAGCAAAGCAACAATGCCCCCTCCCCCACCAGCAAAACAGCATCTGCACCCTCCACTGAGCACTCAAGCATGCAGCAATGCAGCAATAAAGACAGAGACTTGAACAACTTGTTCACCCGGTAATTCGACATACCACAGGCTCTCTCTCTCCCCAATAAGGGAAAAAGAGGGGAGACATAACAAAACAACTCGCTGACTTATAGTGTTAAAATTCTGTTGCATTGCTTTTTCTGAGCTCTGTGTCCAAAGAACTCGGGTCTCTGGGCACACAGCCACTTTCAATTTTCCATGTCCTCCCAGGACACATTAGGCGTTGGCACCAGCCTCGAATCCACCTGCTTCCAGAGCCAAGAATATCTGGCACCCTGAAGGCACACTCAGCTTCCAGGCTGTGTCCTTAGCAAACTGAAAAGCGTCCGGTCGTGAGATCCTGAGAACCGGTCCCATTTCCACGAAGAACTGAAGTCAGCCCAGTGCAATGCAGTACTTTGAAAGACAGCGATCAATTTTCATCCTGCTATCTTCTAGTAATGTTCTGGAGATGATCTGGGCTCTTCTTTTCCTCCACAGATGCTGCCCAATGGTGATTTGCAGCATTTTCTGGTTATATATTTCAGATTTCCAACATCTGCGGCATTTTGCTCTAATGTCTCCTGCATTCGGACAGGTACTGAATTTTGTCTGGTGCTGCTTATGTGAAAGTAGACAAGGACATTTTACAACATCAAAATGCAAATTCTTACTCCTTTCCTACTAAATATCCAGTTTAAAAAATAAACACAACATTTACACAAAGCTTATTTTAACTTCAGCTTTGCTTAATTTCATCTGATTTAAAAAGCTTAATTCCAGCTCTTACCCTGTTCGTGGTTCCTGTTCTCTTTCAGCATCATGGAAGGTGTTATACTGTGGAGGAGAAGCTTTCGTGATCGATGCGTTCCTCATGATGGGATGGAGTGGAGCTCCTCTTGGTTCCTCACTGGACATTTATTCTGTCCTTTCCTCAGCAGGTTTCCTCTTTACCGAATTTCACCAGTTGTTGAAATGATGCATCTTGGATAGCTGCTACAGAATTCGTCTCCTGGATTTTTTTTTGTCATGATTTGACCAGGATTTCCATATTGACGTCAGCCCATGGGAGGAACTTAAACCAGCAAGTAGACCTTGGAGACAATCAGTAGGAGGAAAATGGGCTGTTGTGAAACAGGTCTCAGGTGGGACCTGAGCTCTGTGTCAGTTTTACAGGTCTGGGTTAAGCTGGTGATACTGGAAACATAGAAAGATAGAAAACCGACAGCACAATACAGGCCCTTCGGCACACAAAGTTGTGCTGAACATGTCCCAACCTTAGAGAGGGTATTATTAGGAGACAGTGTGTCAGGGAGGACGGGCAAGCGACAGAGAAGGGACGCGCTAAGACCGATGGCTTACGATGTGTCTACTTTAACAAATCACTAGGGTTACACATAGCCCTCTATTTTTCTAAGTTCCATGTACCTATCCAAAAGTCTCTTAAAAGACCCTATTGTACCTGCCTCCACCACCATTGCCGGCAGCCCATTCCACACACTCGCCACTCTCTGCGTAAAAAACTTACCCCTGATATCTCCTCTGTACTTACTCCCCAGCACCTTAAACTTGTGCCCTCCTGTGGCAGCCATTTCAGCCCTGGGAAAAAGCCTCTGACTATCCACACGATCCATGCCTCTCATCATCTTGTACACCTCTATCAGGTCACCCCTCATCCTCCGTCGCTCAAAGGAGAAAAGGCTGAGTTCACTCAACCTGTTTTCACAAGGCATGCTCCCCAATCTAGGCAACATCCTTGTAAATCTCCTCTGCACCCTTTCTATGGCTTCCACATCCTTCCTGTAGTGAGACGACCAGAAATGAGCACAGTACTCCAAGTGGGGTCTGACCAGGGTCCTATATAGCTGCAACATTACCTCTCAGCTCTTCAACTCAATCCATGATTCTAGTAAATCTTTTCAGTACTCTCTCTATTTTGTTGACATCTTTCCTATAATTTGGTGACCAGAACTGTACACAATACTCCAAATTCGGCCTTACCGGAGTTATTGACTCCTACCTGTTCCTAACTTCCACCCACAGAGACTCCGTAGACAATCCCTCCATGTCTTCCTCCTTTCCTGCAGCTGTGGCACTATCTCTGATCAACAGTGCCACACCCCCACCTCTTTTGCCTCCCTCCCTGTCCTTTCTGAAATATCTAAAGCCTGGCACTTGAAAACCCTAACCCTGATGATATCTTTGTATCATCAGCAAACTTAGCCACAAATCTATTAATCCCATAGTCCAAATCATTGACATACCTCTGACAGCCCTCCACACTATCCACAACACCCCCAACCTTTGTGACGAAAGTTGGGTGACAGCTCACTGGTGGTTCATAGATCAAGAAATACCTGGCTTCCAGTCTGCAAGCTTCACGGCCATTTGCCCCGCTGTCTGATAAACTGAGACGTAGGCTTTGGGCCTACTCTGGCTGCTCCAAGATTCGGGTCTATGGATTCACTTTCGTTCTGAATGCTGTTGCTTGTTCTTATTGTTTGCACAATGTGTCTGCCTGTGTTTCTTCGTTCTCCCTGCGCACATTGGGTATTGGTCTTTTTTGAAATCGGATTCTTTCAGGTTTCTTGTTTTGTGGCTGCCTGTAAGCAGACAAATCTCAAAGCTGTATAATTTATACATACCTTGAAAATAGACCTCTTTGAACTTGAAGGATCAGTGTAGAAAAATTCGTCTCAGTCTAGAGGTTGATGAACCTAGAGATCTCATTGAACCTTGTTGAATATTGAAAGGATAGACAGAGTGGATGTGGAAAGGATGTTTCCTATCGTTCATCTGATTGTACATTGTTATGAATGCAGCAGCAATCGATATGAAACTGAGACAGAGTTAATAAACAGAGTTTATTAACCTCTGCTCAAAAACATCGAAAAGTGAACAAATGACTAACTTAACCGGAAGTTAACAGTTAGGCGGCTATATTTAACCAACAGTCAAACTTAGAAACTGTTCTAACGAGTTCTCATCCAAGCACAGACTTAAAGTGGTAAATTCAAAAGTCCATGTGATTTATACAGTCATTAAGGAGAGACTTCCCTGAAACAACAACTCCTTCGAAGTAATGACGAATCTGCCGATCCCACAGCCGAGAGATGCCTTTTTGAAGAAATCACGAGGAATTAAAAGGAACTGACCTTTTGACTGGAGGGTGGTTACTGCACAAACCTTCCTGACCTTGCAGGGGTTTAACTCAAATGTTCCTACCACAATTTCTGAACGAAGATTCAAAAAGGTCAATTATTCCCCAAGACGCTGAACGACATTAACTTTATCCAATCCTTTGAACTCGGATAACTCCAGTAATGCCTTCACTCTCCGATACTGGACTGTAAGGGAAAAATAAACGTGCAACAAACAAAACTGGTGGAACCTCCATACCTCCGACCGGCAACAACAACGTTGCACCAAAAATAAAAATGAGAACTGCGTCACAGACCGCGGGCTTTGTTTAAATACCGTTTGGAACATGCCATCATGTGGCATAACATCACCCCACAGTCATGAGACAATTACATCATCCCACTCACAAGACCATTACATCATCCCACTGTCCCATTCAAACTGTGAGTATATAACAACATGCATACAACCAAACAAAACAGTTCTTCCGGATCCACAGTGCACCCACAAACATCTATCACACACAGCACAGAAAATAAAACATTTAATAAAATGTACTTCAAAATGAATGTAGTTTACAGCACAGGTAAACAGTAAACCGCTCACTATCCTAGTGATGAGACCTCAGTGGTGGCTGGGTATTCATTAGTCTCAGGGAGAGTGAGGGAAGAAGCTGTTACCCAGTCTGGCAGTCCCAGTCCTGATGCTCCTGTACCTCCTTCCTGATGGTAGTGGGTCAAAGAGAATGTGGGATGGGTGGTAGGGTTATGCAACAATGCTTCAAGTTCTTTGTCGACAATACTCCTTGTAAATGTTACAAATGGTAGGAAGCAATAAGTCACTCTCTTCCATAAGACCATACAACATAAGAGCAGAATTAGGCCATCTGGCCCATCGAGTCTGCTCCCCCATTCAATCATCACTAATTATTATTTTTCAATGACCTGTTGCATGTGGCAACAAATTCCACAAATTCACCACCCTTCGGTTAAAGGAATTTCTCTGCATCTCTGTTTTGAAAGGGTGCCCATCTAGCCTGAGGCTGTGCCCTCTTGTCCTAGACTTCCCATCATGGAAAACATCCTTTCCACATCTACTCTGTCTAGGCCTTTCAACATTTGAAAGATTTCAATGAGATTTTGCCCCCCCCCCTCCATCCTTCTAAATTCCAGTGAGTACAGACCCAGAACCATCAAACGTTCCTTGTATGACAACCCTTTCATTCCTGGAATCATCCTTGTGAACCTCCTCTGGACCCTCTCCAATGCCAACACATCTTTTTTAAGATGAGGGGCCCAAAACTATTCACAATACTCAAGGTAAGGCTGAGCCAGTGCCTCATAAAGCTTCAGCATCACATCCTTGCTCTTGTATTCTAGACCTTTTGAAATGAATGCTAACATGGCATTTGCCTTCCTCCCCACCAACTCAACCTGCAAGTTAACCTTCAGGGTGTTCTGCACAAGGACTCCCTAATCCCTCTGCACTTCAGATTCCTGGGTTTTCTCCATGTTTAGAAAATAGTCCACACATTTATTTCTTTTACCAAAGTGCATGAGCATGCATTTTCCAACATTGTATTTTATTTTCCACTTTCTTGCGCATCCTTCTATCTCGCCCATTCCGGTCAAGTTAGTGCCAGCAAACGACGATTCTTCGGACGACATCTTCCTGATAGTCAATCATTTCAGTTTCTCTATGTCTTCTACTTGTTCTTTTCATCTTAATTTTGTTTTTGAAACTGTTGGAGCCTGTGACTTACAGCTTATAGTTCAATCGAGAGAGCTAGCACTCTGCTGTCCCCAAGAAAACTCCAGGACAGAAATGCGAGCGCAAGCTAGTATGAGGAGAAGCACAGCCTCAGGATAGAGGGGTGCCCTTTCAAAACAGAGATGCAGAGAAATTTCTTTAGCCAAAGGGCGGTGAATTTATGGAATTTGTTACCACAGGCAGCAGTGGAGGCCAGGCTGTTGGGTGTATTTAAGGCAGAGCTCAATAGTTTCTTGATTGGACATGGCATCAAAAGTTATGGGGAGAAGGCCAGAGAATGGGTTGAAAGGGATAATAAATCAGCCGTGATTTAATGGTGGAGCAGACTCAATGGACTAAATGGCCCAGTTCTGCTCCTATGTCCTATGATCTTAAATCATTGTTTATGTGCTTGCGAGAATAGTCCTAATTCTGGACGCCTAGGAGGATACAAAGCCTTTGAAATGGTGATATACTCAAGCCTTACAAGGAATGAAGTCCTTCATTTTGTGAGGGGCCTAGTGAAATAGGGCAGGACTTATTTTTGGAGAAGGGAAGGATAAAGTATTTTAACTGAAAAGATCAAAAGCTAGCAGGACTTTGAGTAAACAAGGACAGACTCTATCTGATGGCAATTATACCACAGCCAGAAGACCCCTTTAATGATTGGTACAAGAACCAGAAGTGAGATGAGAGGAAAAGATGTTTCACTGCAACAGTTGG
Organism: Hemitrygon akajei; assembly: GCF_048418815.1. Classification (NCBI taxonomy): domain Eukaryota; kingdom Metazoa; phylum Chordata; class Chondrichthyes; order Myliobatiformes; family Dasyatidae; genus Hemitrygon; species Hemitrygon akajei. The sequence goes on along the minus strand of NC_133130.1, from coordinate 158,801,526 downwards.
TTAGGATTTTTCATAATGAAGTTGGGTACAGATTCAATCAACTGTCAAAAATTGGATAAATATTTAAAATTGTGATGTTATTAGACCTGTGTTTCCTAATGGTGCCTTCCTTTCCCCCATATGCTCTCCCCACCCCACCCAAACCACGGGGCAATGCTATTTCGTACGCCAGGCTCAAGGACAGAAAATGGCTGATGAGGAAAAGTTGACGGGAACTGTCACCAATGACATGGCGATGACCTGAAAGATACTGACTAGTTTTACCTCATTCAACTACAGCTCCTCCATGACACAACTGGTAACAAAAGTTATTCAACATTGAGTGACTTTGTTCCACACGTCTGTTCTGCACTGGATGTCAGTAGTTCATTCAGACTTGCCACTAGGTGCTAACACTGCCACATATCCCTTTTAAACAAAGAGCAGTACTGCATGGATACAGGTTCTTTGGCCCAACCACAATGCTCACCGGGCGGCTCCCAATTTCCTGCAATTGGCCCAAACTTCACCCTTTCATGTACCTATCCAGATGCTTCTGAAATGATACTGTTGTATCTTGGTGTCTACCTGAAACTGCAAGCATTTTGTTTTGCGTCAGCCATAAACCCTCTAGAGTAGATATTGCTGTCAGTTTTGTGAAGGTATTTCTTCTAGTCTTTAAATCTCTTGGTCAATAATCCCAGGACTACTGACAGTCATCTATTGTGTCCTCTTTCACTAGTTTAAAAAAAACATATTTCTCAGCAACATTTTGAGAATGAATATTTCTCATTACATGCACATGCAGTTCAACTCCTTGAGTGATCATGCAGAAAGTTTGAAGTTAATAACATTGGGGTGATTGATAAGTTCATGGCCTAAGGTAGAACAAGATGAGTTATTAACTTCAAACTTTCTGCATAATCACTCAAACAGCTGATCTACATGTGCATGTAACGAGAGCTGTATAACTCACCGCCTTCTATCTTAGGCCACAAACTTATCAATCACTCATGCTGTGGACACTTTCTGGAGGTCCAAGATCCGTATGCTCCACGACCGCTGAACTAAGTGTGTAAATGTAGGAGGGGAGTATGCTGAAAAATAAATGTGCTAGGTTTTCTAAAATTGACTCCTTCTACCTTAGGCCCCAAACTTATGAATCACCCTTCTTATTCCTTTTAGCCAGGGAATGGATGCCTTCCAAACGTGATACTTATCTTAATCCATTTCAAGACACACTTACGGCCTTGGGTAATAGAGAAGGGAATGTTGACCGGGTGAGTAATAACATATTGGTCATGGTCATATTCTGACTCTGCAGTAATTGGAAATGGATTAGAAATTGTTGCACATTTTAGTTTGTATTGGCATTGTTTACTTGGTATGTGTCTATTTAAATTTAAATACAATGGATATTTTATACATTTTGTCCATTTCTGACCATTTACTGTGAAATAAAAGACTTTACTGCACTATTTTTTAAGTGTTCTAGCTGCACAACACAGAAACAGGCTCTTCAATCTACTGTGTTGCTGGCCGTCTATCCAAACCAGCACTTAGTCCGTAAACTCCATTAGGTGGTGATTGAAGTGCTAAGAGTAATTGATCTCCGACACCTTCACAGAGAGTGCATTCCCAATTTCAGCTCTCCCACATTAAAAAGAAAATCCTCAGATCACCTCTAACCTCCTCAACTCTTGTGTTGGTCCCTATTCTGTGGAGGAGTTTCTCACTATCCAGATGTTCTGTGCACTCATAATTTACTCCTCAACTTTAAGGAAAATATCCAGCTTAACCAAGATTATCTTCATACCTGAAATAGAGCATCCTCGTTTGTGTTGAGGCTTTTAAAAGAAATTCTGCAACTTCCCAGTGTAATCATATCCTTGTTACAGCGTGGTGACCCAGGGAGTCTGCAAAAGGACTTGGACAGATAAGGAGAATGGGCAAAGGAGTGCCAGTTGGAAATAGTGTAGAGAAGTGTATGGTCATGCACTTTGGAAGAAGGAATGAAAATGTAGACTATTTTCTAAACGGCGAGGAAATTCAGAAATCAGAGGTGCAGTGGCATTTGGGAATCCTCAAGCAGGATTCTCTAAAAATTAAACACGAGGAAACCTGCAGATGCTGGAAATTCAAGCAACACACACAAAATGCTGGTGGAACGCAGCAGGCCAGGCAGCATCTATAGGGAGAAGCACGTCAACAGTGCTTCTCCCTATAGATGCTGCCTGGCCTGCTGCGTTCCACCAGCATTTTGTGTGTGTTTCTCTAAAAATTAACTTGCTGGCTGAGTCAGTGGTGTGGAAGGCAAATACAATGTTAGCATTCATTTCAAGAGGACTAGAATATAAAAGCAGGAATGTAATGCTGAGGCTTTATAAGGCATTGGTCAGACCTCACTTGGAGTACTGAGAGCAGTTTTGGACCCCTTTCTAAGAAAGGATGTTCTGGCACTGGAGAGGGTTCAGAAGAGGGTCATAATGTTCCTGAGAATGAGTATGAGGAGCATCTGATGTCTGTATTCACTGGAGTTTAGAAGAATGAGGGAAGATTTCATTGAAACCTATCAAATACTTAAAGGCCTAGATAGAGAAGATGTTTTCTGTAATAGGGGATTCCAAGATCTGAGGGCACAGATTATCCCTTTAGAACCAAGATGAGGGGGAATTTCAATAGCCAGAGGGTGATGAATCTGTGGAATTCATTGCTGCAGACAGCTGAATATATTTCAAGATACTCAGGTCATTGAGTATGTTTAAAGCAGAGGTTGATATGATCTTCATTAATAAGGTTGAAGGCAGGAGAATGGGGTTGAGAGGGATAATAAATGGCAGAGCAGTCTCAATGACTAGAATGGTCTATTACTGCTCCTGTGTCTTCTGGACAGAACAGTACACAATGCTCCAGCTCTGGAATAACCAATGTTTTATAAACATAGCTTGACACACAGGCAGTTATTTTCCTTTTCCCTGGATAATGAAGGCTATTGTTCTGGATATTGAAAGTTCATTTCAGCATCATAGAAGCTCGAGTATATAGAAAAAAAATCAAGAGTCTGGGATCATCACAACATAGAAAGAGGCCCTTCAGCCCATCTAGTCTGTGCCAGCCTATTTTTCTGCCTAGTCACATCTACCTGCACCTTGACCATAGGCCTCTCATCTACTAATTAATAAATCAATTATGCATTATGTGCAAGCTGATTTGCCACAACTTCTTCTCAAGCTTGTAGTGTGCTGTGGTATTTCACGTGCTGAATGCCATCCACCAAGTCCCTTGAGTAATAAGGACATTGTTGGCTTTCAATTACTGTGACATGTTTGCGAGTGTCACCATTCTCCCGGATTCAGCATAGCACATATATAAAGTATTAAGGAAGTATGGGGAAATGCTTATCCCAGTCTTCACATTTGTCACCTTCAGAAGCTGTAAACTCTCAACAGAGTATATCCCAATGCTCCCTTCATTGGAAGTCAGATTGAATGAGCACGGGGGGGAGCTTTATCTGGCCCATGCTGTAGCTCCTCTGGCAGAGCTTGAGAGACAAAGTAAGAGAAGGTTTTACTCTGTATCTGACCTGCAAATGCAACAGACGTGAGAGTGATGTGTAGAGATACACAAGGAGGAGCTACTCCTACACCAATCACCCTTTGCAAAACAGCAGGTGATGAAGAAAAGGCAAAGAAGGATTTTAGTTCAGGACTGGTTTGCTCTCTCACAGGGTGAAGAAGATAAGAGTTTAATGCTGCATGATTTTAACTTTTAATGTTTAACTCATAATTTTACATTTTAATTTTAAGTCCAGATTCCACATCAACTGTTGTCATCGTTAGGGGAATCCCTCAGGTTCCGGAACTCATTCTCAAGTTGCTCCAAGGTTTTCCCTTTGGTTTCAGGAACGCAGAAAGCAGTAAATATTAGAGCGAATATGGATATCACACAGAAGAAAAAGAAGGGTGCAGAGAGTCCAAAGGATTTCTGAAAAAGAATAGTTTTCAGTTAACTTTCAAAGTTCAAAGCAAATTTATTATCTAACTCATATGTCAGCAAATGCGACCCTGAGATTCATGTTCTTGTGGGCATGCTCAATAAATCCATAATAGAGTAAGATCACATCAACTTGAGCCTTCAACCAGTGTGCAAAAGACGACAAACTGTGCAAAAGACAAAAAGAAAGAAATAATAATACTAAATTATGCCAGCTGGTGGCGTAGTGGCATCAGTGCTGGACTTCGGGGCGAAAGGTCCTGAGTTTGAATCCCGCCGGCTCCCTTGCACGCTTTCCATCTGTGCTGGGTTCAGTTTCGAGCTAGCAACTCAACCTCACAAAAAAAACTTGGAGAATGCTACAGAAACACCACATGATGAGCAATCACCAATAATATTGATGCAAAAAGCTTGTCGTGACGGCTTCCCGATGACTCCACCAGGAGTTAAGGGCATTCTTCTTCTTCTGGATAGGTACATGGAGCTTAGAAAAATAGAGGGCTATGGGTAACCCTAGGTAATTTCTAAAGGAAGTACATATTCGACACAGCATTGTGGGCCAAAAGGCCTGTATTGTGCTATAGGTTTTCTATGTTTCTAAATAAATAAGCAAAATTATCTGGACAAGAAAAAAGTCTGCAGATGCTGGAAATCCAAGCAACACACAGAAAATGCTGGAGGAGTTCAGCAGGCCAGGCAGCATGTATGAGAAAGAGAACAGTCGATGCTTCGAGCCTTGACCATTCAGCAGGACTGATTGCCTTGGACTTTCAGGCGGATTTGGTAAGGTGCCAGACAGTAGTTTAAACAAAATTAATTAATCCTCTATGATCTAGTAAATAAAGAGTATTGTAGGGAAAATAGGTCATTTTAGGGTAAAGTGGCTGTGTCTCATGGGCTAGCATAACATAATATGTAATAACCCTGGCAAGAAATGTTGACATTTCATTGCGTTTGTCCCTCAAATCAATCTGACGAAGCTTTGTTTCATTCCCTCTATTGCAAGATTATTCTTCCTTAAATAGAGAGACTGGATCTTTCATAAAGTTGTAGGGGAGTTCTCCCTGGGCTCTGTACGGCTGCAGTAAAATATCTTCACTATTACAGTATATGGGACTAGGTGTTCTATGACCAAGTTTGCTGTTAATACGAAGCAGGGTGACAATCTGAGTTTGAGGACAATGCAGAGAGGCTTTTTAAGGGAACATGGACAGGCTAAGTCAGTGGGTAAGGATATGCCAGATCTGATATATTGTGGCAGAATTTTGAAGTAGATATTGTGTTAAATGGGGAAAGGTTTAAAGCTGTTGTTGTTCAAAGTTCAAACTCAGATGATCAAAGCATGTATACTACCTTGAGATTCATTTTCTTTTAGGCACTTAAAGGAAAATAAAGAAATGTGATAGAATTTATGAACAACTATAAATAACAAAGACAAACAACCAATGTGAAAAGAAGATAAATTGTGCAAATAGTTTTTAAAAGTGATTAAATAACACTAAGTTGTAGAACCCTTGAAAGTGAATCTCTAGGTTTGATGTTCCTGCACATAAACATACAAAAGCCAAGCTGCAGGAACATCCAGCAAATAGGAAGGCAAATGCTACGTTGTGGCAACCCACTTTCTGCGCAGGTGAACTGGCTCACAAAATGGCGCGTGCGTCAGCAGAGAGGGCAGCCCCAAAATGGCGCTGGGCCTTCTTCACCAGCAAGGGGAGAAAGCCCATGCGCGGGAAGAGACTTTTGTAATGCATCTGTGACGTCATTTCCACCCGGAGAGGGCGGGAACGGAACTGCGTAAAAGACAGTGCCGCGAAGTTTGAATAAACTAGACTCCAGTGAAACTTACAGACTGCGTGTCATTATTTCTATCTCTGTGTGTAGCACATCGCTACATTGGTGACCCCGACGGTCCAAACAGGATTTGGACCAAAGATGATCGACTGTTCATCTGTTCACTCAGTTTTGCTAAAACTGCCAACTTTCTGGACGCTGCGACCACGCGTGTGGTTTAGCCAAGTAGAAGCCCAGTTCCAGATCCGGCAGATATCTTCTGATTCCACGTGTTACTATTACATGGTGAGCTCCCTTGACCAGGAGACAGCCACCTGGGTTGAGGATTTCATACAGTCACCCCTGGAAGAAGGCAAATATGCAGCATTCAAAACGCTGCTCATGGGACTTCCGGTAAGATGGCGATTGTTTAGCTGCTCCGAACTTTTGTTCCGTTAATGTCGCTACCTTTGCACTAAATGTCTCAATTTTTTAAACCTTAGTTAGGAATTATTTCGGTATCTCTTACTTGCCTGTGAATATATCTGACTTACAATGTCTAGCAAGAGTTCTAAATCCGGGAGAAAAGAAGCTATGACCCCGTCGGACGATGGTTGCGCTTGGAAAGCTCCGAGACGAAATCTTAAAGGAATTTAAAATCGCTTTCAAACAGTTAGAAGACAAACTGGATCGGATTAACGATAAAGTGGACAAACATGCTGAACAGTTATCTCGCATCGATTCGACATCTGAAGATTTAGAAAGTCGTGTTCGATACTTGGAGACTCTCTGTTCCAGCTTAGAGGAAAAATCTAACAAACTTCTTTCCAAAATGGTGGATCTCGAAAATCGCAGTAGACGCTGCAACATCAGAATTCTGGGATTGCCAGAGGCGACCGAAAAGGGATCAACCGTGAAGTTTTTCGCCGAGTTTCTCTGTGAGTTATTCGGGAAAGATATGCTTCCGAAGCCGCCCGAGCTTGAACGGGCACACAGAGTCTACGTTCCCCCCGGAATTTTGGGCTCCCGCCCGCGACCAGTAATCTTGTGTTTCCATCAATACCAGGTAAAACACAGTCTGATCGTAGAGGCGCGTCGCAGGGGGTCGCTTCCTTTCAAGGATACAACCATTCGCTTTGTGGAAGATTTTGCACCCCAGACCTTAAAGATACGCGCTGAGTTTAAAGGCGCAATGAAAGTGCTGTTTGATCCTGGTTTCAAACCTTCCCTTCGTAACCCTGCCGATCTACGAATCAAGCTTAATACCGGGAAATACAAGTGGTTCAAATCAGCGAAGGAAGCTGAAGTGTTTGTGGCAAGTCTTCCGGCTATCCAGTCATCTTCGGAATCTGATCGGTCCTCCTAAAATGGTGGATAAATACTCCTCTTAGTAAAATTACTTTCTCTGGACTCGGAATTCACTTGTATCACTCAGACACTATTCATTGAAACTTTAAGGGCTGTTGACAATCTCTCCCGGGATTTGGTGTGTGTGTAATCTATTTTTATTCTTGTATAACTTTACCTACAGAGTTCTACAACTAACTCTAACTTGTTTTGGAGGTTCAAAGTCTTTAGTGAAGGCCTCCCTGTTTGTCGGTTCACAGTTCAACTGCTGATTTATTTTTCCTTTGTTTTAAATATTTATTTATTTTATCTTTTTCTTTTCTTCACCCCTTTTTTCTAATCTCTGAATTTTTTTCTCCCTTCTCTGTAAATGGTTGATAAATACTCGTCTTGAATTTATAATTTTCCCCTTCCTCTTCTTTTTTCTTTTTCCTTCTTACTTTTTTTTCCCTTTCTCTTACTTTATTCTTCTATAATTTTTCGCGGGTAGGTTAGTTTTGGTTTTCTTCCGATTTTCTCTGTATTAAGTTTTATATTTCTGCAGAAGGTGTTCTAATCTGTAGTTATGTTTTCTAGTGCATAAACTAGTTATTATTTGCTATAGTATTTATACGGAACTGTTGTTAATGACACAGATCTGGAAGTTGTATTTGGGTTAATTTTTTTGGTAGAGCTAGCTACTTGTTTTGGTAGCCGTCTAGTTTTGGGTTGTGCGGATGGGGTGGGTTTTCCAGTTCCAACATCTCTTTATTGCTTAGGACATGTTTATATTTTGACCTTACGAATCTATGTTTACATCTCTGCTCCCAGACTGCTATTGTACTGCTTGACTTTTTATATGCCTGCTGCCTTTTATGCATTAGTAATTGATAATGGCTAGTGCACTTAAATTCGTGAGCTGGAATGTAAAGGGATTGAACCACCCTGTTAAAAGGAGGAAGGTATTCTCACATATTAAACAACTCAAAGCTGACATTGCTTTCCTCCAAGAAACTCATATTCGTTGTTTTGATAACTCCCGGCTCCTGTCAAAGTGGGCGGGTCAGCATTTTCATTCATCCTTTGCCGCTAAAGCTAGGGGAGTTTCCATTCTTATTAACTCAAATATTCCTTTTGAACTCCATAATAAAATATCTGATACAAATGGCCGTTTTATTATTGTTTCTGGTAAACTATATAACACTAAAGTTGCACTAGCAAACCTGTATGCCCCCAACTTTGATGATGTTAACTTTTTTGAACGGTTTTTTTCCTCACTACCAGACTTAAACTCATACTCTCTTATACTGGGTGGTGACTTCAACTGTTGGTTGGATCCTAAACTGGACCGATCGTCCTCTGTTACCAGATCACCTACTAAGTCTGCCTTAGCTATTCAATCGTTTCTCTCTAATTTTGGTATCTCTGATATATGGCGTTTCCTCCATCCTACGGAGAGAGATTATTCTTTTTTCTCACATGTTCACCATACCTTCACTAGAATTGACTATTTCTTACTCGATAACCAACTTATCCCATTTGCCCACTCTTGTGACTATCAGAGTATACTGATTTCTGACCATGCCCCAATTACCCTCTCTCTGAACTTTCCTGGTCTCCCTCAGAGGAACAAACACTGGCGGTTCGATTCAACTTTATTATCGGATGATGATTTCGTAAAATTTATTAAGGACCAGATAACCTTTTATTTTAACACTAATACATCACCTGAAGTGCCATCCCAGATTATCTAAAATACCATGAAAGCATATCTGAGGGGTCAAATAATCTCCTACACAGCAAATCTCAATAGAAGATCCCATGCAGATCGAGCAGACCTCATTAACCAGATTAAAGATTTGGATCAAATATATGCCCAAACTAAGAACCCTGAATTATACAAGAAGTGCGTTGAACTCCAAACTAAATTTAACCTTCTGTCCACTCAACCTGTCGAACGCCAACTTCTCGAAAGCAAGAGCCGCTTTTACATTCATGGGGATAAGTCTGGTAAATTCCTAGCCAATCAGCTGAGGCGTTCCAAAGCCAAACAACATATTACAAAGATCCGGAAGGAGAACGGAGACTTTACATCGGATCATTTAGAAATTAATGACGCATTTAAAAATTTTTATTCTCGGCTTTATTCCTCTGAATCTCTGAATGACAATATCTCTGTGGATCAATTTTTACAGAATCTGAATATCCCCTCACTTTCATCTGATTTCAAAGCCAAACTCAATGCGCCTATATCACCAGAAGAAATATCTTTTGCAATTTCTGCACTGTCCTCAGGGAAATCTCCTGGACCTGATGGGTTCCCTGTGGAATTTTATAAATCATTCTCTTCACTTCTTTCTCCTCAGTTACTTTCAGTATTATCTGACTCGTTTAATTACGGCAAATTGCCACCCTCTTTCAATGAGGCATCTATTATTCTTCTTTTAAAAAAGAGCAAAGACCCAACAGAGTGTTCCTCGTACAGGCTGATCTCTCTGCTCAATGTTGATGTAAAGATCTTAGCTAAAGTGTTGGCTCATAGATTAGAAACCGTTATTCCCTCCATTATCTCTGATGACCAAACAGGCTTTATTAAAAACCGTCTCCCTTTTTTTAACATTCGGCGTCTATTTAATATTTTATACTCAATTCCAACTGGGACTCCTGAATGTGTTATCTCCCTTGATGCGGAGAAAGCATTTGATCGTATAGAGTGGAACTACTTTTTTGCAGTCTTAGAAAAATTTGACCTCGGCCAAAGTTTCATCTCTTGGATCCAATTGCTGTACCTGTGTCCTACTGCTTCTGTTTTAACTAATTTTCAGAAATCCCAAGTATTTAATCTCAAACGTGGCACCCGTCAGGGATGCCCCTTAAGTCCCTTTCTCTTTGATTTGGCTATAGAACCTCTGGCGATAGCATTTCGAAATTGTCCTGAATTGACCGGGATTTGGAGAGGGGGTGTTGAGCATAAAGTTTCTCTCTATGCTGATGACTTATTACTCTTTCTCTCAAATCTGTCTACATCCTTACCTCTAATGTTTTCACTTCTTGACCAGTTTAGCCAGATCTCTGGCTATAAACTCAACTTACATAAGAGTGAACTTTTCCCAATTAATAAAGAAGCACAAGAACTAATATTTTGTGATCTCCCTTTTAAAGTAGTCCATAATCAATTTACTTATCTTGGAATTACAGTCACAAGGAAGTTTAAAGATCTCTTTCGTGAAAACTTTGTCAATCTTTCATATGTTATAAAACAGAGTCTGGTACAATGGTCACCTCTATCTATGTCCTTGGTAGGTCGTATTAATGTTGTTAAAATGTATGTTCTCCCCAAACTTTTATACTTATTTCAATCTATCCCAATTTTTATTCCTAAATCTTTTTTTGATTCCTTAGACTCTATTATTTTGTCATATCTGTGGCAGAATAAGCGCTCTAGAATTAATAAAATCCACCTCCAAAAATCTAAAAAAGAGGGTGGCATGGCTTTACCTAACTTTCGCTTATATTACTGGGCAGCTAATATACGTTGTGCTGCCTTCTGGTCTTTCTTCCATGGTCAACCCGAGTGCCCTAACTAGGTGGCAATGGAGTTGAGCTCCACTAAAGAATTATCTATATCTGAACTTCTTGGCTCTGCACTCCCTAGCAGTCTGCCCAGATCAATAGCTAATCCTCTGGTTAGACACACTTTGCGTATATGGGCTCAGTTCAGGAAATGCTATGGTTTCCAAGGGTTTTCTGTTTCTAGCCCTGTCGCACATAATCACCTTTTTTTACCTACTACGTATGATTCAACATTCCATGTTTGGTACAGGAAGGGCATTAGACATTTTGAAGATCTCTTCATTGATAATCGCTTCGCTTCTTTTCAGCAGCTCTCCGTTAAGTTCAACCTGCCTAACGCTCACTTTTTCAGATATCTCCAAATCCGACACTTTACTGCTCCTTTAATTCCTAACTTTCCTGAAATGCCTGCGAAAAATGCTATGGACCTATTTCTTTCCATTAATCCACTAGGTAAAGGTTTAATTTCAATTATCCGAGATAAACTAGCAGCCTTACGACAGGCCCCTGTGGATAAAATTAAAATGGCCTGGGAGCAGGATTTAAATATCTCCTTATCCGAGGAGAGCTGGGACTCAGTTCTCAAATCGGTTAACTCAACCTCCCTTTGTGCTCGCCATTGCCTCTTACAGTTTAAGATTGTTCATAGAGCCCATATGTCTAAATCTAAACTATCTCGATTCTACCCTGGCATTAATCCGCTCTGTGATAAATGCAAGAGGGGTGTGGTCTCTCTCATCCATATGTACTGGTTCTGTCCTAGCTTGGAGAAATTCTGGAAAGATGTCTTCACTACATTATCGGGTATTCTGAATCAGCACCTAGAACCTAACCCCTTAATTGCTCTGTTCAGTTTTTGGGGCGAGACAGATTTATGTCTGGGTCCGACCAAATGCCGAATACTATCCTTTGCCTCTCTCCTGGCGAGACGCTTGATCCTCCTTAGATGGAGAGATGTTGCCCCGCCCACTCATGCGCAATGGCTTAACGACATTATGGCCTGCTTGGACCTCGAAAAAATTCATTATTCAGTTCTTAATTCGGATCTAAAGTTCCATAAGGTCTGGGGACCTTTTATCGAGTACTTTCATAACCTTCCTCTTGACTAGGGTTTTTATTTTCTTTTTTTTTCTTCTTTTCGGTCCCTTGCTTTCAGCTCCCTTTTTTTTTCTGGTAGTAGGCATTATTATCCTCTGTTGCTAAGTGTATTCACAGTCTGGGAGTTTGACTGTCCGGACTTATACTCTTTATACTGTGTGGTGGTTGGTCTGGAGTTGTTGTTGTTTTTTTCTTGTGTTGTGGGGCTTGGGGAGGACACTAAGCTCACTTGCCTTTAATTTAGGTGCTTTTTTGTTAAATTCTCTTCCTTTGTAGCATATTGTTATTGTACGCTTAATCTTGCACTGTATTAATGTTCCTCATTGGGATTTGGGGTTTTTAATTTTGTAAAATGTTTTGAAAAACTAATAAAAAAATTTAAAAAAACGCTGCTCATAGGGATGTTTGGCTTTTCACGGCATGAGCAAGGTGCCCACTTGCTGCACCTGGACTGTTTGGGAGACAGGCCGCCATCAACATTAATGAATGAGATGCTGGCCCTGGCTGACGGACACCAGCCCTGCCTCATGTTCGAGCAAGCGTTCCTGGAGCAACTGCCCGAGGACATACATCTGCTGCTGGCCGACGCAGATTTCAGCAACCCCCGGAAGGTGGCGGCCTGTGCTGACGTGCTGTGGAAAGCCAAGAGGGAGAGCGGGGTGTCCGTCGGACAGATCACCAAGCCACGCGCCCAACAGCAGGCCAGACCAGGCCTGGCAACGGAGCGCACACAGCCCAGAGGCAAGAGTGAGGAGGCCAATGAACAATGGTGTTCCTAACACCAGCGGTGGGGCACAGAAGCCCGCCATTGTCGCGCACCCTGCAAGTTCCTGGGAAACGGCAGGGCCAGCTGCCGCTAACGGTTATGGCGGCTGGCCACCAGGACAGCGTCTTGTATGTCTGGGACAGACAGTCGGGACGCCGCTTCATGGTCAACAGCGGAGCGGAAATCAGCGTCTAACCCCCGACGGGGTCCAACACCCGCAACAGGGAGCCAGGACCCACCCTGAGGGCCGCAAACGGCAGCACGATACGGACCTATGGCACCCGCACAGTGTAGCTGCTGTTCGGCGCCAACCGGTTCACGTGGGATTTCACACTGGCCGCGGTGGCCCAACCACTCCTGGGAGTGGATTTCTTGTGAGCTCACAGCCTGCTGGTTGACTTGCAAGGGAAAAGACTGGTCCATGCCAAGTCTTTCCAGACATTCTCCCTGGGTGAAGCCAAGTTGCCGGCCCCACACCTGGACTCCATCACATCGTCTGACAACGAATTCACCAGAATCCTAGCGGACTTTCCATCGGTTCTGGCACCACAGTTCACGGCAGCCATGCCTAGACACGGAGTACAGCACCACATCCCGACCCAGGGACCACCCCTCCACACCCGTGATCGAAGGCTTCCCCCGGACAAGCTCCGTCTGGTGAAGGAGGAATTCAAGAGGATGGAGGAATTGGGGAACATACGGCGGTCCGACAGCCCATGGGCCTCCCCCCTGCACATGGTGCCCAAAGCAGCCGGGGGTTGGAGACCATGCTGCGACTACCGCAGACTGAACGAGGCTACAACTCCAGACCGCTACCCCGTGCCGCACATACAGGACTTTGCAGCAAACCTGCACGGGGCAAGCATCTTTTCCAAAGTAGACCTCGTCCGGGGATACCATCAAATCCTGGTGCACACTGAAGACATCCCCAAAACAATACTCATCACCCCATTCAGCTTGTTTGAATTCCTCCGAATGCCGTTCGGCCTGAAGAATGCCGCACAGACGTTCCAGCGGCTAATGGAAGCGGTGGGATGCGACCTGGACTTTGCGTTCATCTACTTGGACGACATCCTTATAGCCAGCTGTTGTCATCAGGAGCATCTGTCCCACCTCTGCCAGCTCTACTCCTGCCCGAGTGATTTCGGCCTCACAATCAACCCGGCCAAATGTCAGTTCAGACTCGACACCATCGACTTCCTGGGCCACAGGATTACCAAAGACGGGGCAACACCTCTGCCCAGCAAGGTGGACGCGATCCGCCACTTCGCCCGGCCCAACGCAGTCAAAGGCCTGCAGGAATTTGTTGGTATGGTGAACTTCTACCACCGTTTCCTCCCCTCAGCAGCCCGATTCATGCACCCTTTGTACACCCTGATGTCGGGTAAAGGCAAGGACATTACTTGGGATGAGGAGGACGTGGCCGCTTTCGTTAAAGCCAAGGAAGCCTTGGCAGATGCCGCGATGCTGGTGCACCCCAGAACGGACGTTCCGACCGCCCTCACAGTGGACGCATCCGACACAGCAGTCGGTGGGGTGCTGGAGCAGCTCATCGAGGGGCGCTGACAACCCCTGGCGTTCTTCAGCAAGCACTTATGGCCACCCGAACTCAAGTACAGTGCCTTCGACCAGGAGTTGTTGGCACTGTATCTGGCAATCTGACATTTCAGGTACTTCTTAGAAGGCAGGCTGTTCACCATGTTCACGGACCACAAACGTTGACCTTTGCGTTCATGAAGGTGTCCGATCCCTGGTCAGTCCGCCAGTAGCGACATCTGTCCTACATCTCCAAGTACATGATGGACATCCAGCATGTCTCGGGAAAGGACAACGTCGTGGCGGACGCACTCTCCAGACCAGCTGTCCAGGCCCTGTCCCGGGGGTGGACTACGCAGCACTGGCGGAGGCGCAGCAGGCAGACGACGAGATGCCCAGCTACAGAAACGCAGTCTCGGGCTTGCAGCTGCAGGACTTTCTCATAGGCCCAGGTGAGAGGACCCTCCTGTGTGATGTGGCTACCGGCCAACCTCGCCCCATCGTCCCGGCAGCCTGGCGGCGGCAAGTTTTCAACTCCATACACGGCTTGGCGCACCCATCTATCAGGACAACCGTCCGGATGGTCTCCAGCAAGTTTGTGTGACACGGACTTCGCAAACAGGTCAGCGAATGGGCCAAAATGTGCACGCAGTGCCGAACAGCCAAGGTGCAGCGGCACACCAAAGCAACGCCGCAGCAGTTCGAACCCACCCGCTGGAGGTTCGACCACATTCATGTGGATATCGTGGGCCCCCTGCCAGTGTCACAAGGAGCACGGCACCTCCTAACTATGGTAGACCAGTTCACAAGATGGCCAGAGGCGGTCCTGCTCACTGACACCACCGCCGATTCCTGCGCCCGAGCACTGATTTGCAACCTGGGTAGCACGCTTCGGGATACCGGCCCACATTACCTCTGACAGAGGCGCCCAGTTCACCTCCAGCCTGTTGGGAATGCAGCTACACCACACAACTGCCTACCACCCAGTCGAACGGACTAGTGGAACACTTCCACCGTCACTTGAAGTTGGATCTCATGGCCCGCCTGAAAGGACCTAACTGGGTGGACGAGCTTCCCTGGGTCCTGCTCGGAATCCACACGGCGCCCAAAGAGGATCTGCACACCTCGTCCGCTGAGCTGGTGTATGGCACAGCCCTGGTCATCCCAGGGGAGTTCATACCCGCCCCAAGGGGGCAAGCGGAAGAACCCGCAGCAGTCCTGGACAGGCTACGCGAAAGGCTCGGCAACCTGGCCCCCCGTACCGACTTCACAGCATGGACAGATCCCGACCTGTGTACCCAAAGACCTGCAGAATTGTAAGTTTGTATTTGTATGAAGGAGCACACACTGGGCACCGCTACAGCGGCCGTATGAGGGGCCGTTCAAGGTGATCAAGAACAACGGGTCCATGTACTGTTATGCCCGCAGCCCCCTCCTTTGTGAGAATCACAAGATCACTATTGGGTTTCTGTCAGGGGGCCCAGGAAATGAGAAGGAGACGTGCGGACTGTCTCGTTCCCCGGCGATGTAAAGCTAGGGGAAATGGCCATTGTCTCTTGGAGACAAATTTGTGGATTGAGATCCTATGCTACGTGAGAGCCCTCGGGCAAAGTGGGCTGGGTGAAGGGGAGAGATTGCATCATCCCCCCAACCTGATTGACATCTACGACCCTGCGAGTCAGGATAAAAGAGGGACTGCAGGAACAGCCCCTCAGACGCACCGGAAGAAACACTATCGCTCCCGTGATAGCGGGAAGACATTCAAAGGAGGCCACGTGCGTTCAGTTCTGTTGCCTAGGACTGGTGGCTAGTAACACAGAAAACGGCTTTTAGCTGACAACGGGGAACTCGACCCCCAACGAACTTCGAAGGATTGACATCATAAAAGGAACGGGCAAGTTTTAACCCGCCTTTCTCTCCAACCCACCCAAAGAGCTGCAGCTTGAATGAACTGAGTGACTTTTATATTTCTATCGGACAATACATTACCCCCTAGACAACGATAGAGCTATTTCTTATTATTACTATACCCGCGCTTTTAGATGTAGTATTGACGAAGTATATTATCTGTCTGTTTTGCATTAATCTTATTTTTGTGCCCCTTTATCAATAAATACTTTTAAAAATAGTACCATCAGACTTCAACGGACCTCTCTATCTTTGCTGGTAAGTGACCCAGTTACGGGGTACGTAACAGTACGTTCTGGACATTGGGGGGAAAGAGGAGGTTTTCATGGTGGACCGACTCAAAACCAGCCCATGTGGACTTGGTGCAGCAGGTCGAGGTTCAGGCAACGCGGCGCAGAGGCAGACCTCCCAAACAGAGGCTATCCAGACTGTGGACATTGGGGGGTGTATCAATGGTTCGGGGGGGGGGGGGTTATGTGGCGACCCACTTTCTGCGCAGGTGAACCGGCTCACAAAATGGCGTGCGCATTGGCAGAGAGGCCAGCCCCAAAATGGCACTGGGCCTTCTTCACCAGCAAGGGGAGAAAGCCCGTGCGCGGGAAGAGACTTTTGTAATGCACCTCTGACGTCATTTCCACCCGGAGAGGGTGCGAACAAGACTGCGTAAAAGCCAGTGCCGCGAAGTTTGAATAAACTAGACTCAAGTGCAACTTACAGACTGCGTGTCATCATTTCTAGCTCTGTGTGTAGCACATCGCTACAACATTGGTGTTTATTGCAAGAGCATCTGAGAGCCTGCAGTGAAGACACGTTACTGCAGTCATTCAGAGCCCTGGTGTGACCACTCCTACAACTTCATGGACAGATCCAGTCTCTCTACCAAAGGCAGAATAAACTTACAACAGAGGGAATGAAACAAAAGTTTGTAAAGTTGATTCCAGGGACAAAAACCCATTGAAATGAATAAAGTTCATGCCAGCTTCGCCGGGTGGGCACGTTGAGATAATGCAGTGGTTAGCACAACGCTTTACAGTATCAGTGACCTGGTTCAATTCCTGTCCTGTCTGTAAGGAGTTTGTACGTTCTCCCCATGACCGCGTGAGTTTCCTCCGGGTACTTCGGTTTTCTCTAATAGTCCAAAGATCGACCGGTTGGTAGATAAGTCGGTCGTTTTAAATTGTGCAGTGATTAAATGGTGGATTTCAGGGCTGCACAGCTCGAAGGGCCCAAAGGGCCTTTCTGCACTGCATCTCAATAAATAAACAAACAAACCAAACCAGGGGTCACATCCTAAGAGAAGGGAATGGCTGCTCACGACTGGGAAGAGAAGATATTTACTCATGCAGCGAGTGAGCTGTGTGGGCTGCCAGTAATCAAGCTTGGAAGATTTTTGGATATTCAGAGGATCGATGTGTATAGAATTTTTCTCCATGGTCAGGAGACAAAACAAATCTCAGAAACCCATGAAGTGCAAGAGAAGGTGGATTCCTCATGGTTACATTAGGACAAACAAACCTTCACTGGCAGGAAATACTTTGTAATGATGAAAGCTGTGATATAACTGACGATGACACACAGTCCCGATGTCAAACCACGGACTTTAATTGGAAGAATCTCCGACATCAACAGCCAAGTTACTGGTCCCCAGCCGAGGGCATAGCCTATGTACAGGTGAAAAGGAGATACAAGTATTTGGTCACAACAAGGCAACTGGCAAAGCTCTCTTGTGGATAGGATGGGGAAAAGAGGTCAAATAAGAACGTGAAAAGATTTTTTAGAAACAAATGACAAACCATTAATGCAATGAAGCCATTTCTGTGGACATTTCTCACCCCAAACACCATTTCCTTTTTACTGAATCCCTGCTTTTAACACTGACCCCTCATCTCCTTGTGAGAAACTTGCCTTTAACTTATAAATGCAGCTTACCTCTGCTAAGTGCAACGCTCTTGGGATTTAACCCTTTATTCTGGTTATAGCAAACACAGCATTATATTAATGATGCTACCTCACTATTCCACCAAGCACTGTCAGGTAAATGCCACTCCAAGAAGCGAGGGATGCAAAAGACAGGAAATTATTAGCCTGACTTCAGTGGCCAGGAAGATGTTGGAGTCCATCATTAAGGATGAGGTTTCGCGGTATTTGGAAGCACAAGATAAAACAGGCCAAAGTCAGCATTGTTCCCTTAAGGGGAAATCTTGCCTGACAAATCTGTTGTAATTCTTTGAAGAAACAAGTAAGATAGTTGCTTACTTGGATTTTCAGAAGGCCTCTGAGAAGGTGCTGCACCTGAGGCAGCTAAACTAGATGACAGCCCATGGTATTACAGGAAAGACACCAACATACACAGCAGATTGGCTGGCTAGTGTTGGCATAGAATGGAAATAAAGGGTGCCTTTTCCGGTTGGGTTTCTGCAGGGGTCGGTGTTGGGTCCGCTACTTCTCAATTTATATGTTAATGAACTGGATGATGGAACTGAAGTCTCTGAGGACAAGTTTGAGGATGATACTAAGACAGGTGGAGCGGCAGGGAGTGTTGAGGGAGCAGGGAATCAACAGAAGGATTTCAACAGAGTGGGTGGAAGGGCAAAGAAGTGACAGATGGAATACAGTGTAGTGAACTGGATGGTCATGCACTTTGGTAGAAGAAATAAAGGTGTAGACTAATTTTTTAAAATGAGGAATGAATTAAAAATCACTGGTGCAATGGAGCTAGAGAGTCCTTGTGCAGGATTCTTTAAAGGTTAATTTACATGTCAGGCTAGTAGTAAGGAAGCCAAATGCAATGTTAGCATTCATTTCCAGAGGACTAGAATATAAAAGAAAGGATATAATGCTGAGGATTTATAAGGCACTGGTTGGACATTTGGGCTATTGTTATTGGCTTTGCACAGCCAATCAAATAAGAATGTGATAGCATATTGAAAGGCCGAGATAGAGTGGACATGGAGGGGATATTTCCAATTGTGGGAAATTCCAGGACCAGAGAGCACAGCCTCAGAATATGAGGAACCCTTTTAGAACAGAGAAGAGGAAGAACTTATTTAGCTGGAGGGTGGCGAATCTGTGGAATTCATTGCTACAGGCAGCTGTGGAGGCCAAATCCGTGGGAATATTTAACGCAGAGATTGATAGGTTCTTGATTAATATGGGTGCCAGAGGTTATGGGGAGAAGGCAGGAGAATGGGGTTGAAAGAAAAAATGCCCTGATCAAATAGCATTGCAGACCCGATGTGACAAATGGTCTCATTCTGCTTCTGTGTCTTAGAGTAGGTATAACATAGATCTGGCATAAAGTAAAACTTCCTTTGCAGACCCCTAAATAAAACACTTGCAATCTGACTTACCAAATATGTAAACCATGATGCTGATGAGAGGTATGAGGGCTAACCATTTTTCTGTGTTGGTCTGAAAGAGATGCTCGACAGTTAAGTGACCACTCTCCACAGTGCTAATGTTGGTTACATTACTTCTTATCTCATTTACTTTGACGTAGACTCCAAAAGTCAGTGTTGATATAAACATAATTATACCTGGTGTGAGAAGGAGAAGGGAAAAAATGAGAGTCCTTGCAGTTTACAGTGATTCAAGACCTGTTTAACAATAGCCCCCACATTGAAAAGTACAGCAATTTAATAAAATGTTTAATTGGTATAGAAAGCCATTCAGCACAACGCAAGCTCAAATCCCACTCTGAGAAGTTGAAATTACATTGAACTTTCAGGTAAAGAAAAGCAAAGCTAATGAATTATCATAAAGACACACAAGATTCACTTGTGTATCTCCATCATGTGGTTCATAGCCATTTGTGTGTCCAGTCCCACACCAGCACTGTTGATTCAGCTGACCTCTGGCGTGATCTAGAGCTATTGAATTAGTGTCATACTATCAATAACCCAACAATAAATGCCATCCTTGACAGGAAAACTTGGTTTCCCAGAGTCTCTCAATTACCTCACCCCAGTTCTGAAGCCACCAGCTCTATTGTTCTCTGGCAACTTTGATCCAAGACCCATTCGTATTCTATAGGACCATGAGGGTCACACCTAAGCCAGTCTTCACAGACATTCCTATTAATGGATTATGAACAAGTTTGCTTCTTTTCATTAGAAGAAAGAAGTCTTTTCTGAATCCTAGCTAACTCAACACAGACCAATGATGGAGTTGGATCTCCTTCTCTGTTATCATTGCCACTGCATCTGTTCATGTACCATAGAAGAAGCCAAAACAATTTCACTTTGAAACTTTAAAGTTCTTTTCCTATTGTACCTGACGCAAAGAGAAGTTTCCGTCTTCCAGCTTTGTCCATTATCCAGGCTGCAATCAACACGGACACCAAGTAAATGGCACCCACCAGTATTGCATCATAGGAACCTTTCTAACAGAAATATCTCCGTCAGTGTACAGAACAGGAAGTGGGGAGAGAGGGAAAGAGGAGGGAGGTAGAATAAATACAAAAGGTGTCTTTCCTTTAGCAGAGGGTAAAGATTTAAAGTAAATGGTTGAAGTCATGGAGAAGGGATGAAAGAATGATTATCACCTGGGATGAGGGGTCTGGAGTTCTGCCTAAGAGGCAGAAATTCTCATAACATTTAGGTAGTACTTGGATGTGTGCTTAAAGTGCACTAACTGCTGCAAGATGAGATTTCTATAATTCTCTTTACGTACATTTTAGGTTTTCCTCGTACTCCTTCCATCTGGCAGCATTCTGGGCAAAGACGTGACTTTTGTGTTCTTTGTTTCATTTCTCAACTATGATATTAGACTGCTTTTCTTCCCCACAAGTGGAAACATTCCATGCCTACATCATCACACCTCCATTAGGTCCTGTCTCTCTGTGCATTTTCAAGCGTAAAGAGCCTCAGGAAATCAGCTTTTCCTGATATTTGCAACTTTCGGTCCAATTCCTCATTTTTGCTGTTACTTTGACAACTTTTGTCTGCATCCTATCTCAAGCTTTCCCTTCTCTTCTTTCTGCAAACAATGGCACAGAAGACTTGCATCTGGAGGGCAGCAGTTAGGGACAGTGGGAGATGAACAGGTCCTGGGAACAGAGCAAGCTATGTGTTTCATTTGTTTGGATAGTGTTGGTGACAGAGTTGCTACTTACCAGAATTACAGCTGTACTATCAAAGATGAGCTGCATATTGATCAGTATGGGAGTGATTCCACTGAGCTGCTGAAACACCCTCATTACGACGGTAATCAGCATGGGTTTGTAGACAAAGGCCTGGCGGAGATCGGTACATGACACTTTTTTCACCTGTCGGAGTCAAAGAGCCACAATCTCAGATTGGAAGGAAAGGGAAAGAGACACAGTTTGCCTTTGTACAGCACTGAAGTACTTTCACAGTAATGAGATAATCCAATGGAATAATGTTTTTCTAGGGATAACGACACTGGGTCGCAGGAGAATTCATTTACAGCTTCTTAACATGTGACATTCCGTCAGTCCTGCTCACTGATGCCAGCATTGATTGTGAATCTTTGATGTGGGACCTTACTTTCTGTCTCTTGACGTGAATCGCTCTCACCATTGAGCCAGTGATGATACAATTTCTTTGAGATATTAAAAAAAATTTGGGTGAAAAATATACTGATACCTTCACAGTTCTCTGAACAAAATAAAATCTTATTGTAGAATCAATGCCTATCAACCGAGGAGGTCTCACTCCATCCACATTATCCAAGCTTCCTTGTGATTTGTCAGTGGTCCCTGCTGTGGGAATAAACTCTCCTCATTGACAATTGTGCTCACAGATCAGCCAGGAATTCACTGAGTGCTGGAGACTAATTGCCTAAACCATGTTTCTACATTCCACTGTGAGCTTGGAATTCTTTGTGATGGCAGTGAGTGGGAAGGGATCTGGAATGTCTACACTTTATTGAGTGAATGTTGGGATAAAGCGACTGGTGATTGCCATGGTGTCTCTGCTTCTGCTGGCAAGGCAGAAAGACTTTCCACTTACGTTCCCGGCCAGAACCTCCTGAATCTCCCTGTACTCCAGCAAGTAATTAAAATCCGAGCCCCGGAGCCACATGAGTGCTTGAACAGCTTCATGGTCGCGGTCTTTGGAGACTAAATAGCGAGGGGATTCCGGCATGAAGCACAAAATAATGACCAATACTACTGGTATAATTGTCCCAACCACCGCCAGCCAACGCCAGGATAGGACCAGGTCTGGAAAAGAAACGAAGGACTCCTGTTAGTGTTCTTCTTCCCAAAGAAATTGCACATAAAGAACACTTCCATTCCATTATAATTTCAATTCTTTCCCATCTATTCCCAATGGGGCCAAGCCTTTCCCACCCTCTTCCAGTGCACATAATCCCAGTGGGAGACAGGAACAGGAATTGGCTGATTATACCTCGTGCTGTTTTTGCCATTCATTAATATCTGTGGCATTACTTAATATTTCCCCCCATCATTTCATATAAGAATCAATCCATCTTGGAGATATCATCAATGTTCACAGGAGAGCAAAGATTCCCAAGTTTTGTTTTCTGTTCCACTTCAGAGATTTCTTTCCTTCTGCCCCTTTTTCAACCCATTCTCCAATCATAGACATTGATCTACTGATAAGTATCTTGGCATCTCTGTCTAAATTCTCCATGCCTAGTGATGGACACGTCAAAATTGAAAATCATTAGCACCTTGCGCATAAAGAGTCTTTCCTAACCAGTTAATTTCCTGTCCTGAATCATAATTTGCCCTGAATCTCATGAACAAAAACTTTAGTTAAAACTATCAATGAGTGAATTTTACAAATGCCCTCTGGAAGTCCCCAGGGATTACTTCCTAAAGATTCTTTTCCTCCCCACTTCAGTCATGTCTTTGGACAATTCAGTCAGTTTTATCAGCAGGAGATATCCCTTCCCTCCCATATTTTAGAATCCCAATGGATTAAGCCTTTCCCATTGATGCACCATCAATAACTCACTCTGAGACGTAGAAGCGACGTATCAGCTTTTATTGACTGGAAGAAGGAACAAGCAGGGAGTGACCACCATACTACATCCTGGAGACTGAGAGGCCGGGCTCAGACCTCCATCACCTTTATAAAGGGGTCTGTGGGATGAGCCACAGAAGCAGTCATCAGGGGGCGTGACCAGACAGGTATATGTAGTTCACCACACCCATTCACTCCCAATGTACGGAATTCCTCACCCAATGCATAGAGCAGAAGTGATCCACAGGCAATCATAAACTGTGGGGTAGAGCCCAGTCTTCCTCTCAGCTTGGCCACTGATATCTCAGAAATGTAGACCTGCAGGAGAGGAAGGGTACGTTTAATAACCTGCTGACCAGAAGACTTGGTGGGAGATGTGTGGAACAGACGGTTCCATGGGGGACACACTGAAACTCAAGAGAAGTAGCTGCACATTAGGGTTAACCCCTGTGCTAGCAGCCTCACGAAAAGGAGAGCTGAATGTGTGAGTCTCTCCCTGCCAGTACACAGCCTCTCCAACAGCAAGCCTCATGTAGTGCCTCCTCGTTGGTGACACACTGAAACTCAACTCCTTTCAGACTCAGGCTGGACGGAGAGGAGGTCTGTCCGCTGCACACATAGCACACAGGCCCTCCGATGTGTGGACACGCCCTGGTGCTCGTGAACCAGATCCCCAGCTATGGGTAAATAGCTCCACTGCCTTGTGGGCAGCCTTGGGAGACACAAAGGCTACGGGAGTAAACCCAGACAGCAAATCTGGAGTGGAGCCCCTAAGGCAGCTGAATGTTATCGAACATTCTTCTGGCAGCTCCCGCAGCCAGGCTGCTGCCAAGCATAATGATTCATAAGCTTTCTTTTGGAATACACTGGTGAGGCCGTGGGGAGGATATTTTGACAACCTGGCATCTCAGGATCTGCATACCTTCCGTCCAGGCTTGGGTCCTGGAGAACTCACTCCAGTGATCTATCGATTGTCCTTCAAGACAAACGAATGCCATTGTCAGCGGACTGAGCACAAAATCTACACTGACACATCTGTACTGTCTAGGGCAGGCATGGGCAAACTACGGCCCGCGGGCCATATGCGGCCCGTTAAGCTTTTTAATCCGGCCCGCAGAACTTGATGAAATTATATTAATAAACCTTGTTAACGTTTTTTCCCCGCAATTCTGGCATGACATGTACACAAACGTGAAAGCCTTTAAATCCAAGCTGGCTTTTTTCTCCAGGTAAATTTTGAATAAGTTATTCACTCATTTTCCCACGCTAGCCATGCTGGAAGAGGCCGGCGCAAATGTGAAAAAATACAGCGAGTCACTGGATGCGCTGCACAGAGAATTCTGCCATCGCTATTCTGATTTTGAAAAAATTGACAAGTCACTTCAGTTGGTGGCCTGTCCCCTGTCACAAGATCCTGAAACAGCACCAGAGGAGCTACAGCTGGAACTGATCGACCTTCAGTCTGACCCAGTCTTAAAAGAGAAGTTCAACTCTCTTAAACTGAATGACTTTTATGCTTCACTTGGTAAAGAGGTGTTTCCAAACCTCCGGAGGACGGCACAGAAGATGCTGGCGTTGTTCGGCTCGACCTATTTGTGTGAACAGGCGTTCAGCGTCATGAACATCAACAAAGCCAGCCACAGATCCAAGTTAACTGACCAACACCTCAGATCCATCCTGAGAATCGCCACAACAAAACTAAATCCAGACTTTGATGCGCTGGCTAAAAAGGGAGACCAACAACACTGTTCCCACTGAAATTAAAAATAAGTTTCTTCGTTGTGTTATGTAAAAAATGCATTTGAAAATATTTTTTTCAATAAGCCTTACATGTTACATGTCATTTCTGTTAAGTGATGGACATGAGTAGTGCGCAGGTGCACGTACGTTCTCAAAATAAAAAATGCGCTCCAGATCAAATAACGCGCTCCGCATACTGGCGCGCTGTCACTGTTCTGTCCTTGTGCTGGTCGTTGTTGAGTTTTGGCACAGGGGATAATTGAATAAGAAGGAGCAGGACAAGAAGACCTGCATCTCCTACCGTTTTTGAAATAAAGACAGTCAGGAGGAGAGTGATGATGATAATATCTTGAAGGATAACAGAATTTTCAGTGCTTTAAAATAATAACTGTTACTATTAAAAAAAAGCTGTATTTTATTCATTTAATTTTCAGTGTTTTAAAAGTCATTTCAAGAAATAGCTAAATACCATGGGACTTCAAAGACAGATATTTTGTTGTAATGCATTTGTTCATTTTCAATTGAAATTAAAGTACATGTTTTCTACATATCCCATGATATTTTATTTTCTCTTATGAGCTGTATTACCAAAACACTCTGTCCATCTGTTCCTGGTCCAGCCCCCCTGTCAAATTTTAGAACCCTTTGTGGCCCACAAGTCAAAAAGTTTGCCCACCCCTGGTCTAGGGAATACAAAACCACTGGAGGGATAGTCTTTGCACAAGGCCGCTCTGTCAGAGAGACAGTACTGAAGGGGTGTCACACTGTCAGAGGGACAGTACTGAGGGAGTGGCACACCGTCAGAGGGACAGTACTGAGGGAGTGTCACACTGTCAGAGGGACAGTACTGAGGGAGTGTCACACCGTCAGAGGGACAGTACTGAGGGAGTGTCACGCCATCAGAGGGACAGTACTGAGGGAGTGTCACACTATTGGAGGGACAGTACTGAGGGAGTGTCACGCCGTCAGAGGGACAGTACTGAGGGAGTGTCAGACCGTCAGAGGGACAGTACTGAGGGAGGGTCACACTGTCAGAGGGACAGTACTGAGGGAATGTCACACCGTCAGAGGGACAGTACTGAGAGAGTTCAATTCCCGCTGCGGTCTGCCAGGAGTTGGTACATTCTCCCTGTGACTATGTGGGTTCATACTGAGTGCTCTGGCTTTCTCCATATTCCATAGATATATGGGCTGGTGGCATTTTATGTTGGCACCAGAAACTGGCTCAATCCTCACTGATTAGGTTACACAAATGATGCCTTTCCCATTGAATGTTTTGATGTACATGTGTCAAATAAAGATAATCTCTATCTCATCTCTTTCTCACTCTCAGATTTTTCTGTCTCTTTAGCTGTGCAAGATCAAAATACAAAGACGAGGAAGTTTGCAGATGCTGCAACTCCAGAGCAACACACACAAAGTGCTGGAAGAGCTCAGCATGTCAGGCAATACCTGGAGAAGATCTGCCGATGCTGCCTGGCCTGCTGAGCTCCTCCATCAAAATACAGAGGTGGAATCTGTGTTTTCAGGGACTTGGCAGAAAGTTATCCTTTGCTAACTTACCGAGATTGAGCTAGCTGCCATTCCCCCCGCGAATCCAGTCAGTGCACGGCCAACATCAAGCATCCAAATGGCCTGAGCACTGCCCATTAAGACAAATCCCAAGGCCGATGGCACAGTGGACACCATAATGGTCAGTTTGCGACCCAGTAAGTCATTGAAGAACATGGCACTGAGGCCCCCCAGTGCGATCCCCACGGTGATGACAGACTGTGAAAAGAAATGTTTGGCACCAGGGTCACAGTGTGAACATCGGAAAAGAAGATTTTATTCAAAAGACAGATTGTTGAGATAACTCTTTCGACGGCTCAGGAAATGTTATTCTAACAGATAGCAAAACTTTTACATTTGTTTCTGTTCAGCATGCCAATCGGCACCAGCATTTTAGAACGAGATCTTACTCCACTATCAAGGTGAGACTCACACTGGCATGTCCTCTCTACCATCCTGTCAGAAGCCGCCAAGGCAGAGATAAAGTGCAGCTCTCTATTGTCGCATCACTACATGGCACGGTAGCGTTATGATTAGCACCACACTATGATGTTACAGGAAAGATAGTGGCATGGTTAGAGGAGTGGCTGACAGGCAGCAAATGGCAATAAAATGGGGTTGTTCCTGGTTGGCTGCCTGTGACTAGTGGTGTTTCTCAGGGTTCAGTGTTGGGCCCGCTACTTTGAATAATGGAACTGATGGCTTAGTGACAAAGTTTGTGGCGGATACGAAGATAGGTGGAGGGGTAGGTAGTGCTGAGGAAGCAATACGTTTGCAGCAGGATTTAGACAAATTGGAAGAATGGGCTAAAAAGTGGCAGATGGAATACAGTGTTGGGAAATGTATGATAATGCATTTTGGTAAAAGGAACAATAGTGTGAACTATTATTGTCGGCATTTATTTCAAGGGGAATGGAATATAAAGCAAGGAGATAATGCTGAGCTTTTATAAGACACTAGTCAGGCCGCACTTGGAGTATTGTCAACAGTTATGGGCCCCATATCGCAGAACGGATGTATTGTCATTGAAGAGAGTCGAGAGGAGGTTCTCGAGGATGATTCTGGGAATCAAGGGATTAACATATGATGAGTATTTGGCAGCTTTGGGCCTGTACTCACTGCAATTTAGAAGAATGCAGAGGGGGTAGAATCTCATTGAACCCTACTGAATGTTGAAAGGACTAGATAAGGTGGATGTGGAGAAGATGTTTCCTATGGTGGGGGCGTACCGAATTAGCTAGCACAGCCTCAAAATTGAGGGACGACCTTTTAGTACAGAAGTAGGGAGGAATATTTTTAGCCAGAGAGTGGTGAATCTGTGGAATGCTCTGTCACAGGCTGAGGTGGAGGCCAAGTCCATGGGTATATTTAAGGTGGAAGTTGATTGTTTCCTGATAGGTCAGGGCATCAAAGATATGGTGAGAAGGCAGGTGTATGGGGTTGAATGGGATCCAGGATCAGCCATGATGGAATTGTGCAGCAGACTTGATGGGCTGAATGGCCTAATTCTCCTCCTATTTCTTATGGTTTACAGCCCAGGTGATCTGGGTTCCATTCCTGACACTGTGAGGAGTTGTATGTTCTCCCACTGACTGCATGGGTTTCCTCCTAATGCTCTGGTTTCTTCCCACACTTGAAAGACGTAGCAGTTGGTAGGTTCATTAGTTATTGTAAATTGTCCCATGATTAGGCTAGGATTAGATTGGGGGAATTGCTGGCCAGCGTTACTCGAAACGCTGGAAGGGCCTATTCTGCACTGTATCGCAATCAATAAATAAATAAATTAATCAATCATTCAATCTATCAATCAATCAATAAATCAAACAATCATGAATTACACAGACTAGATACAGAGTAAAACTTCTCCTTCAATGTCTCATTAATCATTGGCATGGCAAAGATAACACAGGCTAGATGCAAATTAGAGCTTCACCTATCCTGTCCCATCAAACATTCCTGAGCAGATACTGCACAGGTTAGCTGCAGAGTAAAGTCCCCTTTGTGATAATCGTCATGAGCTCCTACCTCAAACAGCGATGCTGATTGGGTATTCATTAGAAGGTTCGGGATTGGAGAACGTTCCAGTTCTGGGACCACAGGGGAAGTGTAGGCTGCTGCATAACCAAGGCTTACATTTCCCAAGACTGCTGTGAACACAGCCAGAAACATCCACCTGTTGTTGACTTTCCTGCAAGGAAAAAGTAAATAGGTCTCTCAGTCTGCAGTAAAGCATTGGATCTTCAACCTTCCTATTCCAATCTATCTCCAGGATTTATACCATCATGTTACCCACCTGTCCTGGGGTTTCCTGAAGTGCATGCAAGTCAATTGCATGAGCCACTCATTGTAACAGGTCATTTTATCTGTCAACACTCTCCAGTAAAAGTGCTTCTCCTGTGCCTCATACTGAATTGTAAATGACTATTTTATATTCTTTGCCCTGGTTTTATACACCCACACTTCCTGTACGTTCCCCTCAGTAATCGTTATCTCATTTTGGATGCTGTTGAGGGGGTGACCTGACAGAGGACGGCCATGGCAATCGGGTCTCTGGCACTGAGCCTGGTTCTGTGGTGCAGAAGGGAGAGAAGAAGATGAGGAATGTGGTAATCATAAGAGATTCCACAGTGAGGGGAACAGACAGGATGTTCTGTCAGCCTGATAGAGATACCCACATGGTGTGTTGCTTCCTAGATACCAGGGTACGGAATGTCTCGGATCAGGTGCAGAGTATTATGAAGGGAGAGGGTGAACAGCCAGAGGTCTAGGTGCACGTTGGTACCAATGACATAGGTAGAAAAAGGGAGGAGGTCCTGAAGAGAGAATTCAGGGAGTTGGGTAGGAAGTGATAGGGCTGAGGAAGGGGAAAACAGAAATAAATCAAAGATAGTGTGCAATGGAGATGATAGAAAGGACAGGGAGGAGATGAGGCATAATCACAGCCAGTGGGATAAGTTACAGGGCAACAGAGGTGTGGTGCAGTTCAAACAGAAAGCAACAAATACTGGACTGAAAGTGTTATATTTGAATGCACGCAGCAGTGTTGTGGCCATCTCTGAAACTTGGCGAAAAGATGGCTGCCATTGGGAGTTGAATGTCCAAGGATATATGGTTTATCGGAAAGATAGGTCAGTAGGCAGAGGGAGTGCTGTGGCCCTGTATAGAAGAAATAATATTAAATCATTAGAAAGGGATGACATAGGATTGGAAGGGTTGAGTTAAGAAATGGCAAGGGTAAAAGGACCCTAATGGCAGTTGTATACAGGCCTCCAAACAGCAGCCGGGATGTGAATTACAAATTACAGAAGGAGTTAGAAAAGGCTTGTCAGAAGGGCAAGGTCGTGATAATCATTGGGGATTTTAACATGAAAGTGGATTGGGAAAACCAGGCCAGTACTGGACCTCAAGAGAGAATTTGTAGAATGTCTAAGGGATGGCTTTTTAGAACAGCTTGTTGTTGAGCCCACTGGGAAATCGGCTGTGCTGGATTGGGTGTTGTGCAACGTGTGTCACAACAACTCTGTAATAACAGAGTTTAAGATTAAGGAACCCTTAGAGAACAGTGATCACAATATGAACGAGTTCACTTTGAAACCTGAGAAGGAGAAACTAAATTCCAATGTGTCGGTATTTCAGTGGAATAAAGGAATTTATAATGGCATGAGAGGGGAATTGGCCAAGGTTGACTGGAAAGAGACACTAACAGGGAGGACAGCAGAGCAGCAATGGCTGGAGTTTCTGTGAAAAATGAGGGAAGTGCAAAATAGATATATTCCAAATAAGAAGAAATTTTTGAATGGAAGAAGGACACTACCGTGGCTGACATGTGAAGTCAGAGCCAAAGTAAAAGCAAAAGAGAGGGCATACATGGAAGCCAAAGCTAGTGGGAAGATAGAGGATGGGAAGCTTTTAAAAATTTGCAGAAGAAAATAAGAAGGTCATTAAGAAAGAAAAGATGAATTATAAAAGGAAGCTAGCTGGCAAGTAATATCAAAGAAAATACTAAAAGCTTTTTGAAGTATATAAAGGGGAAGGGAGAGTTGAGGATAGATATAGGACCAATAGAAAGTGATGTGGGAGATGTTGTAATGAGAGGCGTAAAAATGGCAGAGGAACTGAATGCATATTTTGCATCAGTCTTCACAGTGGAAGACATCTGCAGTGTACCAGATATTCAAGATTGTCAGGGAAGTGAAGTATGGGCAGTGAAAATTACGACTGAGAAGGTGCTCAGGAGGCTTAATGATCTGAGGGTGGATAAATCTCCTGGACCTGATGGAATGCACCCTTGGGTTCTGAAGGAATTACAGAGGCATTAACGATGATCTTTCAAGAATCGATAGGCATTGTAGAGGATGACTGGAAAATTGCAAATATTACTCCCCTATTTAAAAAGGGTGGGAGGTAGCAGGAAGGAAATTATAGACCTGTTAGCCTGACTTCAGTGGTTGGGAAGTTGTTGGAATCGATTGTTAGGGACGAGATTACGGCGTACCTGGACACACATGTTAAGACAGGCCAAAGCCAGCATGGTTTCCTGAAAGGGAAATCCTGCCTGACTAACCTACTGCAATTTTTTGAGGAAATTACAAGCAAGGTAGACAAAGGAGATGTAATAGATATGGTGAACTTGGATTTTCAGAAGGCCTTTGACAAGGTGCCGCACATGAGGCTGCTTAGCAAGATAGGATCCCATGATATTACAAGGGAGTTACTAGCATGGGTGGAGCATTGACTGATCGGCAGAAAACAGAGAGTAGTATTAAAGGGATCCTATTCTGGTTGGCTGTCATTTACCAGTGGAGTTCCACAGGGGTCAGTGTTGGGACTGCTGCTTTTTACAATGTATGTCAATGATTTGGACTATGGGATTAATGGATTTGTGGCTAAGTTTGCTGATGATACAAAGATATCATCAGGGTTAGGGTTTTCAAGTGCCAGGCTTTAGATATTTCAGAAAGGACAGGGAGGGAGGCAAAAGAGGTGGGGGCGTGGCACTGTTGATCAGAGATAGTGCCACAGCTGCAGAAAAGGAGGAAGACATGGGGGGATTGTCTACGGAGTCTCTGTGGGTGGAAGTTAGGAACAGGTAGGAGTCAATAACTCTGGTAAGGCCGAATTTGGAGCATTGTGTACAGTTCTGGTCACCCAATGTCAACAAAATAGAGAGAGTACAGAGAACATTTACTAGAATGTTACCTGGGTTTCAGCACCTAAGTTACAGGGAAAGATTGAACAAGTTAGGTCTTTATTCTTTGGAGTGTAGAAGGTTGAGGGGGGACTTGATAGAGGTATTTAAAATTATGAGGGGGTAGATAGAGTTGACGTGGATAGGCTTTTTCAATTAAGAGTAGGGGAGATTCAAACAAGAGGACATGAGTTGAGAGTTAGGGGGCAAAAGTTTAAAGGTAACACGAGGGGGAATTTCTTTACTCAGAGAGTGGTAGCTGTGTGGAATGAGCTTCCAGTAGAAGTGGTAGAGGCAGGTTCGGTATTGTCATTTAAAATAAAATTGGATAGGTATATGGACAGGAAAGGAATGGAGGGTTATGGGCTGAGTGCAGGTCAGTGGGACTAAGTGAGAGTAAGCGTTCGGCACGGACTAGAAGGGCCGAGATGGCCTGTTTCCGTGCTGTAATTGTTATATGGTTATACGGGGTGTTTATTATAGACTTCCCAATGGTAACAGGGACATCAAAGAGCAGATAGGGAGACAGATTCTGGAAAGGTGTAATAATAACAGGATTGTTGTGGTGGGAGATTTTAATTTTCCAAATATTGATTGGCATCTCTCTAGACTGAGGGGTTTAGATGGGGTAGAGTTTGTTAGGTGTGTTCAGGAAGGTTTTCTGACAATATGTAGATAAGCCTACAAGAGGAGAGGCTGTACTTGATCTGGTATTGGGAAATGAACCTGGTCAGGTGTCAGATCTCTCAGGGGGAGAGCATTTCGGAGATAGTGATCACAATTCTATCTCCTTTACCACAGCAATGGAGAGGGATAGGAGCAGACAACTTAGGAAAGTGTTTAATTGGAGTAAGGGGAAATATGAAGCTATCAGGCAAGAACTTGGAAGAATAAATTGGGAACAGATGTTCTCAGGGAAACGTACAGAAGAAATGAGGCAAATGTTCAGGGGATATTTGCATAGTATTAGCATAGGTACAGTATGTTCCAATGAGACAGGGAAAGGATGGTAGGGTACTGGAACTGTGGCTGTTGTAAAACTAGTCAAGAAGAAAAGAAGAGCTTACAAAAGGTTCAAAAAACTAGGTAGTGATAGAAATCTAGAAGATTATAAGGCGAGCACAAAGAAGCTTAAGAAAGAAATTAGGAGAGCCAGAAGGGACCATGAGAAGGCCTTGGTGGACAGGATTAAGGATAACCCCAAGGCATTCTACATGTTTGTGAAGAGCAAGACGATAAAACGTGAGAGAATAGGACCAATCAAATGTGACAGTGGAAAAATGTGTATAGAACTGGAGGAGATAGCAGAGGTAGTTAATGAATACTTTGCTTTTTTTTCCAAATCTTTTTATTATTATTATTATTATTATTCAAAAATAGCACAAGTACATCGAAGTAACAACACTTACAATGCCTCATAAAGAAGAAAAAAAATGAAAACTTTGCTTCAGTATTCACTATGGAAAAGGATCTTGGTGATTGTAGGGATGACTTACAGCGGACTGAAAAGCTTGAACATGTAGATATTAAAGAAGAGGATATGCTGGAGCTTTTGGAAAGCATCAAGTTGGATAAGTCACCAGGACCAGATGACATGTATCCAAGGCTACAGTGGGAGGTGAGGGAGGAGATTGCTGAGCCTCTGGCAATGACCTTTGCATCATCAATGGAGACAGGAGAGGTTCTGGAGGATTGGCGGGTTGCGGATGTTGTACCCCTATTCAAGAAAGAAAGCAGAGATAGCCCAGGAAATTATAGAGCAATGATTCTTACTTCAGTGGTTGGTAAGTTGATGGAGAAGATCCTGAGAGGCAGGATTTATAAACATTTGGAGAAGCATAATATGATTAGGAATAGTCAGCATGGCATTGTCAAGGGCAGGTCGTGCCTTACGAGCCTGATTGAATTTTTTGAGGATGTGACTAAACACATTGATGAAGATAGAGCAGTAGATGTAGTGTATATGGATTTCAACAAGGCATTTGATAAGGTACCCCATGCAAGGCTAATTGAGAAAGTAAGGAGGCATGGGATCCAAGGCAACATTGCTTTGTGGATCCAGAACTGGCTTGGTCACAGAAGGCAAAGACTGGTTGTAGACAGGTCATATTCTGCATGGAGGGCAGTGACCAATGATGTGCTTCAGGGATCTGTTCTGGGACCCCTACTCTTTGTGACTTTTATAAATGACCTGGATGGGGAAGTGGAGGGATGGATTAGTAAATTTGCTGATGACACAGAGTTTGGGGATGTTGTGGATAGTGTGGAGGGCTGTCAGAGCTTACAGCGGGACATTGATAGGATGCAAAACTGGGCTGAGAAGTGGCAGATGGAGTTCAACCCAGACAAGTGTGAGGTGGATCATTTTGGTAGGTCAAATATGATGGCAGAATATAGAATTAATGGTAAGACTCTTGGCAGTGTGGAGGATCAGAGGGATCTTGGGGTCTGAGTTCATATGACGCTCAAAGCAGCTGCGCAGGTTGACTCTGTGGTTAAGAAGGCATACGGTGTATTGGCCTTCATCAATCATGGGATTGAGTTGAAGAGCTGAGAGGTAATGTTGCAGCTATATAGGACCCTGCTCAGATCCCACTTGGAGTACTGTGCTCAGTTCTTATTGCCTCACTGCAGGAAGGATATGGAAACCATAGAAAGGGTACAGAGGAGATTTACAAGGATGGTCACACATTTTAATTCCACGTCCCATTCCCATTCTGATATGTCTATCCATGGCCTCCTCTACTGTCAAGATGAAGCCACACTCAGGTTGGAGGAACAACACCTTATATACTGGCTGGGTAGCCTCCAACCTGATGGCATGAACATTGACTTCTATAACTTCTGTTAATGCCCCTCCTCCCCTTCTTACCCCATCCCTGATATATTTAGATTTTTCCCCCCTCCTTTTTTTTCTCTCTTTCTGCCCATCACTCTGCCTGTTTTCCATCTCCCTCTAGTGCTCCCCTCCCCCTTTCTTTCTCCCTAGGCCTCCCGTCCCATGATCCTTTCCCTACTCCAGCTCCGTATCCCTTTTGCCAATCACCTTTCCGGCTCTCAGCTTCACCCCACTCCGGTCTTCTCCTATCATTTCGCATTTTCCCCTCCCCCTCCTACTTTCAAATCTCCTACTATCTTTCCTTTCAGTTAGTCCTGACAAAGGGTCTCGGCCCGAAACGTCGACAGTACTTCTCCTTATAGATGCTGCCTGGCCTGCTGTGTTCCACCAGCATTTTGTGTGTGTTGTTTACAAGGATGTTGCCTGGATTGGGCAGCATGCCTTAAGAGAATAGGTTGAGTGAACTTGGCCTTTTATCCTTGAGCGATGGAGGATGAGAGGTGACCTGATAGAGATGTACAAGATGATGAGAAGCATTGATCGTGTGGATAGTCAGAGGCTTTTTCCCAGGGCTGAAATGGCTAGCACGAGAGGGCACAGTTTTAAGATGCTTGGAAATAGGTACAGAGGAGATATCAGGGTTAAGTTTTTTTTATGCAGAGAGTGGTGAGTGCGTGGAATGGACCACTGGCGATGGTGGTGGAGGCGGATATGATAGAATCTTTTAAGAGACTCCTGGATAGGTACATGGGTAACCCTAGGTAATTTCTAAGGTAAGGACATGTTCTGCACAGCTTTGTGGGCCAAAGGGCCTGTATTGTGTTGTAGGTTTTCTATGTTTCTATGTTTTTTATTCAGGTCTCCCCTCATTGTTCTAAACTGCAGTGAATACAGGCCCAAATGCTCTTCATACAATAACCCTTTCATTCTGGGTCATTCTACAGTCATTCAGCCCAGTGAATCTATGACAACCATTAAAACATTTTCAATAGGTTTCAATAGGAACATTTAATGTCAGAGAAATGTATGCAATATACTTCCTGAAATTCTTTCTCTTTGCAAACATCCACAAAAACAGAGGAGTGCCCCAAAGAATGAATGACAGTTAAATGTTGGAACTCCAAAGCCCTCCCCAGCTCCCCCTCCCATGCATAAGCAACAGCAAAGCAACGATGCCCCCTCCCCCACCAGCAAAACAGCATCTGCACCCTCCACTGAGCACTCAAGCATGCAGCAATGCAGCAATAAAGACAGAGACTTGAACAACTTGTTCACCCGGTAATTCGACATACCACAGGCTCTCTCTCTCCCCAATAAGGGAAAAAGAGGTATCCCCCTTTCACAGCGAGAGGGGAGACATAACAAAACAACTCGCTGACTTATAGTGTTAAAATTCTGTTGCATTGCTTTTTCTGAGCTCTGTGTCCAAAGAACTCGGGTCTCTGGGCACACAGCCACTTTCAATTTTCCATGTCCTCCCAGGACACATTAGGCGTTGGCACCAGCCTCGAATCCACCTGCTTCCAGAGCCAAGAATATCTGGCACCCTGAAGGCACACTCAGCTTCCAGGCTGTGTCCTTAGCATATTGAAAAGCGACCGGTCGTGAGATCCTGAGAATGGGTCCCATTTCCACGAAGAACTGAAGTCAGCCCAGTGCAATACAGTACTTTGAAAGACAGCGATCAATTTTCATCCTGCTATCTTCTAGTAATGTTCTGGAGATGATCTGGGCTCTTCTTTTCCTCCACAGATGCTGCCCAATGGTGATTTGCAGCATTTTCTGGTCATATTTCAGATTTCCAACATCTGCGGCATTTTGCTCTAATGTCTCCTGCATTCGGGCAGGTACTGAATTTTGTCTGATGCTGCTTATGTGAAAGTAGACAAGGACATTTTACAACATCAAAATGCAAATTCTTACTCCTTTCCTACTAAATATCCAGTTTAAAAAATAAACACAACATTTACACAAAGCTTATTTTAACTTCAGCTTTGCTTAATTTCATCTGATTTAAAAAGCTTAATTCCAGCTCTTACCCTGTTCGTGGTTCCTGTTCTCTTTCAGCATCACGGAAGGTGTTATACTGTGGAGGAGAAGCTTTCGTGATCGATGCGTTCCTCATGATGGGATGGAGTGGAGTTCCTCTTGGTTCCTCACTGGACATTTATTCTGTCCTTTCCTCTGCAGGTTTCCTCTTTACCGAATTTCACCAGTTGTTGAAATGATGCATCTTGGATAGCTGCTACAGAATTCGTCTCCTGGATTTTTTTTTGTCATGATTTGACCAGGATTTCCATATTGACGTCAGCCCATGGGAGGAACTTAAACCAGCAAGTAGACCTTGGAGACAATCAGTAGGAGGAAAATGGGCTGTTGTGAAACAGGTCTCGGGTGGGACCTGAGCTCTGTGTCAGTTTTACAGGTCTGGGTTAAGCTGGTGATACTGGAAACATAGAAAGATAGAAAACCGACAGCACAATACAGGCCCTTCGGCGCACAAAGTTGTGCTGAACATGTCCCAACCTTAGAAAGGGTATTATTAGGAGACAGTGTGTTAGGGAGGACGGGCAAGCGACAGAGAAGGGACGCGCTAAGACCGATGGCTTGCGATGTGTCTACTTTAACAAATCACTAGGGTTACACATAGCCCTCTATTTTTCTAAGTTCCATGTACCTATCCAAAAGTCTCTTAAAAGACCCTATTGTACCTGCCTCCACCACCATTGCCGGCAGCCCATTCCACACACTCACCACTCTCTGCGTAAAAAACTTACCCCTGATATCTCCTCTGTACTTACTCCCCAGCACCTTAAACTTGTGCCCTCCTGTGGCAGCCATTTCAGCCCTGGGAAAAAGCCTCTGACTATCCACACGATCCATGCCTCTCATCATCTTGTACACCTCTATCAGGTCACCCCTCATCCTCCGTCGCTCAAAGGAGAAAAGGCTGAGTTCACTCAACCTGTTTTCACAAGGCATGCTCCCCAATCTAGGCAACATCCTTGTAAATCTCCTCTGCACCCTTTCTATGGCTTCCATATCCTTCCTGTAGTGAGACGACCAGAAATGAGCACAGTACTCCAAGTGGGGTCTGACCAGGGTCCTATATAGCTGCAACATTACCTCTCAGCTCTTCAACTCAATCCATGATTCTAGTAAATCTTTTCAGTACTCTCTCTATTTTGTTGACATCTTTCCTATAATTTGGTGACCAGAACTGTACACAATACTCCAAATTCGGCCTTACCGGAGTTATTGACTCCTACCTGTTCCTAACTTCCACCCACAGAGACTCCGTAGACAATCCCTCCATGTCTTCCTCCTTTCCTGCAGCTGTGGCACTATCTCTGATCAACAGTGCCACACCCCCACCTCTTTTGCCTCCCTCCCTGTCCTTTCTGAAATATCTAAAGCCTGGCACTTGAAAACCCTAACCCTGATGATATCTTTGTATCATCAGCAAACTTAGCCACAAATCTATTAATCCCATAGTCCAAATCATTGACATACCTCTGACAGCCCTCCACACTATCCACAACACCCCCAACCTTTGTGACGAAAGTTGGGTGACAGCTCACTGGTGGTTCATAGATCAAGAAATACCTGGCTTCCAGTCTGCAAGCTTCACGGCCATTTGCCCCGCTGTCTGATAAACTGAGACGTAGGCTTTGGGCCTACTCTGGCTGCTCCAAGATTCGGGTCTATGGACTCACTTTCGTTCTGAATGCTGTTGCTTGTTCTTATTGTTTGCACAATGTGTCTGCCTGTGTTTCTTCGTTCTCCCTGCGCACATTGGGTATTGGTCTTTTTTGAAATCGGATTCTTTCAGGTTTCTTGTTTTGTGGCTGCCTGTAAGCAGACAAATCTCAAAGCTGTATAATTTATACATACCTTGAAAATAGACCTCTTTGAACTTGAAGGATCAGTGTAGAAAAATTCGTCTCAGTCTAGAGGTTGATGAACCTAGAGATCTCATTGAACCTTGTTGAATATTGAAAGGATAGACAGAGTGGATGTGGAAAGGATGTTTCCTATCGTTCATCTGATTGTACATTGTTATGAATGCAGCAGCAATCGATATGAAACTGAGACAGAGTTAATAAACAGAGTTTATTAACCTCTGCTCAAAAACATCGAAAAGTGAACAAATGACTAACTTAACTGGAAGTTAACAGTTAGGCGGCTATATTTAACCAACAGTCAAACTTAGAAACTGTTCTAACGAGTTCTCATCCAAGCACAGACTTAAAGTGGTAAATTCAAAAGTCCATGTGATTTATACAGTCATTAAGGAGAGACTTCCCTGAAACAACAACTCCTTCGAAGTAATGACGAATCTGCCGATCCCACAGCCGAGAGATGCCTTTTTGAAGAAATCACGAGGAATTAAAAGGAACTGACCTTTTGACTGGAGGGTGGTCACTGCACAAACCTTCCTGACCTTGCAGGGGTTTAACTCAAATGTGCCTACCAAAATTTCTGAACGAAGATTCAAAAAGGTCAATTATTCCCCAAGACGCTGAACGACATTAACTTTATCCAATCCTTTGAACTCGGATAACTCCAGTAATGCCTTCACTCTCCGATACTGGACTGTAAGGGAAAAATAAACGTGCAACAAACAAAACTGGTGGAACCTCCATACCTCCGACCGGCAACAACAACGTTGCACCAAAAATAAAAATGAGAACTGCGTCACAGACCGCGGGCTTTGTTTAAATACCGTTTGGAACATGCCATCATGTGGCATAACATCACCCCACAGTCATGAGACAATTACATCATCCCACTCACAAGACCATTACATCATCCCACTGTCCCATTCAAACTGTGAGTATATAACAACATGCATACAACCAAACAAAACAGTTCTTCCGGATCCACAGTGCACCCACAAACATCTATCACACACAGCACAGAAAATAAAACATTTAATAAAATGTACTTCAAAATGAATGTAGTTTACAGCACAGGTAAACAGTAAACAGCTCACTATCCTAGTGATGAGACCTCAGTGGTGGCTGGGTATTCATTAGTCTCAGGGAGAGTGAGGGAAGAAGCTGTTACCCAGTCTGGCAGTCCCAGTCCTGATGCTCCTGTACCTCCTTCCTGATGGTAGTGGGTCAAAGAGAATGTGGGATGGGTGGTAGGGTTATGCAACAATGCTTCAAGTTCTTTGTCGACAATACTCCTTGTAAATGTTACAAATGGTAGGAAGCAATAAGTCACTCTCTTCCATAAGACCATACAACATAAGAGCAGAATTAGGCCATCTGGCCCATCGAGTCTGCTCCCCCATTCAATCATCACTGATTATTATTTTTCAATGACCTGTTGCATGTGGCAACAAATTCCACAAATTCACCACCCTTCGTTTAAAGGAATTTCTCTGCATCTCTGTTTTGAAAGGGTGCCCATCTAGCCTGAGGCTGTGCCCTCTTGTCCTAGACTTCCCATCATGGAAAACATCCTTTCCACATCTACTCTGTCTAGGCCTTTCAACATTTGAAAGATTTCAATGAGATTTTGCCCCCCCCCCCTCCATCCTTCTAAATTCCAGTGAGTACAGACCCAGAACCATCAAACGTTCCTTGTATGACAACCCTTTCATTCCTGGAATCATCCTTGTGAACCTCCTCTGGACCCTCTCCAATGCCAACACATCTTTTTTAAGATGAGGGGCCCAAAACTATTCACAATACTCAAGGTAAGGCTGAGCCAGTGCCTCATAAAGCTTCAGCATCACATCCTTGCTCTTGTATTCTAGACCTTTTGAAATGAATGCTAACATGGCATTTGCCTTCCTCCCCACCAACTCAACCTGCAAGTTAACCTTCAGGGTGTTCTGCACAAGGACTCCCTAATCCCTCTGCACTTCAGATTCCTGGGTTTTCTCCATGTTTAGAAAATAGTCCACACATTTATTTCTTTTACCAAAGTGCATGAGCATGCATTTTCCAACATTGTATTTTATTTTCCACTTTCTTGCGCATCCTTCTATCTCGACCATT
This sequence comes from Hemitrygon akajei, assembly GCF_048418815.1. NCBI lineage: Eukaryota > Metazoa > Chordata > Chondrichthyes > Myliobatiformes > Dasyatidae > Hemitrygon > Hemitrygon akajei. Next base: position 158,761,289 of record NC_133130.1, on the reverse strand, counting down.
CCGGTCAAATTAGTGCCAGCAAACGACGATTCTTCGGACGACATCTTCCTGATAGTCAATCATTTCAGTTTCTCTATGTCTTCTACTTGTTCTTTTCATCTTAATTTTGTTTTTGAAACTGTTGGAGCCTGTGACTTACAGCTTATAGTTCAATCGAGAGAGCTAGCACTCTGCTGTCCCCAAGAAAACTCCAGGACAGAAATGCAAGCGCAAGCTAGCATGAGGAGAAGCACAGCCTCAGGATAGAGGGGTGCCCTTTCAAAACAGAGATGCAGAGAAATTTCTTTAGCCAAAGGGCGGTGAATTTATGGAATTTGTTACCACAGGCAGCAGTGGAGGCCAGGCTGTTGGGTGTATTTAAGGCAGAGCTCAATAGTTTCTTGATTGGACATGGCATCAAAAGTTATGGGGAGAAGGCCAGAGAATGGGTTGAAAGGGATAATAAATCAGCCGTGATTTAATGGTGGAGCAGACTCAATGGACTAAATGGCCCAGTTCTGCTCCTATGTCTTATGATCTTAAATCATTGTTTATGTGCTTGCGAGAATAGTCCTAATTCTGGACGCCTAGGAGGATACGAAGCCTTTGAAATGGTGATATACTCAAGCCTTACAAGGAATGAAGTCCTTCATTTTGTGACGGGCCTAGTGAAATAGGGCAGGACTTATTTTTGGAGAAGGTAAGGATAAAGTATTTTAACTGAAAAGATCAAAAGCTAGCAGGACTTTGAGTAAACAAGGACAGACTCTATCTGATGGCAATTATACCACAGCCAGAAGACCCCTTTAATGATTGGTACAAGAACCAGAAGTGAGATGAGAGGAAAAGATGTTTCACTGCAACAGTTGGTTAGGATTTTTCATAATGAAGTTGGGTACAGATTCAATCAACTGTCAAAAATTGGATAAATATTTAAAATTGTGATGTTATTAGACCTGTGTTTCCTAATGGTGCCTTCCTTTCCCCCATATGCTCTCCCCACCCCACCCAAACCACGAAGGGGCAATGCTATTTCGTACGCCAGGCTCAAGGACAGAAAATGGCTGATGAGGAAAAGTTGATGGGAACTGTCACCAATGACATGGCGATGACCTGAAAGATACTGACTAGTTTTACCTCATTCAACTACAGCTCCTCCATGACACAACTGGTAACAAAAGTTATTCAACATTGAGTGACTTTGTTCCACACGTCTGTTCTGCACTGGATGTCAGTAGTTCATTCAGACTTGCCACTAGGTGCTAACACTGCCACATATCCCTTTTAAACAAAGAGCAGTACTGCATGGATACAGGTTCTTTGGCCCAACCACAATGCTCACCGGGCGGCTCCCAATTTCCTGCAATTGGCCCAAACTTCACCCTTTCATGTACCTATCCAGATGCTTCTGAAATGATACTGTTGTATCTTGGTGTCTACCTGAAACTGCAAGCATTTTGTTTTGCGTCAGCCATAAACCCTCTAGAGTAGATATTGCTGTCAGTTTTGTGAAGGTATTTCTTCTAGTCTTTAAATCTCTTGGTCAATAATCCCAGGACTACTGACAGTCATCTATTGTGTCCTCTTTCACTAGTTTAAAAAAAAACATATTTCTCAGCAACATTTTGAGAATGAATATTTCTCATTACATGCACATGCAGTTCAACTCCTTGAGTGATCATGCAGAAAGTTTGAAGTTAATAACATTGGGGTGATCGATAAGTTCATGGCCTAAGGTAGAACAAGATGAGTTATTAACTTCAAACTTTCTGCATAATCACTCAAACAGCTGATCTACATGTGCATGTAACGAGAGCTGTATAACTCACCGCCTTCTATCTTAGGCCACAAACTTATCAATCACTCATGCTGTGGACACTTTCTGGAGGTCCAAGATCCGTGTGCTCCACGACCGCTGAACTAAGTGTGTAAATGTAGGAGGGGACTATGCTGAAAAATAAATGTGCTAGGTTTTCTAAAATTGACTCCTTCTACCTTAGGCCCCAAACTTATGAATCACCCTTCTTATTCCTTTTAGCCAGGGAATGGATGCCTTCCAAACGTGATACTTATCTTAATCCATTTCAAGACACACTTACGGCCTTGGGTAATAGAGAAGGGAATGTTGACCGGGTGAGTAATAACATATTGGTCATGGTCATATTCTGACTCTGCAGTAATTGGAAATGGATTAGAAATTGTTGCACATTTTAGTTTGTATTGGCATTGTTTACTTGGTATGTGTCTATTTAAATTTAAATACAATGGATATTTTATACATTTTGTCCATTTCTGACCATTTACTGTGAAATAAAAGACTTTACTGCACTATTTTTTAAGTGTTCTAGCTGCACAACACAGAAACAGGCTCTTCAATCTACTGTGTTGCTGGCCGTCTATCCAAACCAGCACTTAGTCCGTAAACTCCGTTAGGTGGTGATTGAAGTGCTAAGAGTAATTGATCTCCGACACCTTCACAGAGAGTGCATTCCCAATTTCAGCTCTCCCACGTTAAAAAGAAAATCCTCAGATCACCTCTAACCTCCTCAACTCTTGTGTTGGTCCCTATTCTGTGGAGGAGTTTCTCACTATCCAGACGTTCTGTGCACTCATAATTTACTCCTCAACTTTAAGGAAAATATCCAGCTTAACCAAGATTATCTTCATACCTGAAATAGAGCATCCTCGTTTGTGTTGAGGCTTTTAAAAGAAATTCTGCAACTTCCCAGTGTAATCATATCCTTGTTACAGTGTGGTGACCCAGGGAGTCTGCAGAAGGACTTGGACAGATAAGGAGAATGGGCAAAGGAGTGCCAGTTGGAAATAGTGTAGAGAAGTGTATGGTCATGCACTTTGGAAGAAGGAATGAAAATGTAGACTATTTTCTAAACGGCGAGGAAATTCAGAAATCAGAGGCGCAATGGCATTTGGGAATCCTCAAGCAGGATTCTCTAAAAATTAAACACGAGGAAATCTGCAGATGCTGGAAATTCAAGCAACACACACAAAATGCTGGTGGAACGCAGCAGGCCAGGCAGCATCTATAGGGAGAAGCACTGTTGACGTTTCGGGCTGAAACGTCGACAGTGCTTCTCCCTATAGATACTGCCTGGCCTGCTGCGTTCCACCAGCATTTTGTGTGTGTTTCTCTAAAAATTAACTTGCTGGCTGAGTCAGTGGTGTGGAAGGCAAATACAATGTTAGCATTCATTTCAAGAGGACTAGAATATAAAAGCAGGAATGTAATGCTGAGGCTTTATAAGGCATTGGTCAGTCCTCACTTGGAGTACTGAGAGCAGTTTTGGACCCCTTTCTAAGAAAGGATGTTCTGGCACTGGAGAGGGTTTAGAAGAGGGTCATAATGTTCCTGAGAATGAGTATGAGGAGCATCTGATGGCTGTATTCACTGGAGTTTAGAAGAATGAGGGAAGATTTCATTGAAACCTATCAAATATTTAAAGGCCTAGATAGAGAAGATGTTTCCTGTAATGGGGGATTCCAAGATCTGAGGGCACAGATTATCACTTTAGAACCAAGATGAGGGGGAGTTTCAATAGCCAGAGGGTGGTGAATCTGTGGAATTCATTGCTGCAGACAGCTGAATATATTTCAAGATACTCAGGTCATTGAGTATGTTTAAAGCAGAGGTTGATATGATCTTCATTAATAAGGTTGAAGGCAGGAGAATGGGGTTGAGAGGGATAATAAATGGCAGAGCAGTCTCAATGACTAGAATGGTCTATTACTGCTCCTGTGTCTTCTGGACAGAACAGTGCACAATGCTCCAGCTCTGGAATAACCAATGTTTTATAAACATAGCTTGACACACAGGCAGTTATTTTCCTTTTCCCTGGATAATGAAGGCTATTGTTCTGGATATTGAAAGTTCATTTCAGCATCATAGAAGTTCAAGTATACAGAAAAAAAGTCAAGAGTCCGGGATCATCAAAACATAGAAAGAGGCCCTTCAGCCCATCTAGTCTGTGCCAGCCTATTTTTCTGCCTAGTCACATCTACCTGCACCTTGACCATAGGACTCTCATCTACTAATTAAGAAATCAATTATGCATTATGTGAAAGAGCTGATTTGCCACAACTTCTTCTCAAGCTTGTAGTGTGCTGTGGTATTTCACGTGCTGAATGCCATCCACCAAGTCCCTTGAGTAATAAGGACATTGTTTGCTTTCAATTACTAATTTCAAGTAATTCATTTATCAATAATTCATTTTATTACAAACAAATAAAGTGCACATAAATTTACCTAGTACATTTCTACACTCTGGAAGCAGGACTGCATGTGTCTATGGGTGAATTATCCATCTTTTGTTTCAACATCTTTTTTTTTAAAGATATTTCTTTTAAAAGATTAGCTTTACTTATCACATGTATGTTGAAACATACAGCAAAGTCCATTTTTTCATCAAATTAAATCAACGATGACTGTGACACGTTTGCAAGTGTCACCATTCTCCTGGATTCAGCATAGCACATATATAAAGTATTAAGGAAGTATGGGGAAATGCTTATCCCAGTCTTCACATTTGTCACCTTCAGAGGCTGTAAACTCTCAACAGAGTATATCCCAATGCTCCCTTCATTGGAAGTCAGATTGAATGAGCACGGGGGGGAGCTTTATCTGGCCCATGCTGTAGCTCCTCTGGCAGAGCTTGAGAGACAAAGTAAGAGAAGGTTTTACTCTGTATCTGACCTGCAAATGCAACAGACGTGCGAGTGATGTGTAGAGATACACAAGGAGGAGCTACTCCTACACCAATCACCCTTTGCACAACAGCAGGTGATGAAGAAAAGGCAAAGAAGGATTTTAGTTCAGGATTGGTTTGCTCTTACACGGGGTGAAGAAGATAAGAGTTTTATGCTGCATGATTTTAACTTCCAGCTCTACTAAGTCCAGATTCCACATCAACTGTTGTCATCGTTAGGGGAATCCCTCAGGTTCCGGAACTCATCCTCAAGTTGCTCCAAGGTTTTCCCTTTGGTTTCAGGAACGCAGAAAGCAGTAAATATTAGAGCGAATATGGATATCACACAGAAGAAAAAGAAGGGTGCAGAGAGTCCAAAGGATTTCTGAAAAAGAGTAGTTTTCAGTTAACTTTCAAAGTTCAAAGCAAATTTATTATCTAACTCATATGTCAGCAAATGCGACCCTGAGATTCATGTTCTTGTGGGCATGCTCAATAAATCCATAATAGAGTAAGATCACATCAACTTGAGCCTTCAACCAGTGTGCAAAAGACAAAAATAAATAAATAATAAATAAGCAATAATATCTGGACAAGAAAAAAGTCTGCAGATGCTGGAAATCCAAGCAACACACAGAAAATGCTGGAGGAGTTCAGCAGGCCAGGCAGCATGTATGAGAAAGAGAACAGTCGATGCTTCGAGCCTTGACCATTCAGCAGGACTGATTGCCTTGGACTTTCAGGCGGATTTGGTAAGGTGCCAGACAGTAGTTTAAACAAAATTAATTAATCCTCTATGATCTAGTAAATAAAGAGTATTGTAGGGAAAATAGGTCATTTTAGGGTAAAGTGGCTGTGTCTCATGGGCTAGCATAACATAATATGTAATAACCCTGGCAAGAAATGTTGACATTTCATTGCGTTTGTCCCTCAGATCAATCTGACGAAGCTTTGTTTCATTCCCTCTATTGCAAGATTATTCTTCCTTAAATAGAGAGACTGGATCTTTCATAAAGTTGTAGGGGAGTTCTCCCTGGGCTCTGTACGGCTGCAGTAAAATATCTTCACTATTACAGTATATGGGACTAGGTGTTCTATGACCAAGTTTGCTGTTAATACGAAGCAGGGTGACAATCTGAGTTTGAGGACAATGCAGAGAGGCTTTGAGGGAATATGGACAGGCTAAGTCAGTGGGTAAGGATATGCCAGATCTGATATATTGTGGCAGAATTTTGAAGTAGATATTGTGTTAAATGGGGAAAGGTTTAAAGCTGTTGTTGTTCAAAGTTCAAACTCAGATGATCAAAGCATGTATACTACCTTGAGATTCATTTTCTTTTAGGCACTTAAAGGAAAATAAAGAAATGTGACAGAATTTAAACAACTATAAATAACAAAGACAAACCACCAATGTGATAAGAAGATAAATTGTGCAAATAGTTTTTAAAAGCAATTAAATAACACTGAGTTGTAGAACCCTTGAAAGTGAGTCTTTAGGTTTGAAGTCAGAGCAATCTCGATGTTCCTGCACATAAACATACAAAGGCCAAGCAGCAGAAACATCCAGCAAATAGGAAGGCAAATGCTATGTTGGCCTTTATTGCAAGAGCATCTGAGAGCCTGCAGTGAAGACACGTTACTGCAGTCATTCAGAGCCCTGGTGTGACCACTCCTACAACTTCATGGACAGATCCAGTCTCTCTACCAAAGGCAGAATAAACTTACAACAGAGGGAATGAAACAAAAGTTTGTAAAGTTGATTCCAGGGATGAAAACCCATTGAAATGAATAAAGTTCATGCCAGCTTTGCCGGGTGGGCACGTTGAGATAATGCAGTGGTTAGCACAACGCTTTACAGTATCAGTGACCTGGTTCAATTCCTGTCCTGTCTGTAAGGAGTTTGTACGTTCTCCCCATGACCACGTGAGTTTCCTCCGGGTACTCCGGTTTTCTCCAATAGTCCAAAGATCGACCGGTTGGTAGATGAGTCGGTCATTTTAAATTGTGCAGTGATTAAATGGTGGATTTCAGGGCTGCACAGCTCGAAGGGCCCAAAGGGCCTTTCTGCACTGCATCTCAATAAATAAACAAACAAACCAAACCAGGGGTCACATCCTAAGAGAAGGGAATGGCTGCTCACGACTGGGAAGAGAAGATATTTATTCATGCAGCGAGTGAGCTGTGTGGGCTGTAATCAAGCTTGGAAGATTTTTGGATATTCAGAGGATCGATGTGTATAGAATTTTTCTCCATGGTCAGGAGACAAAACAAATCCCAGAAACCCATGAAGTGCAGGAGAAGGTGGATTCCTCATGGTTACATTAGGACAAACAAACCTTCACTGGCAGGAACCACTTTGTAAGGATGAAAGCTGTGATATAACTGACGATGACACACAGTCCCGATGTCAAACCACGGACTTTAATTGGAAGAATCTCCGACATCAACAGCCAAGTTACTGGTCCCCAGCCGAGGGCATAGCCTATGTACAGGTGAAAAGGAGATACAAGTATTTGGTCACAACAAGGCAACTGGCAAAGCTCTCTTGTGGATAGGATGGGGAAAAGAGGTCAAATAAGAACGTGAAAAGATTTTTTAGAAACAAATGACAAACCATTAATACAATGAAGCCATTTCTGTGGACGTTACTCACCCCAAACACCATTTCCTTTTTACTGAATCCCTGCTTTTAACACTGACCCCTCATCTCCTTGTGAGAAACTTGCCTTTAACTTATAAATGCAGCTTACCTCTGCTAAGTGCAATGCTCTTGGGATTTAACCCTTTATTCTGGTTATAGCAAACACAGCATTATATTAATGATGCTACCTCACTATTCCACCAAGCACTGTCAGGTAAATGCCACTCCAAGAAGCGAGGGATGCAAAAGACAGGAAATTATTAGCCTGACTTCAGTGGCCAGGAAGATGTTGGAGTCCATCATTAAGGATGAGGTTTCGCGGTATTTGGAAGCACAAGATAAAACAGGCCAAAGTAAGCGTGGTTCCCTTAAGGGGAAATCTTGCCTGACAAATCTGTTGTAATTCTTTGAAGAAACAAGTAAGATAGTTGCTTACTTGGATTTTCAGAAGGCCTCTGAGAAGGTGCTGCACCTGAGGCAGCTAAACTAGATGACAGCCCATGGTATTACAGGAAAGATACCAGCATACACAGCAGATTGGCTGGCTAGTGTTGGCATAGAATGGAAATAAAGGGTGCCTTTTCCGGTTGGGTTTCTGCAGGGGTCGGTGTTGGGTCCGCTACTTCTCAATTTATATGTTAATGAACTGGATGATGGAACTGAAGTCTCTGAGGACAAGTTTGAGGACGATACTAAGACAGGTGGAGCGGCAGGGAGTGTTGAGGGAGCAGGGAGTCAACAGAAGGATTTCAACAGAGTGGGTGGAAGGGCAAAGAAGTGACAGATGGAATACAGTGTGGTGAAGTGGATGGTCATGCACTTTGGTAGAAGAAATAAAGGTGTAGACTAATTTTTAAAATGAGGAATGAATTAAAAATCACTGGTGCAAAGGGGCTAGAGAGTCCTTGTGCAGGATTCTTTAAAGGTTAATTTACATGTCAGGCTAGTAGTAAGGAAGACAAATGCAATGTTAGCATTCATCTCAAGAGGACTAGAATATAAAAGAAAGGATATAATGCTGAGGATTTATAAGGCACTGGTTGGACATTTGGGCTATTGTTATTGGCTTTGCACAGCCAATCAAATAAGAATGTGATAGCATATTGAAAGGCCGAGATAGAGTGGACATGGAGGGGATATTTCCAATTGTGGGAAATTCCAGGACCAGAGAGCACAGCCTCAGAATATGAGGAACCCTTTTAGAACAGAGAAGAGGAAGAACTTATTTAGCTGGAGGGTGGCGAATCTGTGGAATTCATTGCTACAGGCAGCTGTGGAGGCCAAATCCATGGGAATATTTAACGCAGAGATTGATAGGTTCTTGATTAGTATGGGCGCCAGAGGTTATGGGGAGAAGGCAGGAGAATGGGGTTGAAAGAAAAAATGCCCTGATCAAATAGCGTTGCAGACCCGATGTGACAAATGGTCTCATTCTGCTTCTACATCTTAGAGTAGGTATAACATAGATCTGGCATAAAAAAACTTCTTTTGCAGACCCCTAAATAAAACACTTGCAATCTGACTTACCAAATATGTAAACCATGATGCTGATGAGAGGTATGAGGGTTAACCATTTTTCTGTGTTGGTCTGAAAGAGATGCTCGACAGTTAAGTGACCGCTCTCCACAGTGCTAATGTTGGTTACATTACTTCTTATCTCATTTACTTTGACGTAGACTCCAAAAGTCAGTGTTGATATAAACATAATTATACCTGGTGTGAGAAGGAGAAGGAAAAAAATGAGAGTCCTTGGAGTTTACAGTGATTCAAAACCTGTTTAACAATAGCCCCCACATTGAAAAGTACAGCAATTTAATAAAATGTTTAATTGGTATAGAAAGCCATTCAGCACAACGCAAGCTCAAATCCCACTCTGAGAAGTTGAAATTACATTGAACTTTCAGGTAAAGAAAGCAAAGCTAATGAATTATCATAAAAACACACAAGATTCACTTGTGTATCTCCATCATGTGGTTCATAGCCATGTGTGTGTCCAGTCCCACACCAGCACTGTTGATTCAGCTGACCTCTGGCGTGATCTAAAGCTATTGAATTAGTGTCATACTATCAATAACCCAACAATAAATGCCATCTTTGACAGGAAAACCTGGTTTCCCAGAGTCTCTCAATTACCTCACCCCAGTTCTGAAGCCACCAGCTCTATTGTTCTCTGGCAACTTTGATCCAAGACCCATTCGTATTCTATAGGACCATGAGGGTCACACCTAAGCCAGTCTTCACAGACATTCCTATTGGTGGATTATGAACAAGTTTGCTTCTTTTCATTAGAAGAAAGAAGTCCTTTCTAAATCCTAGCTAACTCAACACAGACCAATGATGGAGTTGGATCCCCTTCTCTGTTATCATTGCCACTGCATCTGTTCATGTACCATAGAAGAAGCCAAAACAATTTCACTTTGAAACTTTAAAGTTCTTTTCCTATTGTACCTGACGCAAAGAGAAGTTTCCGTCTTCCAGCTTTGTCCATTATCCAGGCTGCAATCGACACAGACACCAAGCGAATGGCACCCACCAGTACTGCATCATAGGAACCTTTCTAACAGAAATATCTCCGTCAGTGTGCAGAACAGGAAGTGGGGAGAGAGGGAAAGAGGAGGGAGGTAGAATAAATACAAAAGGTGTCTTTCCTTTAGCAGAGGGTAAAGATTAAAAGTAAATGGTTGAAGTCATGGAGAAGGGATGAAAGAATGATTATCACCTGGGATGAGGGGTCTGGAGTTCTGCCTAAGAGGCAGAAATTCTCATAACATTTAGGTAGTACTTGGATGTGTGCTTAAAGTGCACTAACTGCTGCAAGATGAGATTTCTATAATTCTCTTTACGTACATTTTAGGTTTTCCTCGTACTCCTTCCATCTGGCAGCATTCTGGGCAAAGACGTGACTTTTGTGTTCTTTGTTTCATTTCTCAACTATGATAGTAGACTGCTTTTCTTCCCCACAAGTGGAAACATTCCATGCCTACATCATCACACCTCCATTAGGTCCTGTCTCTCTGTGCATTTTCAAGCGTAAAGAGCCTCAGGAAATCAGCTTTTCCTGATATTTGCAACTTTCGGTCCAATTCCTCATTTTTGCTGTTACTTTGACAACTTTTGTCTGCATCCTATCTCAAGCTTTCCCTTCTCTTCTTTCTGCAAACAATGGCACAGAAGACTTGCATCTGGAGGGCAGCAGTTAGGGACAGTGGGAGATGAACAGGTCCTGGGACCAGAGCAAGCTCTGTGTTTCATTTGTTTGGATAGTGTTGGTGACAGAGTTGCTACTTACCAGAATTACAGCTGTACTATCAAAGATGAGCTGCATATTGATCAGTATGGGAGTGATTCCACTGAGCTGCTGAAACACCCTCATTACGACGGTAATCAGCATGGGTTTGTAGACAAAGGCCTGGCGGAGATCGGTACATGACACTTTTTTCACCTGTCGGATTCAAAGAGCCACAATCTCAGATTGGAAGGAAAGGGAAAGAGACACAGTTTGCCTTTGTACAGCACTGAAATACTTTCACAGTATTAGAAAGCAAGATAAACTACAGACAATGACTAGAATGCAGAAATAATAATGAGATAAATGATTGAATAATCCAATGGATTGATGTTTTTCCAGGAGAATTCACATACAGTTTAACATGTGACACTCCCTCAATTCTGCTCACTGACGCCAGCATTGATTGTTAATCTTTGATGTGGGACCTTACTTTCTGTCTCTTGACGTGAATCACTCTCCCCATTGAGCCAGTGCTGATACAATTTCTTTGAGATATTTTAAAAAATTTGGGTGAAGAATATACTGATACCTTCGCAGTTCTCTGAACAAAATAAAATCTTATTGTAGAATCAATGCCTATCAACCGAGGAGGTCTCACTCCATCCACATTATCCAAGCTTCCTTGTGATTTGTCAGTGGTCCCTGATGTGGGAATAAACTCTCCTCATTGACAATTGTGCTCACAGATCAGCCAGGAATTCACTGAGTGCTGGAGACTAATTGCCTAAACCATGTTTCTACATTCCACTGTGAGCTTGGAATTCTTTGTGATGGGAGTGAGTGGGAAGGGATCTGGAATGTCTACACTTTATTGAGTGAATGTTGGGATAAAGCGACTGGTGATTGCCATGGTGTCTCTGCTTCTGCTGGCAAGACAGAAAGACTTTCTACTTACGTTCCCATCCAGAGCCTCCTGAATCTCCCTGTACTCCAGCAAGTAATTAAAATCCGAGCCCCGGAGCCACATGAGTGCTTGAACAGCTTCATGGTCGCGGTCTTTGGAGACTAAATAGCGAGGGGATTCCGGCATGAAGCACAAACTAATGACCAATACTACTGGTATAATTGTCCCAACCACTGCCAGCCAACGCCAGGATAGGACCAGGTCTGGAAAAGAAATGAAGGACTCCTGTTAGTGTTCTTTTTCCCAAAGAAATTGCAAATAAATAACACTTCCATTCCATTATAATTTCAATTCGTTTCCATCTATTCCCAATGCGGCCAAGCCTTTCCCACCCTCTTCCAGTGCACATAATCGCAGTGGGAGACAGGAACAGGAATTGGCTGATTATACCTCGTGCTGTTTTTGCCATTCATTAATATCTGTGGCATTACTTAATATTTCCCCCCATCATTTCATATAAGATTCAATCCATCTTGGAGCTATCATCAATGTACACAGGAGAGCAAAGATTCGCAAGTTTTGTTTTCTGTTCCACTTCAGAGATTTCTTTCCTTCTGCCCCTTTTTCAACCCATTCTACAATCATAGACATTGATCTACTGATAAGTATCTTGGCATCTCTGTCTAAATTCTCCATGCCTAGTGATGGACACGTCAAAATTGAAAATTATTAGCACCTTGCGCATAAAGAGTCTTTCCTAACCAGTTAATTTCCTGTCCTGAATCATAATTTGCCTTGAATCTCATGAACAAAAACTTTAGTTAAAACTATCAATGAGTGAATTTATCAAATGCCCTCTGGAAGTCCCCAGGGATTACTTTCTAAAGATTCTTTTTCTCCCCACTTCAGTCATGTCTTTGGACAATTCAGTCAGTTTTATCAGCAGGAGATATCCCTTCCCTCCCATATTTTAGAATCCCAATGGATTAAGCCTTTCCCATTCACCCCCAATGTACGGAATTCCTCACCCAATGCATAGAGCAGAAGTGATCCACAGACAAGCATAAACTGTGGGGTAGAGCCCAGTCTTCCTCTCAGCTTGGCCACTGATATCTCAGAAATATAGACCTGCAGGAGAGGAAGGGTACATTTAATAACCTGCTGACCAGAAGACTTGGTGGGAGATGTGTGGAACAGACGGTTCCATGGGGGACACACTGAAACTCAAGAGAAGTAGCTGCACATTAGGGTTAACCCCTGTGCTAGCAGCATCATGAAAAGGAGAGCTGAATGTGTGAGTCTCTCCCTGCCAGTATACAGCCTCTCCAACAGCAAGCCTCATGTAGTGCCTCCTCGTTGGTGACACACTGAAACTCAACTCCTTTCAGACTCAGGCTGGACGGAGAGAAGGTCTGTCCGCTGCACACATAGCACACAGGCCCTCCGATGTGTGGACACGCCCTGGTGCTCGTGAACCAGATCCCCAGCTATGGGTAAATAGCTCCACTGCCTTGTGGGCAGCCTTGGGAGACACAAAGGCTACGGGAGTAAACCCAGACAACAAATCTGGAGTGGAGCCCCTAAGGCAGCTGAATGTTACTGAACATTCTTCTGGCAGCTCCCGCAGCCAGGCTGCTGCCAAGCATAATGATTCATAAGCTTTCCTTTGGAATACACTGGTGAGGCCGTGGGGAGGATATTTTGACAACCGGGCATCTCAGGATCTGCATACCTTCCGTCCAGGCTTGGGTCCTGGAGAACTCACTCCAGTGATCTATCGATTGTCCTTCAAGACAAACGAATGCCATTGTCAGAGGACTGAGCACAAAATCTACACTGACACATCTGTACCGTCTAGGGAATACAAAACCACTGGAGGGATAGTCTTTGCACAAGGCCGCTCTGTCAGAGGGACAGTACTGAGGGAGTGTCACACTGTCAGAGGGATAGTACCGAGGGAGTCACACTGTCAGAGGGACAGTACTGAGGGAGTGTCACACTGTCAGAGGGACAGTACCGAGGGAGTGTCACACCGTCAGAGGGACAGTACTGAAGGAGTGTCACACTGTCAGAGGGACAGTACTGAGGGAGTGTCACATTGTCAGAGGGACAGTACTGAAGGAGTGTCACACTGTCAGAGGGACAGTACTGAGGGAGTGTCACACTGTCAGAGGGACAGTACTGAGAGAGTTCAATTCCCGTTGCGGTCTGCAAGGAGTTGGTACATTCTCCCTGTGACTATGTGGGTTCATACTGAGAGCTCTGGCTTTCTCCATATTCCATAGATATATGGGCTGGTGGCATTTTATGTTGGCACAAGAAACTGGCTCAATCCTCACTGATTAGGTTACACAAATGATGCCTTTCCCATTTAATGTTTTGATGTACATGTGCCAAATAAAGATAATCTCTATCTCATCTCTTTCTCACTCTCAGATTTTTCTGTCTCTTTAGCTGTGCAAGATCAAAATACAAAGACGAGGAAGTTTGCAGATGCTGCAACTCCAGAGCAACACACACAAAGTGCTGGAAGAGCTCAGCATGTCAGGCAATACCTGGAGAAGATCTGCCGATGCTGCCTGGCCCGCTGAGCTCCTCCATCAAAATACAAAGGTGGAATCTGTGTTTTCAGGGACTTGGCAGAAAGTTATCCTTTGCTAACTTACCGGGATGGAGCTAGCTGCCATTCCCCCCGCGAATCCAGTCAGTGCACGGCCAACATCAAGCATCCAAATGGCCTGAGCACTGCCCATTAAGACAAATCCCAAGGCCGATGGCACAGTGGACACCATAATGGTCAGTTTGCGACCCAGTAAGTCATTGAAGAACATGGCACTGAGGCCCCCCAGTGCGGTCCCCAGGGTGAAGACAGACTGTGAAAAGAAATGTTTGGCACCAGGGTCACAGTGTGAACATCGGAAAAGAAGATTTTGTTCAAAAGACAGATTGTTGAGGTAACTCTTTCAACGGCTTAGGAAATGTTATTCTAACAGATAACAAAATTTTGACTGGTTTTTTCTCAGCATACCAATTGGCATCAGTATTTTAGAATGAGATCTTACTTTATTAAATGGGGAGAAGGTTCAAACATCAGAAGTGCAGAGGGAACTGGAAGTCCTTGTGCAAGACTCCCAGAAAGTTAATTTACAGGTCGAGTCTGTGGTAAAGAAGGCAAAAGTAATGTCGGCATTTATTTCAAGGGGAATGGAATATAAAACAAGGAGATAATGCTGAGCTTTTATGAGACACTAGTCAGGCCGCACTTGGAGTATTGTCAACAGTTTTGGGCCCCATATCTCAGAACAGATGTATTGTCATTGACGAGAGTCCAGAGGACGTTCACAAGGATGATTCTGGGAATGAAAGGGTTAACATATGAGGAGTGTTTGGCAGCTTTGGGCCTGTACTCATTGGAATTTAGAAGAACGCCAGCGGGGTGGGGGGGGGGGGGGGATTCTCATTGAAACCTACTGAATGTTGAAAGGACTAGATCGGGTCGATGTGGAGAGGATGTTTTCTATGGTGGGGGCATCCAGAACTATAGGACACAGCCTCAAAATTAAGGATTGACCTTTCAGAACAGAGGTAAGGAGGAATTATTTTTAGCCAGAGAGTTGTATATCTGTAGAATGCTCTGCCACAGGTTGCGGTGGATGCCAAGACTGTGCATATATTTAAGGTGAAAGTTGATTGTTTCCTGATCCGACAGGGCTTCAAAAATATGGTGAGAAGGCAGGTGTATGGGGTTGAATGGGATCCGGGATCAGCCATGATGGAATTGTGCAGCAGACTTGATGGGCTGAATGGCCTAATTCTCCTCCTATTTCTTATGGTTTACAGTCCAGGTGATCTGGGTTCCATTCATGACACTGTCTGTGAGGAGTTGTATGTTCTCCCACTGACTGCATGGGTTTCCTCCTAATGCTCTGGTTTCTTCCCACACTTGAAAGACGTACCAGTTGGTAGGTTCATTAGTTATTGTAAATTGTCCCATGATTAGGCTAGGATTAGATTGGGGGAATTGCTGGCCGGCATTACTCAAAGTGCTGGAAGGGCCTATTCTGCGCTGTATCGCAATCAATAAATCATGAACTACACAGACTAGATACAGAGTACAACTTCTCCTTCAATGTCTCATTAATCATTGGCATAGCAAAGATAACACAGGCTAGATGCAAATTAGAGCTTCACCTATCCTGTCCCATCAAACATTCCTGAGCAGATACTGCACAGGTTAGCTGCAGAGTAAAGTCCCCTTTGTGATAATCGTCATGAGCTCCTACCTCAAACAGCGATGCTGATTGGGTATTCATTTGAAGGTTTGGGATTGGAGAATGTTCCAGTTCTGGGACCACAGGGGAAGTGTAGACCATTGCATAACCAAAGCTTACATTTCCCAAGACTGCTGTGAACACAGCCAGAAACATCCGCCTGTTGTTGACTTTCCTGCAAGGAAAAAGTAAATAGGTCTCTCAGTCTGCAGTAAAGCATTGGATCTTCAACCTTCCTATTCCAATCCATCTCCAGGATTTATACCACCATGTTACCCACCTGTCCTGGGGTTTCCTGAAGTGCATGCAAGTCAATTGCATGAGCCACTCATTGTAACAGGTCATTTTATCTGTCAACACTCTCCAGTAAAAGTGCTTCTCCTGTGCCTCATACTGAATTGTAAATGACTATTTTATATTCTTTGCCCTGGTTTTATACACCCACACTTCCTGTATGTTCCCCTCAGTAATCGTTATCTCATTTTGGATGCTGTTGAGGGGGTGACCTGACAGAGGACGGCCACGGCAATCGGATCTCTGGCACTGAGCCTGGTTCTGTGGTGCAGAAGGGAGAGAAGAAGATGTGGACTTCCTGTACCCACACTTCCTATACATCTATTTGTCAGAGCCTTGCATCACCTCAAAGATCTCTATTAGATATTCTAGTGGTCATTTATTGAGGAAGTATTGCCGATCTGCGATCTTTCCCAACCTCTTGATTCCAGTAAGAAATCTGCAAATTATTTTTGCACTCTCTAGAACCTTTCAATTCTCTTTTTAATAGCAAGACTAGAATTCT
The DNA here is from genome assembly GCF_048418815.1 of Hemitrygon akajei. NCBI lineage: Eukaryota > Metazoa > Chordata > Chondrichthyes > Myliobatiformes > Dasyatidae > Hemitrygon > Hemitrygon akajei. The sequence goes on along the minus strand of NC_133130.1, from coordinate 158,744,766 downwards.
ACTTACGATTTCACAAGTGTGCTTTCCCCAAATGATCAAGTTCCCTTCATAATCACCTCTCCAGAAATGAACCCAATTGCACAGCTGCATCATTATCACAAGGGACTTCCCCAAGTACACACAGTTTCCAAGGCACACATAGACTTTCTAGAGCCCTTACTGAGATGTCACCTCACCCTCACCTACACTGTCAGCCATGACCACCGGAAAGTTTATTTCTGCCAGTATTCTTCAGTCAGCTCAGACCACCTTATTGGTTAATTTCAGATTTTTATCTGGATAGAGAAATGGGGAAGCACAGTATTTCTGCTGGATTTTTACTTTATATTTCCTTACAATGTAGTAGACCATAAGGACACAGGAGCACAATGACAGCTTGATCCTTCAAGTTTGCTTCACCATTCCACCAAGCCTTATTTATTACTAGATAATCGGGTGACCCATTGGGGCATCCTTTGATAGAAAGGTAGTGCAGTCCGATGTGATGTCCTTTGGAAATTAAAGAAGAAAAACTCCATTTATTAAAGAAGAAAGATGTGTAGCAAGACAAATATAGCTCCTCCTCATTTAATGAAGGACACTTTTGATGACAACACCATCACACTGAGCACAGGGGGCCCCCAGGACTGTGTGCTCAGTCCACTGCTGTTCACTCTGCTGACCCATGACTGTACTGCAACACACAGCTCGAATCACATCATCAAGTTCGCTGATGACACAACCGTGGTGGGTCTCGGGGCTCATCAGCAAGAACGATGAGTCAGCATACAGAGAGGAGGTGCAGTGGCTAACAGACTGGTGCAGAGCCAACAACCTGTCTCTGAATGTGAACAAGAGATGTTTCTTGACTTCAGGAGGGCAGGGAGCGACCGCTCCCCACTGAACATCTGATGGCTCCCCGGTTGAGATCGTTAAGAGCACCAAATTTCTTGGAGTTTACCTGGTGGAGAATCTCACCTGGTTCCTTAACACCAGCTACATAGCAAAGAAAGCCCAGCAGCGTCTCTACTTTCTGCAAAGGCTGAGAAAAGCCCATCTCCCACCCCCCACATTCTCATCACATTCCACAGAGGAGGTATCGAGACTATCCTGAGCAGCTGCATCATTGCCTGGTTCGGGAATTGCACCATCTTGGATCGCAACAGTTAGTGAGGTCAGCTGAGAAGACCATCGGGGTATCTCTTCCTGCTATTACAGACATTTACGCCACACCAGCAAATCTAACAGTATTGTGAAGAACCCCACACACAAACTTTTCTCCCTCCTGCCATCTGGCAAAAGGTATCAAAGCATTCAGGCTCTCACAACCAGAAGTGCAACAGTTTCTTCCCCCAAGCCATCAGACTCCTCAATACTCAAGGTCTAGACTGACATCTACAACATTTATTATTATATTGTCATTTGTCCTCTACAGTGCTGATTGTCTTATTAACTATTGTATTGCCCTGCACTGCTCTGTGCACTTTATGTAGTCTTGTGCAGGTCTGTAGTCTAGTGCAGTTTTATGTTGTTTTTACATAGTCTAGTGTAGCCTTGTGTTGTCCCACATAGTCTAGTGTAGTTTTATGTTGTTTCATGTAGCACCAGGGTCCTGGAGGAACGTTGTTTCGTTTTTACTGTGTACTGTACCAGCAGTTTATGGTCAAAATGACAATAAACTTGACTTGACTTCTGGTTGATCTGCCACCCTTCAAGAATACTGCAAGCCTCTCCTCCTATGTCTCTTCTTCTCTCATCTTTTTTGCCCTGACTCTTTGATCCTGGAGTCGTGTGGCTCTGGCCTCATCCGATTCTTGTTCTCTCCCTCTCCTTGCCGCTTCCCGACGACGTGTGGCGTTATCTCTTGACCATAATGTCCCCCTTCTCTTTCCACGCGGCATAATTAGTTTTTTACCCTAACGTTGCATAGAGAGTAACACCAACACCTCCAGGATGCTGACTTTCCGCGACGATGCGGTTGGCGCTATCCGAAATGGATGCACAGCCCTGCCCTCGTGCGGCGCAGCTGGGGCTGGCCGTGCGCATGCGTCGTGAGGCGCTGCTGATGCCGGCCGTGCGCATGCGTCGTGAGGCGCTGCTGATGCCGGCCGTGCGCATGCGTCATGGTGTGGCGTCGCGGTTTCCATGGGAGCTGGAATCGGCTCGGGTCGGGGAAAGCGTGAGCAATTTTATACGAATATTCGACCCTGAACTTCGCATGCATTCTGTATGTTAACGCATTTTAAGTCGACTTAGTCAAAAAAAAAGTGCCGCTAATTGGAGCTCACAAACAGAACATGAGAAGATTTATAGATACCTCTCAACCCCATTTTCCTGTCTTCTTGTAACCTTTGATGACCTTGTTAACCAAAAACCTATAAATATACCCAATGACATGGCCTCCATGGACATCTGTAGCAATAATTTCCATAGACTCACTACACGCTGGCTAAATTTTTTTTAAAAAGTTCCTCCTTATCTCTGTTCTCAAGTTGTGCCCTCAGGACCCAGACCCCACCACCATAGGAAACATCCTCTCCACGTCCAGTCTATCTAAGCCTTCCACTATTCGACAGGTTTTAATCAGGTCTCCCCTCATTCTTATAAACTGCAATGAGTACAGGCCCAGAGCCATCAAATACTCTTCATACATTAACCCTTTCATTCTGGATCATTCTACAGTCATTCAGCCCAGCGAGTCTATGACAGCCATTAGAACAATTTCAATAGGTTTCAATAGGTTCATTTAATGTCAGAGAAATGTATACAATATACATCCTGAAATTCTTTTTCTTTGCAAACATCCTCAAAAACAGTGCCCCAAAGAATAAAAGACAGTTAAATATTAAAACCCCAGAAACCCCCCTCCAGCTCCTCCTCCCATACATAAGCAACAGCAAAGCAATGACCCCCCCACCAGCAAAAAAGCATATGCACCCTCCACTGAGCACTCAAGCATACAGCAAAGACACAGACTTTTACTACTCGTTCACCCAGTAATTTGATGTATCACAGGTACTCTCTCTCCCTAGTAAGGGAAAAAGAGATGTCTCCATTTCACAGTGAGAGGGGAGACATAACAAAACAACTCGCTAATATATGGTGTTAAAAGTCTGTTGCATTGTTTTTTCCGAGCTCTGTGCCCAAAGAACTCGGGTCTCTGGGCACACAGCCACCAGTCAGCTCACTGCTTTCGATCTTCCATGTCCTCCCACGGCACATTAGGCGTTGGCACCGGCCTCGAATCCGCCTGCTTCCAGAGCCACGAAAATCCGGCTCCCTGCAAGCACACTAATCTTCCAGGCCACGTCCCGTCATGAGACCCTGAGAATGGGTCCTATTTTTTTGCTCTAATGTCTCCTGCATTCGGGCAGGTACTGAATTTTGTCTGGTGCTGCTTATGTGAAAGTAGACAAGGACATTTTACAACATCAAAATGCAAATTCTTACTCCTTTCCTACTAAATATCCAGTTTAAAAAATAAAGACAACATTTACACAAAGCTTATTTTAACTTCGGCTTTGCTTAATTTCATCTGATTTAAAAAGCTTAATTCCAGCTCTTACCCTGTTCGTGGTTCCTGTTCTCTTTCAGCATCACGGAAGGTGTTATACTGTGGAGGAGAAGCTTTCGTGATCAATGCGTTCCTCATGATGGAATGGAGTGGAGTTCCTCTTGGTTCCTCACTGGGCTTTTATTCTGTCCTTTCTTCTGCGGGTTTCCTCTTTACTGAATTTCACCACTTGTTGAAATGACTCATCTTGAATAGCTGCTACAGAATTCATTTCCTGGACATTTTTTTTGGTCATCATTTGACCAGGATTTCCATATTGACGTCAGCCCATGGGTGGTGGGGGGCGGGGGGGAACTTAAACCAGCAAGTAGACCTTGGAGACAATCAGTAGGAGGAAAATGGGAAAGTCAGTTTTACAGGTCTGGTTTAGGCAGGTGTTACTGAAGTTGGGTGGTTCATAGATCAAGAAATACCTGGCTTCGAGTCTGCAAGCTTCACGGCCATTTGCCCCGCTGTCTGATAAACTGAGACGTAGGCTTTGGGCCTACTCCACTGCTCCAAGATTCGGGTCTATCGACTCACTTTCGTTCTGAATGCTGTTACTTGTTTTTATTGTTTGCATGATGTGTGTGTGTGTGCACCCGTGTTTCTTCACTCTCTCTGTGCACATTAGGTATTGGTCTTTTTTCAAATTGGAATCTTTCGGGTTTCTTGTTTTATGGCTGCCTATAAGCAGACAAATCTCAAGGTTGTATAATTTATACATACTTTGATAATAGGTCTCTTTGAACTTGAAGGATTAGTGTCGAGAAATTCATCTCAGTCAAGAGGTTGATGAACCTGAAGATCTCATTGAACCTTATTGAATATTGAAAGGATAGATAGAGTCGATGTGGAGAGGATGTTTCCTATCGTTCATCTGACCATACATGCATATAAACAAACAAAACAGCGCTTTTTCGCACCATGGTACACCCACAAGCATATTTCACACACAGCACAGAAAATAAAATATTACCAAAACTATATTAATAAAATATAATTCAAAATGAATGTAGTGCACGGCACAGGTAAACTGTAAACAGCTCGCTGTCCTAGTGACGGGACCTCAGTGGTGGCTGGGTATTCAGGGCAGTAAACAGCTTGTTGTCCTAGTGATGAGACCTTGGTGGTGACAGGGTAATCATTACTCTCACAGCCTGAGGGAATAAGCTGTTACCCAGTCTGGTAGTCCTAGTCCTGATGCTCCTGTACCTCCTTCCTGACTGTAGTGAATGTGGGATGGGTGGTAGGGTTACCCAACAATGCTTCACGCTTTTTGTCAACAATACTCTTTGTAAATGTCACAAATGGCGGGGAGCGGTAACTCACCTTCTTCCGGTCAAGATAGTGCCAGCGAACAACGATTCCTCAGGTGACATCTTCCAGTCAAGTCATTCAGTTTTTCTACATCTTCTTAATCTTTTTATCTTAATTTTGTTTTTGAAACTGTTGGAGCCTGGGACTTAGTCTGTAACTCGACTGAGTGAGCTAGCACTCTGCTGTTCCCAAGAAAACTCCAGGAGAGAAATGTGAGCACGAGCTACCACGAGGAGAAGCTCAGAAACGAGACAAGGGGGCATGACCGACTACATTTCTCACTGATTAAAACGTCAGAAAAGATTGAAACATCGAGGCACATGTGGAAGAGAGCAAGCCGTTCTTGGAGAGGCTGATGGAAGGGCTGCTGGTTCCTGTCACTGCCCTTAGAGAAGCTGTTGGGCCCTGATGCTCTTGGCGATGTTATTGAAATTCTGATATTTATGGATTAAACTGTAGTTCATATTGGCCTCTATCAGTTCCATGTTTTTATCGTGTTCTCGCCAATTTTTGCTTGTTTGCGATGGACGGGCTGGGGGTTTGGGTGATCTGTTAGTTTTTGTGCAAGTGTTGTTTGCGAGTTTTTGTTTCCTTTTCTTTTTGAGCGGGGGAAGTGGTGTCTGTTTTTCAGCTACTTCTATGGTTTTCTGTACTTTATGGCTATCTGGAGAAGACAAATCTCAGAGTTGTATTCTGCATACGTGCTTTGATAATAAAATGAACCTTTGATCCTTAGTACTGTCTTGCGGTCTGATGCCTTGCAGACCCCATACCACACAATGATGCACCCAGACAGGACACTCAAAGGTGTTCCTGTAGAAACTTGTTAGTTTGGGGGTGGGGAGAGGGGGCCAGTCCAGGACTAGAGGGCACCCCCTCCGAATAGAAGGATGTAACTTTAGAACAAAGATGAGGAGGAATTTCTTTAGCCAGAATGTGGTGAATCTGTGGAATTCATTGCCACAGAAGGCTTGAGGCCAAGTCATTAGGTATACTTAAAATGGATGTACAATGTACTACGTATGTTAATCAAAACGGCTTCTTTGTTTTATTAAAAGTAGGAATGCTTCTTTGTTGTGATAACTGTGTGCTTTCTCTCACAGTTGTTTAGTTTTAGAATTGCTGATAACGGGGATTGTATTCATTTGTTAACCAATGGGGAAATGTTATTTTGTCTTGTGGGTATGGGAGCGGGGTTTTCGCGGTCCTTTCGGGGAGTCGGGGAGAAGACGCCGAAGAAGGTGGGCGTACGCTGCACTGCTCGGTTAACCATCAGGGTGGTCCCAGGTGCAAGGACATGGAGGTCAGAGGAAAGCGACGAGGGGTCGAATGGTGCGATGGTTGAGCTCCAATGATGTGCACTAAACTGACTGAACTCTGATAAGTTTGGCACCTTTTACTTTATTTTCTTTTCCTTCATATATACTGTATTGTTAGTACTCATTTAGTTTTATAAAATCTGTAAAGTATATTCCATAACGGTATCTGGTGTGATTTTGATATTGTGTGTGCGACGTTGCATTAACTTGATTCCCACAGCACATGCGTATACGGGAGGCGGGGTTGGAGAGTGGCTGGAATTTTTTCCCCTAGACATTTACCAGCCTGTTGGGCAAGTGTTACATGGAGATTGATAGGTTCCTGATTAATAAGGGTGTCAAAAGTTACAGGGAGAAGGCAGGAGAGTGGGGTTGAGATGGATAAGTCAGACATGATGAAATGGTAGAGCAGACTCAATGGGCCGATTGGCCTACTGCTGCTCCTATGCCTTATGGTCTTGTGGCAATTTATCTCCCCCACCCGGCAACTACTTCAATTTTATGCAGATGTTAACAAAGGGAAAAAATTGTAGAGAGAGCCTTTACATGGCATAGACTGCTTAATTCATGCTGACGCTACTGTATTTCTATGTTATACTGACTATACTGTTGTACATAGTATTTATTATAAATTACTATAATTGCACTGCACAGTTGAACAGAGATGTAACTTAAAGAATTTTACTCCTCATGTATATGAAGGACATAAGTCATAAAGTCAATTCAATTCAATTCATTGGATGGTGAAAAGCTTGCCTTGCATGCTGTTCATGCAGGTCAAATCATTACTCAGTGCATTGGGCTAGAATAAGGAAAAACAATGCAGAATAAAATGTAAAATCTATCAAGAATGTGCAGTGCAGATAATCGATAGTGCAAGATTGTGATTGATAGATTGTGTAGACGAGGTAAATTGTAAGGCGAAGAGTCCGCTTTATTGTACAAGTGCTCTTGCGGTTTGGTAACAGTGGGGTAGAGTCTGTCCTTGAACCTGGTGGTAAGTGCTTTCAGGCCTTTTCCATCTTTTGCTCAATGGGAGAGGGGAGAAGATAGAGGGAATGTCCGGGGTGGGTGGGATCTTTGCTTATGCTGCCCATATTGCTGAGGCACTGAGAAATAAAGACGGAATCCACGGAGGGGAAGTTGGTTTTCCAGATATGCTGAGCTGTGTCCACAACTGTAGTAATCACGTGCAGAGCAATTGCCATACCAAACCATCATGCAGTATAACGCACTGGTTAAAAATTAGTAGGGGTTGGGCCAACTTTATTTAGCCTCCTGCTGAGACAGTGGTCACCCGATTATAAGAAATTCTATGTGTTCAAGTAATTCCCGGATCGCTGGCTGTGGGGGTCAATAGTTTAACTTAATATCAGAGAGTGTGTACTGTGTTGCCCTTAAGGCATTTATTTAACTTTATTACATTTCCACTTTAAATAATTTGTTCGCAACTATTTCTAGTTAAAGATAAAGTTCATTGTCTGTGATGTATCGCGATACGTGATGACGTCACCCCCAGTTTCGCCGCGTGTTGTGGGCAAGTTCTGGTTTGGAGAAGGTGGAAAGGTGGGGGTGTGTGTGCAGCATGAAGGCGAAGAGCTCCGTGTCTACCCACAAAGAAACATTATAGAAGCAACACCGTAAGTTCATATGATAGTATTTGCAGTAAAAATATTAACACGGATTCTGTTAAAGGAAACGGTGGTTGGAGCAGCGTGCGTGGCGGCTTTTCAATTTCAAATGCAGGGGCGGCTCGAGCCCGGCGGCGGTTTGATGCGACCCCCTCCCTCCCCTGGGCGGCTGAGGACACTCGCTAATAGAAAAGAGCACGCGTGGTCTCAAGAAGGAAACAGATACTGTATATATTCTGTATTATTTTATCAACAGTTTTCACCATACGTTAATGTGGAAGAGTGAACAGTAAATGGTTAATCTTACTGCGACTCTGTCTTCATTGGCTCCAATTTAACTTGGTGTTTAGTCAGAGTTTCAACACATTGCACGATAACACTACAGTGAAAAGGCGGCATCGTTAGGTGTTTCGACAAGTGGTACGATGTCTTTGTGATCAAGCATTAAGTCGTTGGCATCCAGTGCCAAGAGCAGTAGGACGTCAGCAAATGTGGCTGACCTCGCAAGAGCTAAAGCAGAAGCCGCCAAGGTGCGAGCGTCATACGCTAACCAAGAAGCAAAACTGAAAATGGAAAAGGCTGCCAGAGAAGCGGAAAACCAGTTGGAAAAGGCAAGGATAGATGCAGAGTTAGAAGTGCTGATGCTACAACGAGAAGCTGATGCAGCCGTGGTGGAAGCAGAAGTGTTGGAAAACGCTGAAGAAATGCACGTTCTAGATGAAACAGGAAAATCTACATCAGAAAGGGACAAATTGGAACGCACCAGCGAATATGTCCAATCTCAAATTGACCTGCAGATTCGTTCTCCCTCTCCATACTTGCCCGTTGGCATCCCATTTCATGTGAAATCACAGGGAAGCTTTGTTGCATCGCATCCACCTGGGGAAGACAACTCACAATTGCAACCTTGCAACAAACTCAAGTATGAAAGGGCTGACTACAAATACTTCCCGACATCCAAACTTAACAGATCTGGCGAGAGCAGAGACAAAGGCTAAAGTCAGAACAGCAAATCCCATCATGAACATACACGTTCAGTCATATGCCCCCCAACATATTCCCCCAGCCAGCATGCCACCTGCAGCAGAACCATTGGCACAGTATTTAGCACGATGAGACCTCGTCAATTCAGGACTGTTCCAATTTGACGATAAGCCTGAAAATTACTGGCATGGTACTCCTCATTCACCAGCGCAGCTGGCAGAGTCCAGCTCACAGCAAGCCAAGAGTTGGACCTTATGACTAAATGGCTGGGAAAGGAATCAAGTGAACAGGTGAGACGCATACGCTCAGTGTACGTCAACAACCCTAAGCTAGCCTTACGCAAAGCATGGGAGAGACTTTGGGAGTGCTATGCGGCCCCTAAAATTATTGAATCGGCACTATTCCGACATCTGGAAAATTTTCCTAAGGTGTCAGCCAAGGACCACACTAAGTTAAGAGAGCTCGGAGATTTACTTATGGAGATTCAAGGCGCCAAAGAAGATGGCTATTTAACTGGTTTATTATACCTAGATACTTCATACGGGATTAGACAAATCGTGGACAAACTTCCATTTGGGCTGCAGGAAAGGTGGGTGTCTGTTGGCTCAGAGTACAAGGAAGAGAATGGTGGTAGATTCCCTCCCTTTGTATTTTAGTAGGTTTGTGTGCAAGGAGGTGAAGAGGTGAAACAACCCTAGCTTCATGAATCAAGGTAGCACCACAACTCACACAAAACCAGTCAAATCCATTTCAAACAATTTTGACATCAATAAACCCGCCTCAGTGCATAAAACCAAAGTCTCCACAACTAACAATGACCCTAGCAAGAATTGTCCATTGCACAACAAACCCCAGCCCCTCAAAAGATGCAGAATGTTTAGAAACAAACCCTTTGATGAAAGAAAGGCCCCTCTCAAGGAAAAAAGAATATGTTTTAAGTGCTGTTCCTCTACCTCCCACCTCGCTAAAGAGTGTACATTCCCCGTAAAGTGCTCAGAATGCAACAGCACTAATCACAATGTGGCCGTGCATCCCGGCCCGTCACCGCAAACTGACAAGGCTCCTTCACCCTCAGATGAGGACGGCGGGGAAGGAGAGGATCACCCCGATACAACTGTTGTCAGCTCGAACTGCACAGAAGTTTGCGGTTCAGGTTAGTCAAGCAGTTCATGCTCAAAGATCTGCCTCACTAAGGTATACCCTAAGGGAGACAAAGACAAGGCCATCAAAGCCTACGTAATTCTGGACGACCAGAGCAACCGCTCACTAGTCAGACCAGAGTTCTTCGAGTTGTTCAGTGTAGAGAGTAATCCATTCCCATACTACCTCAGATCTTGCTCTGGCATCGCAGAAAAATCTGGCAGGATGGCAGAAGGCTTCCAGCTTGAATCGCTAGATTGTAAAGTCGTCATCTGTCTCCCTCCACTCTTGGAGTGCAACGAGGTCTTGAATAACCGATCCGAGATTCAATTCAATTCAAATCTTCTCTTAGTCACATAATGCTTTATTACTTTAGTATAAGTTCTGTATGGTACAGTTAAGAGTTTCCAGAGCACCAGAATTAAAGAAAATGGTAATTTCAATTGTATATTCTCAATCATAAATGGTACTTCACTAACTGGGTACTTTTTCAAAAATATTTGTATTATTAATTCGCCTGAATAACTCGGCATGATTCATAAACAGGGGTAAGTTTGGTTTTGATATCATTGAGAAAAAGTGTCATTAAGGACAATTCTTAATTACTCGAACTGAACAGGTTGTGTCCCTATTTATCAATATTTGAAAAGAACTGCATTTGACAACGTGACCACCAGATGGAGGAGAGTGGTGGTGGAAGGGGGCAGGTTGGGTCTGTTGTCTAGAAAGAAGTGGAGAGCTTCAAGGCCGTCCTGATGGGGAATGGAGCTGTATATGTAACTATATGGAGCTATACTTCCATGGTGACAATGAGACAATCGTGGTGAACAGAAGTCTTGATATCCAGTGATTTGGTGTTCCTTTGAAGATCACCTGAAAGCTGAAGGTTGGTTTGCAGTGGATCAGATAGGAGACATGATACAGTGAGAGTGCCGAATGAACTGGATGTGAGTGAGACAATATACCATGGAAATATCGGGTGCATTTGCACTGAAGATTGGGTCTCTGACTTATACATGTTAATATGGCTTCAAAAAGTTGTTTGAAATATCAAGGCATTGACAGAAGCTCCGTAGACTAGAAGCAGGTGATATTTTAGTCAAACCATTTTTAAGAAGAATTGAAATTGGGAGGAAGAAAGAGAAGGATGTTTCTAAAAGAGAAGGCAAAGAGGAAACAATATTTTGCAATAAACATCTCAGAGATGGAAATGTTTAGCCAAGAGCAATGAAGTCATTTATGTCTATGTTTGCACATTAGTTATAACTTTTAATTGAGAAAATTAAGAAGTGAAATTATGAGCCAGAAATGGTTAATCCCCTCTGAACAATCAATAAACATCTATCATGAAAATGAACTACATTATGATTAGTTGTCTGACCAAGGTCAGTTCATTAGCATGAATCTCACAAGGTAGGAGATAGAAGTCACTGGAAATCTCCAGATACAGACTTGGTGAAAGGGTAGCAACATGTGATTTTTTTATTCTGGATTATGTTGGTTTCAGAATTATTGATTATAACCCATGACACTCAGATGCATCAAAGTCATGAGTAAATATAATTACAACACCAGTCCTACCAACTGCAATTGAGGTGCAGCTTACAGAGAGGCTGCCCCACATCTCTGGCTAAGCTTGATCTTGGAGCTGTCCATGCAGAGTGTGTGCATTTCCTCCCCATGAACATCTGGGTTCGTCCACATTCCAAGGGCATGCAGGCTTGGTTGACCGCTGGATTGCTGCAAGTATGCTGCTGAGCGAATGTGTGTAGTGGAATCTGGAGGGAGTTGACGGGGTCGTGGAGAACACAAGATCAGTGAACAGCTAGTGTTTGAGGGTTGGTGTGGACCTAGTGGGCAGCACGCCTGTTCTCATGTTCTATGACTCTATGATTCAAAGATTATAAAATCCCTGCAGACTGGAACAGAACATGGTCATCAGATATACCAGGAACACGCTGACAAAATATGGTGCCCAGTGGAGGGCCAGAACACTGATGAGGACGATGAGAGGGAGAGAACTAAAGAGGTGTTGAAACATCCTAGCCGGTGTCTTGTTGAAGCCAGCAACACTGAGGCATAGTTTGAGGAGTAGCCTAGTCTGAGAGATGGTAAATAAGAAAGAAGTATGACTGAAACTGCAAAAGAGAGGGGATTGGGAATAAATGAAATATTAAATGCAACTTTGAAAGGAATAAGATTGTTTGTAAATAACAGGTAAGATAAAAGAGAAATAGAATTTAGAGTGTAGAGAGAGAGAGAGAGATCAGGAGATTTTATGTATATATATATAGATATAGATAGATATAATATATAGAGAGAGAAACAATAAAAAAAGAATCATTGAAATGAAGAAAAGCTACAATCAACAAGGGGAAAAGAGATCCACACCAGAGTCACTCTTTGTATCTTCTTTATTAAGTATTGTTTCTTTCAAGTTCAAATCAAGTTGAGTTTATTGTCATGTGCACAAATAAGCTGAGAAATAAGGGATGATGAAAAACTTGCTTGTAGCAGCATCACAGGTCCACAGGTACAAATAACACACAGAATGTAAATTATGCATAAAATTATAGCATACAGTGGAAACAATGACTGCAAAGGTAAGACAGTGCAAAATAAAACAATGATACAATCAAATGAATAATTGTTCCACTTGTAACCACATTATTCATAACATTTAGTTGAGAAACTTAGGAGGTGAACAGAATGGTTTGTTTATTCATAGAGTTCGAGTGGCATAAAGCACAGAAAAAGACACTGGCTCACCATAATGTACTGATCCCACCTTCCAGCACATGACCTGTAGCTTACCATACTTTGACAATTCAAATGCTCGTCCTGATACTTTGTAAGTGTTGTGAGAGTACCTGTCTCCACCACTTTCTCAGGTAGTGTGTTCCAGAACAAGTCTTGTTGAGTTAAAATAAAATTAACTACTATTTGGAAAATTTTGATGGCACATAGCAACCGATGAAGCATTTTCCAGAGTAGTTCCTGCTTTGATGTAGGAACCCATTTCACACAACAAATCACCCAACCAATAAAGTGAGAATAATCAGATAATTTCTTCATTTAGTGACAGTATCTGAAGAATAAGCATTCATCAGGCCACTGTGGATGAGCACCTTTAAAGCAATACCACAGTACCTTTGATATCACACAAGGAGCAGATAGGTTCCTGACCTAATATCTCATCTCGAAATACTATCTCCAACAACTTTGCAATCTCTTGGAGGAGAGCCAGCTTATATTTGTCAGTTCAAGATCCAAGATGTGGATTTGAACCTGCAACTAATAAGCATAAGATCTGTGCAGGGAGCCTAATTTCACACAGAGGATAACGTAAGTCTGGTCTTGCTCCTCCTGAACAGGGCAGTGTTTAATAAGATGCTCACTGAGTGACCCTCTGAAGTGACAGAAGGATTCAAAATCGTTGATAGAGAAAATGTTTGTGTGAAATATATTAAATAGCTAATATTTAGAAAAAAATAAAAATCCTACAGCTCAGATTGAAATCATAAAGCTTAAAGTGGGGCTGAACCTTTCTGGGAAGATGTCTGGCAGTTCACAGGATAGTGGAAATCTGGAATTTCTATAAATATCACTGGATACGTGGAGGTATTTAGAACATTTGATATTGTATTGGGTTTGCTTCTGGTACAGAATATGGAGAAAATGTAGTTGAAGAATGGTGAGATAAGGATCAGCAGCGGCCTGATTAATCGCTTCACTTTGGGTCAAATGCTCCTCCCCTTTCTCTGTTGAGGATGTAGAGGAAATTCACCAGGACCTTGTTTGGACTGGAGCGTTTCTGTTATAAAGAGCGGTTTGATAGACTTGGTTTGTTTTCTCTGGAGGCTGATGAGGGACCAGATGGAGGTAGACAAAGTTATGAGGGGGATAGAAAGGGAAAGTAGTAAGATTCTTTTTCCCATGATGATAGTGTCTAAGAGGAGAGGACATAACTTTAAGGTGAGAGTTAGAAGGTTTAGGGGGGTGATCTAAGAGAGGATTTTTTCCATAAAATCATATGAGATAGGAGCAGAATTAGGCCATTCAGCTCATCAAATCTGGTCCACCTTTCAATCATGGCGGATTTATTTTCCCTCTCAACCACATTCTTCTGCCTTCTTCCCATAACACTTGACACCCTTATTAATCAAGAACATATCAACCTCTGCTTTAAAAATACCCAATAACTAGGTGTCCGCAGCCATCTGTGGCAATGAATTCCACAAATTCACCACCCTCTGGGTAAAGAAATTCTTCCTCATCTCTTTTCCAAAGGGATGTCCTTTTACTCTGAGGCTGTACCCTCTTGTCCTAAACTCTCCATAAGGTCATAAGACATAGGAGCAAAATTAGGCCATTCAGCCCATCAGGTTTGCTCCACCATTCTATCATGACTCTCTCACTATTTGAAGTGTCTTCTGTATCTGGGACTTTCAATATTTGGTAGGAACTGCTCAGTCTATAGAGAGAGAGAGTAATTTCCCAAACTTCTGACAGCAGATGGCACCAAGTCCTGGGCCTCAGTAAATGGGTCCTCAATTTTTTCTCTGTCAGACCTTACTCAGTTTGGATTAGCAACATCTCCTTCACTCCCAGCATCAGCACAGCTGCACTGCGGGACTGTGTGCTTAGCCCTCTGCTTTACTCACTTTATACTTAATGATGTATAATGAGCACAACTCCAAATCCATATTGAGGAGCTGACGACACCACTGTTTGTGGTCGAAACAAAGGTTGTGACAAATCCGCATATAGGAGGGAGACAATAAATGGTACCACAACAATGGTCTCTCACTCAGCAAACACAAAGAGTTGATTATTGACTACAGGATGAGGAGGCCAGAGGTTCATGAGCCAGTTCTCTTTGGGAGAAAAGAGGTGGAGAGAGTCAGAAGCTTTAAATTCCTTGGAATTAACGTATCAGAGGATCTGTCCAGGGCAAAGCACAGAAGAGTCATCACAGACATAACAGCCCTTCCAGTTTCTTAGAAGTTTTGCAGATTCAGCATGTCATCAAAACCTTTGACAAACTTCTATAGATGTACAGTGGAGATTATCCTAACTGGTTGTGTCACAGCCTGGTATGGAGGCACCAATGCCCAGGAATGGAAAAGGCTATATAAAGTGTTGGATACATCTCAGTCCATCACAGACAAAGCCCTCCCCACCATTGAGCACATTTACGTGGAGCGCTGAAACAAGAAAGCAGCATCCATCATCAAAGACCCCCACCATCCAGGCCATACCTTCTTCTCATTAAGGGTTAGAAGGTCCGGACACCTTGAGTCTCATACCTTGGGTTCACAAACAGTAATTATCAGGCTCCTGAACCGGTGTGCATAACTTCACTCACTGATTCTACTACCTACTTTTGAAGACTCTTTACAACTCTTGTTCTCAGGATTATTTTTATTTGTAGTTTGTCTTCTTGTGCACATTGGTTGTTTGTCGGTTTATGTGCAGCTCTTCAGTAAATTCCATTGTATTTCTTTTAACCCGGTAAAATAAATCTCAAGGTAGTATATGGGAACATGCAAGTACTTTAACAATAAATATACTTCTGAACTTTGAAAATAGAAAATTGCAGATTGCATTACTGGAAATCAGGGTTGTGAAACGTTGGGAGGTTTCAGAAACAATTCATAACTGGGGGCAGTGTTTCTCACTTTGCATCATCCACAATAATCAGCAGCATTTTTGTTGATGAGCATGAGAAAGGGAAATGAAATGAAGAAGTGAATGGATTGGCATGAGTTGATTTTCCCTATGAAAGGTTGAGGCTGAGAGGTCCTTGATAATGACAGACAAATCCATGAAGGGATACATAGGAGCAATAATCTTATTTGCACTTTTTGCCTGGTGGCGGCGATAGGACAGAGGTTTAAGTTGGGAGCCTGGGAAGTTTAGAGGGCTGGAGAGGATTTTTTTTTTTACAAGGGTGGTGCTGCGGTGAAGACACACCCAGCCCTGACGCAAGGTCATTTGATTCCAAACAGTTGGATTATTGATCATTACAGAATGTCATCTCTGGTGTTTCCGGTTCCCTCTTCTTTTCCCAATCATGATTAACCTCTCCCTGCCCCCTTCCCACTCTCAGTCCACAATGGGGACCCATATCAGAATCAGGTATCATGAAATTTGTTTTCTTTTGTAGCAGCAGTACAGTACAATACATAAATTTACTCCAGTACTGTGCATAGGTCTGAGGCACCCTAGCTGTATGTGTCAAAGAACATTGCACAGTACTGTTAGCATTGGAACAGTGGGCCGAAGGACTCTGTCACCCTGTGACCAAATTCTTAGAATCACAAGCAGGTTTATTATCACTGTCATGGGACATGAAATTTGTTAACTTAGCAGCAGCAGTTCAATGCAATACATAATCTAGCAGAGAGAGAAAAAAATAATAATACAAATAAATAAAATAAAACATAATAATCGATAAATAAGTAAATCAATTACGCATGTTGAATAGTTTTTAAAAATGTGCAGAAACAAAAATACTATATATTTTAATAAAGTAAGGTAGTGTTCAAGGGTTCAAAGTCCATTTAAGAATCAGATGGCAGAGGGGAAGAAGCTGTTCCTGAATCGCAGAGTGAGTGCCTTCAGGCTTCTGTACCTCCTACTTGATGGTAACAGTGAGAGAAGGGCATGCCCTGGGTGCTGAAGGCCTTTAATAATGGACACTGTCTTTCTGAGACACCGCTCCCTAAAGATGTCCTGGGTACTTTGTATTTTAGTGCCCAAGATGGATCTGACTAGATTTACAACTTTCTGCAGCTTCTTTCGGTCCTGTGCAGTAGCCCCTCCATACCAGACAGTGATGCAGTCTGTCAGAAAGCTCTCCATGGTACAAATATAGAAGTTTTTGAGTGTATTTGTTGACATGCTAAATCTCTTCAAACTCCTAATAAAGTATAGCTGCTGTTTTGCCTTCTTTATAACTGCATCGATATGTTGGGACCAGGTTAGATCCTCAGAGAACTTGATACCCAGGAACTTGAAGCTGCTCACTCTCTCCACTTCTGATCCATCTATGGGGATTGGTGTGTGTTCCTTTGTCTTACCCTTCCTGAAGTCCACAGTCAACTCTTCCGTCTTACTGCCGTTGAGTGCCAGGTTGTTGCTGCAACACCTCTCAACTAGTTGACATATCTCACTCCTGTACACTCTCTCAACACCACCTGAGATTCTACCAACAATGGCTGTATCATCAACAAATTTATAGATGGTATTTGAGCTACGCCGAGCTACACAGTCATGTGTATACAGAGAGTAGAACAGTGGGCTTAGCACACACCCCTGAGGTGTGCCAGTGTAGATCGTCAGGGAAGAGGAGATGTTATCACCAATCCACACAGACTGTTGTCTTCCAGTTAGGAAGTCGAGGATCCAATTGCAGAGGGAGGTACAAAGGCCCAGGTTCTGCAACTTCTCAATCAGGATTGTGGGAATGATGGTATAAAATGCTGAGCTATAGTCAATGAACAGCATCCTGACTTAAACACAAAATACTCTGCAGATGCTGGGGTCAAAGCAACATGCACAACATGCTGGAGGAACTCAGCAGGTCAGGCAGCATCCGTGGAAATGAACAGTCAACATTTCAAGCTGAGACCCTTCGTCAGGTCGGATGGTCTTGGCCCGAAACATTGACTGTTCATGTCCACAGATGCTGCCCGAACTGCTGAGTTCCTCCAGCGTGTTGTGCATGTTGCAGCATCCTGACATAGGTGTTTGTGTTGTCCAGGTGGTCTAAAGCCGTGTGGAGAGCCATTGAGATTGTGTCTGCCATTGACCTATTGTGGCGATAGGCAAATTGCAATGGGTCCAGGTCCTTGTTGAGGCAGGAGTTCTGTCTAGTCAAGACCAACCTCTCAAAGCATTCCATCACTGTCGATGTGAGTGCTACCAGGCAATAGTCATTACGGCAGCCCGCATTATTCTTCTTAGGCACTATAATAATTGTTGTCTTTTTGAAGCAAGTGGGAACTTCTGCCTGTAGCACTGAGAGGTTGAAAATGTCCTTGAATACTCCCGCTCACTCCCTATTTGGGCAAGACTCACCATGGACATGCAAGCAATCAAATTACCCTGTCAATTTTGGGAATAGTAGGCAGCTTACTTCAGTGAGCACAGTGCCCCTGTCAGTGGAATATACACGAATTGCTGGACAGCTCCAGCATGGGCACGAGCCCCCATAGTACCCAGGACATCTTCAAGGAGCGATGCCTCAAAAAGGCAGCATCCATCACCCTGAACAAGCTGTATTTGCATTGCTACCATCAGAAACCTGAAGGCACACACTCAATGATGCAGGATCAGCTTCTTCCCCTTTGCCATCCGATTCCTAAATGAACATTGAACCCATGAACACTACCTCACCACCTTTTTATTTCCATTTTTGCACTGCTTATTTAAATTAACTGTTAAATATATATATATAATTTCATGACATATGTCAGTGATATTAAAAAACACAAAATGCTGGCAGAACTCAGCAGGCCAGACAGCATCTATTGGAGGAAGTAATAACGACGTTTTGGGCTGAAATCCTTCATCAGGAGTGAAGTAACATGGGATGGTCGAGGGGGGATAAGAAGTGGGGGGAGGGATAAACTAGAGAGCTGGGAAGTGATAGGCTGGGGGGAAATGGGCTAGGGGGAAGGTGGAGAATTATGGGAAATAAAAGAGAAAGAAAGGTAGGGCTGGGGGGAGATTATAGTGAGGGGGAAAAAAGAGAGAGAGAGAGAGAGAACCAGACTAAAATAATAGATAGGGATGGGGGTAAGGGTGGGGGCAGGGGTATCAATGGAGGTCAGTGAGTTGGATGTTCATGCTGGCAGGGAGGAGGATACCTAGGCAGGAGATAAGGTATTGCTCCATCGACCTGCGTGTGGCCTCATCTTGACGGTAGAGGAGGCCATGGACAGACATGTCGGAGAGGGAGTGGTCTGTGGAATTGAAGTGTGTGGCTACAGGGAGATCCCGCCACTGCTGGAGGACCGAGCGCCGGTGTTCAGCGAAACTGTCTCCCGGTCTGCGGCGGGACTCCCCAATGTATAAATGGCCACAGCGGGAGCACCGGATACAGTATATCACCCCAGTTGACTCGCAGGTGAAGTGGTGCCTCACCTGAAAGGACTGTCTGGGGCCTGGGATGGTGGTGAGAGAAGAAGTGTGGGGGCAGGTGTAGCACTTCTTCTGTTCCTGGGATGGTGGTGAGGGAAGAAGTGTCCTGGGAAGTGCTACACGGTCCTCCCTGTGGCCACACACTTCAATTCCACAGACCACTCCCACTCCAACATGTCTGTCCATGGCCTCCTCTACCATCAAGATGAGGCCACACGCAAGTCGATGGAGCAATACCTTATCTCCTGCCTAGGTAGCCTCCTATCTGCCGGCATGAACATCCAACTCACTGACCTCCATTGATACCCCTGCCCCCCACCTTTACCCCCATTCCTATCTATTATTTTAGTCTGGTTCTCTCTCTTTTTCCCCCCCTCACTATAATCTCTCCCCCCAGCCCTACCTTTCTTTATCTTTTATTTCCCATAATTCTCCCCCTTCCCTCGAGCCCATTTCCCTCCAGCCTATCACTTCCCAGCTCTATACTTCATCCCTCCCCCCACTTCTTATCACCCCTCGACCATCCCATGTTACTTCACTCCTGATGAAGGGTTTCGGCCCGAAACATCGTTATTACCTCCTCCCACAGATGCTGTCTGGCCTGCTGAGTTCTGCCAGCATTTTGTGTTTTTTATTTATTTCCAGCATCTGCAGATTCACTCGTGTTGTCAGTGATATTAAACCTGATTCTGATTCTGACATTGAGAGCAGGAACAAATAACTCTAAAGTGCAAGGGTGTTGTGACAGAAAATAAACATTCACCTCCAGAAGAGAGGAAGTGTTATGACCAGCAGCCAGCAACAGAACAAGATTGACAGCTGTTGGAGAGGCATGCATTAAATGTATGACACTATTGAGCAATGCCACATGTCACAATATTGCAGTTTCTCTTGGATAGTTACTGGCAGGCAGAAGATGTAGACACAAGGACAGACAGCAGCGGACTTGAGTTTGACAAAATTGGGGAACTGAAAGGAAGAACTCCTGGGAAGGTGGCAAGTGAAGTACGCCCAATGTCAGGAAGAAATAGCGGAACCTGTCTCCCAGCGAGGGTCAGTGTGTGTGTGGGACCCAACCCCCAGTGAGGGTCAGTATGTGTGTGGGACCCAACCCCCAGTGAGGGTCAGTGTGTGTGGGACCCAACCCCCAGTGAGGGTCAGTGTGTGTGGGACCCATCCCCCAGTGAGGGTCGGTGTGTGTGGGACCCATCCCCCAGTGAGGGTCGGTGTGTGTGGGACCCATCCCCCAGTGAGGGTCAGTGTGTGTGGGACCCATCCCCCAGTGAGGGTCGGTGTGTGTGGGACCCAACCCCCAGTGAGGGTCAGTGTGTGTGGGACCCATCCCCAGTGAGAGTCAGTGTGTGTGTGGGACCCAACCCCCAGTGAGGGTCAGTGTGTGTGGGACCCAACCCCAGTGAGGGTCAGTGTGTGTGGGACCCATCCCCAGTGAGGGTCAGTGTGTGTGGGACCCATCCCCAGTGAGAGTCAGTGTGTGTGTGGGACCCAACCCCCAGTGAGGGTCAGTGTGTGTGGGACCCAACCCCAGTGAGGGTCAGTGTGTGTGGGACCCATCCCCAGTGAGGGTCAGTGTGTGTGGGACCCAACCCCCAGTGAGGGTCTGTGTGTGTGGGACCCAACCCCCAGTGAGGGTCAGTGTGTGTGGGACCCATCCCCAGTGAGGGTCAGTGTGTGTGGGACCCATCCCCAGTGAGGGTCAGTGTGTGTGGGACCCAACCCCCAGTGAGGGTCTGTGTGTGTGGGACCCATCCCCCAGTGAGGGTCAGTGTGTGTGTGGGACCCGTCCCCCAGTGAGGGTCAGTGTGTGTGGGACCCATCCCCCAGTGAGGGTCAGTGTGTGTGGGACCCATCCCCCAGTGAGGGTCAGTGTGTGTGTGGGACCCGTCCCCCAGTGAGGGTCAGTGTGTGTGGGACCCATCCCCCAGTGAGGGTCAGTGTGTGTGGGACCCAACCCCCAGTGAGGGTCAGTGTGTGTGTGGGACCCAACCCCCAGTGAGGGTCAGTGTGTGTGGGACCCATCTCCCAGTGAGAGTCAGTGTGTGTGTGGGACCCAACCCCCAGTGAGGGTCAGTGTGTGTGGGACCCAACCCCCAGTGAGGGTCAGTGTGTGTGGGACCCATCCCCAGTGAGGGTCAGTGTGTGTGGGACCCATCCCCAGTGAGGGTCAGTGTGTGTGGGACCCAACCCCCAGTGAGGGTCAGTGTGTGTGTGTGGGACCCAACCCCCAGTGAGGGTCAGTGTGTGTGGGACCCAACCCCCAGTGAGGGTCAGTGTGTGTGGGACCCAACCCCCAGTGAGGGTCAGTGTGTGTGTGGGACCCGTCCCCCAGTGAGGGTCGGTGTGTGTGGGACCCAACCCCCAGTGAGAGTCAGTGTGTGTGGGACCCGTCCCCCAGTGAGGGTCAGTGTGTGTGTGGGACCCAACCCCCAGTGAGAGTCAGTGTGTGTGGGACCCGTCCCCCAGTGAGGGTCAGTGTGTGTGGGACCCATCCCCAGTGAGGGTCAGTGTGTGTGGGACCCGTCCCCCAGTGAGGGTCAGTGTGTGTGGGGCCCATCCCCAGTGAGGGTCAGTATGTGTGGGACCCGTCCCCCAGTGAGGGTCACTGTGTGTGTGGGACCCGTCCCCCAGTGAGGGTCAGTGTGTGTGGGACCCATCCCCCAGTGAGGGTCAGTGTGTGTGGGACCCGTCCCCCAGTGAGGGTCGGTGTGTGTGGGACCCAACCCCCAGTGAGGGTCAGTGTGTGTGGGACCCATCCCCAGTGAGGGTCAGTGTGTGTGGGACCCATCCCCCAGTGAGGGTCAGTGTGTGTGGGACCCAACCCCCAGTGAGGGTCAGTGTGTGTGGGACCCAACCCCCAGTGAGGGTCAGTGTGTGTGTGGGACCCAACCCCCAGTGAGGGTCAGTGTGTGTGGGACCCATCTCCCAGTGAGAGTCAGTGTGTGTGTGGGACCCAACCCCCAGTGAGGGTCAGTGTGTGTGGGACCCAACCCCCAGTGAGGGTCAGTGTGTGTGGGACCCATCCCCAGTGAGGGTCAGTGTGTGTGGGACCCATCCCCAGTGAGGGTCAGTGTGTGTGGGACCCAACCCCCAGTGAGGGTCAGTGTGTGTGTGTGGGACCCAACCCCCAGTGAGGGTCAGTGTGTGTGGGACCCAACCCCCAGTGAGGGTCAGTGTGTGTGGGACCCAACCCCCAGTGAGGGTCAGTGTGTGTGTGGGACCCGTCCCCCAGTGAGGGTCGGTGTGTGTGGGACCCAACCCCCAGTGAGAGTCAGTGTGTGTGGGACCCGTCCCCCAGTGAGGGTCAGTGTGTGTGTGGGACCCAACCCCCAGTGAGAGTCAGTGTGTGTGGGACCCGTCCCCCAGTGAGGGTCAGTGTGTGTGGGACCCATCCCCAGTGAGGGTCAGTGTGTGTGGGACCCGTCCCCCAGTGAGGGTCAGTGTGTGTGGGGCCCATCCCCAGTGAGGGTCAGTATGTGTGGGACCCGTCCCCCAGTGAGGGTCACTGTGTGTGTGGGACCCGTCCCCCAGTGAGGGTCAGTGTGTGTGGGACCCATCCCCCAGTGAGGGTCAGTGTGTGTGGGACCCGTCCCCAGTGAGGGTCAGTGTATGTGGGATCCGCCCCCCCAGTGAGGGTCAGTGTGTGTAGGACCCATCCCCCAGTGAGGGTCAGTGTGTGTGTGGGACCCATCCCCAGTGAGGGTCGGTGTGTGTAGGACCCATCCCCAGTGAGGGTCAGTGTGTGTGGGACCCGTCCCCCAGTGAGGGTCAGTGTGTGTGGTCCCATCCCCCTGTGAGGGTCAGTGTGTGTGGGACCCATCCCCCAGTGAGGGTCAGTGTGTGTGGGACCTGTCCCCAGTGAGGGTCAGTGTGTGTGGGACCCGTCCCCCAGTGAGGGTCAGTGTGTGTGGGACCCGTCCCCCAGTGAGGGTCAGTGTGTGTGGGACCTGTCCCCAGTGAGGGTCAGTGTGTGTGGGACCCATCCCCCAGTGAGGGTCAGTGTGTGTGTGGGACCCGTCTCCCAGTGAGGGTCAGTGTGTTTGGGACCCGTCTCCCAGTGAGGGTCAGTGTGTGTGCCCCCAGTGAGGGTCAATACCTCCACATGACGCTCTCCCATTGGATGGTGAGCCACTTCCTGCCGAATGACGTATGAGGGTTGCCCGGTAACGGGCGCTTGTTGTGGTTCCTAGCGCCATGGAGCAGTGTGGAGTGAAGGATCCCACGGTGAAATATTTGGAGCCGGTGCCGGAACCCGAGCCTCCTGTCCCGCCACGGACCAGCCAGTATTACCGAGTGCACCCGGGCGTCCCCGACAGATTTGAGCATCCGGACTGTTTCCAGGGTTACAGGTACTGGGAGGCATTTCATTCCAGGAAATCCCGGTGGAAGGGAGCGGAAATGGGATTCCCATGGAAGTGGTTTGGAATTGGATCCGCCTAATGGAGAGCTCTCTTCGGAACGATGTCCAAGAGGCCCACCCATGGAATCTGGGAGCGTAATCCCAGCAAAGAGATGCAGTCAGATCCCGAGCTGGGGTTGCAATGGGATTGAATTTGCGGGATCCATTGTGTACAAAGGAGGGACTTAATGCATGGAAGGGAAATCAAGGGAGAGGAGGAATGGGATTCCGAGAGAACGGATATATCAAATGGAATTCGGATGAACGGGATATAGAGGCAACAAGGGTCTAATCTCAGGAAAAGAACCCAGGAGAGCATGCTCCAAGATCAGAAAACTGATAATTTGGTGAAGAGATCCAAGACAACACACACAAAATGCTGGAAGAACTCAGCAGGTCAGGCAGCACCTATGGAAAAGAGCAAATAGTCAACTTTTCAGGCCGAGACCCTTCAGCAGGGCTGGAGAATAAAAGGGCTGATGAAGGGAATCGGCGTGAAATGTCGACTGTTTACTCTTTTCCATAGATGCTGCCTGGCCTGCTGAGTTCCCCCAGCATTTTGTGTGTGTTGCTTGAATTTCCAACATCTGCTGATTTTATCTTCATCGTGAAGGGATCCATGGTATTTGTTTCAGAAAATGGAATCGAGGGAACCTGTTAGCAACAATAGGGAATGGGAGAATGTTCATGCCAAGCAGAATCTGTGGAGAGAGGGAAATTGTGAAACTTGAGGTCTTGGAGCTGGGAGAGAGAAATAAATGGGCAGAGAAGGTGGGAGAGGAAGGGGTGGGTAAAATATCCATGATAGGATGAATGCAAATGTGACAGAGGAAAGGTGAGCAAATGATTGGTGAGGAGGGATAATGTGAGCAAATGTATTTGGTGTGGAGGGATAATGTGAGCAAATGTGATTATGGAGGGATAATGTGAGCAAATGTGGTTGGTGTGGAGGGATAATGTGAGCAAATGTGATTGGTGTGGAGGGATAATGTGAGCAAATGTGATTGGTGTGGAGGGATAACGTGAGCAAATGTATTTGGTGTGGAGGGATAATGTGAGCAAATGTGATTGGTATGGAGGGATAATGTGAGCAAATGTGATTGGTATGGAGGGATAATGTGAGCAAATGTGATTGGTGAGGAGGGATAATGTGAGCAAATGTGATAATGGATGGATAATGTGAGCAAATGTGATTGGTGTGGAGGGATAATGTGAGCAAATGTATTTGGTGTGGAGGGATAATGTGAGCAAATGTGATTGGTGTGGAGGGATAATGTGAGCAAATGTGGTTGGTGTGGAAGGATAATGTGAGCAAATGTGATTGGTGTGGAGGGATAATGTGAGCAAATGTATTTGGTGTGGAGGGATAATGTGAGCAAATGTGATTGGTGTGGAGGGATAATGTGAGCAAATGTGGTTGGTGTGGAAGGATAATGTGAGCAAATGTGATTGGTGTGGAGGGATAATGTGAGCAAATGTATTTGGTGTGGAGGGATAATGTGAGCAAATGTGATTGGTCAAGATATCCTTCCTCATGGTTGGCATGGATGATGTGGGCTGAGGGTGTCCATTTCTGCATTGTTCCCTTCTGTGGTTCTACAGTTCTGTGATTTATTTATCACATGTACATCAAAAACATACAGTGAAATGTGTTGTCAACCAGCACAGCCTAAGCTGGTGGCAGTCGGCAAAGTGATCTTTCTTTGTTAGTGTAACGTGCTACTAATAGCAAGGCTGAAGAATGTGCCCACCAGACCAGGCTACGCTAATAGAGAGAGAGAATGAAACTATCACAGATTGACGACAAGCAGAAGTGGCCAGTTCCGTTACAGCAGACAGAGAGTGGGAGCTGCCTAAAGTTGGAGACTTTAATACCGTCTAGAAAGTTGCAGTGTATCCAGATCACAGTTCAAAGTAAATTTATTATTAAAATGTTTATATGTTGCTATATACTACTTTGAAATGCATTTTCTTGCAGGCATTTACAGGAAAAATACCATGGAATTTTACAAAAAGCTATATATAAATGGCAAAGACTGACAAGCAACCAATGTGGAAAAGAAGACAGGCTGTGAAAAGAAAAATAATCCTGTGGACATGAGTTGTAAAGAGTCTTTGAAAGTGAGTCTGTAGGTGGTAGAATTGCAGTGAGTGCAGTTATCCACGCTGGTTATACAGTATTGAAAATGAGTTTGTAGGTTGTAGAATCTGATCAGTGTAGTGGTGAATGAAAAGGAACTTGATGGTTGCAGGGTAATTGTTAGAAAGGAGTGGTTCCATTAGACAGACACAGTATGGACTCAGAAAGGGCAGGTCCTGTTTGACAAACTTACTGAAGTTCTTTGAGGACATAATGAGTGCAGTGGATAGAAAGGAACAGGTGGATGTCATATACTTGGATTTCCAGAAGGCGTTTGATAAGGTGCCACACAAGAGACTTATAAATAAGATACGGATGCATGGAGTCAGGAAATGTATTGGCATGGATAGTGGTTTGGTTAACCAATAGAAGGCAGAGAGTTGGTATAAATGGGTATTTCTCCGGTTGGCAGTCGGTGGTGAGTAGGGTGCCGCAGGAGTTGGAGCTGAGCCCGCAGCTATTTACCATGTAGCGTAGTAAAATTTGCTGATGACACTAAACTGAGTGGAAAAGCAAATTGTAGAGGATGTGGAGAGTCTGCAGAGGGATATAGATAGGTTAAGTGAGTGGGCCAAGGTCTGGCAGATGGAATACAATGTTAGTGAATGCGAGATCATCCACATTGGAAGGAATAACAGAAGAGCAGATTATTATTATTATTATTAAATGGTGAAAGATTTCGGCATGCTGTTGTGCAAAGGGACTTGAGAGTGCTTGTTCATGAATCGCAAAAAGTTGGCTTGCAGGTACAACAGGTTATTAAGAAGGCAAATGGAATGTTGGCCTTCATTGCTAGAGGGATTGAATTTAAGAGCAGGGAGGTCATGTTGCAACTATACTGGGTACTGGTGAGGCCGCACCTGGAGTACTGTGAGCAGTTCTGGTCTCTGTACTTGAGGAGGATATACTGGCTTTGCAGGCAGTACAGAGGAGGTTCACCAGGTTGATTCCAGAGATGAAGGGGTTAACCTATGAGGAGAGATTGAGTCGCCTGGGACTATACTCTCTGGAATTCAAAAGAATGAGAGGGGATCTTATAGAAACATACAAAATTTTGAAAGGGATAGATAAGATAGAAGTAGGTAAGTTGTTTCCATTGGTAGGTGAGACTAGAACTAGGGGACATTGCCTCAAGATTCAGGGAAGAAGATTTTGGATGGAGATGAGGAAAAACTATTTTTCCCAGGGAGTGGTGAATCTGTGGAATTCTCTGCCCAGGGAAGCAGTTGAGGCTTCTTCACTAAATATATTTAAGATACAGTTAGTTAGATTTTTACGTAGTAAGGGAATTAAGGGTTATGGGGAAAAGACAGGTAGATGGAGCTGAGTTTACGGACAGATCAGCCATGATCTTATTGAATGTCAGGGCAGGCTCGATGGGCCGGATGGCCTACTCCTGGTCCTATTTTTTATGTTCTTAACCTGTTGATGTGGGACATAAAGCTCCTGTACCTCCTGCCTGATGGTCGTAGCAAGAAGAGTGCATGGCCTGGATGGTGATAATAGATCCTGCTTTCATGTGGCAGAGCTCACTCTATTTTATTGCAGATTTCTAGCATCTGCAGTGCCGTGATTTTTATGCTTTGTTGAGAATAAGTTGCTTATAACACAATGATTGACATGTAGAGCAGATTCTGAGTCAGATGCAGGGTTGCAGACAGGGGCTGTTATTTTCATAGATCCCAAAGCTTCGATCACTGGATGTCTTAATCTCCTGTTTTCATTATGTTTCCAACTGGACATTACAAAAAAATACTGTATTTACTGTCCTGGTGTCTTATGTAGCAACTGCAGCTTTGGTATGAAGGGATTCCCATCTCCTTGCTGTGCTACGCTGCAGATTCACCAAGGCTGGCAATATTTATTACATATCCCGAGAACTGTGAAAGTCATTGTTTGGGGTTCCCCAGGAGCATGACAGTATCTCTGCAAGGATTTTCCCAATGTGTCAACATTTAAAGAGTCTGCTGAGAGTGTGCAATATTCACATGGGACTGTGGGAGGGCAGGGTTATGAATATTTGTAGGATCTTCTGCTGATTTGTTCCTATCTTGATGCACTTCCCTGTACAAGACAATGTTTGGCAGGGAATTCCCGAGAGAAGTTCCCTATTTTTTTGTCCACATACTGTGCCTTCTTTATTGCTGGCTATAATTGTATGTTTTGTGTCCCATGTATAAGGATACCTCCATCCCCTTGATCATTCAATACTTTCCAACCCCTCACCATTTAAAAACTTCCTCCAATTCTTTTTAAAATCGATATGGATGTCCATAATTTTTTACATTATTTTCCATCTGCCTGGCTCATGCCCTTCTGCTTAGCCTGTCCACATACCACTCATGTTGCCATCCACTTTGTACCCTCAGCAAACTTGGATACGTTACACATGGCCTGCTCATCCCAATGGTGGAGATGAACGTCTATCATCGTCAGTGACCGGGGGAAAGAGAAACTCGGCTGACGTTCCAGGTCAATGACTTCAAACGTTGACTGTTTCTCTTTCACAGATGAGACCTCACTGAGTATTTACAGCAGTGTCTGGCCCTTTCAGGGCTTGTTGCATTTTTCCATCGAGTGTCCTTGCGTTCCAGTCTGGATAGGGCGCCATGGTCGCTTAGCGGTTAGCGCGATGCTGTTAAAGCTCAGGTGTTCCAGAGTTTGGAGTTGTAAAGAGTCTCTGTGCATCCTCCTTGTGGAATGTGTGGGTTTTCTCCGGGCCCTCTGCTTTCCTCCCACCGTCCAAAGGCGTACCGGCTAGGTTAATTGGTCATAGTAAGTTGTCCTGGGACTAGATTAGGGTCAGTTGGGTTTGTCGGGGGTTGCTGGGGCGGTGTGGCTGGAAGAGCTGTATCTCTAAATAAACGATAAATAAATAGATAAAATGAACCATCGACACCTCCCCTAGAGAAGTTAATCTAATGGAGCTGATGTACCCTTTCATTTGCCTGCAGCTGTACTGATTGGCTCCTACTCAGATCACCACATTCCACATTCAGGCCATCTAAGGCAGTGTCTAATTTCCCACTGCAGACAGACAGATTGCCACAGTGTCTAAAAATACTCTCTTAGGGGAAGTTACCTACCACAGTGTCTTTACTGATATCTTTCGGAGTCCAGAATTGCGTAATGTCAGAGCCACAGGAAAAACTTGCCCTTTGCTCCACTCGGTCTGCACTGATCTTCCTGCATCCAGCCGTCCACCCGCACTCATCCTACATTAGTCCATTTTACTCTCCCTGCATTCCCAATCAACCTCACCCCTCTCACTTCTAACTCAAGCCTACTCACTGTGGGCCACTTTCACTGGCCAGTTAATCAAAAAACATATCACTGGATCACAAATCTGACCTCTGAATGTTTAGTATTGTGGCAACGGGGCGGAACTATCCTTATTTATTGATAGGATTAACAAAATTACTTTTATAGATTGCACAAACACAAAATGCTGGAGGAACTCAGTTCCTATCACCTGCCATCTTGTACCCCTTCCCCTCCCCCAGCTTCTTATTCTGGCTTCTGCCCCTTGCAGATACATTCAACCCTGATTGACGGTCTCAGCCCAAAATTGTTTATTTCCCTCCATCAATGCTGCCTGTCCTGCCGAGTTCCTCCAACACTTTTGTTTGTGTGTAGTTCTATGTATTGCACGTCACGGTGATAGGTGAACCCAGGTTATACTCTTCAGCCGTTGACACACACTTTGCTTCACCTCATTTCTGGCTGAAGTCATATTCTCATTTGGCCAATCATCCAGCTTCCAGTGACCCGAACCAGGTCTAATCCGATTCTCCCTAGGTGCTAGTCTTTCCTGCGTTAGGGAAGAACCTTTATCAATAATTATCTTGACTTCTTTCTAGAGGATTAAGTTGATCTGGATCTCTTGGAGAGCTATCACTCCCGTTGTATCTACCGCCCCCTAGAGGAGAGAGTCTGCCAGTGAGCGCCTGTTCACAGCACCACATGGTGAATGTCAGGGGCACGAATTTGTGTCTCACACCCTTATTCGAGATTATTTATTGTCATTCTTCAGTGCACAAGTATAAAGGAGAGCAGTTACTATTTCTCAAGATCTGACACAACATTAAAAATCACAATAAGCATAAAGTACACAATAATAAAACAATAAATACATAAGATTAGATTATCTACATAGTCTGATTGTATGTACATAAAGTGACGCTGGATACAGGAGTACCTGTGCACGAAAAGACTCTGACAGGAAATGGTAAACTAGTACTGGTGGTGGGTGGGTTAATGAGTGGGGGTGTTGATCAGAGGAAGTAACTGCTTTTGAGTCTGGTGGTCCTGACATGGATGTTACATTGCCTCCTCCCTCACGGGAGTGGGAGAAACAGTCCACGAGCTGGGTGTGTGGGGACCTTCAAGATATTGCTGGCCTTTTCTGGCACCTTTTTGTGTATCTGTCCTTAATGGCAGGTAGGTTGGTGCCGGTGATGTGTTGGGCAGTTTTAAGTACCCGTTGTAGAGTCTGCCTGTCCAGCACAGTGCAGTTTCCATACCATGGTGCAATATGTTAGTATGCTCTCATATACAATGCCTATAAAAAGTATTCACCACCCTTGAAAGTTTTCATGTTTTATTGTTTTACATTGAATCACAGTGGATTTAATTTGGCTTTTTTGACATTGATCAACAGCAAAATACTCTTGTGTCAAACTGAAAGCAGATCAAAAGTACAATTATAAAACACAAAATAATTGCATAAGTATTCACCCCTACAAGTCAGTATTTAGTAGATGCACCTTTGGCAGCAGTTATAGTCTGTGTGGATAGGTCTCTATCAGCTTTGTACATCTGGACTCCTGCAATTTTCCCCCATTCTTCCTTACAAAACTGCTCAGGCTCTGTCAGATTGTATGGGAATCATGAGTAAACAGCCCCTTTCAAGTCCAGCCACAAATTCTGAATTGGATTGAGGCCTGGACTTGGCCACTCCAGGACATTAAGTTTGTTTTTAAGCCATTCCTGTGTAGTTTTGGCTTTATGCTTGAAGTCATTGTCTTGCTGGAAAACAAAGCTTCTCCCATCGCAGTTCTCTTGCAGACTGCATCAGGTTTACCTCCAGGATTTCCCTGTGTTTTGCTGCATTCATTTTACCCTCTGCCTTCTTCACAAGCCTTCCAGAGCCCGCTGCAGTGAAGCATCCCCACAGCATGATGCAGCCACCACCATGTTTCATGATAGGGATGTTTTGTTTTTGATGATGTGTGGTGTTTGGCTTTGACCAAACATAGTGTTTAGTCTACTAGCCAAAAACCTCAATTTTGTTTTAATCAGACCATTCTTCCAGATGACCTCAGAATCCTCCACGTGCCACCTGGCAAACTCTAGCCAAGATTTCATGTCAGTTTTTTTTCCAACGGTGGCTTTCTCTTCGCCACTTTCCCATAAAGCTACAACTGGTTAAGAAGACGTATGGTGTATTGGCCTTCATCAATAGTGGAATTTAATTTAGGAGCCGAGAGGTAATGTTGCAGCTATATAGGGCCTCACTTGGGAGTACTGTGCTCAGTTCTGGTTGCCTCACTACAGGAATGATGTGGAAGCCATAGAAAGGGTGCAGAGGAGATTTACAAGGATGTTGCCTGGATTGGGGAGCATGCCTTATGAGAATAGGTTGAGTGAACTCGGCCTTTTCTCCTTGGAGCGACGGAGGATGAGAGGTGACCTGATAGAGGTATATAAGATGGTGAGAAGCATTGATTGTATGGATAGTCAGAGGCTTTTTCCCAGGACTGAAATGGCTAACATGAGAGGGCACAGTTTTAAGGTGCTTGGAAGTAGGTACAGAGATGTCAAAGTAAGTTTTTTATGCAGAGTGGTGAGTGCATGGAATGGGCTGCTGACAACGATGGTAGAGGCAGATACGATAGGGTCTTTTAAGAGGCTTTTGGATAGGTACATGGAGCTTAGTAAAATAGAGGGCTATAGGTAAGCCTAGTCATTTCGAAGGTAGGGACATGTTCGACACAACTTTGTGGGCTGAAGGGCCGGTATTGTGCTGTCAGTTTTCTATGTTTCTATGGTGAAGCACCCAGGCAACAGTTGTATGCGCAGTCTCTCCCATCTCAGCCACTGAAGCTTGTAACTCCTCCAGAGTTATCACAGGTCTCTTGGTGGCCTCTCTCACTAGTCCCCTTCTTGCACGGTCACTCAGTTTTTGAGGACTGCCTGCTCTAGGCAGGTTTACAGCCGAGCCATGTTCTTTCCATTTCTTGATTATTGATTTAACTGTATTCCAAGGGATAGTCATTGACTTGGAAATTTTCTTGTATCCATCTCCTGACTTGTGCTTTTCAATAACCTTTTTGTGGAGTTGCTTGGAGTGTTCTTTTGTCTTTGTGGTGTAGTTCTTGCCAGGATACTGACTCACCAGCAGTTGGACATTCCAGATACAAGTGTATTTTTACCACAATCGAAACACCTTGACTACACACAGTGATTTCCATTTAACTAATGATGTGCTTCTAAAACCAATTGGCTCCACCTGTGATGATTTGGTGTGTCATATTATCAATTATTTTGTGTTCTATATTTGTAATTAATTTACATCACTTTATAGAGATGTTTTCACTTTGATATGAGTCTTTTTCTGTTGATCAGTGTCAAAAAAGCAAATTAAATCCACTGTGATTCAATGTTGTAAGACAATAAAATAAGAAAACCTCTGGGGGTGGGGTTGCTGTGAATACTTTTTATAGGCACTGTGTAACTGATTCCCCCTAATTTTACAATATGAGCCCACGCTTTGAAGTAAGCTGGGCTCCTTGCTGCATGCGTTGTGGTTATGTTTCATCCCATGTTTTCATCAGGTTGCATACCTGAATTGCAGATTTCAGTTAATGGTTACACCCCAAATCCTCCCCTTTTATGTTGTTACTGTTCCTGAAATCATTACCTGTGGCATCTGAAGCAGTTCCAGTTCCTGTCCTCCCTGCGACCTCTCTGGTCAATTACCCTTCCTACAGGGCCCACTGATTCCTGCTGCAGCTTCCTCGACTCGTCACCAGCAGAAATACAGCATGTGTCCATGTCACTCCTCTCATGGCTCTAGAATATTGACGGGTGGTGGTGGGTATGGCCTCTTGCTGCAGGTTCATGGTCTTACCTGCTCTCCCTTCCCTTTTATGCACCCAAATTCATAACTTTGCACCAACACTCCCACAACCACATTTACACAGATACAC
The DNA here is from genome assembly GCF_048418815.1 of Hemitrygon akajei. Classification (NCBI taxonomy): domain Eukaryota; kingdom Metazoa; phylum Chordata; class Chondrichthyes; order Myliobatiformes; family Dasyatidae; genus Hemitrygon; species Hemitrygon akajei. Next base: position 158,711,925 of record NC_133130.1, on the reverse strand, counting down.
AAACACAAGCACTCACACACATGCTTGTATGCACACACAGATGCATAGTCTCACACATATTTGCAAAGATGCATGCACTTACATACACAGCCACAGACACATACAGTACATACCAACATAGCACCCTAAACCCTAAAATATACACACTTTCACACATATACACTCACAGATACACCCACAAAACATTCAAACACATAGTCACACATGAGCACATCTACAAACACGCACTCACATATAATATATGCACATACTCGCTCTCACACACACGCAGATGGGCTTTGTGGTGGCAGAAGGGCAGATGTTTACCTTCAGCAGAATCCAGAATAAAGTAATCAGCCACTTGGAGGTGATGACAAACAGTTCTCCATCCGGTGTCCTGGAGATCCGAAATTCCCTCCACCAGAGTCCGTTGCAGCCGTGGGTCAAGGCTGAAAGAGTGCTGGTCAGTATGGCAGAGTGTAGGAAACAAATGCCGGCGGGGTGGAGTACGGATTCAGATTCTAAAGCAAGGGTTGACAGTTGAGGGGTGAATAGCCTCCTCTCCAGTGTTCACCTCACACTGCTCAACTCCAGCCACAGGCTGCACAAGGGCAGAAGCCCAAGGACAACATGCAGCCTGAGAGGAGGTAGGCAGAGAGCATGGGCTGCAAGGATTGTCATGACAAATGGATATTAATGTTTTTATAAGCGATAATCACATGAAATGTATTTCTTTGTTGACCGACAATCTATAGATCCCAACCAATTAATCCGATATATCGAACAACCAACCAGGTTTATGGGAGTCAACAGCCAACTGTCCATGAAATGCCGGTAAGAGTGATTTCTGAAATCAGCTGGTTTACTGTGATATCTGCCAATCTTTTAATAACTTGCTGCAATTAACTGTCCAAATTCTGGTTCATTATTTCATAATTTATAGAACGTCCCGCAGTGAGGGCCAGTGTGTGTGGGACCCATCCCCCAGTAGGGGTCACAGTGTGTGGACCCCTCTCCCGATCGAATATTTATCTACGGAACCCAAGTTCAGTGACAATTAAACACAGTTTCTCACTGAGACTTGCTGGCAGAAGAACCTGTACCCAGATAAGGGTCAGTGTGCATAACACCCAGTTATTATTTTTCCTCAGTTAACAGTTTCGAAAAGAGGCAAAATCAGTCCTATCCTGACGATCTAATTGTGATGTTAGTGTCTGCTGATGGAATTGAGAGTGGTGGTGGGTTCTGTCTCTTCCCCTTAGACTCATCCCTTGTCGTCTCTTTTTATTCCAGACCAGCTACTTTTCAATATCTCGTAAGCTTTCTAATCACTTAAGCAAATGTGGAATGTACAGAGACAATGGATTCAATGTGGGCCTGGAGAAATCCCTGGTCACTGGGCCAGACAACCTCATTAGGTTCCAGGACCGTCTGAACTTCCACCGCTCCTACTTTCATGCTGGCCCATCCGACACACAATAGTGGATGTGATTGCCTGGTGCTTCCTTGTGCTCAGTCAGATACCTAATCCACTCCTTACAGCAGTCAGCTGCACTTTCTTTGTATGTCCCTTACACAACTGTGTAATAATTTGTCTGTTCTATTAAAAAGGATTTGTACAAGTATAAAATGGTCCTTTATAATTGTTAAACCATTATAATTCACTCAAGTGTGTAACCCGTACTGAGTGAACAACACACACCCATACCCCAGCTTGTGATTTCAAGATCTGGTCCAGGGACTTCAACACTTGTACAGGATCATAGAGGAGACCTGCTTTACGAGGGGCTGCACAACATTGCAGGGTAGGTGTCGTACTGGGCCAGCTGGTGGTGTAGTGGCATCAGCACTGGACTTCGAGGCGGATATATCCGGCTGGGTCTCAACCTGGGCAGGCAAGAAAGGCTTGGCAATCTACTTCTATATCTTGCCATAAAACCCCATGGACAACTACACTATCCATAGGGTCACCATGAGTCAATGACACTCAACAAAAACAGCTGTTGTACTACTGAAGGGGCACTGCAGAGGAAGTGCTTCTTAGTTAGAAAGACAGGACCGAGGGAGTACTTCAGAGTTTAATGTGTCTTCCCCCCCCCCCCAGATAAAACTAATTTGCAAACCTTCTTCATTAAAATTTTCCCTTTTCTATACTAATTAGTAATTTCTGCCCTTAACTTTTTTTTGTCATCTCAGACTGTCTATTCAGCTCGTTGGCTATTGCAATTCCCAGTTTAAGCAGCAGATGGGTGAGGAGAGGGGCCAGGGTGAGTGACATCAATTAAAATGGGCTGAGTAGTCAAGTCTCTAGATCAGAGGTCCCCAACCCTTTTTATGCCAAGGACCAGTATCATTAAACAAAGGGTCTGTGGACCCCAAGTTGGGAACCCCTGCTCTAGACCATCCATCCCCAAACTAAACTTAAAAACAGATGATCTGATGTACAGGGGCACTGGAGAGTCTGACATTTATTACCCACCCACTGAATGCTCAAAGTTGGTGGTCTGAGTTCTTTATAACCTGCCAGCAGCTTTCTGACTGAGTTCAGAGCAGAAAAATAAAACCAGAAATAAAAGAGCAACATTTCAGGTTTCCACCCTAAAGGGACAACTGAACCAGTTGGAATTTGCATCCATGCTACTGTTATGGTCACTTTTATGGTAACAGCTTTTTATTCTCTAATTATTGTTCTGAGATTTAATGTCAAAATCAAGATTATCAATTAAGGCTGGATACTTACACAAGTGATTACAGGCACAACTCAGCAAGGGAACATTACTTCCCCACGTCTCTGTTAATGCTAACATCAAGCAGCTAACCATCAGCCAATGGGTTTAATGTAGCCTCGTTGTGCAACTGAAGTTTAACTTGTCTCCAATCAGAATGGAACTACAATAAATGTTTCTTTCCTTTTCTAATGGTAGAAAGGTCATGAGACGCCCTTTATGTTCTTCATCCCATGTCTGAAATCAGATGACCTTCACAAAATGAAAAGTTTTCAGTATCTTTCAGCGTATGAGGCAATCATCAAACCATCATTTTGTACGCAGGATATCAGGGGACAGGAGTAAAATCGCCAGTTGTTTCCCTCCCCAAGTCTGGTGAAACCTTGGCCGAGATCCATCACTGCTAAGGATAGGCTAATACACACCACCACTTTTTAATCTTATAAGGCATAGACTTCACAATAATTTTTCACACCTTGAGTGAGAATCTATGGGACAAAAAAAGCACAGAACAAATGCCTCCAGTTGAAATTTACTAACAAATTCAAAAACTACATAGTGTCATTTTGCTGCAAGTTCTTCAGGAATGGTAATACTTTTATTGCGTAAACACTATGACTGCACCAAGTAATACTGTTGAGGATTACAGTGAGGTTTCAGTTTCAGGCAGTGTTGCACAAAGTCACTTTCACATCAAGATTTTGCTAACACTTTAACTACTTGTTGTTCTCTTGAGGTCAAACAGTTAGAAATTAAAAATATATGAAGTTTCCTACCTTAAAATTTCCCTGTTTGACTTGGATGTTTCACCCAGATTAGAACTCACAAGCAACTAAATGAAAATGTTGCCATTACGTTTACAAACCACATGTCAGACAATGCTGTGAGTTCCAAGTTACTGACCCAATAATGGAGAAAATCAGCCACTTAACCAAACAGCAGGCAGAAGAACACCTCCCTTTTAAAAAGAGGTGAAAGTGAACAGCAAGTTGATCAGCATCAGAAAGAAAAAAGATTTAGGATGGGCTTGGGGCGGTGAAGAGAGAAGCTGGCCTTCGATCAATGGCTCGCCAGCTTTACCACCTTTCCTGCCCTTGTTTTGTTCGATTTAACTGAGAGAGACCTGGATCAAAAAAAAAAGACAGGTAAATCACCGCGAGCAACCTTGCGCCAGTGCCATAAGACCAGCTTCACCCCATCCACAAATCCATCTTTCTCTTTCTAATTCCACTGCTGCAACCTCAATTTCCCAGGAGTCCTTTGTCCATTGAGTTATTTGCCTGGTCAACAGCATCTCGTAAACAGTGTTAGAGGAGGCATGGCTCTTTTAAATGCATGTTGTGAAACTTTTCTCGTCTATGTTACTGCTCTATTCCAACAGCTTTGTTCATTGCAGACGTGGCAGCTCAGCCCAAGATCTCTGCTGCCCGTCAGACAGGATCTGGGGTGCCTGCTCTGTGGCCGTTCACCTGCGGCTGCAAGGCTGTAGTGCTCAGCGTTGCTCCAGCGATAGCTTCTCCAGGGGCCACCACCGAGGCAGAGGACACAATTTCCATCGCCATCTCCTCTTCGGGCGTGACCGCCCCCTCCTCCTCCCGTCTCCGGTACGCTTCACAGAGTGGGAGGTCAGCACCATCCCACAGGCTGTAGCTTTCCAGGAACAAAGATGGTGTAAGAAAGAAGAGCAACGGATATAAGAATGAATCAAGAGTTATGACCAAAAAATATATAAAAGGGAGTTAGTGACAAAGAAATGGAAGAACTTGCATTTCTGTAGTGCCTTTCAACAGCTCCGGAACTCCCAAATTACTGAACCACCAACAAAACACTTCTACCAAAACAAGCAGCTACAGAAGGCCATTTGCCCAACCCACCAGTCAATATAGTCATAGCTGATCACACAAATTCAGTATCCTGTTCCTGCTTTCTCCCTTAACCCCTTCATTTATATCCAACTCCTTACTGAATATATTTAATAATATGGTATCAACTGAGTATTCAGGTTTCCCCACAGAATAGTTCTCATCGCAATCCTACATGACCACCTTAGGTGATGATTCCAGCTTCCAGACACCCTGCCGTTGGGAACATCTTCCAGCATCTATGTGCTTAGTGTTCAGTGGAACCCTTCTTACTTTTCTAATCTCTAGCAAATACAAGTCAATTTCTCCAATCTCTGTGTGTCAATCCTGTCACCCCAGGATATCCTTGAGCAGCAGCCAGTCCTGGGGATCAGTCTAGTGAACTTTTGCTGCAGTCCCTGCAGAGCGAGAACGTCCTTCCTCAGACAAGGAGACAACTGTACTTGGTACTCAAGGTGTGGTCTCACTAAGGTCCTACAGAACAGTTTGTCTTCTTAACCACCTGCTGCTATTTACATTCTTACTTTCATCAACTAGCGCACACACCACCACCAACACCCACAAGTTTAGTAATAAATACTTAGGAGAAAGCCAATTTAGGCCCATGGTGCAATAATGGCCAATCAGCTACTCTATGTTTTGGATTTGTATTGACTAGGCACCAAGGTTTCCCCACTGTTCCTTAAACAGTACCATGGGACCTTTTCCCACGAGGCTTTCAAGGACTCAGTTAAACAACACAGCCAAAGGAAAGCATTCCTGACAATGCAAAACTCCCTCAGTATGCATGGACTTTGTTTTGCTCACATCTCAGAATCAAGAGGCTACTCACAGAGCTCCAGCTAGGCTTGGGAGAATGAACTAGAGGTCTTTGTGCAGGACCAGGTATACAAACATTCTCTTCACCAATTAAATACAAATTCAAATACTTCCCCGTTCTGCTCTCTCCCTGTGTTCCCTGGCCGTGGTCTATCCACTTTGTTCCAAAGTTCTCTATGCCACCTATCAAGAGCTGTTATCCATATCCTAAGTCACCCTGTTCCTAATGCTCACTGACTTTACCTGGAATTTTTTAATCCTCCAGTGTAGATCCTGTGTTTTTAACCTCTATCTCTGTAACTCTACATTCCTCTCTGTGGCACTCCAATTCTGGCTGTCAGTTCAATCCTGATCTTAAGTGTTCAACTATAAACCACTCTCCCTGTCTAAGACACCCCTTAAATCTTTTATGGTCAAACCTAAAATCCCCTGTGGTACTGTGCATCATTTGGAAAACCACTTCCTTGTCTGCTTGGGCACGTTTGGTTACATTAAAGGCACCAAATTAATGCAAGTTCTTGTTGAATAAGGTTCTGTTAGAAAGTAAGCTTCAAGACAGCAATCTTCAGAGGTCCCATCAAGCACCCCAGTCATATTAGCACAGGTTAAATAGAATGGTAAAGCTCCCTGTACACCAGGGGTTCCCAACCTGGGTTCCATGGACTCCTTGCTTAATGGTATTGGTCCATGGCATTAAAAAGGTTGGGAACCCCTGCTCTACAACACAAAGGGAAGCTGCAACCCAATCCCTATTCTGACAAGTGATCAGTTAACACAGTAAAGTCATGGGAGAAACATTGACTGTTCATCAATCTCTGTGGGTTTGTTTGTCTTTTTAACCACCTCTGCTTCTGCAGAATAACTTTTATTATGAATAAAAGTTAAATTTCTGAGGAAATTAAGAGAAAGTAACTAACGGATGGAAGCTTGGTGGAACTTAAATTAGATAAGGTGTGACATTAAATGGACAACACAGAAATTGAAAATCAATGATCTGTATGTTTTAACTTTATTTAAGTTCTGTATAAGAAGATGAATCTTTAAAATGGGATGCTAGAATATGTAACAAAATTAGCACCCAGCCTAAATTATATATAAATCTTAAAATAAGCATGTACAGAAATAAAAACAGCTTTCTTTAAAATATTGGGAACAGTGAATAAGGCACAAAGTTTAAATGACAATTATTAAATGTAACATTCATTTGGACATCACTCATTACTGAAAGGAGCAGTTAGTTAAAACCATTACAGACCCAAGTGACAAATAGCTTTAAAATCTAAGGAAGATGTGTCACTGAAAAAGAATCAGCAATGTGTGCAAGAGGTGGTCACATTAATTCTAAAGAGTATGCAGAGATATTTGGGAAGTTTTTGTGTGCTCTTTCTCCCGCATGCAGTTTCCAGACTCTGGTTATTTCTCCTTCTCCTTCCCCAAGGGTGTAAGCTTTCTTTGTGCTGTGGATGAGGGCTGACTACTCTCTGATATCTCACTGTCCCACACCAACTCCAAACAGCCACTCCTTGGGTTTGATGAAGTCCCAGGGTCATACAGGCACAGAACCAGTTTCTCTGGCCCTCAACTTCCACACTGACCATCTATTTGACTGCGGGTAACACTGCAACTCGGCTAACTGTATGCAAGAAAATGCACACTTTCCAGGAAGAATCGATCATACTAGCAGTCATCAGAAGAAACTGTGTTTGACTGCCCCCCCCCCCCCCCCCCCCCCCGCCGCCTCTCCAGACAAGGAGCAAATGTGGCAGACCCCATTTCCAGCTCTGACTGAGACCGGTATTCTACAAACACACCATGGAAGCTAAGAAAATATTCTAAACCCAATAGCATTCACTGTGCAGAACAGAGATCTTGGGCTGTGGCGGCCAGTCTCTGGATCTCGCTGGAGCATGCCTCGACCAAATCCTTACTTACTATGTAACAGAAGGGTACAGGGGCTGCAATTGGATAATGGGAAAAGTAGGTGGCTCATGCCTGGAATATTGTGAGATGTACAATTCAGTCACAATAACATGACATCGTGGGATTCACACAAGATGTACAAACAACATTACACCTGGGTGGGCATTGAACATTTGAGTCTCTACAGCTGGATGAAGACCAAATATTATGGGGTTTACTATTAAGAAGTCACTTTAATATGTGAACCACAACATGAACTAGCAATTTACAACAGTAAAGTAGGCAATTGGCAGCGTTGATGTGAGATATATAAGGAAATGCTATGGAACATAAAGTGGGTTCACTGTAACAGCAATGCTGGTGTTAGTATCATTTCAGTGTGGAAATGAGAGGTTCTGAATTACTCAATGCTTCAATTTAACAGTTGCAACTTATAGCTTACAAAGAATATCAAAATATAAATTTATATTATATAAAATATTGCTGCAGCGATCTTTATATACAAAATATTTTGCGACGCTAGTTAAATCAAATGCCCTTTAACATACTACTTGTGGGGGAAAAAAGGATGTAACTATCCTATTTTTTATGATCAATAAGTCATTCTACGGCAAACAAATATAGGATTACATCCCTCCCCTAAAAACATGAAATTTGTGTCATACACAGTGATGTCTTCATTGTGACAAACAAGGGGTAGTGCATACATAAAATGTATAAGATTATATTTTTGAGGAAATATATAAAATTCCAGTTTGTGTTTTAAAAAAATTATAAAATTGCTCATATTTTCATTGCATAGAACAGGACACCAATATCCATCATTTTAAAATGATTGTCGAACATAAAAGAAGAATTCTTTCTGCCTTAAATAAAAGGTATTTTATAACTTTCAATGCCTTCTGCACACGGAAAAGCAAACTCCTCTAACAGGTGCTGAAGCAGAGGGAGCTTCTTCAAAACTGCATGAGGGAATGTTTTAGAGACCCTCCTTGAATATTTGATGACAGATTGGCAAACACCTTTAAGGAGGCCATTTGCAACCCACAGTTCCACCACGAAGGATTAGTATGCCTTGTTTCGAAAGGCATTGTGGAAGGGAGCTAGGATGCAGAATAAACTTCACATTTACTTACCATGTGTTTCAGTGAAATGTCAGGAATTTGTTTAACTTCAGAGTTGGGACATAGAAACATAGAAAATAGGTGCAGGAGTAGGCCATTCGGTCCTTCGAGCCTGCACCACCATTCAGTATGACCATGGCTGATCATCCAACTCAGAACCCTGTACCTGCTTTCTCTCCATACCCCCTGATCCCTTTAGCCTCAAGGGCCATATCTAACTTCCTCTTAAATATAGCCAATGAACTGGCTAATGAATCAACTGTTTCCTGTGGCTGAGAATTCCACAGATTCACCACTCTCTGTGTGAAGAAGTTTTTCCTCATCTCGGTCCTAAAAGGCTTCCCCTTTATCCTTAAACTGTGACCCCTCGTTCTGGACTTCCCCAACATCGGAAACAATCTTCCTGCATCTAGCCTGTCCAATCCCTTTAGAATTTTATATGTTTCAATAAGATCCCCCCCTCAATCTTCTAAATTCCAGTGAGTATAAGCCTAGTCGATCCAGTCTTTCTTCATATGAAAGTCCTGCCATCCCAGGAATCAATCTGGTGAATGTTCTCTGTACTCCCTCTATGGCAAGAATGTCTTTCCTCAGATTAGGGGACCAAAACTGCGCACAATATTCTAGGTGCGGTCTCACCAAGGCCTTGTACAACTTAGGGGATGAAGAGAAACCTTAAAAAAACACAACTGTTTTCCCTATCCCTGCATGCAAGACTCTATGAAAGGCTAATAAGCACTGACTGGTTGGGTTGTAAAAGCAGCTACTGTGTTAGACCAAGACTGTGGTCAGTAGGTGATCATATACTGCAAAGGTGCTTCCAACCAGAATACAAACTATCCTAAAAGAAAGATTTCCATTTCTAGTGCATTACACAAGGATATCTATAATAAGCAGCATTATGAAAACAGTTTAAGCAGAAACCCCTTCTCATTTCAATGAAATACCCTGGTGCAATGGCATCAGTACAAGAACCTTACACCAAAAGAACCTCAGCTTGTCAAACATGGCATTAGAAGAATATTATGTTCTGGGATTAAACAAGTATAACATTTTGAGAAGGTGAAACTGGTTACCCTATGGAGTATGTCAGAGCCCGTTGTGGCTGTTCAGACATGTTTGAGGCTGAGGAAGGGCAGTCCCGTGCTATTTGTACCTGGAGGAGTAATATTCTTCTTCCAGCTCGTATAGGTCAACCGCAATCTCATCTCTTAGGGTGATCAGCTTCTTGTCACATTCTTCCTGTAGACTCCGAAGTTGCTGCTTTCGCTGGTTTATGGCTTCGTTCACGGAGGGAAAGTCATTCAGAATCAGGAACTGTTTAAGGTCTGACACCAGCTTCATGAGAGACTCCCCAGCACGCACCTAAATCAACACAGCACAGAATGAAAACACATATCTATCCATCTATATATACTAAAGATATTTCTGCAACCATGAATGTCTTTTGTCTAACAAAAATGAACCAATCTCAGCTTCAAAATTGTTAACTGTCTTCCACCTTCAACTTCTCAGGTTACAGGATTCCAGAACTCCACTATACTTGTGGGACGGAATGCTTCTCTTGATAGTTGTTATTTTTTCTTCTATGTACCCCTTACTCACACATTTTTATTATAATTTGTCCATTATTTATAAATGACATCTTCCCCTGTAAGATATGAAACCATATCAAAAAATGAAATTTCAAGGCGATAATTTACATTGAAAGCTTCCACTGTAAATGTTGATTTAAGACATTATAACGGATTAGATCACCATGAACTGCAATACCTTGAATACAGCTGTTATACCTCCTATCAGCACAGGCATGCCTCAAAGATGAATACTTAACTCACTCGCTCTACTCTCTGCACTCTCATGACTGCGTGGTCAAGCACTGCTCAATCACCATCTCTAAATCTGCAGATGACACCACTGTTGTTGATGAAATCTAAGATGGGGACATCCAGGAGTGAGAAGGATCGGCTAGTTGACTGGTGTCTCAACGTCCTGATGTTTCTGGATGTCAACATCTTGGAGGACATGTCCCGGGCCTAATACATTGTTGCAAACAGGAAGAAAACATGCTAGCATCTCTTACTTATTAGGAGTTTGAGAAGATTTGGTATGTCACCAAAGACCGTTGCAAATTTCCACTGATCGGTGAAGAGTGTTAGGACTGGTTGCATCATGGCCTGGTATGGAGGGTCCAAAATACGAGATTGCAAGAGGCTGCCAAGGACTGTAGACCCAGACAGCTCCATCCTGGGCACTAGCCTCCTGACCATCATCAAGAAACAGTGCTTTAAGAAGGTGGCATCCATCATTAAGGAACCTCACCGTTTGGGACACGCCCTCTACTTACTTCTACCATCAGTGAGGTGATACAGGAGCTTAAAGACTCACACTCAACAATTTAGCAACAGCTTCTCCTCCTCCACCATCAGATTCTCAAAAAGTCTATGGATACTATCTCATTATTCCTTTCTTTTTTGTGCACTTTTTTGGGTAATTTATAATCATTTTTATGTCTTTGCCTGAACTGCTGCCAAAAAGCAACAAATTTCACATCAGCTAAGTCTGTGACACAAAATCTGACACCTATTCTAAACATGGTATGAATACTGGTTCATGTTAACATTTCTTGCCAAATTGCTTTTCACTATTATACAGAATGTTTACATAAGAATTTATCAAACTTCAGATGAAGTTCTAATTCTAGCTTCCTATAGTTCCAAAGATGAAAAGCAACTTTATGTTCAGCTGTAATAAAAACAGAACATGCAGGTCAGACACCACCTGTGTTAAGAGGAATAAAGTTAATAATTCACACCAATGATCTTTCAACTGTGCTGCCTGTAATCCTCCCATTTGGGGTGTTCTTCTACATATACAGTACAGTGCAGAAGTCTTAGGCACATGCATATAGTTCCGCTGCCTCAGATGTTTGCACACTACTATAGTCATTTGATGTATTGCACTTTACTGCTGCTGCAAAACAAACCCACACTTCATGACATACGTGAGTGATGATAAACCTAATTCCGATATGGGTCTCTATCATGGCCTGAGAGCGGGAAGGGGGCAGGGAGAGGGGAATCATGGCTGGGAAAAGGCGAGGGTCAGCGTATGTGGGACCCATCCCTAGCAAGGCTTAGTGTGTGTGGGACCAAGTAGAGAGACAGAAAATAAACTACTCAGACAAAATTGTGGATTTGACCTCTTTGGTACTTACAATATTTGCTGCTCTCACATGCATCTCATAGTGATCTTGTTCACACTGAGTCGCGCGGGAAACCTGCGTCTCGTCTTCAACCTGCAAGACAAGATTGAGCTTCAGATTAATATAGCTCAATGCGGAAGGGACTTTACATTAAGCCTCAAACTAGTTGTTCATTCCCCTCCATAGATGCTGCCTTTTTTAGACCATAAGGCATAGGAGCATAAATAGGCCATTCAGCCCATTGAGTCTGCTCCACCATTCCATCACAGCTCATTTATTAAACCCACTTGTGCTGCCTTTTCCCTGTAACCTTTGATGTCCTGACTAATCAAGAACCTATCAACTTCTGCTTCAAATAATCCAATGACTTGGCCACCACAGCCATCTGTGGCAATGAATTCCACAGACTCACCACTCTCTAGCTAAAGAATTTCCTCCTCATCTCTGTTCTAAATGGACTTCTCTTTATTCTGAGGCTGCGCCCTCTGGTCCTAGACTACAGGAAATATCCTTTCCACATCACCTTTGGCCTTTCAATATTCGAGAGATTTCAATCAGATCCCCACTCAATCTTCTAACCTCTATTGAAATAACCGTTTCTTATTTAGGGGGAAATAAGACCATCTGGGAGCCCTTACTGTTTATGCTGCTGGCTGTATCTGCACCATACCGGAAGTCCCCATTCTTCTAAACTCTAGCGAGTAAAGACCCTGTGGTAAACTATGTATACCTGTCTGGACACGCCCCTCTGCTGACTGCTCCTGTGGCTCCTCCCACAGACCCCTGTATAAAGGTGATTGAAGGCACTGCTCCCCCCTCAGTCTCTGAGATGCTGTGCTCCATTTTGCTGCTAATAAAAGCCTATCGTTCGCCTCCCGTCTCCGAGAGTTATTGATGGTGCATCAGACCCAGAGCCATCAAACGCTTCTAATGCATTAACCCTTTTATTCCTGGAATCAATCGCATGAACATCTTTTTTTAGATAAGGGGCACAAAAATTGTACACAATACCCCTCTGCAGTCCGATTTATGCCTTATAAAACCTTACTATTACATTCTTGCCTTCTCAAAATGAATGCCAATATTCCATCTGCCCCTTTTTTGCCCATTCTCCCAATCTGTCTAAGTCCTTTTGCAGACTCCCTGCTCCCTCGACACTACCTGCCCCTACACCTATCTTCGTATTGTCTACAAATTTGGCCACAAGGCATTAACATATATTTCCACTCTTTGCCTCCTGTGGCTGTACCCCTTAAAAATAAGTATGTACTCCTGTTTTGAGTACTTTGGGGGGGGGGAGCAAAGCGGGGGAGAAGCAACAGTGGCCATGCCTCTGGCACAGAGTCTGACCCTGTGGCTCAGAAGGGTAGGGAAAGGAAGAGGATGGTAGCAATGACAGGGGACTCTATAGTTAGGAGGTCAGACAGGCGATTCTGTGGATGCAGGAAAGAAGCACGGATGGTAGTTTGCCTCCCAGGTGCCAGGGTCCAGGATGATTCTGATCACATCCACGATATCAAATAGAGAAAACTTGGAGACAGTGCCAAGGCAGAATGGGCAGGTGAAGGAGAAGGGATGCGCTCAGACCGATGGTTTGAGATGTGTCTAATTTAAAGCAAGGAGTATTATGAACAAAGCAAATGAGCTTAGTGTGGATCAATACTTGGAGCTATGATGTTGTGGCCATTACAGAGACTTAGATGGCTCAGGAGCAGGAATGGTTACTTTGAGTGCCAGGCTTTAGATGTTTCAGAAGGAACAGGGAGGGAGGCAAAAGAGGTGAGGCATGGTATTGTTGATCAGAGATAGTGTACTGGCTGCAGTAAAGGGGGAAATCATGGAGGGATTGTCTATGGAGTCTCTGTGGGTGGAAGTTAGGAACAGAAAGGGGTCAATAACTTTACTGTGTGTTTTTTTATAGACCACCCAATAGTAACAGGGACATTGAGGAGCGGATAGAGAGACAGATTCTGGAAAGGTGTAATAACAGGGTTGTCATGGTGGGAGATTTTAATTTCCCAAATATCGATTGACATCTCCCTAGAGCAAGGGGTTTAGATGGGGTGGAGTTTGTTAGGTGTGTTCAGGAAGGTTTCTTGATACAATATGTAGATACGCCTACAAGAGGAGAGGCTGTACTTGATCTGGTAATGGGAAATGAACCTGGTCAGATGTCAGGTCTCTCAGTGGGAGAGCATTTTGGAGATAGTGATCACAATTCTCCATAGCATTGGAGAGGGATAGGAACAGACAAGTTAGGGAAGTGTTTAGTTGGAGTAAGGGGTAATATTAGGCTATCAGACAGGAACTTGGAAGCATAAATTGGGAACAGATGTTCTCAGGGAAATGTATGGCAAAAATGTGGCAAATGTTCAGGGGATATTTGTGTGGAGTTCTGCATAGGTACGTTCCAAAGAAACAGGGAAAGCATGGCAGGGTACAGGAACCGTCGCGCATGAAGGCTGTTGTAAATCTAGTCAAGAAGAGCTTACGAAAGGTTCAAAAAACTAGGTAATGATAGAGATCTATAAGATTATAAGGCTAGCAGGAAGGAGCTTAACAATGGAATTAGGAGAGCCAGAAGGGGCCGTGAGAAGGCCTTAGTGGATAGGATTAAGGAAAACCCCAAGGCATTCTCAAGTATGTGAACAGCAAGAGGATAAGACATGAGAGAATAGGACCAATCAAGTGTGACAGTGGAAAAGTGTGTATGGAACTGGGGGAGATAGCAGAGGTACTTAGTAAACACTTTGCTTCAGTATTCACTATGGGAAAGGTCATTGGCGATTGTAGGGATGACTTACAGCGGACTGAAAAGCTTGAGTGTGTAGATATTAAGTGCTGAAGATTTTGGAAAGCATCAAGTTGGATAAGTCACCAGGACTGGATGAGATGTATCCAAGGCTACAGTGGGAAACGAGGGAGGAGATTGCTGAGCATCTGGCGATGAGCTTTGCATTATCAATGGGAACAGGAGAGGTTCTGGAGGATTGTGGATGTTGTTCCCTTATTCAAGAAAGGGGGTAAAGATATCCCAGGAAATTATAGACCAGTAAGTCTTACTTCATTGGTTGGTAAGTTGATGGAGAAGATCCTGAGAGGCTTATTGAGAAAGTAAGGAGGCATGGGATCCAAGGGGACATTGCTTTGTGGATCCATAACTGTGCGGAATGGGCTGCTAGTGACAGTGGTGCAGGCGGATATGATAGGGTCTTTTAAGAGAATCCTGGATAGGTACATGGAGCTTAGAGAAACAGAGGTCTATGGGTAACCCTAGGTAATCTCTAAGGTAAAGACATGTTCGGCACAGCCTTGTGGGCCGAAGGGCCTGTATCGTGCTGTAGGTTTTCTGTGTTAACCCAGGTCACTTGAACAGTGAGGCAGAGTTTTAATGACCGTATCACTGTGCCATTCTGTTGCAGTAGTTCATAAGGTTTATAACACAAAATGGGTAGAAAGCTCAACCCCGGCACCGGGTACGGGCATGGTTTTCACAGAAAACTTGAGAAATTAAGTGTTGCCAATGAACAATATTGACCTGACCACATGGCTTTGAATTTAAGACATTCTGAATCCCTAAGGCAAGAAAGAGAGGAATAAATTTAAAATAAATCAGAAAAGAATGAGAAGTTTAACAAGTTTCTGGAAAAGCTGATGGGGTTAGTCTGCAAGACATTGAAAGCTGCTGGAGCAGTGAGGCAAAATGCATATTAGGTAAATGATTGGTGATGTGGAAACTGCAGGCACGCTCTTAAAGAATCAAATGAAAACTCAATAGCTGAATAAAGACTGGAATCAGAACGTAGAAAAATTGTGCTTTTCCAGACTGAGTAAGAAGGAGCCATAATATTTTTCCTTCCTACCCAAAACTAACCCATTTGCTTCTGTTTCTTACAGCAGAACCACTGACCTTCACACCACAGTAAACTTACAAAACCCTATCTTTCTACAATCTCTTCACCATGCAGGTGGAAACCTAACTTCTGGGATGTAATCACTCTTGACCCACTCTCCACACAACATGGACCAAACCTGTCCAATCAAACCCAGAGTCTATGCATGTACATTCCCTGACAACCATCCCTGGAAATCCTTCTGTGGTAAATTTCAGGACCCAGATGTATAATTGAAAAAATAATCTTCTTAAATGATTAATGTTAAGAAAATGAAAGCTCTCTTGGAGACCAGCTGTACTGCAATTTGCTTCAGATTGGTTATCACATACCCGAGCACTTTTAATGATTTCCGTGAAGTTGTCCAGAATAGATTTGATGTCATCTTTCAGTCTCTTGTTGTAGGACTGCAGTAAGATCTCTTTGCTTTGAGGGAGAGTCCGTTGCTGGGACATTCTGCTCTTGTTGCCCTACACTGAGAGAAGTCACAATGAACAAGGAAGCACATGATTAGAGCATTTTCAACACCTTCTCTGCTATCTTGTACTCTTGTTAGGTCAAACACTCTTCTACGGAGTGAGGACACTGCCTTTTTAATCGCTGGCGAGATTGCTCTGCCACAGAGGGGAGAATGTTGTCCATGTTTTCTGCATTTTGGATGCGGACTTTTATTTTCAGTCTTATGGCCTTTTTTATATTCTGTGTTTTCGTCCGATCTTTCTCGTTTTTTTGTGTGTGGGTGAGGGGAACTTGGGGCTCACTGTGCCTATTCCGTTTTTGTTAATTTTTTTTGTGCGGGGAGGAGGGATTTGGGGGTCGATTATCATGCTGCCGTCCTTTTCTTACTTGGTTTCATGGCTATCTGGAGAAGGAAAATTTCAGACTTGCATACTTTGATAATAAATAAACCTTTGAAACAGGAGTGCCTTTCACAGATGCAAGATAAGTGATCACAATCATGGTCTAGAGCTGCTGACAATTGGTCACAGTAAAACTCTAGGGATGGTAATCAATGTAATAACCTAATTGCTGGATTTGATGAGTCTAATTTCAACCACTGTAGGTTGAGTTCTAGTCAAGTGGTTTGAGAAAAGTATTCAGAGACTGCCATGACTCCCTATGTATTAAACTGGGGTGTCTTTTTCCCTCTCAGGTGGATGTAAACAATTTAACAGCATTGTTTGAAAATAAGTAAATTACTTCTAGAGTCCTACACCAGTATCCATCTCTCACACAGCATCACTTATAAACATGATCTGGTTATATCACAGCAGTGTTTGTAAGAACTTACTAAACATAAATGACTGTCATGAATAAGCTCTTCTTGGGCTTCCAGCGGGTCCAGGTATCAACTATAACCGATGTTTCTATAACAAACTCTGCCATCTTCATCAGGGTTGATGCCTGGCCATTTCTATTCTGGTGGTATTTATACCCGTCATCCATCCCTCCTGACTGAATGAAGGCTGACCAATCAGGTTTCTGCTCTCCCATCTCGTTTACAATTGAATCCCAGTTCTTAGAGCGAGAACTTCGTCTTTGTTAAAAACCTTTTCCTCTAAAAATAAAAATTTTTTCAACAAAGACGAAGGTCTCACTCTAAGAAAGAACTGGAATTCAATTGTAAACTAGGTGGGAGAGTAGAAACCTGATTGGATGAGGACTAACCAATCAGGAGGGACAGACGACAGGGGTATAAATACCATCAGACTGGACATGCCCAGATATCATCCCTGAAGAAGATGGCAGAGTTTATCATCGAAACCTGTACCCGGCTGGAAGCCCGAGAAGAGTTTATTCAGCATATATGGCGGGAGAGCACTAGATCCTTTATCAAATGGCTTTATCAATTGTTTCCCACATCACAAAACTGGCCAGGTTTCAAAAGTACTTCACGGTTGTAAACTACATTGGAGTAAGCTATAATCCTGATAGATGCCTTGCAAATGCTTTTTTCTGTAGAGGGGAAAAAATAGGAAGCCAAGCAATACACTGAAAATGCGGGAATGGTGCTAAATCAGGGTTGTATTATTCACTATAGTGCCCTGAAAATTCTCAGAACGTCCCAAAGTGTTTTAAATCCAGCAAAATACCTTTTGAGGTGCTTCAAGGTTCAAGGCAGCAGGGACGATACCCCTGTTCTGCAAAATAGTGCCATAGAATCTGAAAAATAAACAGATTACTGCAGTTAGCAAATCAGGCTGCATATGTGGAAAGGCAAACAAGCTTCACATTTCCGATTCAAGACCAGTCATAATGGAATGTTGCCTGAGAATATGCCCAAGCCTCTGCACACGGGTCTTTACTGTTCTATGAAGAACTAAGCATAGTCAGTAGCTGAGCCATGACTGAACTCAGTCAATGGCTGCAGAATACATTCAGGCTGGAGGAACTATACAAGTCAGGATGCATTGGAAATAAACAGCTGATATTTCCAGCTGGACCTCTTCATCAAGACTGAAAAGTGACAGAATGCGAAGGTGGGTGGAAGGAAAGGAGTACAAGATGGCAGGTGATGGGTGAGACAGGGTGGGGTGGGATGATGTGAGAAGCTGACAAGTTATAGACACAAGAGCTAACAGGCTGAAGGAGGAGCACAGTTGACCATTATATAAAGGTTAAGCATTGCAGCTCTGTGTGCACTCTTTAGTTAGAAACTTCCTGTGGCCACCTATTTCCCATTCCCACACTAACATTTCCTTCCATGGCCTCCTCTACTGACAAACTGAAACCAAACTCGGGCTGGAGGAGAAACACTTCATATTTGGCCTGGGAAGTCTCCCTCACCTGGTCTCCCCTATCACCTGCCAGCTTGTACTCCTCTGCCTCCCCTCCCTCCTTATTCTGGCCTCTGTCTCCTCCATTTCCAGTCCTGATGAAGGGTCTCAGCCCGAATTATCAACTGTTTATTTCCTTAAAGGATGCTGCCTGGCCTGCTGAGCGTTGTTCAAAATTCCCACCATCTTCAGTTCAGTTTCTGAACTTACTGCCCAAGCGTCCAGGGAATCACAATCACTTTCATTCACACAATCGTGAAATATGCTGTTTTGCGGCAGCACTACAGCGCAATACATAAGAAAATCACTGTAAATTACAGTAATAAATAAATAAATAGAGTAAATAATGACATCGTGTTCATGATTTCATGGAGCATTCAGAAATATGACAGAGGGGAAGAAGCGTCCTAAAACATTGAGTGTGTCTGATGGTAGTAATGAGAAGAGGGGCACCCATTGCGGCGACCATATCTCCCCTTTTTTTCTCTAGCTTCAGTAGCAGATCTCTGATTCCCAACACCGCCCGCCTTTCCCGGTGTTCATTCCCCGCTCGTAGGCCCGCTCCCGTCGATGCGAAACTCAACACAACCCCATCACCACAGAACAACTCACCTCGGCCCCCGACAGCACTCCACGACCGCCACCAAACCTTGCTGCCCTATGTCCCGCCTCCCGACACAGCTGATTGGCCTTGGGGGGGCCACGTGAACAGCAAACATCGCGATCTCTATAGCTAGCCGAGCTGCCCGTTAAAAGTAGCACGGGTAGCAAGTGCGGTTGCGTCTTGCGTGACGAACTTCATTTTGTGAAGGTCACGCCATGTTGGTAAGGTCTTTATGAAGGAGATGGTGGGGGAACGAAAACTACAGATGAATTGAATTGACTTTATTTCTTACATCCTTCACATGAAGAGTAATAATCTTTACATTACGTCTCCCTCTGAATGTGCAAATTATAGTAATTTGTAATAAATAGTATGTACAACAGGACAGTCAATATAGCATAGAAATACAATTGTATCAGCATGAATTAATCAGTCTGATGGCCTGGTGGAAGAAGCTGTCCCGGAGACTGTTGGTCCTGGCTTCTATGCTCCGGTACCATTTCCCGGATGGTAGCAGCTGGAACAGATTGTGGTTGAGGTGACTCGGGTCCCCAATGATCCTTCGGGCCTTTTTTACAGACCTGTCTTTGTAAATGGCTTGAGCAGTGGGAAATTCACAACTACAGATGTGCTGGGCTGTCCGCACCACTCTCTGCAAAGTCCTGCGATTGAGGGAAGTACAGTTCCCATACCAGGCAGTGATGCAGCCAGTCAGGATGCTCTCAATTGTGTCCCTGTAGAAAGTTCTTAGGATTTGGGGACTCAAAGCCAAACTTCTTCAGCTGTCTGAGATTGTGCGTTTTTCACCACACATCAGTATGTACAGACCACGTGAGATCCTCGGTGATGTGTATGCCAAGCAACTTAAAACTGTTCACCCTCCCAACCCCAGATCCATTGATGTCAATAGGGGCTAGCCTGTCTCCATTCCTCCTGTGGTCCACAACCGGCTCCTTTGTTTTTGCGACATTGAGGAAGAGGTTGATTTCTTGACACCACTGTGTCAGGGCGATGACTTCTTCCCTGTAGGCTGTCTCATTATTGATGGCTCTCGATGGGTGCAATGTATTCTGGACATCGTAGTTGCTGTTGGCAAGAGTTATGGGGGCCTAGCGGTTTGCTCCACCTGTAATGTGATTGAAGGGGAATTCAGATGGGAAGTCGAATGAATGATAGCCTGGAATGGATTTTGGCATGATATAAAAGGAAAATGAGTCGGGGAGGGTTGTGGATGAGGAGGGTCGCCGGCTGAAAGGCATTCGGACTGGGATAGAAGATGCTATCGATTTCAAGATAGTGATTACTTTCATATCTAATTGTGACAAAAATCTTTACCTGTTAGATTGACAAAGGCTATGCTGAAGAATTTGGGGGAAAAGTAAAATTAGCAATATGTCTTAGGGTGTTGATTACATGTGCTGATTTAAAACAACAGGAGAAAATACTGAAAGTGAAGACTCTGGACCGGAGTAAAATTGTTAGTAGGGGGTAAAATGAAGGTTTGGGGTGTTAGTTCAGGTGAGCCTCTCTGTGTGTATCTATGGAGAATATCAGGGACAATCTGTGGGGGGGGGGCAAAGTTGTTTTAGCGAAGAGATTACAGACCTGGAGAGAAGGGAAAACGTGATAGTTGGTCTGTTCTGTTGAGTTTTTCGGGTGAAGTGCTGCTGTGAAAAATTCTGTTTAGGCTGTATCAGTTATTCAGTCAGGCGTGACCCTCCTCCTTGGCGGTGTTTTAAGTGGGACACGTTGCTGCTTCTTGCAGGGGGAAATGTGGAGGTGAACGTGAATATGGGAATTGTGAAGTTGGCGTTGGGGCAAGATGTGGTGCTCACAGTGCTGCTTATTTAGGATGCCTTGTTTTACAAAAGGGTCTGGAAATTCACAAAGCGAGGTTATCGCTAACATTTCTTACGCTGAAGCTGTGAGATTTGATTCTTGTACGTCTGTAGGGTGTTGAGTTAAAGCAGACACTTGCAGGGATTCCAATGGGGGAAGATCATGAAGTGAGGTTCTACAGGCGGGGAGTGGGGGAGGTGAAGCATCTAGTGAGGTATTGATTAAAAAACAGATTTTCTTGCATTTCTATGTGCTGTGGTTAATGGAACACTACGGGTGGGAAAGAAATCTGATAGACTCAGGATAGTGGTGGGTACAGCGTCGAAGTATTTGGGTTTAGTGGGAATTACTCTTGAACAGGTACATGAATTACTTAGGAGGGAAGGTTTGGGGAATAACAGCAAAGTGAAGGGGCTGATGGTGGAGAATGATTGTACACAAGGTGCTACACAGTGATCTTCTCCGATAAACTTACAGTTCTTCATTGGAATGCAAGAAGTCTGTTCGCCAATGGACAGGGACTTAAAGGGTATGTTTTAGGTTTTGGTATTCCCTTGAGTGGTGCTTGTGTACAAGAATCAAATCACAATTATCATTTAAGATTCTGGGTTATGAACTGAGGGAGGAGGCTGTGCCACCTTTGTGCAGGACTGTTTATTGTACAGAATTTTGCCTTCTCCAGAGAATACTGAATGCATAATTATTGTTGTATTTACAGGGTGGGAATTGTGAACTTCTATAATCCAGGTCAGGAGCTGCCTGTGGAAGGGTTGGGAAAAATGGTAGGAAAATATTCTGGTAAAATTATTTTTTGTGGTGACTTTAATGCACAGAGTGGTTAGCAGGGCAGTAAGATTGTAGGCCTCCGTTAGTCTCGATAGACCATGGATTTGCACCTTGGAAAGTTTCCAGGGCGCAAGTTTTTTTAATGGTAGACCGGCAGTTGCCCAAGCTGCAAGTCTCCCCTCTCCACGCCACCAATGTTGTCCAAGGGAAGGGCATTAGGACCCATACAGCTTGGCACCAGTGTCGTCACAGAGCAATGTGTGGTTAAGTGCCTTGTTCAAGGACACACACGCAAGCCTCAGCCAAGGCTCGAACTTGCGACCTTCAGATAACTAGACGAACACCTTAACCACTTGGCCATGCACCAACACAAGGTAGTAAGACTACAGTGCCAGTGCAGCAGTAGTACAGGAGTTCTTGGAAAAATATAATTTAATTTGTTTAAATGATGGAAGAAAGACAAGGATGGATATTGCTAAAGGTGGGGTCTCTTGTCTGGACTTGACTCTTATCTCTGCTTCACTTGAAGTTGTGATGTAATGACTGATTGTAAGGGGAGTAATCATTTCCAGTCCTGTGTACTGTAGGGATCAAGGTTCACTGTCAGAATTTGGATTCTGGTACTAAATGGTTTTATAAGAGGGCAAACTGGGAAAATTTTCTGTTGAGTGGAGAAACCAATTGATCAATTATATCCAGGAGATACCATAGAAGAAGACTATCAGAGTATAATTTCTAGTTCGTGTGGGGCAGTCCTTTGGTGCCTTGGAGAGCTGGTAAGAAATGTGTTCCTTGGCAGACACAAGAATGTACCAAGTCTATCAGAGACTGGAGGTGGGCTTTTTGCATTTTGAAATGTAGATTAACGCAAGAAGCTTTCAAGAACCTTCAGAAGAAAACAGCAATGGCAAGGAGAATTATTAGGAATGCTAAGAGGGCAGCTCAAAAATTGGGAGGGAAACTGATCTGACAGTGCTGTGGAGAATGCTAAAGAAAATAAATGGTGTTACAGGTTACATCCAGATTCCAGTGTTAGTGGAGAACGGAAATTTGGCTACAATGGACATAGAAAAGGAAATCATGTTTGCAAAGACACGTGGACTAGTCAGTTTAGGGGATAATATATTCAAATTCAAATGCAGAAAAACTAACAACACTTGGCCATCATAAACCATAATGGTCTCAAATTCGTATGGCTGCAATGGTGAAAGTGCAAATAAAAAGTATTAGAATACCAGAACTAAATGCTCAGAATAAGGTTTATGTCGTGAAACCTGTTGTTTTGCAGCACCATTAAATTGCAGTACATAATAATTTTAAAAAGCCATAAATTACAAAAAAGAAATATATACTAAAATTTAAAGTAAGTAAGTAGTGCAAAAGAGAGCAAATGAAAAATAGTGAGGTGGTGTTCATTGTCCATCTGATGGCAGATGGGAAGAAACTATTCCTGAAACGTTGAGGGTGTCTCTTCAGGCGTGTGTGTTCTCCCCTCTAACGGCAACAATGAGAAGAGGGCATGTCCTGGGTGATGGCGGTCCTTAATGATGGATGCTGCCTTCTTGAGGTTTTCCTCATATGGGCTA
Source organism: Hemitrygon akajei (assembly GCF_048418815.1). Taxonomy (NCBI): domain Eukaryota; kingdom Metazoa; phylum Chordata; class Chondrichthyes; order Myliobatiformes; family Dasyatidae; genus Hemitrygon; species Hemitrygon akajei. The sequence continues at coordinate 158,688,805 of NC_133130.1, read as the reverse complement.
AAATTCCAATATTGAAATCCAAGTATGTATTATTGGAGTATAAAAGTATAAATTTACCAAAACTATGAAGTCAGTTCTGAGTTTGCTATTTGCTATGCATGTACCCAATTTGGTAGGAGACTGCAGTCTTAAGATGACAATGGTGTGTTAATGAGAGGCAGCTACAGAAAGAGCTTGCTATTTGCTATGCATATATCCTAAAAATGTAGAAGACAATGGTATGTTAATGAGAGGTAGCTAAGAGATGTAGATTAGAACATGATTAAGTCAATTGATAGAAACAATAGGGACAATGATGTACGTGTAATACGCAACTATAGATCGATTACATATGCTAATGCAACTGGACCAGGAGATTGCTATAAAAAATGCTGTGTCTGGGGATCGGTGGGCAATCAGCGATTAGCTCAATGACTGTCTCAGCTTTGATTTGCAAATTAAAGTTTAACCCTTCTTGAAGAATCTTCTGTGTCTCTTGGTCATTTGTGAGGCACGAAAAACCACGACAAAATTGGCGACCGCGGCAGGACCGGATAGAGACCCGCGGAAAGGAAACGGCAGATTGGGGACACTTCCCAGTCCTCTGGGGACCCCCACAAGGCTAACAGAATTAAGGGTGCACCCAAACAAAAGTAAAGCGCTTTTTGCGACAATTTGGACTAAGAATTCTGTTGGCTTTGGGGAGGTCTTGGAGTCTCAGAAGTGTGGAACCACTGCCGAAGGGTCTCTCCGGTCCAAAGAATCTGGCAGAATTGGGGGTTAACAAAGGAGGCTCAGAGGATTGATCAAGAACACTGCAGTGAGGGTAAGTACAAATAAGTTAATAAGACGTTAAGAAAAAGTCCACGTGGTGTTGGTAAATCCCTGTGGGTACCGCTTCGTATGAAACGAAGGGCTGAATGGGCAGGGAAAGTAAAATAGAATTAGAGTAGAAAATCCTCGTGGATACCGCCTTAAGAGATAAGGGTCTGAACGGGCGAGGTGTTAGAATAGAATTAGAGTAAAAAATCCGTGTGGATACCGCCTTAAGAGATAAGGGTCTGAACGGGCGAGGTGTTAGAATAGAATTAGAGTAGAAAATCCTCGTGGATACCGCCTTAAGAAATAAGGGTCTGAACGGGCGAGGTGTTAGAATAGAATTAGAGTAGAAAATCCTCGTGGATACCGCCTTAAGAGATAAGGGTCTGAACGGGCAGGGAAAGTAAAATAGAATTAGAGTAGAAAATCCTCGTGGATACCACCTTAAGAGATAAGGGTCTGAACGGGTGAGGTGTTAGAATAGAATTAGAGTAGAAAATCCGCGTGGATACCGCCCTAAGAGATAAGGGTCTGAACGGGCGAGGTGTTAGAATAGAATTAGAGTAGAAAATCCTCGTGGATACCGCCTTAAGAGATAAGGGTCTGAACGGGCGAGGTGTTAGAATAGAATTAGAGTAGAAAATCCTCGTGGATACCGCCTTAAGAGATAAGGGTCTGAACGGGCGAGGTGTTAGACTAGGCGTAGAATTAGAGTAAGTTTAGTTAAGAAAAAGTCCACGTGGTGTTAGACTAGGACTAGGTGTAGAATTAGAGTAAATAATATTATCCAGTAAACAAACTTGTGAATCTCTGAAATACCTTAAAAAGAGAGAATAACATGACAGGTAAAGGAACGTCAGTAGAGATTCTGAGCAAAAAATTCCCGTTAATTCAAAATGAGATCACAAAAACTTCAGAAAAATGGGAAAAAAGAACCAAAAACCTGGTCACAAAGTGGCCAAGAGAAGGAACGTTTGATGTAAGTTTGTGCGAAGAAATGGAGGGACTAATTAAAAATTACAAACCAAAAGATAAATCTAAGAAAAGAAGGCAAAAAAGAGAACGAGAAATGGAAGTGCTAAAACTCTTCAGAATGGAGGGGGAAAGGCTGAGGAGGACAGGTAGAATATTGATTACAAGCGAGGAAGACACTAAGGTGCTAGAGAAACAGCCTGTTAGAGAGAGAGAGAGAGAGAGAGAGAGAAGGGTACGGTGAGAAACTGGCTTCGACTCCGTACCCGGATGCGAAAGAAACAGAAAAACCCCCTCCCTATAATGAGGAAGGAACCCCTAAGCAGTGCCCCCTGCTGACGGGAACAGTAAACATGCAGGGAGAAGTACAGGTTTGGGATAATGAGGAGGAGAAAAAACAATACGAGAAGGAAAAAGCGGTGATATGGAAGGAGATACAGGCAGAAAGGATAAAGATAGAACAGGTACAGAGAGAAAGGGGAGAAGAGATTGAACGGATGAAATACATGAGAGAGGTAAAGGAGTATGAGGAGTATCGGTTATACCATAGACATAAACAGACTAGAAAAGAGAGTGGCTCATTGGAGGAGCAAGAGTTAAGTGGAGAGAGAGCTAGATAAGTTACTGAGAGGGGATTGCCAGGAGAGATGCGAAAAATACTCCAGGGGCCAACCAAGTATTGAATCAAGACAAAAAGAAAGGACTCCACAGGGAGACCGAGGGAAGAAGAGGACCCCGTAGACATTTGTGTGGGAGGCAGTCAAGACATACCCTAGTCAGATGGGGAGTCAGGTGAGGAGGAAAGCCAGGGCAGGTGGGAAGAAGGAGGAAGAATGATGCCGTCGTTAGTTAAAGGATCAGGACAAGTGCAGTACATCCCTTGGGGATCCCAGAACCTAGAAGGGCTGAAAAACACTCTGCCCAATTTACATGAAGGAGCAGGGAAATGGATTAGAGCCTTTGAAGAAGAAACAGCGGGACAATTATTGGCTATGGGAGATTTGAAGGCACTATTGATAAGGTTGATGGGAACCTCCAAATTTAACGAACTAATGGAAATGGCTGGCAAAGTAAACTCGAACGACCCAAGAACTGATGGAGATGGGTTTGACAAAGTGAGGCAGAGGGTATGGCAGGCCCTCAGAAAGCTTTATCCACCCAAAGTGGACCCCAAAGCCTTAAAAGGGGATCCACTGGGAGACACTGAAAACCCAGCAGCCTACGTAGAAAACCAGTTGAAAAGTTGGAGACTGGAGACTGAGCAAGAGGTGGAGAATAGCTTATTTATGATCTCACTGTTCCGACATAGCATTTTGGATGCAATGCCTCCACAAGTAAAATCCAAACTGGAGGAAGTGGTTGGGCTGATGTCAATGACCCCACAAGAATTTAGCGACCATGTAGTCCATGCGGTTGAGAAATACCGAAAGACAAACGAAGGTTGGCTGAGCAGCAGGAAGAGGTGCAAAGAAAGTTAATACAAATGCAGCTCGAAGAACTCAAAAAGAAGGAAAAAGAGAAAAACAAAAAGATGCTGCCAACAACCACCGGTTCGAGTACAGCCATCGAACTGGACAAAGCACTGCTATATGGAGGGACCGATCATACTGTAAGACAAGGGCTGGAAAACCCCATGCCAATAATTGACTTTGAGGGAGCATTCCCACAAGTGCCCTATCAGGAACAGACTAAATTCAAACAGCCCAGACAGGACTGGAAGTCCCAAGGAGGGGGACAGAGGAGCTATGGGCAAAGGAGACCAGTGAGAAAACAGTGGGAAAGAGAGGTAGAGAGATTGTGCTGGGAAAGTAATCAGCCAGGTCACATGAGAAGAGATTGTCCGTTTATACTATGGCCTGTCACGCACCAGCAGGAACCGATAAGAAGGGAACTAAAGTTTAACCAAGGACCAGCCCCCACAGGCCCAAGCGGACCTGTGAACCCCTATGCGAGGTATTAGGGGTGCCCCGAGAACTTGAGTGGGAAGGGACATTACCCAATGATAACAAGGGAGGCAGACGAGGAACCCATTGTTCAGGTTATGTTAGAAGGGCAACTGACACCAATGATGATAGATACTGGAGCCACGTACACTTGTGTACAGCCACAGTATGCCCTTCACCTTCCCATGTCAGGAAAGTTTATTAAGACGGTAGGGTTCTCAGGGAAAACACAGTTGACACAGTGCACGGCTCCAGTGCGGTTGAGAATGGGAAATAAAGAAATTGTTTTGCTGGTGCTAGTATTTAAAGGAACTCCGATTAATTTGTTAGGCAGAGATGCCTTGTTGAAACTGGAATTAAAATTAGAATGCACCAGAAATGGGCTGAGTGTGGAAAGAGCAGGGGCTCAATTGATAGTGCGAGAAGACAAGAAGGCTAATGTCTTTTGGATAGGAGACATCGCAGACCAGATTCAGGAAACCTGGGAAAAATGGAAAAAGGGCGTGCAGGCTATATTACCCAGGGCTGTAATGCCCAAATCTGAGCTACATTGTACAGTGATTTTTGACGAGACTCAGAACAGGGAGTTAGAGGAGAAATGGCACCTGGAAGGGGAGGCTGTGATAATTGGAAAGCAAGGGGCAGCTTTACAAGTTAAGTGGAACACCTTTTTAGAAAAATGGTACAGGATACCGGAGGCTGCACCCCACGTAACGTTGTTGGTAAATAAGGGATATCAGTCTAAAGACTTAGGACCTTTAGTTAAGAGTGCTGAAACCGTAACAGTGTGGAGGAAAATTACGCCAGAGGTGTGGATATCAGAAGACAACAATTGCATTAAAATAATGGTAAGTGTAGATATGGTAGGGACAATGAGAGAGGTCGAAATAACTCCCCAACCACACATGCCCTTGCTGGGAAAGGGAAGAGGCCAGCAGAAAGATAAAAGGTTGGATGAGTTGCCGTCTATTCTGTGGTCACAGCATGACACGGACGTAGGGAAAATAAAAACAGCTAGTCCAGTGGAAATAAGGCTGAAAAAAGGAGCAATTCCACCCAGGAGACCACAATACCCACTAAGACCAGAAGCAGAAGAGGGAATAGCGTCGAGAGTGCAGGGGTTGCTTGAAATGGGAGTGCTTGAAAGAACAAACAGTCCATGCAATACCCCGTTGTTGCCGGTCTTAAAAGCAGATAAATCTAAGTGGAGATTGGTGCATGATTTGCGAGTGGTAAACGATGTGGTAGAGGACTGGCCAGCGGTAGTCCCCAACCCACACACGCTTTTGACTAATGTTCCACCAGAAGCAAGTTACTTTTCAGTGATTGATTTGTGTTCGGCTTTCTTCAGCAGTCCTCTGGCCGACCAGTGTCAGTATTTGTTTGCATTTACTTACAGAGGTGCTCAGTATACCTATACCAGAATGCCGCAAGGATTTAAACATTCACCACACATTTTTAATCAGGTATTGAAGGCAGACCTAGAAGGCATGCCATTGGAAAGTACATTGTTACAGTATGTGGATGACCTGTTGATTTGCTCCCACAGCTGCAATTTTGCACGCAGCAAGTGGAATACTTAGGCAGGGTAATATCCAAGGGAGAGAAGGCGATAGCACCAGATCAGATTGAGGCAATAACTAAGGCCCCAAAACCCCAGACTGTAGGGCAAATGATGACGTTTTTGGGAATGGCAGGGTACAGCTCAGATTGGATAGGAGAATATGCTGAGATTGTGGCACCTTTGAGAAAGATAATGAAAGAAGCAGGACATACAAATTTGAAGAATGACTTACAGTGGAATGGAGAGGCGGAGATAGCTTTCAATACTATTAAGCAGGAATTGCAGTCAGCACCAGCATTAGCTTTGCCTGACTATGAGAAGGTTTTTTATTTGTATGTATCCAACCGACCTAACACAGGAGACAGGCACAGGAAAAGCAAAGCAGCCGATGGCATACTACAGTATGAGACTAGATGAGGTGGCTCAGGGATACCCACCCTGTTATCAGGGATTGGCGGCGCTGTACTATGCATATGAAAAGGCATCATCGATAACCCTGGGCTATCCTGCGACTTTGTACACACACCACAAAGTAGCAGAATTACTGGAATGAGGGAAATTTGTGCTGACGCCAGCCAGGATAGCAGTGTATCAGATGCTATTGACATTTCCTGACATAACTATACAGAGATGCACTACCAGTAATATAGTCGATTTTGTCCCTTTAGACTATGAAGGAGAACCCCATGATTGTGTAGGGAAGACGATGGCATTTGCCAAATTGAGAGCAGATTTACAGACAGAACCACTAGAGGATATAGATAAAAAGGTTCTGTTCGTAGATGGCTCTTGCTATAGGGATTATGATGGAAATCACGCAGGATTCTCAGTGGTGCAGCAGGATCAGTTGAGCTATAAGATTATTAGGATGGAGTCCTGTCCCCAACCGTGTTCCGCCCAACTAGCAGAAATCAAAGCCCTGACAGCTGCGTGTGAAATGATGGAAGGTGAGAAAGTAGACATCTATACTGATTCGGCATATGCTCATGGAGTATGCCATTTGTTCGGGGCAGTGTGGAAGGTTTTAAAAAGAGGTTTTAAAAAAGGTAATGGAGATCCCATACAACATTGTCAGCAAATTCTAGACTTAATAAAAGCCATAATGAAACCTAAAGCATTGGCTATAGTAAAATGCCAGGCACACAAAAAGGGAAATGATGTAATAACAAAGGGAAATCAAGCTGCGGACGAGGCAGCCAGAAAAGCGTCTGGGTGTACGTCAGCTGTCATTGCCCCCCAGGTAAGCCTAACTCCAGAACCTGACGTAGAGGACCTAATTGAAATACAAGGTAAGGCAACTTTGGCAGAACAGACAATGTGGAGAAAAAGGGGGGCCAAGCAGAACCCGGAAGGCTTGTGGAGCACGGAAGATGGTTTGTTGGTAGCGCCCACCCCTCTACTGATGATTCTGATTTCAGAAGCGCATGGGATGGACCATTGTGCAAGGGGGGAAGTGATAAAGAAAATAAAGGATGGTTTTTGGTCACCTTATTTACAGGCTTCAGTGGACTTTGTTTTGTCACAGTGCGAGGTATGCGCACAAAATAATGTTCGGAAGGGAATTACAACCCCAATAGGTCACATTCCTGTACCTGAAGGACCATTTAAACATCTAGTGATCGATTACGTAGACATGATAAAGACAGTGAGAGGGAACAAGAGATCAAGGGGCGCAAAGACAGTGGTAAAATTTCTGACAAATGAAGTGATCCCAAGGTTTGGAATACCTACAGAAGTTAGCTCAGACAATGGTTCAGCTTTTATCCAGAAAGTGGTCAAACTGCTACTACAGGCACTGAGGATAAAGCAAAGATTTGGATGTGTATACCACCCTCAGTCGCAGGGCATGGTAGAGATAATTAATGGAACCCTGAAAGCCAAACTAAACAAAATTTGTGCAGACACTAAACTTAATTGGGTCGATGCTTTACCGTTAGCATTGATGAGTTACCGCATGCAAACTAATTGAATAACATGCCTGACACCGCATGAGATGCAGGCTGGAAAGCTATCATACCTGTGATAGGGGTAAGCAAAAATGTTGAATGGATAAACTATATATACTACAATCAACAGAGGTTCATCAACTACACCGATGATGCACTGGAGGCCTTAAGGCAACAGCTAGATGCAACTAGCAGGGTGGCGTGGCAAAACAGACAGGTACTGGATTGGCTTTTGGCAGAGAAAGGGGGTGTGTGTGTAATGTTTGGAGAACAATGCTGCACTTTCATACCAAACAATACTAGCCCAGAAGGGTCTTTCACCAGAGCAATGAATAAGTTAAAGAATCTGCGGACGGAGGTCAAACAGAATGCAGGGTTCGGACATCAGTTCTTTGATTGGTTAGAAAGTAGACTCGGAGGATGGGGAGCATGGCTGACTAAAATAGCAATAACTGTCAGTATTGTTGAGCTGTGCGTTTGTGCTGTGCTGTTTTCTTCCTTGTCTCAAATCTCTTGTAGTGCGTGCTGCAACCAAACAATATCCAATGCTCGTGGCAATTACTGAAGCAAGCTTAGTGGAGAAAGAAACACCGAAAATGTATCGTTACAGCCTACAACACCTGCAGGATGAACAAAAGCAAAACGACAGTGTGGGAGTAGATTGTAAGGGCTGATGAGTCTTTTTCCCTGTCTCAGGTACAAAGGGACAGGTTTTTGACTCAGCAGCCCAGGGTAACAGGGAGAGAATACTTTGAGGTCTTGGCGCAGAAAATTTTAGTTTAACCTGAGATTTGGAAATAAGTGCTTGAGTTTATTGGGGCTTTTGTGCGCAGACTCTTAGTCTTCTTTCTCTGTGTGAGTGTGAGACCCCTCTGGGTCTCAAAGGGGGGATATATATTGGAGTATAAAAGTATAAATTTACCAAAACTATGAAGTCAGTTCTGAGTTTGCTATTTGCTATGCATGTACCCAATTTGGTAGGAGACTGCAGTCTTAAGATGACAATGGTGTGTTATTGAGAGGTAGCTACAGAAAGAGCTTGCTATTTGCTATGCATATATCCTAAAAATGTAGAAGACAATGGTATGTTAATGAGAGGTAGCTAAGAGATGTAGATTAGAACATGATTAAGTCAATTGATAGAAACAATAGGGACAATGATGTACGTGAGGTACGTGTAATACGCAACTATAGATCGATTACATATGCTAATGCAACTGGACCAGGAGATTGCTATAAAAAATGCTGTGTCTGGGGATCGGTGGGCAATCAGCGACTAGCTCAACTTTGATTTGCAAATTAAAGTTTAACCCTTCTTGAAGAATCTTCTGCGTCTCTTGGTCATTTGTGAGGCACGAAAAACCACGACAGTATCAAAATGGAACTATGGGTAGGTACAATCCTTGACAATGGATCCTAAAGAAGATATTTATCCCACAGCTTAATACTGGTTGGAAACTACTTATCTAGCTCAGAACTTACCAGAGGAATAAATGAATGACAAAATTAAGTTGTATTTTATGTTGTTTTATTTTAACTCTACAAAGTAATACAGGTTCTGTAGTAACAAAGTCTATCTTTTTACCTAAAACTGACTAAAATGACAAAATCCACCAGGAACAAAGATTTACAAACGTTATTTACAATCAGCCTGAAAAATAACTTTCACTTAGCTAGGATTACTTTGTCCATGCTACAACCTGTCAATCGTTTATTTTCATTTCAAAGAAACTTGGAAACAGTTGCACCATTCTATCCTCAATTTGTCCAACTTTTTTCTCTTTGAATGGCCTTCTGTAGAATGATTTCGGATGATTACTCACTGAGCTAACCTGCTATCCATGATCTTTCTCTGAATGAGGTTCTTTTTCTCTGAAGAAACAATTCTACATAATTATAAAAATATATTTTCATAATTCTTCTGAGGCACCTCTGAAGTCTATTGGCCACCAGCTTTTATCGATCAATTTGTAGATGTGAATGCATTTGGCAGGGTCCATCCCTAATTGACCCAAGGAAGCTGTTCGGCTGCCTCAAGCTGGTATGCCTGTGTAATGTTTTGACTCCAGGATGATGACATAAAAACAGAAGTTTTTCAATTAGGATGCTGTGTGGAGGTGAACTTTCAACTGATATTTTCATGGATCTGGTGCCCATGTCCTTTTTTAGATTAGAGAAGGTGTTGAATCATTTGCCAATTTCTTCACTGTATCCTGTAGATCAGACAATCTGCAGCCTTAATGTGCCATCTGCAATTTCTCAAGCTTGTTACTGTATAATTTGTGAAATTTCCTCTCAAGTTCAGCCAAACTCTAATAAAATGGCAATTCCAAGGTCACAAGTGCTATTCTCCTTCACCAAAACTTTGCACACTGGCAACAGTATCAGGATTTCAGTTGCTCTCCAGAGCTCAGGGCGTCCTGACAAACATCTCCTTCAGCTGGATCTCCAGGTTTGTCATTCACTACTTCTGTCATGATTTCCAGGGAGCCATCACCAACCACACGCTGAACTTTTTCTCCTCTCGCAGCCAATATTTCTTCAATATTCCTGATGGCATCAATCAAAGTGAAGTTTGTTTAAAATGGTGCCTATTAATACATTTCATAATAATATGTGCCAAGATAGCCTTGAGTGGGGTTAGAAGATGAAAGATAATTGGGGCACATTGAGTTTTGATTGCTTTAAAGTTTAATTTTATATTTATCAATTGAATAGTACACTGAATCAGAGCAAGATTTTATTTTGCATTTCAGACTAAGGAACTGGGTTATACAAAACTACCACTGCCTCCAGGGTGTAACTAATAGGTGATTTGTTTCCAGTACTTGTAAGCAAGGACTTAGAGAAACTAATGGTAAATCATTGATAGCTGCCTTGCGTTGGACAACAAGACCCTTCAGAGGATAGTAAAAACTGCAGAAGAGGATCATGGAGCCTTCCTCCCCCCCACCCTCCCATTTGTGACATTTACCAGCAGCATTGCAGACGAAGAGTCCAAAACATTGTTGAGGATCTCTACTACCCAACCCACAATCTCTCTGACCCGCTACTGTTAGGAGGAGGTATTGGAGCAGCAGAACTAGGGCTGCCAGACTGGATAGCTGCTTCTTTCCCCAGGCTGTGAGACGAAGGGATACCCTGCCACCGACGAGGTCTCGTCACTGTTTACTGTTACCTGTGTGGTGCACTTCACATGTATTTTGAATTATATTTTATTAAACTATTTGTGGTAATATTTTGTTTAAGTACCGTATGTAATATATATTTTGTGTGTGCACTGTGGTCTGGGGAACTTTGTTTCGTTTGGTTGTATACAGAATATGTACAGTCAGATGACAATAAGCTACAACTTGAAGCAGTCCAGGAGTAAATTTCTGCCTCCAGTAATGGTGGGCTTCTCAGGGGCTCAACTGTTCGTAGATAGTGATAACTGTATTTTAATTTGAATCTGTAAATAGTGTTATGAAGTTGTATGTGTGTGAGACCCATCCCCCAGTGAGGGTCAGTGTGTGGGGGACCCATCCCCCAGTGAGGGTCAGTGTGTGTGGTATCGTCCCCCAGTGAGGGTCAGTGTGTGTGGTCCCGTCCCCCAGTGAGGGTCAGCGTGTGTGGGACCCGTCCCCCAGTGAGGGTCAGTGTATGTGTGGGACCCGGCTCCAATGAAGGTCAGGGTGTGTGTGGGACCCATTCCCCCTGTGAGGGTCGGTGTGTGGTATCGTCCCCCTGTGAGGGTCGGTGTGTGTGGTATCGTTCCCCTGTGAGGGTCAGTGTGCGTGGTATCGTTCCCCTGTGAGGGTCGGTGTGTGGGGGACCCATCCCCCAGGTGAGGGTCAGTGTGTGTGGTATCGTCCCCCAGTGAGGGTCAGTGTGTGTGGTCCCGTCCCCCAGTGAGGGTCAGCGTGTATGGGACCATCCCCCAGTGAGGGTCAGCGTGTGTGGGACCCGTCCCCCAGTGAGGGTCAGTGTGTGTGTGGGACCCATCCCCCAGTGAGGGTCAGTGTGTGTGGGACCCGTCCCCCAGTGAGGGTCAGTGTATGTGTGGGACCCGACTCCGGTGAAGGTCAGTGCGTGTGTGGGACCCGTCCCCCAGTGAGGGTCAGTGTATGTGTGGGACCCGACTCCAATGAAGGTCAGTGCGTGTGTGGGACCCATTCCCCCTGTGAGGGTCGGTGTGTGGTATCGTCCCCCTGTGAGGGTCGGTGTGTGTGGTATCATCCCCCTGTGAGGGTCAGTGTGTGTGGTATCGTTCCCCTGTGAGGGTCGGTGTGTGGTATCGTTCCCCTGTGAGGGTTGGTGTGCGCGGGACTCGTCCCCGTGAGGGTCGGTGTTTGGAATCGTCCCCGTGAGGGTTGGTGTGTGTGGGACAGCTCGCTCATCTTTGGTCCCCACCAGACACTCAGCCCTTAGCTGAGACTCCAAGTAGCTAGAAGCTGTTGTGTGTGACAGTGGCCTCATACCCCAGGGAGAAAGGGAAATGGTTGCCCTAGTGTACAAGGTCAACTCTGGCAGATTGGGTGAGTGAGATCCAACAGCAACACCCCGTGGACAGCGAGTGGCATGATGAGAAACAGAAGACGCCATCGTGGTCATCCACTACAACCAAGGAAGGTGCTTGTTTGTATCACTGAACCTGAATTTCTGAGACTGAAAGTGGAAGTGCCCTAGTGCAACAATTTTTCCACTTTAAAACTCTCGTGCAAGGTTTCCTTTCATCCGACATAACCAACAACCACTACATTGCTGAAGTTTTAAGTAGAATTCCACTAGTTAATTTAAACTAATCAGGACTTACTTTTTTCCTTCTAGGTCTGAAAACCATCCCAAATTGTCAGCTATGATATGATGATTGCTGCACCCAGGGCACTTTACAATAACCACTCCATTGTGATAAGCAAGTTTGGAAATCCTCTTGGCAGATCTTTCATTACACACCTGAAACAATATAAAATACTCATCAGTATTGTATTAGGAAAGGTTCAGATCCTTTTTCTACTTGACCGCTTAACCTGCCTCCCCACCTCAAACCCCTAAATTTGTTTCTGAACCAGCACTGGCTAATGAATAAAGCTGATCAACTCTGGTCTTCGAATACCAGAGGTTAAAGAGGAACTTCCTTGTATCTTTGTTCCCGGCATAAGTAATGCCATATGCTGATATAGCTCACAACAGATAGTCTTTGAGGGTAGTACAGGGATATAGACAGGTGAGCGGCTCCCTCAGAGTTCCTATGGTGTTGTTTGTGTGGGTTTGTGTGTTTGCTTTGTGACTGTGGAGCTCCTCCCACACCCTATAGAAATATACAGATTTAAAAAACTAGTCCTTTCCTGGCGTATATGACAAATAAACTCTTCTTCGGCTCCCAGCCAGGTACAGGAATCAATTATAACCATCGTTTCAATGACAACCTCTGTCACTTTCATCGGGGATGATGCCCAGGTATGTCTAGTCCAGAGGTATTGATACCCCCCTCGTCCTTGTTGAAATGGAGGAAAAGAATTTTAACAAAGGCTAAGGTCTCACTCCAAGTAAGAATTGGAATTCACTTGTAAACAAGGTGGGAGAGTGGAAATCTGATTGGGTGAGAACTAACCAATCAGGATGGATGGACAATGGGGGTATCAATACCACCGGACTGGATATGCCCAGGCATCATCTTCAATGAAGATGGCAAAGTTTTTCACTGAAACATTGGTTATAATTGACACCCGTACCCAGCTAGAAGCCTGAGAGGTTTATTCATCATATACAGGTTGTCAGATAACTTACCACAAGCAGCCCCTCGTGTAGCTGAGTAGTAGAATCTGGGATGGGGGGGGGGGGTTAAGGCGGTGGTGTTGATAGGAGCATTATTTGTTTTTATTGTAACTTGTAGTAATTTGTTATGTATTGCACTGATGGCACAAAATGACAAATTTGACAACATATGTCAGTAATTCTAGGGTTATGAATAGCGTAACATTGGTGCTTGGTGACGAGACTCAGTGGGTTGAATAGTCCCATGTCTGTGCTATATTTACCTGTGCCACATCCATTCTCTCTCTCACCTTTTACTTTACTCTCCATTTATGTCTAATTTAAATTTTATGTGTTGTCTGAACTTAAGCACCTTGATGCTGCTGCAAGTAAGTTTTTCCTGTTGTACCTGTATCTCACACATTTCTGTACATGACAATAATCTCTATTTGACCTGACCTGACCCACCTGCAAGTCTTTGGTATGTGGAAACCCACGAAGTCATATGATACAGCATGAAATCAGGCCCTTTGGCCCATATGTCTCCCTAGGCTATAGGGAGAAGGTGCAAACTCCACACGGCAAGACCCTGGGTTAAGATCGGACCCTCCCTGCTGTCCCCCACCACCCACCATACTCTGAATAGTCGTTGCAAGTGTCCCCGAGGCAGCGCCACTGCCTGAATGCAGATGTGGAGGGGTAAACGCCGCCCTCCCGCTCCCCTCTGTTCAGCGGCTCACCTTGCAGGTGTAGACCAGCTGATAGTGGGTGGCAGCGGCCTGGCTCGCACCGACAGCGGCCCGCCTGTTCCGGCCGATCCAGAGGCTTCTGCCGTGGGGTAGAGGCCGGCCGCCGGCAAGGAATAGCCGGCGCGGACACCCGGAGGCCGCAGCGATCAGCCGGGAGGCCACCGCTCCCCCGAAACGGGTAAAAGCGAGACCCAGACTCATCGCTCCCGCACAGTTACTATGGGAACTCCAGCACACGTGTCCCGAGCGGGAACGCGTCACTTCCGCTTCCTCCGGGACACTTGTCCTGTCACGTGGCACCAGAAGCTGAGGAAAGTAGGAAAATCTCCCTCCGTTAAAAGTTAAACGAATATTTCATAAGATAACTGGCACAGGTTTAACATTATTGAAAGTATTTACATTTTAAACACAAGAGATACTGCAGACCCTGGAAATCCCGAGCACAACATACAACACTACTGGCAGAACGCAGTCGGTCAGCCGGCATTTTTAACATCGAGGACATACCAGGCCAGACCCTTCACCAGGACTGTTCATTTCTTTACACTTGTCTGCATTAAATCGGAACTATTGTGTGGCTGGCCATTGGTTTTATGATAAACCAGTTGCTAAGCTCAGAATAAGAGATCAACACGACTTTGTCCTATCTGGAACTCTTTTTCCACAGATGGTGACGTGAGCTGCTGTGTGCTTCCAGGACGTTCTAGTTATAGAATTAATATTTACAGTTTTCTGTACTGCCGCCTCTGCAATACCCATCTGCTCACAGAGGTATTATGGGGGCCCAAAAAGCATTAGACTGCAAAATAAAATAGTGAGGATCTATACATTACCTGTAATAGGCAGACACTAACATTTGCAATTTAATGCAGACAAGTGTAAAGAAATAGAAGGTCAAAGATAGGTAGAGGGAACAGTGTTTGGGAAGGAAGATAATAGATGGAATTTATATATACAATACTTCAAATGTGACAAGTTGAAATGTGATTGAATGATTACAAATAATTGTGAACTTAAGTAATACTGATTTTAATATTGGGTACTGGACTTTCAGAAGGATAGCTTGACTTCACACGCGTTGTTGGATTATGAGTACGGTTATAAGAAGCAGAAACAAACTGAGGCTATTTGGCCCATTGTACATGCTTCTGTATTCAACAAAGCCATCGCCAAGTCTTTCACTTCTTTTATTTTTACTTATTTATTTACTGAGATACATAGGCCCTTCCAGCCATGCCACCCAGCAATCCCCCCATTTAATCCTGGCCTGATTGTGGTGCAATTTACAACGACTAATTAACCTATCGATTGGTTTATGTCCTTGGATTGTGGGATGAAACTGAAGCAAACCCACAGGGAGAACATACAGGCAGCAGTGGGAATTGTCGCTGGTACTGTAAACCATTGTGCTAACCACTACGCCACTGTACAACTTCCCTGCAGTATTTCAAATCCCTCATAACCAAAAATCAATTGAACTCTGAAGAATCTTTGTGATTGAACCTCCACAATCTTGTTGGATATGCCTACTTCCCATTGGGTGAAGACATTTCTTTTCATGTCTTTAACCCCTATGGAGACTGTGACCCATGGTTCTAGACACATCAACCAGAGGAAATATCCTCTGCATCTACCCTGTCAAACCTACGGAGAATTTTGCAAGTTTCAATGAGACTGCCTAATCTCTCCTCAAACAGCAAATCTGCCACCCAGGAATGAATCTAGTAAACCATTGCTGTTTTCCCCATTATCCTCCCTTAGGTAGAGAGACTTATCTTGCAGGAATGTTCTTACCAGTGCACTATAAACTTGGGGTAAGATTTCTAACCCTCTTGAAATTAGGCACAATACCACATACCTTTATAATTGTTTGCTTCACCTGGATGTCAACTCTCAGAGTCAATTGTACAAGAAACGTTTAGAGGTTCCTCTAAACACCAACACCCTTCAATCCCTCACCATCTAAGAAAATGTTTTACCTTTGTTTCTTTATATTGAAATGGGTGACTACAAAGCTTCAAAGGTCAAATTTAATGTCAGAGAAATCCAAAGAATGAACGACAGTTAAACGTGAGAACCCCAAAGTCCCCCCCAGCTCCCCCCTCCTGTGTGTAAACGGCAGCAAGCAACAATTCCCCCCCTCACCAGCAGAAATAAACACGCATTGGTACTGTTACCGAGCCCAAGCGTGTGCTAAGCAATAGCAAAGACACAGACCAATATTACCCCAATGGCTTCACATTTCATCCGATATTCGACAAACCACAGGTTCTCTCTCCCCCGGCAAGGGAGAGGGAGGTGTCCCCCATTTTCACAGTGAACAGGATGTTATTTTTACATTATATTCCATGTGCAATCTCATTGCCATTTTATTTAGTCTGTTTCTATCCCTTGAAGCCTCTTTGTATCCTCCTTACAAACTACACTGACACCTAGTAGAACATTACCACCCTTTGGCCAATGATGTTGTTCCAGCCTTTTAACTTACTTCGAGATCAATCTAACTCTTCCCTCCTACATTGCCCTCCATTTTTTTCTTAATCCTTGTGCCTATGTAAGAGTTGGATATGCAGTACTGTGCAAAAGTCTTGGGCATATATATTTAGGACCTCAGTTGGAGGATTGATTTCAATATGGGGTACTGCACTTTCAGAAGGATAGTTTGACTTTACACATATTGTGTTGTTGGATTATGAGTACAATTATAAGAAACAGAAGCAAATTGAGGCTATTTGACCCTTTGTACATGCTTCTGTATTCAACAAAACCAGCACCAGATCTCCCTTCCCCTTGTTCCAACCATGATTCTCCTCTCCCTGTCCCCTTCCCACTCTCAGTCCACAATCGAGACCCACATCAGAATCAGGTTTATCATCACTCTCATATGTCATGTTTTTTTGTGGCAGAAGTTCAGTGCAATACATAAAATTATTGCAATACTGTTTGGATTCCTGGATGTTGGGAAGTTTAGGTTTAAAAAAAAGCAGGTGTTTCATTTCATGAGAAAATTCAAATGAGAAGGGGAGTGATTGATGGAGATGGTTGATCTCTTAAAAATGCTGATTCTTTCCTTCTGCCATCAGATTTCTGAACATTGCATTAAATCATAAACAGTATTTCACATTTTAATTCCACATCCCATTCCCATTCTGATAAGTCTATCCATGGCCTCCTCTATTGTCAAAATGAATCCAAACTCAGGTTGGAGGAACAACACCTTATATACCGGCTGGGTAGCCTCCAACCTGATGGCATGAACATTGACTTCTCTAACTTCCGTTAATGCTCCTCCTCCCCTTCTTACCCCATCCCTGATATATTTAGTTGTTTGCCTGTTCTCCATCTCCCGCTGGTGCTCCCCCCCCCCCCTTTCTTTCTCCTGAGGCCTCCCGTCCCATGATCCTTTCCCTTCTCCAGCTCTGTATCACTTTCACCAACCACCTTTCCAGCTCTTAGCTTCACCCCACCCCCTCTGGTCTTCTCCTATCATTTTGCATTTCCCCCTCCCCCCACTGCTTTCAAATCTCTTACTATCTTTCCTTTCGGTTAGTCCTGACGAAGGGTCTCGGCCCGAAACGTCGACAGCGCTTCTCCCTATCAATGCTGCCTGGCCTGCTGTGTTCTACCAGCATTTTGTGTGTGTTGTTGACAGTATTTCATTATTCCTTTTATTTTGCACACCTTACAGTACTGTGTAAAAGCTTTAGACAGCCGAGATTTTTATATGGTTTCAGATGGTATGGCCTCCGCAGGGTCCTGATCTCAACATCATTGAGACTGTCTGGGATCACCTGGAGAGACAGAAGCAAGCGAGACAGCCAGAGTCTGCAGAGCAACTGTGGCAATTTCTCCAAGATGCTTGGAACAGCCTACCAGCTGATTTTCTTATCAAACTGCTTAACAGTGTACCTAAGAGAATTGATGCAGTTTTAAGGGCAAAAGGTGGTCACACTTTTGATTTGATTTAGTTATTTTAAAACTGTTTATAAACTGTTATTTATTGTATTTTTGATATTTTGAAATGTTTGATTTCATTATTTTGAAAGCATCTTTACAGTTTTTTTTACAGTACATGTGCTGAAGACTTTTTCACAAAACTACATTTATTCTGTAATTCATAGTATTTTAAATTATTTGCACTAATCTTCTGCCACGAAGCAACACATTTGATGATAAATAAGTGGCTGATAATAAACCCGATTCTGATTGTGGAAGATGGGGAAAGGGGAGATGTGTATGTGGCAGAAAATGGTGGAAATTAAGAAGGCTGATTTGTTGAACATGGAGGCAGGTGGAGTATAAGGACAGGATCTTTATTTCCCCCCTCCCTTTTTTTTCTCTCTCTCTGCCCATCACTCTTTGCCCATTCTCCATTTCCTTCTGGTGCTCCCCTCCCCTTTTCTTTCTCCCTAGGCCTCCCGTCCCATGATCCTTTCCCTTCTCCAGCTCTGTATCCCTTTTGCCAATCACCTTTCCAGCTCTTAGCTTCACCCCTCCCCCTCCGGTCTTCTCCTATCATTTTGCATTTCCCCCTCCCCCACTACTTTCAAATCTCTTACTATCTTTCCTTTCAGTTAGTCCTGACGAAGGGTCTCGGCCCGAAACATCGACAGTGCTTCTCCCTATAGATGCTGCCTGGCTTGCTGCATTCCACCAGCCTTTTGTGTGTGTTTCTTGAATTTCCAGCATCTGCAGATTTCCTCGTGTTTGCAGGATCTTGGGAACTATCTGTGGGAGGAGAGAGGGTTAGAGCAGACATAGGGGAAAGAAATGAGACAGTCAACGTCTCTTTCAACTATAGATAGATACTTCATTGATAAAGAAAATTACGGTGTCACAGTAACATTACAAGTGCACAGATATACAAATATTAGGAGAGAAGTATGAAAGAATAAAAAAGTAAATTGCTTCAAACGCTCTAACAGGAGGGGGTCATCACTTCCCGGCCAGAGGTTGACTCATTATAGAGCCTAATGGCTGAGGGTAAGAATGACCTCATATAGCGCTCTTTGGATCAGCACAGTTGTCTTAGTCTATTACTAAAATTGCTCCTTTGTTCAGCCAAGGTGGCACGTAGAGGGTGAGAAACATTGTCCAGAATTGCCAGGATTTTCCATAGAGTCCTTTGCTCAGTCTCAGCCTCCTGTGTGTCGAGTTTGACTCATATAACAGAGCCAGCCTTTCTAATCAGTTTATTGAGCCTGTTGACATCACCCGTGTTGTTGCCATTGCCCCAGCATAGTAGATTGTACTAGGGACAACAGACCGGTAGAACATGTGAGGGAGAGGCCTGCATACCCCAGAGGACATTGGTCTCCTCAGGAGGGAGAGGCGATTCTGGCCCTCTTGTACACAGCCACTATGGTGTAGATAGAAGCTGGAATTAAAGAAAGCAATGAAGACAGATGTACCGGTGTGAAAAGAACTTGCAAATACAGCAGATATAATGGGGGTGGGAGTGGTGAACTGGGAGAATGGAATGTTAACCTGTAGCACTGGCCAGAGGTATAGCTGAGAGTGATCTGGGAGTCTGTGACTTGCAATGGGTGTTTCATTGCTTACTTATCCTCTGAGAAGGAGATGGAGGAAGAGGAGAGAATCACAAATGGACCATATAAAGGTGTGGGCAGGGTGGAAACTGACAGTATAAACCCGAAGGGGTAAGATAGAGGAAATAGTAAATCTTACTGCTGGGAGACAGTGACTTAATTTTCTGTGGCGGGGTCAGATTCAGAATCAAACTGGTTTAATGTCATACACACCAGGGTGTAATGAAATTCCTTGCTCGTGTGAAGCTGGCGGTGTACGTGTTAATAATAAATACTGTACAATAATCCAGAGCAGAACAACAGAATGGTGCAAAGATAGCGGTGCAGTGAGAAATGATAACGTGACAATAACTGAATTGCCGAGAGAGATAGAGTTCGAGGACGTGGCAGGTGGACGAGGCCCATGCGAGATCGCGGTAAGTTAGTCAGACCGCCACAATTCCGGCCTTTTCAATGTTTTTGATGACCCCTGACTGAATGGGATGGGATGCTGTAAGTTCTGTGTGTAGGAGGTCAGGTCAGCAATTGACTCCTGGGCGATGGAGGAACACAGCAGGTCAGCCAGCATCTATAGAGGGCACACTGCCTGACCTGCTGCGTTCCCCCAGAGTTTTGTGTTTTATTCCAGATTTCCAACATCGACAGCCCCTCCAGTATCTTCATCAGCACTTCCGCCTTGTGCCTGTCCCTTTAAATCGAACTCTCGTTCCGACATTAAGTAACGCGAGAGCAGGCTCTGGTATTACCCAGCATTCTGCGCTCTCGCCCTCTCTCTTTCTCTTCCCCCCGCCATGGTGAGTCCGCCGTCTCTCTTTGTACCGTTCGGAATCCGCCGCCATCGGCGCCTCCTTGGGCGCGTCGCCCTCTCCGGTGCTCCGGCGTCCATCGACCGGCTTCGCGCTCCACCCGCGGACCCAAATTAGGACGCGATGGTGTGGTGAAGATGAAGTTTGGGGCAGGTTTATGTTCAGAGCGGGTTAGGGAGGGTACCGCCATTTTACAGTGCAGATGGCCGGCCCCTGCCCGGAGCCCGGGAAAGGGTGGCTAATCCCGGAGCCGGAGCCGACGCCGACGCCTCGCACCGGTACTGCATTTTGTACAGGTCGAGTCTGGGTGCTGGCGCCGTGTCGGGAACTCCCGGCCCGGATTGCCTGGCGATAGGGGCCGACGTTGAGGTGATAAGCAATTCACTCGGGTTCACGGTGAGGTGGGCATGGTTCCTGGGGCCTGCGGAGGGTGTTGCCACAGGCGGGTACTTCTCTGGTAAGATGCCGCATGATGGGTGGAGTTGGCATAAACACGGGTATTGTTTTTGGTAAGTTATCAGCTACTGTGGTTTGATTGTGACTGAGTAAATGTTAATAGATGGCGTCCAGTGATTGGAATTGAGACTATCGGTATTTTTGATTAATTTAGCAATTATCCAACATTGGGTGCACGCCACATTTCTAGACTTGATGGTAGTCAAAAATGGCATTGTGAACAATGTGGTGGGTAGGAAGGAAGTTAAATAGCAACCCAGTGGAGTGGACAGAAGCCTTGGATGAGATTTAATGGATTTTGTACCAGTGAGCTAACACAACATGGAGGCTGCTGTTGTAGAAGGTGCAGGAACAGAATAAACTGAAGGTCTCACACGATGGTAAAAGTCAGAAGTGCAGGTTGAGAAAGCAATTGACAAGATGTTCAGTTTCGGGCTTTGTTAGGAAGGGCACATTTATAAAATCTTGTAAAGGTTTTAAAATATTGGTTTGGTATCTGGAATAGTATTTTAATTCTGGTTGCTAGAAGGAAGGATGTGAAGCTTTAAAGGTAATGCAGAAAAGGATTTGAGTATTATTCCTCCAATGGTTAGATTGGAGGGGCTGGTGCTTATTCTTCAGAACAGACAAGACGCACATTATCTGAGTGTTACTGTCTTATGGGCTGGTATAGAACTAGTGATAAGTCTCAGAATGAGTGAAGAGAATAAGTGGGGGTGCAGTATCGGGTTGAATTTGAAATGCACCAGCTTCCATTGTTGTCTTTTGAGGGGGAATTGTGATAAACGGTGCACTAGAGCTGGGGTGGATGTATTGTGGTTGACTCCTGTGTGGTAATTGCTCCTAATGCTTCTAGAAGTCAAAGCCAATGAGCTGATTGGATGGCTTTAGGTGTTGGTAAGCTATGCTGTATCATCATCTGTGATGTCTGCCTTTTTCAGCCGAAAGGGAAGAAAGCCAAGGGCAAGAAGGTGGCCCCGGCCCCTTCAGTTGTCAAGAAGCATGAGGTGAAGAAAGTCGTGAACCCTCTTTTTGAAAAGAGACCCAAGAACTTTGGGATTGGTGAGTTCTGCATTCAGTCAAAAAATC
This sequence comes from Hemitrygon akajei, assembly GCF_048418815.1. Classification (NCBI taxonomy): domain Eukaryota; kingdom Metazoa; phylum Chordata; class Chondrichthyes; order Myliobatiformes; family Dasyatidae; genus Hemitrygon; species Hemitrygon akajei. Next base: position 158,667,197 of record NC_133130.1, on the reverse strand, counting down.
TTAAGTACCGGTTAAGATTCGGGTGTGAATGGGAAACTTAAGAGCATTGACAGTGTTGAGCCAACCAAGATTATTGCTTTTTAACCCATTTAGGCCTGTCTTTTCTGAAATCACCACTGTTTAATTGGGTTACCTGAATGGGATGCTTCTTTCTACAGAAGGTGGGAAAAGTTTGCAACTCATTCTGTGAATAAAAATTAGATTATGTTTTGGGCTGATTTTGGTTACCTTGGTATTACAGGAATGAGCAGGTAAATGGGGTTAAGTAACATAAAATGCTGGAGGAACTCAGCAGGTTAGGCATAACCTTTGGAGACCAATAAACAGTGTTTTGGGCCAAGAACTTTCTTTGGGAGGTGCCAGTTTAAAAGGCTGGGGAAGGATAACTAGAAGGTGATGGGTGAAGCCATGTGAGTAGGAAAACAAATGGCTAGAGAGGAAGGAATCTGATGGGGAGGAGAGTGATCAAGTCCTTACTGAATGTTAGGATAAATGTTCTGCTAGTAAAGTTGCTGGCTTTTTGGTCACATTTCCAGTCTCGGAATGCACCTAGTTATTGGCAGGGGTTAAGTTGTAGTTGGAGCTTAGGGCATGATTCAGTTTAAATTGAAATTTCAAAAGGTATGTTTGCTGCAGTAATTGAAAGCTCATTGCGTCCTGCTGAAAGGTTTTGGCATAAAACATTGAGTAATCTTTTCCTAGATACTGCCTGGCCTGCTGAGTTCCTCCAGGATTTTGTGTGTGTTGCTTGGATTTCTAGCATTTGCAGATGATTTCTTGTTTGTCGTTATAATTTCTCCATGCTTTGATAGTATTTTGCTGTCTGTAAAATGTTGCTGTAGTTGCTTGTATCTGAGGTGTTCTTGTAAATTGGAGATGTGGGTGGGTGAGGATACAGTGAGATACAATGTGGTGAAACAATGCAGAATAAAGTATAAAAACTACAGAAAGGTAAACAAGGTGCATGATCATAATTGGGTAGATTGAGGTCAAGTTGATCTTGTCATCTACTGAAGAGTGATAAATAGGACAGAAGCTGTCTTGAACCTGGGTTCAGGCTTTTGTATCTTTTGCCTGATGGAAGAGGGAAAAGAATGTTTGGGGGGGGGGGGGGGTAGGAGGAGCAGAGGTGTTTGTGTGGGACACAATTACAGCTAGAATGTTGTCCTGGATTCACTTGGCCATTCTTTCTGCAGGTCAGGATATTCAGCCCAAGAGGGACCTGACGAGGTTTGTGAAGTGGCCACGATACGTCCGTCTTCAGCGACAGAGAGCAATCCTGTATAAACGGCTGAAGGTGCCTCCTGCAATCAACCAATTTGCCCAGGCATTGGACAGACAGACTGGTGGGTCATAGTGTTACAAAAGGCTTTGAAAGATGCCAAAATGAATCTTGTTTGCTGCACATTGCTCTTCCCTTGCCTCTACGTGTGAATTGTTTCTGGGTCTTAAGGAAATTGTCTTTTTCCTATTTCCTCAGAGCATGAGGGGAAGGGTCTGTAGGTTGGGAATCTCGGAGTTTGCAGATGATGTAAACAGAATATTTGCTATCTGAGTTTAACGGATGACGATTATCCACCAAGATCGCTGATGCACTCTTGAGTCCCTCTACCAGCAGCAGCTTGTGAAACTAACACTTGCTTCCTGCCCCAACATTCCCCCCCGACTCCACCCAAAATATCCTGGTTAATGACGATTCATTTTTGCAGCCACCCAGCTCTTCAAACTGGCACACAAGTACAGGCCTGAGACTAAACAAGAGAAGAAGCAAAGGTTGCTGGCCCGGGCTGAGCAGAAGGCGGCTGGGAAGGCTGATGCTCCCACAAAGAGACCTGCTGTTCTCAGATCAGGTAAGTTGGGTTCACTGCTTGCTTAACTTGAAATGTCGACGCAGACTTGCTAGCCCAGATGGCTCCTGTATCTTGTGATCTAACTTGTTGACATTGGATGTAGAAGTGAATGGCATTCTTTACTAAGGTTGAGAAAGAAAGGATTGACACTAGTTGTTAACCCTTCCTCACTTGCCTTTCAGTTAGAATAGTTAGAGGGATACTATTGACAGTATGTATTGGGTATGGTGATGTGATTTCAGGGAGTTGCTTACAATTAATAGCCATTGTGTACCTCTTGTGATGGACCTGACTTAATTCTTTGTAAGCTCAGCTTCTTGTGGAGCTTGTCTGTAATTTCCTGACAATTCTAGTGCACTCTTCAGCTGGTTATCTTCAGTAAGCTTTCTCATTGCATTTGTTCTTGTGCCCTAATCTGTATTACTGTGTTCAACCACCACCTCTGTGCTTGTGGACTTGATCTGGTTGATTTTCTTAATCCTTCCAATACCTGTCTCTGGTCCTAAACCATTCAAATTTTGTCTGGTTCTCTAAATCCACCGAGTGTAGTGCATTTACTGTGGAGGACTTGAGGTTTTATTCTTGTGCTCTGCATTGGTGCTGAGGAAAGTTTACTGTTTTAATCTTTGCTTTGAAGTTCTGCAGTTTCCCTCCAATTTCATTCTTGTGATGACAGATTGGCTAATGTTGCAATGATGTTTGAATTTCTTCACCTGAAGATCAGCATGTAGATCAAACAAATGAGCTTTTTAACACTGAGCAACAAGCCATGGGTCTTTTCTCTTGCTTTCCTTGTGGATTGAGGATTTTTATTTTCTAAGGCTTTGGGGATACAAGCAGCAGTTAAATGTGTAATTAGTGCAGAAAGACTGGAGGATTTGGTTGTATACCTGATTCTTAAGTGTTGCCTTGTTCTTAAAGGCCTTTATTCTGCCTTTATACAGGTGTGAATACTGTCACCACATTGGTGGAGAATAAGAAAGCTCAGCTGGTGGTAATTGCACATGATGTTGATCCTATTGAGGTAAGCTGTGCACTCCTTGCTCCCTAAATTGAGACCCAATTTGGGCGCCAGGCATAACTGTACTGATGACTTAATGCTGCTGGAGCTTTTCCATCTGAGGTGATGGCAAAGCTGTTTTAGAGATGGGCGATCTTTCGTTATTTATGGAGGGGCTTTCTTTGATCATCATGGCTGCTCCGCCCTACACAAAGGATGATCTATTCCTCGCGTCTTTATTTGTTGAGACTGGGATGAAGGTAGTCCCAGTTTTGTTCCTTGTATTTGACCAAGCCAAATTCATAGATTGTGCATACCGGGAGCTGGAAGGTCATTAAAATCTCTGCTTCCCTATTAATCTGTTGTGCATCAGCCTGGCTAATGTGATGATGAATTTGAATTTCTTCACCTGAAGTTCAGTGTGTAGATCTGAGAAACGAGCTTTTTAACCCTGAGCATCAAGCCAAGGCTGTGCTGTATATCTGATTCAGAGGGACCTTCCCTTTCTTCCTAAGGCTCATTTGTTCAGTGTTCCATCCAGTAGTTTAGAATGAGAGAGAATATTTAATTGAAATAAATACAACACTTGTAGCAATGTGTGGGTGAAATGAGAAGTGTCTGCGTCAATTTGATGCTTACAATTCCACGTGGTTCCTGCCTTCCCTGTTCCCAATCTCTTGTTCCTTTATTTGCTAGGCATTTCGCTGCCTGAGCCTTGGGTGCAGCTTAAGCTTAGTAGCTGAGTTTGCTTAAAACTCCAATAATGCTAAGGGGTTTGACTTCAATTTGATACTGATTTTCTCTGTGAAATATAATCTTTTGTATAAGAGTTGATTATAATCAAGCCACTAATAATCTCCATTTTCCACTTCCCTGATGCCCCCTCCAGTTGGTTGTGTTCCTGCCTGCCCTCTGCCGTAAGATGGGAGTTCCTTATTGCATTGTGAAAGGCAAAGCCAGACTCGGGCGTCTTGTGCACAGGAAGACTGCCAGCTGCCTTGCTTTCGCACAGTTAAACCCGTGAGTAACCTGCTTATTACTGACGATTGGGAGTGGTGTGTCACTTGATCTGCTTACTGTGTTGCATACGGGGGGGGGGGGGGGGGTTGTCATTCTCAACACTGAGGGGCCTCTATGTGTTGATCAGTCAGCAAGAGCTGATCCAGTACTATTTCCAGCCTTGCTACGTGTCCCTCATTACTGGGTTTGGTGTGGTGGTGGTGGGGTGGAGTCCTTGCAGTTCTTGACCTATTCGTAATGAGCATTGAAAACATTGCCAGAAGGCTTTGTCTTTGAGGGCATTGGCTCTTTGGGGTTTGATTCTGCTCTCCGTTGGTATATAGTACATGAAACCTGGGTGTACAGCTTCTTCCTCTGTAGCTGGGCTGAACCAAGAATGCAATGATGTACAATGAATTTCTTCACCTGAATAACCATGTGGTATTTTGAGCTTTTTAACCCTGAGCATTTGGTTCACTTAAATACCTTTCCTGGTGCTCTCATCTGTTTCAGAAAATAATGATGTTTATTTCTCTCCCCACCCCCAGTGAGGACAAGGGTGCAATTGCCAAGCTGATAGAGGCTGTGCGGACAAACTACAATGAGCGAAATGATGAGGTATGATCCTGACTTTCCATTTGGTTATTTTCCCATGGGAAGTTGTCTCCCAGAATACATGAGGAGACAAATATCAGCTGAATAATTGTCTTAACCTACCTGTAGGATTGAGCACCCCTGTCTCGTGTGCAAGGGTTGTTGATGCCATTGAGTCTTAGAATATAATTGTTGGAAGAGAGGGGTGATTGTTTGGGGTCCATTTACTATCAGCTGAATAACTGGGACGTGAAGAATTGTCTTTTCTTTTGGACAAAGTCAAACTTTTAACTGTAGACCCATAAAAGGGGTGGTGGTGATCCTCTGAACTCTGATAGATCTCCGGATCTTTCTGGGGTGATGATGCTAGTAGGACCAGTGTACAGTGTCTGCAGAGAAGCTTGCTGCATTTTGCTAACAATGGCTTCTGCCTTCTCTTTCAGATCCGTCGACACTGGGGTGGTGGGATCCTTGGACCTAAATCTGTGGCTCGTATTGCGAAGCTGGAGAAGGCCAAAGCCAAGGAATTGGCAACTAAACTTGGCTAAATTATGTCGACTGTGCCCATTGTACATAAATAAAAGTAGTCATATTTTAACCTCTCTCTTTTTGAGTTGAGACTATCTGGTTGAACTGAGCTTACTCTTGAGTATACTATAGCTATACAATTTGCCTACCTTCCCTTGCACCTGATTAATGTTTATGAAGATTTGTGGTTTAGTCATTGTACCGTTGCAACTTTCACCTTGGTCTTAATCAGGTCAGTCATCAAGGAAGCCTACTTCCATAGATTGTTTTTGCTGTTTGTGATCCTACTTCAACTAAAGTTGAAGCACATTTTGATGGAGACTCAGGTTTAAGTACATTTTGAAAGTGTTGAGGAAACATGGCATTTTTATATAGAGTATTTGAATACTAGAGACTTGGATTAAATATCAACCACACCTGAATAGGTTTCTGTGTGATTGATTTTGTTGCAGGCCTAATGAGTTGAGCTACTTAATACTGGAGTACCAGTGATCAAATTTTTTTCTACTGTAATTTAAAGGATATTGGCATTATGGCAGGTAAAGCAGCATCTGTTGTTACCCTGCCCAAAGTTATCCAGTTATGTCACCATTCTTGGTAACTAGGTTTCCTTCCATATAGTAAAGATGTGCTGCTAGGTTAATGGGATAATAAAGGATGTTGACATTGCTGGGAATGAACAGTGGACTGAATGGTTTGTCTTCGTCTAGTGATACATTTTCCTGGGGTTTTGATCCCCGATGTAAACTTGGGAAACATCGAGCAGTAGATGGAGGTCTGCCAAATAATGTTCAACTAAACAGTAGTCTGGTGCATTGATGTCTACCTTCACCAAGGCATTGGGAAAATAATGCCAATTCTTGCCAATGCAAATCCTCAGTTCACTAGCAAATATGCCTAATATTACGCCCCTTGTTCCATTGGGTTGGATTGTTCTTAAAATCTTTCATGGAAAAATTACTAGAAATATCTACATGAAAAACATTCCAGGATGTTTTTAAAAATATTGGACTCGATGCCTGGAAATTGATCTTAAAGAATTATTTGCAATTCTGGGAGCCCCAGAGAATGTGTTCCCCATGTTGCCTAGCACCTTTCCTGTTCATGGTTCCCACAGTTGCCTCATTAGCCATCTTAATCAATTATAGTGAAAGCAACTTATTGACAAGCCAGAGGGCGATTGCTGTTGGAGAAACTAATTTTATTGGGAATATTAAGTGTGATTGATTGTAACATTTCTATTGGAAAAACCTGGCAAGTCGAATGGAATTCCAGAAGGACGACTCTAGGCAGGGATTTTCCGTATGAACTTCTGGAACCACATATAGGAGGTAGCTGCACAAAGTCCGTACCTTTCAAATAAAGAAAAGATTGTACCAGAAATGAGAGAGACAACAGGTTGAGGGTCTAATGACGGATTACTGATAAAGGCGTTTAATCGCACAGACATGGAGATGGGAAAAGCAAATATAAAGAAATTTCAAAGTCAAATCAGTAGTGAACCCAAAAAGGAACTTGGGGAATTTCTTTTCTCTCCTCTTCCCCCCCCCCCCCCCCCAATAAGTCAGACAGCATCTGGTGGAAGAGTTGATCTTTAGGATCAAAACCCTTCATCAGGACTACGGGGGGGGGGGGGGGGGGAGGAATGCAACCTAGCAGGTTATAGGTGAAAGGTAAGGGATAAAGGCAATCAATATGAGAGGGCAGTGAACCATGGAAGAATGGGGAAGAGGTGAACCAGAGGGAGGGGGTGGTGATGGGGAACAGAGAGGGTAGCCAGAATGGGGGAAAAGTGAGGGGGAGCAATTATAAAAAGTTGGAGAAAACAAAGTTCATGCCTACAGGTTTGAGGGTACACAGCTGGATAAAAGGGTTTGCTTGTCCAAACCTGAGTTTGGCCTCTGGCAGCAGAGGTGGCCATGGACAGACATGTTAGAATAGGAAGTTGAAGTGTCTAGCCACTGAGAGATCCTGCCTTTTGTGGCAGAGTGAGGATACTCAACAAAATTGTCCCTTGTGTTGGGTCTCACTGGGGGCTACACCTGATACAATGTCTGCCACCAACAGACTTACAGGCCTCACCTGTAAGGACTTTGAGGCCTTAATTGAAGGTGTAGGGGTAGGTCTGGCACTTCACACACCTGCAGGGATAAGTACCAGGAGTGAGTATCAAGTGGACAAGGGGTGCCACATACAGAGCGATGCCTATGGAAAGTGCGGGAAGCAGAGCCACTGCAGTCAATGTAGCACAGAAAAAGTTGGGGAGCATTGCCAGTGTTGAGAGTTCAGAGTGAGAACCAGTTCTGCCAGCCAGAGGGGGTGATGGTGGAAGGGAACTGGTAAGGTCTACCATCCAGAAGCAGAGCTTTAATGCCTTCCTTCGGGGAATGGAAGGTCATTAGGGAACTAGATGTCTATAAAGGCGACCTGGGCTATGAACTGAAAATGATTGAAGTGAGGACAGCAAAGAATTTAGAACTTCCTGAGAGCAAAAATTGGCATCTTAAGCAAGAGAAATGGGAATAACAGAAAAATTAAGTAATGAGGAGATGCAAGTTATACATGGCTGACAATCAAGACTGAAATCTTTTCCATGCAGTTCTCTTAAAACCAATGGAATCTTTCAACCCAGCAGCTCCAACTGACCCCTCGACCAATATTGATTCCTGCTGTAATATTTTTTTAAATTATCCATTTATTAAGACGTAGGTTTTTGCTGGCAAGGCCTGCAATATTGTCCATCATGGGGTATCCTTGCTGGTAGTGGAAAGGCTTTGGGGTGGCATGACCTGATCCTATACCCTAATGTCAGACCTCCCAGTAACTATTCTGGTAACCTCTGCACTTACAGGCCATTCAGTATCTGCAACTGAAAAGATCAGCACTTGCAATACCTTTCCTTTGATTGAGGTTAGCCTTGGATGGAAACTTAACCTAGGATAACAGTTGTGGTCTTACCAGGTTAGTATGTACTGCAGGTGTTCATTCCTCAAGGTGACCCGGGTCTGCCCGCCAACAGGGCCTCCAGGGACCGTGCTGTCTGTAAGAAACAGTGATAGAAATTTCTGCATTTTGTGCTCAGATTACCTTAAGGTGCATCACCAACCATCTAGACTTGAATTTCATCAAAGCTTTAAATTCAGACTGAGAAAAGAATCCTGCTGCCCCTGGGCTACAACCATTACTGTCACCCACACCATCCTGCTGGGCTGGTTTTCCACCCCACCAGTCAGCGATAAGTTCACCTTGGTCCATTTCGTGAGGAGGAATATTGGGAGTATAAAAGTATAAATTTTGCTGTGTAACCAAAACTATGAAGTCAGTTTTGAAACTTACTATTTGCTATACATGTATCCTAAAAATGTAGAAGACAATGGTGTGTTAATGAGAGGTAGCTAAGAGATGTAGATTAGGACATGATTAAGTCAATGGGTAAAAACAATAGGGGCAAGATGTACGTGTGGTACGTGTGATACGCAACTATAGATCGATTACATATGCTAATGCAACTGGACCAGGAGATTACTATAAAAAATGCTGGGTCCGAGGATCGGTGGTCAATCAGCGACTAGCTCAATGACTGTCTCAGCTTTGATTTGCAAATTAAAGTTTAACCCTTCTTGAAGAATCTTCTGCGTCTTGGTCATTTGTGGGGCACGAGAAACCACGACAAAATTGGCGACCGCGGCAGGACCGGAAAGAGACCCGCGGAAAGGAAACGGCAGATTGGGGACGCTTCCCAGTCCTCTAGGGACCCCCACAAGGCTAACAGAATTAAGGGTGCACCCAAACAAAAGGTAAGCGCTTTTTGCGACAATTTGGACTAAGAATTCTGTTGGCTTTGGGGAGGTCTTGGAGTCTCAGAAGTGTGGAACCACTGCCGAAGGGTCTCTCCAGTCCAAAGAATTTGGCAGAATTGGGGGTTAACAGGAGGCTCAGAGGATTGATCAAGAACACTGCAGTGAGGGTAAGTTCAAATAAGTTAATAAGAAAAAGTCCACGTGGTGTTGGTAAATCCCTGTGGGTACCGCTTCGTATGAAACGAAGGGCTGAACGGGCAGGGAAAGGAAAATAGAATAGAATTAGAGTAGAAAATCCTCGTGGATACCGCCTTAAGAGATCTGAATGGGCGAGGTGCAAAGAGCAAGTTCTGTGGGTACCGCTCTGAATAGAGGTCTGCACGGGCAGAACAGAATAGGAAACAAGGACAGTCCAATATATAGTTTAAAGCGCTGGTAGATAGACGATAGACTAGGCATAGAATTAGAGTAAATATTATCCAGTAAACGAACTGTGAATCTCTGAAATATCTTAAAAGAGAGAATAACATGACAGGTAAAGGAACGGCAGTAGAGATTCTGAGCAAAAAATTCCCGATAAATAAATGTGAGATCACAAAAACTTCAGAAAAATGGGAAAAAAGAACCAAAAACTTGGTCACAAAGTGGCCAAGAGAAGGAACGTTTGATGTAAGTTTGTGCGAAGAAATGGAGGGACTAATTAAAAATTACAAACCAAAAGATAAATCTAAGAAAAGAGGGCAAAAAAGAGAACGAGAAATGGAAGTGCTAAAACTCTTCAAAACGGAGGTTGAAAGGCTGAGGAGGACAGGTAGACTATTGATTACAAACGAGGAAGACACTAAGGTGCTGGAGAAACAGCCTGTTAGAGAGAGAGAAGGGTACGGTGAGAAGCTGGCTTCGGCTCCGTACCCGGATACGAAAGAAACAGAAAAACCCCCTCCCTATAATGAGGAAGGAACCCCTAAGCAGTGCCCCCTGCTGACGGGAACAGTAAGCATGCAGGGAGAAGTCCAAGTTTGGGATAATGAGGAGGAAAAAAAACAATACGAGAAGGAAAAAGTGGCGATATGGAAGGAGATACAGGCAGAAAGGATAAAGGTGGAACAGGCATAGAGAGAAATGGAAGGGATTGAACGGATGAAATACTTAAGAGAGGAAAAGGAGTATCGGTTATACTATAGAAATAAACAGACTAGAAAGGAAAGTGGCTCATCAGGGCAGGAAGAGATGAGGCATTCAAGAGGAAGTGGAAAAAGGATAGGAGATGAGAGTCTTGGAGAAACACAAGAAAGAAGGGAATCAAGCACGAGTAAGGATCATGAGGAGTCCCTGCCACAGGTGTACAGACACGGACAGGAAGAAAGAGAAGGTGACTCATTGGAGGAGCAAGAGTTAAGTGGAGAGAGAGAGGATGCGAGAATTTGTGGGGAAGAGGTAGGAGGCAGAAGCCTAGAAGAGCAGAAGGAGGCGGTCGGGGAGTGACTTGCAGAAGTAGAGAGAGAGCTAGATAAGTTACTGAGAGGGGATTGCCAGAGGAGATGCGAAAAATACTCCAGGGGCCAACCAAGTATTGAATCAAGACAGAAAGGAAGGACTCCACAGGGAGACCGAGGGAAGAGCAGGACCCCGGAGACATTTGTGTGGGAGGCAGTAAAGACATACCCTGAGACAGATGGGGAGTTGGGTGAGGAGGAGAGCCAGGGCAGGTGGGAAGAAGGAGGAAGAATGATGCCGTCGTTAGTTAAAGGATCAGGACAAGTGCAGTACATCCCTTGGGGATCCCAGGACCTAGAAGGGCTGAAAAACACTCTGCCCAATTTACATGAAGGAGCAGGGAAATGGATTAGAACCTTTGAAGAAGAAACAGCGGGACGATTATTGGCTATGGGAGATTTGAAGGCACTGTTGATAAGGTTGATGGGAACCTCCAAATTTAACGAACTAATGGAAATGGCTGGCATAGTAAACTCGAACGACCCAAGAACTGATGGAGATGGGTTTGACAGAGTGAGGCAGAGGGTATGGCAGGCCCTCAGAAAGCTTTATCCACCCAAAGTGGACCCCAAAGCCTTAAAAGGGGATCCACTGGGAGACACTGAAAACCCAGCAGTCTACGTAGAAAACCAGTTGAAAAGGTGGAGACTGAGCAAGAGGTGGAGAATAGCTTATTTATGACCTCACTGTTCCGACACAGCATTTTGGATGCAATGCCTCCGCAAGTAAAATCCAAACTGGAGGAAGTGGTTGGGCTGACATCAATGACCCCACAAGAATTTAGCAACCATGTAGTCCATGCGGTTGAAAAATACCGGAAAGACAAACGAAGGTTGGCTGAGCAGCAGGAAGAGGTACAAAGAAAGTTGATACAAATGCAGCTCGAAGAACTCAAAAAGAAGGAAAAAGAGAAAAACAAAAAGATGCTGCCAGCAACCACCAGTTCGAGTACAGCCATCGAACTGGACAAAGCACTGCTATATGGAGGGACCGATCATACTGTAAGACAAGGGCTGGAAAACCCCATGCCAATAATTGACTTTGGGGGAGCATTCCCACAAGTGCCCTATCAGGAAGAGACTAAATTCAAACAGCCCAGACAGGACTGGAAGTCCCAAGGAGGGGGACAGAGGAGCTATGGGCAGAGGGGACCAGTGAGGAAACAAGGGGAAAGAGAGGTAGAGAGATTGTGCTGGGAATGTAATCAGCCAGGTCACATGAGAAGAGATTGTCCGTTTACACCATGGCCTGTTACATACCAGCAGGAACCGATAAGGGAACCAAAGTTTAGCCAAGGACCAGCCCCCACAGGCCCAAGCGGACCTGTGAACCCCTATGCGAGGTATTAGGGGTGCCCCGAGAACTTGAGTGGGAAGGGACATTACCCAATGATAACAAGGGAGGCAGACGAGGAACCCATTGTTCAGGTTATGTTAGAAGGGCAACTGACACCAATGATGATAGATACTGGAGCCACGTACACTTGCGTACAGCCACAGTATGCCCTTCACCTTCCCATGTCAGGAAAGTTTATTAAGACGGTAGGGTTCTCGGGGAAAACACAGTTGACATAGTGCACGGCTCCAGTGCGGTTGAGAATGGAAAATAAAGAAATTGTTTTGCTGGTGCTAGTATTTAAAGGAACTCCGATTAATTTGTTAGGCAGAGATGTCTTATTGAAACTGGAATTAAAATTAGAATGCACCAGAAATGGGCTGAGTGTGAAAAGAGCAGGGGCTCAATTGATAGTGCGAGAAGACAAGAAGGCTAATGTCTTTTGGATAGGAGACATCGCAGACCAGATTCAGGAAACCTGGGAAAAATGGAAAAAGGGCGTGTAGGCTATATTACCCAGGGCTGTAATGCCCAAATCTGAGCTACATTGTACAGTGATTTTTGACGAGACTCAGAACAGGGAGTTAGAGGAGAAATGGCACCTGGAGGCATGTACCCAGCAGCACCTGGAAGGGGAGGCTGTGATAATTGGAAAGCAAGGGGCATCTTTACAAGTTAAGTGGAACACCTTTTTAGAAAAATGGTACAGGATACCGTTGTTGGTAAACAAGGGATATCAGTCTAAAGACTTAGGACCCTTAGTTAAGAGTGCTGAAACCGTAACAGTGTGGAGGAAAATCATGCCAGAGGTGTGGATATCAGAAGACAATAATTGCATTAAAATAATTGTAAGTGTAGATATGGTAGGGACAGTGAGAGAGGTCGAAATAACTCCCCAACCACACATGCCCTTGCTGGGAAAGGAAAGAGGCCAGCAGGAAGATAAAAGGTTAGATGAGTTGCCGTCTATTCTGTGGTCACAGCATGACACGGACGTAGGGAAAATAAAAACAGCTAGTCCGGTGGAAATAAAGCTGAAATGGGGAGCAATTCCACCCAGGAGACCACAATACCCTCTAAGACCAGAAGCCGTAGAGAGAATAGCATTGACAGTGCAGGGGTTGCTTGAAATAGGAGTGCTTAAAAGAACAAACAGTCCATGCAATACCCCGTTGCTGCCGGTCTTAAAAGCAGATAAATCTAAGTGGAGATTGGTGCATGATTTGCGAGTGGTAAATGATGTGGTAGAGGACTGGCCAGCGGTAGTCCCTAACCCACACACGCTTTTGACTAATGTTCCACCAGAAGCAAGTTACTTTTCAGTGATTGATTTGTGTTTGGCTTTCTTCAGCATTCCTCTAGCCGATCAGTGTCAGTATTTGTTTGCCTTTACTTACAGAGGTGCTCAGTATACCTATACCAGAATGCCACAAGGATTTAAACATTCACCACACATTTTTAATCAGGTGTTGAAGGCAGACCTAGAGGGCATGCCATTGGAAAGTACATTGTTACAGTATGTGGATGGCCTGTTGATTTGCTCCCACAGCGAGGAACAGTGTGAGCAGGACACTGTAACTCTGTTAGAGAAGCTGGCGCACGGAGGACATAAAGTATCCAAAAAGAAACTGCAATTTTGCACACAGCAAGTGGAATACTTAGGCAGGGTAATATCCAAGGGAGTGAAGGCGATAGCACCAGATCAGATTGAGGCAATAACTAAGGCCCCCAAACCCCAGACTGTAGGGCAGATGATGACGTTTTTGGGAATGGCAGGGTACAGCTCAGATTGGATAGGAGAATATGCTGAGATTGTGGCACCTTTGAGAAAGATAATGAAAGAAGCAGGACATACAAATTTGAAGAATGACTTACAGTGGAATGGAGAGGCGGAGATAGCTTTCAATACTATTAAGCAGGAATTGCAGTCAGCACCAGCATTTGCTTTGCCTGACTACGAGAAGGTTTTTCATTTGTATGTATCCAACCGACAGGAGGGTTATGTCACAGTGGTTCTAACACAGGAGACAGACACAGGAAAAGCAAAGCAGCCGATAGCATACTACAGTACGAGACTAGATGAGGTGGCTCAGGGGTACCCACCCTGTTATCAGGGATTGGCGGCGCTGTACTATGCATATGAAAAGGCATCATCGATAACCCTGGGCTATCCTGTGACTCTGTACACACACCACAAAGTAGCAGAATTACTGGAAAGAGGGAAATTTGTGCTGACGCCAGCCAGGATAGCAGCGTATCAGCTGCTAGTGACATTTCCTGACATAACTATACAGAGATGCACTACCAGTAATATAGCCGATTTTGTCCCTTTAGACTATGAAAGAGAACCCCATGATTGTGTAGGGAAGATGATGGCATTTGCCAAATTGAGAGCAGATTTACGGTCAGAACCACTAGAGGATGCAGATAAAAAGGTTCTGTTCGTAGATGGCTCTTGTTATAGGGACTATGATGGAAATCACGCAGGGTTCTCAGTAGTGCAGCAGGATCAGTCGAGCTATAAGATTATTAGGATGGAGTCCTGTCCCCAACCGTGTTCCGCCCAACTAGCAGAAATCAAAGCCCTGACAGCTGCGTGTGAAATGATGGAAGGTGAGAAAGTAGACATCTATACTGATTCGGCATATGCTCATGGAGTATGCCATTTGTTCGGGGCAGTGTGGAAGCAGAGAGGTTTTAAAAAAAGTAATGGAGATCCCATACAACATTGTCAGCAAATTCTAGACTTAATAAAAGCCATAATGAAACCTAAAGCATTGGCTATAGTAAAATGCCAGGCACACAATAAGGGAAATGATGTAATAACAAAGGGAAATCAAGCTGCGGACGAGGCAGCCAGAAAAGCGTCTGGGTGTACGTCAGCTGTCATTGCCCCCCAGGTAAGCCTAACTCCAGAACCTGACGTAGAGGACCTAATTGAAATACAAGGTAAGGCAACTTTGGCAGAACAGACAATGTGGAGATAAAGGGGGGCCAAGCAGAACCCGGAAGGCTTGTGGAGCACGGAAGACAGTTTGTTGGTAGCGCCCACCCCTCTACTGACGATTCTGATTTCAGAAGCGCATGGGTGGACCATTGTGCAAGGGGGGAAGTGATAAAGAAAATAAAGAAGAATGGTTTTTGGTCACCTTATTTACAGGCTTCAGTGGACTTTGTCTTGTCACAGTGCGAGGTATGCGCACAGAATAATGTTCGGAAGGGAATTACAACCCCAATAAGTCACATTCCTGTACCTGAAGGACCATTTAAACATCTAGTGATCGATTACGTAGACATGATAAAGACAGTGAGAGGGAAAAGATACATGCTGGTAGTAATTGATCGATTTAGCAGATGGGTGGAGGTGGTACCTTCAAGAGATCAAGGGGCAAAGACAGTGGTAAAATTTCTGACAAATGAAGTGATCCCAAGGTTTGGAATACCTACAGAAGTTAGCTCAGACAATGGTTCAGCTTTTATCCAGAAAGTGGTCAAACTGCTACTACAGGCGCTGAGGATAAAGCAAAGATTTGGATGTGTATACCACCCTCAGTCGCAGGGCATGGTAGAGAGAATTAATGGAACCCTGAAAGCCAAACTAAACAAAATTTGTGCAGACACTAAACTTAATTGGGTCGATGCTTTACCGTTAGCATTGATGAGTTACCGCATGCAAACTAATCGAATGACATGCCTGACACCGCATGAGATGCTCACTGGGAGGCCCATGCCAGTGCCCCAGTGGAGAGGGCCGTACAAGGGACCTAGTTTGGAATAATTGGAAATAGAACTGAAACAATACATGCAGCAGCTAACTATGATACATAGGTCTATTTATGCCCAGGAAAAACAGAAAGAGCCGGAGACCGTACAAGGGGAAGGACCGATTAAACCAGGAGACCAGGTTTACGTGCGAGTTTTTCGGAGAAAGTGGAATGAGCCAAGAAGGGAAGGACCCTTTACGGTGACCAAGGCATCACCCACCGCAGTTCAGGTAGAAGGACGCTCCACCTGGTACCACCTGAACCATTGCACGAGGGCAGTCCTGCAAGGGCAATCAGGTGAAGTGTCCAAGGTAAGTGATGCGGAAGAGCAGTTATCAGGAGACAGACGGGGAACAAGAAGCTGACACTGCACCGCAGGAGTTTGATCAATTAGTAAGGGAAATTTTTGATTCTGAGGACGGGCCTGAAGACCCTCAGGATGTGGTGGTGGATGGTAGGGCTTCTTAACAGACAGGTACTGGATTGGCTTTTGGCAGAAAAAGGGGGTGTGTGTGTAATGTTTGGAGAACAATGCTGCACTTTCATACCGAACAATACTAGCCCAGAAGGGTCTTTCACCAGAGCAATGAATAAATTAAAGAATCTGCGGACGGAGGTCAAACAGAATGCAGGGTTCGGACGTCAGTTCTTTGATTGGTTAGAAAGTAGACTTGGAGGATGGGGAGCATGGCTGACTAAAATAGCAATAACTGTCAGTATTATATTGTTGAGCTGTGCGTTTGTGCTGTGCTGTTTTCTTCCTTGTCTCAAATCTCTTGTAGTGCGTGCTGCAACCAAACAATTTCCAATGCTCGTGGCAATTACTGAAGCAAGCTTAGTGGAGAAAGAAACACCGAAAATGTGTCGTTACAGCCTACAACACCTGCAGGGTGAACAAGAGCAAAACGACAGTGTGGGAGTAGATTGTAAGGGCTGCTGAGTCTTTTTCCCTGTCTCAGGTACAGAGGGACAGGTTTTTGGCTCAGCAGCCCAGGGTAACAGGGAGAGAATACTTTGAGGTCTTGGTGCAGAAAAGTATAGTTTAACCCGAGATTTGGGAATAAGTGCTTGAGTTTATTGAGGCTTTTGTGCGCGGACTCTTAGTCTTCTTTCTCTGTGTGAGACCCTCTGGGTCTCAAAGGGGGGATATATTGGAGTATAAAAGTATAAATTTTGCTGTGTAACCAAAACTATGAAGTCAGTTTTGAAACTTACTATTTGCTATGCATGTATCCTAAAAATGTAGAAGACAATGGTGTGTTAATGAGAGGTAGCTAAGAGATGTAGATTAGGACATGATTAAGTCAATGGGTAAAAACAATAGGGGCAAGATGTACGTGGGGTATGTGTGATACGCAACTATAGATCGATTACATATGCTAATGCAACTGGACCAGGAGATTGCTATAAAAAATGCTGGGTCCGAGGATCGGTGGGCAATCAGTGACTAGCTCAATGACTGTCTCAGCTTTGATTTGCAAATTAAAGTTTAACCCTTCTTGAAGAATCTTCTGCGTCTCCTGGTCATTTGTGGGGCACGAGAAACCACAACAGGAACCAGGAGACCCCATTTTCTTTTAATAGTGATGGGAAGCAGAGGCCCTCTGCTGGGAACAGATACACAAATCATTAAATGAGCAAAGCAAAGACTTAAAGGGGCATGGGTTCCTTTTCTAAGGGAGATATAATTAAATAGGGGAAAAGTTATGTTCTGTCTACAGAAACTTGGGTGAGATTGCAGGAGTATTTTGAAAAGCTGGCCATCACAATGTTTAAAACGAGAAATTGGAAAAAGTGCGAAAGATTTGTTAGTACTGAGAGACTGAGTAGTGTGCAGGATGCACTGGGATGACTTGGACTCCTCTCAAAGACTAACAGTATTATGATGGAGATCTTAAAATCATTAAGTAATTTGACTGGAGATGTTGGAAGCAAAAGTTGTCTTTAAGTGATTTTGACGAACCAAAAATAAAATATCCACCAATCCCATTGGTAGTGCAGAAGGACATGAATTCATCATTAAATGAAGGGAATGTGCAAATCTCTACTTCCCAGAGTGGGTGAGATGTATTTGGGTGCTTTATAAACACTTAAAGGGGAAAGGAAAAGGACTTTTTGATGTGATGTGGAGCAGAAACTCTGGCAAGAACCAGTTGAGCTAAATGGCTATGAATTCTATGGTCCCACTTGACAATTCCATTAGATGCAGGATAAAGCACATGTTGGGGCCATAGCGCACAGCAGATTTAACAGCAAAACAACAAGGGAACGTAGCCGACACACATACACACCTTGTTACCCATCACAATCTCACTCACGGTTGAAGAATAGGTGGCTCTATCTGTTCGAGTGAAATGACTGGCAGGCTTTTGATAGGTGAGGTGAGTTGGCGGCAGGGCTTCTACCTCCTCGAGAGACAACAGCAAAAGTAAACTGGAGCTGACCAGGCCAGGTACTTACTCACCTGGGCCATTCACAGCCAGCGTACTTGTGTGATCAGCCAGAGGAGGGGATGTTCTGTACTGCTCTCAGCAATATCAAAGACAGCCACATCCCAAAGGAAAAACATTAAAGGGAGAAAATCATGTGTCATCAAAACAAGGCTACCTGAAGCTCTTAGGAATGTCATTTCTGTAAAGTAATTGGTGCACTGATAAACATCAATGTCAGAATGACAAGGTCATCCACCACAGTTTGTAGGGATAAATATTAGCCGTGGTCTCCAAGAAATATTTGTCGCTTGAATGTGGAGTTGGGTAACAACAGTGAATACCCAACGTTACTACTTCTGCTTTGGATGAAGCACTCCCTCAGTACACCTCCCTTTGACAGTACAAGACAGCCTCCTTTTACCTCTTTGACAATCTGGGGCTCCCTTAAGACTGCGCTTCCAACAGGGCAGCATTCCAACAAAACTCCACTCCCAAATGCACCTTCCCCAACAGAAAGCCGAGAAGAGCTCCCTGACTTCTGCCCCGGTGACAAACAACACTGAGAGATTTGTGTAATAGCTCATGACCAACATGTCTTACCAAAGTCTGCATCAATGAGTATGGGCTCTGTGTTTGCAATCTGTGCCATTGCCTCTACGTCCCGGTAATGCCAGCAGTTCCTCTCAACGTCGTTCTGAGGGGTGAATGGCTTGCGCGTTTCAGTCAGTCGAATGACCCCAACCAGCTCCACCTCATCTGTAATCTAGCAGAGTCAACACATGAACTCCTGAGGATCACCTTCATAGCTCTTCATAGTTACAGAGCCAAGCTAATGATTTCTCACTGCCGCTGTAGAGAGGGTCCCATTAATATCCACCCTGTCCACCGGCAGTCTACAATTCGGGCCTGGCTTCTTTGATCTTAAACCATGCAAAATCCTGTGGGGAAGGACAATAGTCTAGAGTCCTGCTACTGGACTTTGAAGGGTTATGTCTGTTGGAGAAGCCCTCCAGCAATGGTGTGTATCGCCCCGGGGGCCTCACGAGTGGCACTGGCAATGCCCAGCAATTCCCCCGATTTAACCCTAGCCTGATCTCAGGACAATTTACAATGACCAATTAACCCACCATCTGTGGGAGGAAACCAGAGCACCCGGAGGAAACCCACTCGGTCATGGGGAAAACGTACAAACTCCTTACAGGCAGCGGCTGGAATTGAACCTTGATCACCTGTAAAGAGTTGTGCTAAGCACTACGCTACTCTGCCACCTTGATGTAAACAATGTTAACATCACTTTAAGAATTGACATTTATAATATTTTGAAGTAAAAATATGGTAACAAAATAGAGAAATTATTTTTTTCTAATTTCAAAATCAAGCTTTATTCATAATAATAGAGAAATAATTCCCAAATCTGGAGTCTTTCTGCTAGCCAATGGGGACCCTCTACGTCTCCACTGGTTAAAGGTCCTCAGTGGGGTCCATCGACCCACTGAATCCCCTCCCATCGAGCTTTCTACCCAGCCCCTGATTCTCCTTTAATGCTCCACCTGCTCCTCACCTGTCCTTTTGTCCTCGTTTCTGGATTGATCTTCCTCTTGGGTACAAAGCCCCTGTTCACAAGAATTCGCACTCTGAAAGGGAAAAAACACAAGCCCAGTTCAGTTGGAGGTCACAGGCTGATCGACTGGCCGTGAGCTCTGCACGCGGTCTGAGGCCAAGAGTTCCCCTCCTGCTGTCCCAGGGCGGAGGAGAACTGGGGGATGGGAAAACTTGTACTCTTCACAGTCTCAGCATTCCAGTCAAGCTGCGCTAACCCTCTTTGGAGGGTTCCATAGAGGGGGTGTTAAATATACCACATGGTGATCACTGAAACGCAGAATTCAAATAAAGAAAAATCCCAGTACATGGGCACAACCCTGGTATTGAGCAAACATGGACTGGATACCAGCTTTTCCATAGTAGAAATTGCCCTTAAAATATTAGATGTTCAATTTTCTCTTAAACTTTCATATAAAATATAAATAATCTCAATTTGAGTTGTAGAAACTTGGAGAAAAATGGAGAGTGTTTGTGGTTTCTCTTGGACTCCATGTGAGGGTCTTCTCGTGTTTCTGTGTAACAGGTGCAGGGACAAAGGGTCTTCCTGCAGTTTATTAGAATCAAGGGGCTCAATGGCTTCTCCTTGCCCCGTTCGGACACTCGGGAGCACGGGGAGCAGCTGTCCGTCTGACCTACCCCAGATCCGTGCAGTCAAATGGTGTGACCACATTGGCGCCGCTGTCTCCGCTGGAAGTCAGGCGCCCCGCCTCTCGTGCCTCCCTGTCGGGGTCCACCAGTGACCGGGGCATGACGTAGAGCTCTGTGGAGTGGTCAAACCTCCCGCGTACCTGCACCCGCCGGTACTCCAGCTTCTTCACTTCCAGTCCGCTGCGGGGCACAACACACAACGGTGAGAGCCCATGTAACCACGGAAACAGCACTAATATAATAAGCCACAATTCTAAACCCGGGACCTAAACAATTGCTCATCAGCATGATGGGTCAGTGCACTCTCTTTGGTCCTTTGGATTTAGAGATATTGAAAGAATAATTAATGTGTGAACTGTTGAAAGTCAAAGTTACTTCAAGGGCAAGGGGTCAGAGTTCACCCCTACTCAAGGGCAGGAGATGGAGTTACTCCCTGTCACAAGTCAGAATTACTTAATGGGCAAAGCATCATTCATATTTTGGGGTCGAAGGTTAGCTAAGTGGAAAACCTGAAATAATAAGAGGCGGTGCCTGAAATAGTCAGTGGGCCCAGCAGCTTCTGGGGAGAGCAGAGTTGCCATTTCCCGTTTCTTCTGATGAAAGGTCATCAACCTGAAATGTTCACCGCTCCTCTCCCCATGGCTGCTGCCTGACCTGCTGAGTATTTCCAGCATTTCCTGTTCCTAATGTCAAAGTTAAGTTTTCCTTTCACCTGGGGAAACGTTGGGATGGAGAGGTGTGGGGTAAGTGTTATGCTAGGGAAGGGGCAGCATGGGTCAGTGGAACTCCGGGGGTAAGAGCACGGTGGTGACGGGGGAGGGTTTCGTGTCACTTCACAGAAGGAGGATGCTGTCAATTTTACTTACTCCAAGGGAAGAGGCACGGGGTCCAAGTGGCTTCTTTCTTTCAGTTCGTCGATGAGCTGCAGTTTCCATTTCCGACGTTGAACCTATGGGAAGGGTGAGGGTGTCAGAGAGGGACATACAGCCCAATGGGGCAAAGCTCAGCCATGCAACAAGACAGGAGCTTGGTCCTGCACAGGGAACTGAGTGCAGTGGGGCAGTGACACTGACAGGGACAATGGAACATCTCAATGCCCTTCTCTGGTTACCTTCCAGCACGGGAATGTCAGCAGGAATTAGTCATACTGTTAGACCCAGCTCTTCCACCTCCACAGTCACCCTTAATCACAGCTGGCCCCACAGAACACCAAAACCCATCCCAATCCCAGAAACTTCACAATGACTTCCTACTCAGATTCCCACAATGAGCACCGACTCCTGCAAATCACTTCCAACACCCACTCCAATCCTGACCCCCACCTCACAGTAACAGCTGACCGGCAATTTTTTTTTACATAGTGGGACTCACTGATACCTGTGTGTCCCTGTAAGAGGATTTGAGCGCAAGAGGAGAGATACTTCCTGATGAGGCTGTATACTTTTTTATGCCCTCCCCCAGAAGGGGTACATTTGTGATAGAGCAGGGGATCCCAGCCTGGGGTCTATGGACCCCTTGCTGAACGGTATTGGCCCATGGCATAGAAACAGTTGGGAATCCCTGAAAGAGGGAATGAAGTTAAAATTCACTAGACTGATTCCTGACGAAGCAGCGAGCAGTCTAGGCCTGCACTCTCTTGAGTTTAGGAGAGTTTGAGAGATGATGCTGTTGAGGCATGCAAAATTATTGTGGGGCCTGACGGGGAGGACGTTCCCCAGGTACCAAGTTCCCAAGTACTGGGCCTAAAGCTCTCAGCTGGGAGAAGATGGTGAATTAGTGGAGTTCTCTAACCGAGAGTGCTGGGGGGGTGCACTCACTGAGAGTGATCAAGGTAGAGGTTGACCGAATTTTAAATTTTAAGAGAAACGAGGATTAAGAGTGCCGAGCAGTGGTAAAAGATAAACTATGCTCCACAGGATGAGTGTGAAGGGCCAGAGCAGAGAATGGCAGCCATTCTAGGGCCTGGGTCACCAGAGGGCAGGAGGGTCAGGGGAAGCGATGTGGGTGTTAACTGATGAGGAGAAACGTTCAGGAGCTCCTCCTGATGAAGGGCCCGAGATCTGATACACTAACTTCCTCTTTCCACAGAGGCTGCCTGAGCTGCTGAAGAGTTTCCAGGTTATTTCAGATTTCCAGCATCTGCAGTTGTTTGACTTTCGTCAGCCATGATCTGATTACACAGTGGAGCATGGCTCCTGCTTCTATTTCTCATGCTTTCTGACCTGCCACCACCACCAGCCCGAACCCACTTCCCCAGGAACCATCCCACAGTAACAGCAGAAACCTCCCTCAGCTCCATTCAGGGCCCCAAACAGTCCTTCCAGGTGAGGCAACGCTTCACCTGCAAATCTGTCGGTGTCGTCTATGGCACTTCACGCTCCCGGTGAGGCTCCCCCTCATCGGTGAGACCCATTGTAAACTGGGGGGCCACTTCTTCAAGCACCTCCGCTCCATCTGCCAAAAGCGGAACGTCCCGTTCCCATTCCGACGTGTCAGTCCATGGCCTCCTCTCATGATATGATGAGGCCACGCTCAGGGTGGAGGAGCAAAACCTTATATTCCGTCTGGGTAACCTCCAACCTGATGGCACGAGTATCGATTTCTTCTTTTGGTGAAAAAAAATTCCCTACCCCTCCCCTCTTCTATTTCCCACTCTGGCCTTTCTATCCTTTCTCACCTGCCTATCACCTTCCCCTGGATCCCCTCCTAGGGTCCACTCTCCTCTCCTATCAGATTCCTTCCTCTCCAGGCCTTTACCTTTCCCACCCACCTGGCTTCACCTATCACCTTCTAGCTCTCCTCCTTCCCCCTCCCCCCACCTTTTCATTCTGGTATCTTTTCCTTCCTTTCCCGTCCTGATGAAGGGCCTCAGCCTGATATGTCGACTGTTTATTCATTTTTACGGACGCTGAGTTCCTCCAGCATCTTGTGTCTGCTGCTTTGGATTTCCAGCATTGGCAGAATCTCTCGTGATTATGAGAAACTCCACCTGATTCCTGACCACCATGGCTGCTGAAACTCAGCCTAAACCACAAAATGTTTCCCTTAACCCCCACCCCACCCCCCGACGTCCCCGTCCGCCCCTTGTACACCTGGCCCAGACCCATCCACAATCCCTCGCCACAGTAGGTGAACATACACCAAGCTGCTGTGATACCTGCCAGGTTCCGAGACCAAAGGTGGCAACGGGGATCAAAAGCAGGGTCCACTTCAGGAAGGAGTCCTCGGTGGCCTCCGAAATGGTTCCTGTGGAGCTGTGTGCCACATGATGCCTCACAACAGTCCCTGAGTGATAAACACAGTCGAGGGTAAAAGCAGGGTCTGGGATCTGAGCTTCAACAACCGAACGGGTCTTCCAAGGATGAAGGGCTCCACGGAAAGGAGTCATATGCTTGGGATAATGATTGATCTACTGGAACACACTTACTACAGTGCAGGAGGCCATTTGGCCTATCGAGTCTATGTCAGCCCCCCCACCAGTCTCATTCATCCACTTTTTTCCCCCTTGCAGTAGATTTTCTCTCACATGACCATCAACACCCCAACACTCTTATCATTTACTTTGGCTGTGAGTTCTCCCTAACCTCTTTCCCTCCCAATATGAACACGTTTGGAAGGCGAGAACCCAGAGCAGCCAGGGAAAAGGCATACTGTCGCACGAAGAGCACGGATCCGCACGGGGACCACACGTGGGGTCGGGGTCAAAGGCGAGGCTCCTGGAGCAGTGGGGCAGCAGCACTACCCACTGTGCCATCCCATCAAAGCCACGTCTCTCCGGGAGGCCGGTGACTGACGGGAACTCATTGAATCTCTTTGCAGCAGTGGTGGGCTTTTGCACCACAGCGGTTTGCTGGGCTCAGGGGGAAAGTGGAGGTGAAGTCAGTGACGGGGGGAGCGTGGCGAACGGTCAAGCTGGCTCAAGATACCATGGAGCTGACTCCTGCCTCTACTTGTTGATGTATCCTCCTCACCCCCCCACACCCCCTTCCGATCTCCGACCTCCAGCCTCACAGCCCGTGGAGATTCTGCAAAGTTTTAGTCACTGCATTCTGCTGTTATTTACCTATGCTCAAAGCCCTGGAGTTACCTCTCTAAATCCCTTCACTTTAAGATACCACTTAAACACAGTCTCTGCGCTAACCTTTGGTGATCTTTCCTAACTCCCCTGCACTATGTCAGACACATCACGTTACAAGGCTTCTCCTTGCTTGGATGCATGCTGCTTGCTTACCTTTTGCCTTCTCCCTGGCAAAGTGGCCGTTACTGACGGCTTCTGATGAGCAATTATTCAGTATCTGTGGAATAAAAGAAAAAGAACTGAAGAAAGCCTGAGGTCAGTACCTTTGCTCAACTCTCCATCCTCACACTCATAGTCGGTAAGACCAAAGAAATGATTGTGGACTTCAGAAAGGGTAAGACAGGAGAACACAGCATGTCCTCACTGAGGGATCAGAAGTGGACTGAGTGAGCAATTTCAAGTTCCTGGATGCCAACATCTCTGAGAATCTAACCTGAACCTAACATATCGATGAAACTATAAAGAGGCTAAGACAGCGGCTATATTTTATTAGCAGTTTGAAGAGATTTGGTATGTCACCTCAAACACTCACACATTTCTAACTGCTTCCATCACCATCTGGTATTTGGGGGGGGGGGGGTTTGGTTGCTACTGCAAATTAAGCTGCAGAGAGTTGTGAACGTAGTCAGCTCCATCATGGGCACTCGCCTCCGTAGTATCCAGGACATCTTCAAGGAGCGATGCCTCAAAAAGGCGGCATCCATCATAAAGGACCTCCATTAGCCAGGACATGCCTCTTCTCATTGCTACTATCAGGAAGGAGATACAGGAGCCTGAAGGCACACTCTCAATGATTCAGGAACAGCTTCTTCCCATCTGCCATCTAGAGCACTAGAACACTACAGCACAGTACAGGCCCTTCAGCCCTCAATGTGGTGCCGACCCATATATGCCTTAAAAGAAGTACTAAACCCACACTATCTTGTAACCCTCTATTTTTCTTTCATCCACATGCCTGTCCAAGAGGCTCTTAAATACCCCTAATGTTTTAGCCTCCACCACCATCCCTGGCAAGTCATTCCAGGCACCCACAACCCTCTGTGTAAAAAAACTTACCTCTGATGTCTCCTCTAAACTTCCCTCCCTTAATTTTGTACATAGGCTTTCTGGTGTTTGCTATTTGTGCCCTGGGAAACAGGTACTGACTATCCACCCTATCTATGCCTCTCATAATCTTGTAGACCTCTATCAAGTCCCCTCTCATCCTTCTATGCTCCAAACAGAAAAGTCCCAGCTCTGTTAACCTTGCCTCATAAGACTTGTTTTCCAATCCTGGTAAGTCTCCTCTGCACCCTCTCCATAGCTTCCACATCCTTCCTATAATGAGGTGACCAGAATTGAACACAATACTGTTAAGTGCGGTCTCACCAGAGATTTGTAGAGTTGCAACATGACCTCTCTACTCTTGAACTCAATCCCCCTGTTAATGAAGCCTAGCATCCCACAGGCCTTCTTAACTATCCTATCAACCTGTGCAGCGACCTTGAGGGATGTATGGATTTGAACCCCAAGGTCCCTTTGTTCATTCACACTCTTAAGTAACCGACCATTAATCCTGTACTCAGTCTTCCGGTTTGTCCTTCCAAAATGCATCACCTCACACTTGTCCGGATTGAACTCCATCTGCCACTTCTCTGCCCAACTAATCTCTGAATGGACATTGAACTCATGAACATTACCTCACTACATTTTTTGTTTTTTCTGCACTACTTAATATACATTCATTCATACTGTAACTCAGTTTTTTCCCCTCTATTATGTATTGCATTGTACTGCTCCCACAAGTTAACAAATTTCACAACATCTGCTGACCCTGGTGATATTAACTCTCAGACCGATTCCAAGTGCTTGAATTTGGAAAGAGGCCATTCAGCCCATCGTCATGGTTTGTCTCTTTAAAAACCTGTGGGACATGAAGTGGTAGAGTTGTTGTGTTACAGCTCCAGTCACCCTGGGTTTCAACCCTGACCTCCTGTGCAGTGGGGAGTTTGCATTTTGTCACTGTGATTGGACGGGACCCACTCCCCCACCTGTTCAGGTCTCCTCCCATGTCCCTGGTTGACCTAAGCTGTCCTTAGTGGGCGGGTGAGAGTTGGAGTCTGGGTGGGTTGATGGGAACGTGGGGAGAATAAACGAGTGGTCGTTGATCAGTGCAACGGGTTTCTATTTCTGCACTCTGTTTCTCCATAGCTACTTACGGCACTAAAAACTGTCACACTGGGAAGCTTGGAGAGCTCATCACATTCTCCCAATGAGAACCCATCACCAAACCTGGAGCAATAAAGTGACAACCCAATGACACACCCGAGCCCTGATGATACACAGTGACAGATCTGTCCACACCAAGTCTAGTCTAGTGGCATGCAGTGACAGGCAAGTATCGACCAGAACTGCACCCATGGTCAAAGCGTCATTAAAGCTGTACCCCTGCGACATACAGAATCAGATGTGTACCTCTCCCTGTGACCCCTCATATTGACTGGTATGGGAACACCAATGCCATCACAGGTAAAGCCCTCCGCACCATTGAGCACATACATCTACGTGGAGCATTGTTGTAGGAAAGCACCATCCGTCATCGGGGACCCCCACCACCCTGGTCATGCTCTCTTCTCTCTGCTGCCATCAGGACGAAGGTACAAGACCCACACCTCCAGGTTCAGGAATAGCTATTACCCCTCAACCATCAGGCTCCTGAAGCAATGGAGAAAACTTCACTCACCCCATCACTGAACTGTTCCCACAACCTATGGATTCACTTTCAAGGGCTCTTCATCTCATATTTGTGATATTTATTGCTTATTTTTTTTGTGTTTGCAGTTTGTTGTATTTTGCACACTGGTTGCCTGTCCTGTTGGGTGTGGTCTTCCACTGATTCTACTATGATTATTGGATTTTATTGAGTATGCCTGCATACAACCTCGGGCTTGTATATGGTGACATATGTACTTCGATAATAAATTTACGCTGAATTTTCATATAAGTATTAATAAAATGGAGGAAGCTGGGAAGAATGGATTTCACCTGGGGAATTTGATAAAGTGAACTCCTCACTGTGAAAGCTCCTTTACACCAGGCAGTGAACAGTCCAGCTCTGTGTAGGAGGGGGCGCCTGATATAGTGGTCACTGTGTAAGTGAATGAAGTTTCAGTGAGTATACAGCATACCTATCTACCGCAGTGATACAGAAGGCACATACGAGTTTTCGGTTCAAATGAGTAAATTAGAATGTCGAATGGCCCACCATCTGAGGTACTTCTCGCCATGGCCAAGACAGGCCTGGACAAAGAGTGGATCATGAGTTTATTAACCAGCACTGGGTGTAACTGGGGCAACAGGTAATGAGAGCCTCTGGGGACAGTGAGTGAAATATCTAGCGCCGGCAACAGTCACAGTACACAACGAGGAAGGCCTCGATGACAGGCGGCAGCTCACAGCCCGAGGTGCCCCCCACCCCCGACCCCAGACACAGGACTACACTCACCAGCGACCCGAAGAGCCGCGACCTCCGGATCAGCAGAAACATCTTCCCGAGGAACCGGAAACACGGCCACGGTTCCGGGTTGCGCACGGCGGGAGGGAGGGAGGGAGGCTGGGGCTGGGAGCAGAAATACTCCATCTAGGGCAGCGCTTAACAACGCCTACCCCTCTGCCCAGTTTAATTCTCAATCCCAGGGCTCAGTTAACCACGCTTTGTCTAGTTTGTAAATATGACGGGCGTAGTAGTCCTGACCGTAGGCCATCTGGGCAGGAGATGCAGCCTGGGGTACATTATTTTTTAACAAAGGGTACCTAACCACCGACAACCCGAGGACGCCCAAATTTCAGATCAGATCGTCTGAGACAGAATGAGTGAACCAGACACAATGCTTTGTATTGATCATTGTTCAATTCCCCTAGCGACCCAGTGTTCAATGATCAAGTTCAATTGCTTTTTCACATCCCGAGGTGAAAATAGAGGACACTTTTTGACAGTTGCAGACAAAGGAAGAGGTAGTTAAGTTAAAATTCTAATCACTGTTCAGTCACCTCTGCTGGAAGCGGTAATGTCTGCAAGGCCTTGGCTTCAAAAGCTTAGTGTTATTGGCCACACATCAAATTCTCAACTTTGGGTGCAGTTCCAGAGGCATTTGATGTCTGAAAGTTCAGATCACTGCAAGGAGGGGAATAATACGTACGAGAATTCTTTCCCGCTTTCATAAATATTGCTGGACGGTTATACATCCTTTATTTTTTTGTGGTCAAAGGTAATCATTGACGAGTTGGTCTTTTCCCTTTTTTAGTGTAGTTTTGATTTCCTTTATCCAATGTCTTAGAGACTTATAGTGAAGGTTCATTGTATTGATGCCTGGGATGAGGAATGGGCAGTATTTTCTGAAATCTAGTTAAATGAGACCTGATCATTTAAAAAATATAAACGTTAAATGGCTTGACAATAAACTTCTTGGATAGAAAGGATTTTGTACATTCTTCCATGACTGTGTGGCTTTCCTCGGGGTACTCCAGTTTCCACACACATCCCAAAGACGTATAGGTTAGTAGGTTAATCGATCACCCGGGTGTAATTGGGTAACACAGGCTCATTTGGCCTGTTGCCGTGCTGTATTTCTAAGTAAATAAATAAAGTTTTCAACTAAGAGTCAGGTTGTCAGAGTTGGGGATTAGTCATTTACGTCACATAACAGGGAATATTTCTTTACTTCAGGAGGTGTAAATTTTTGACTAATATAATGCTAGAAGGGTTAATTGAAACTACACAATATTGGAGACTCTCAGCAAATCAGGCCACAACTATAACATGAGAATCAGTTTCAGCAGGTGAGAAGTAACTCACCTGAGACATTTCTTTGCACTGTATTGTAGTTACTGAGATACAATGCAGAACAGGCCCTTCTGCACCTTTGAACTGCGCCGCCAGCAACCTCTGATTTAACCCTATCCTAATCACAGGACAATTTACAATGGCCAATTAACCTACTATCTGGTACATCTTTGGACTGTGGGAGGAAATCAGGGCACCTGGAGGAAACCCGCGCATGCCGCGGGGAGGACGTACAAACTCCTTACAGAGGGCGTTGGGATTTTTGCTATATTTACATTATCAATAATAACTTACAATTAATTCAAGGGTTAATCCATTTGCAACTGTTGCCAAACCTAACTATACACATGGTATTCTGTTTCTATCTGCCGGTCACTGGGATTTTGCACACAAAGACTGTAGATGCTCAGTTTTTAAGTATGTTCAAGCCTGCTGAGAAATGCTTTGTGCATCGGGGGGAAACGAGGCTTATGGGAAGATGTATGATACTGAAAGCTAACCAAATTTTCATGTAAGTATGAAGGGCAATGTGACCCACCCTGGGTCCAGTTAGTTTTTCCTTTTCTTCCCAATGATGGCATAATATATTAAAATGACAACATGTTTCTGTATTTATGTACTAGATTCACCAAAGATTGGTGAAATGAGCAAAAAATTGAAATGAAAAGTCAGAAGAAAATATGAAATAGTGTAGGTGAATCATTGTCAACTTATGTGTATAAAATGGACCTAGGGAAAGAGAAAAAGAGCAAAGGAAAGTTTGGCTACACACTTCTCTGCCACTTTCGCAAAATAACCATAATGTGTAAAATCACATCTCTTCATCGTTCATTGGGAGGAGATAATCTGTTTCCATCTTTTCTTCATTAGTTCAAATTTTCCTTGTTAAATACTGAATTCGTGCAACCCAGTTTACATGTGCATCCAAGCTCATTTCACATTCTTTCAGTCTGTTTGGTCAGGATATCTGCCGCTGCTTGCTCCATTCACCTGTCTCACAAGATGCACCACGCTGTTTCCACTCCGCTCGGTCAACTTAACATACGTATAAATGGGGAAAAAAACACTTCTTTCTAATGATAGGGTCTATTCATTGCCTGTCATGAGATAATCATTATATATACCTTATTCATAATAACTTCCAACTACTCCAACCAACATGTGTATTTGACTGTCCCATTCTTCTCATATCCTGATAACACAAAATAAGCTTTCTGTTATGTTATGGCTGGGATGAAACCATGAGGTAACAAGCATAACCTCAACGGTATTCTTAAAACATTTTTTACATTTTCAGTATGTTTTTTATCCTCAAGACGTGTACTCGCTCCTGCTCTTCCTTCGTTCATCACAGGGTGACTAAGGAGAAAGTGTCCAACAACCATCATCGGTGAAGTTATCGCTCCGCATTGCAGAGGCTGCAGATTTCTACACCAACGCCTACCGTCTGTTTGACTGCGGGAATGCTGGAAGAGTTGAAATGTTATCTCATCTTCCCAGAGACTGCATTTAGAATGATTGAGTTCATGGCTTTAGGCATCTTCAATTGGGAATCTATAGCTTTTGTGATCTACAAAATTTTAGAATTACAGCTCTGGGAGCTCACAGTGTTTTGATTCACAACATTTACAATATTTCTGTTTCTTTCTTGCCGTTGTCAAACAATAAATGTCTGTGGGAACGGAATCTACTTGCATTCCACTTCAGCTTTGTTTTATTTTCTGCTTTTGACCTCTTTTGGTCCATTTGTAATTTTGTTAATTGATTTCAAGGGAAACAAAAAAAAAATGTGTGCAATATTACTGATGGGTATCATGAGATACGTGACAGCCTCAAACGCAACATCAGGTCTTTAAACTCTTTGGTATATTCATTTCTCATTGAAACCTACCGAATGTTGAAAGGATTAGATAGGATGTATGCGGAGAGGATGTTTCCTCTGGTGGGCGTATCCAGAACTGAGGGCACAGCCTCAAATTTGAGGGGAGACCATTTAGAACAGAGGTAAGGAGTAGTGAATCTGTGGGATGCTCTGCCGCAGACTGCGGTGGAGGCTGAGTCTGTGGGTATATTTAAGGTGGAAGTTGATTGTTTCCTGATTGGTCAGGGCATCAAAGGATATGGCAAAAGGGCAGGTGTTTGGGGTTGAGTGGGATCCAGGATCAGCCATGATGGCCTAATTCTGCTCCTATGTCCTATATTAACAAAGGAAGTTAAATTTCACAATTTCAGGGGCATTTCCTCTGCCGTGTAATGCCAAGGGAGTGCAATCATGTGCAATGTACATTAGAATCATGATTTCTGGATTCTGAAACCACGCACCCATTGTTATGCCATGGAGAAGCACAAACCACAATATAGTAAAACTGGGATATTCCATGGCACTTTTGGGTCAGGAATTTAATTGGTCCTGCATGTGGCTCACTCTTTCAGTTCTTTCACTAAGTTCTATAAATGGATCTGAGAACAGCATTGTGAACAATGCATGGGTAATTCTGTAGCTGGATTTAAAATTGAGGCTCATGCATGCTTTGGCTCTGCTTAAATTCACTGATTTTACTGAAAAAAATCTACTGTGTGACATGTTATACTATGTGTGAAATAAATGTGTTGAAATAATATGAGTAACTTCCCCTCCTTTCCTCTGTACCCTGTTCTGACCTTCTCACCTGCCTATCATTTACTCCTTCCCTTTCTCCTCTCCTATCAGGTTCCTTCTTCTGCAGCCCTTGACCTTTCCGACCCATCTGGCTCCACCCATCACCTTCCAGCAAACCTCCTTCTCCTCCCCTCACCTTTTTTTATTCTGGCATCTTCCCCCTTCTTTCTCAGTCCTGAAGAAAGTTCTTGGTGTGAAACATCAACTCTTTATTCATTTCTGTCGATGCTGCCTGCCCTGCTGAGTTCCTCCAGCATTTTGTGTGTATTGCTTTGGATTTCCAGCATCTGCAGATTTTCTCGTGTTTATGACTAATATTTGATAGTTTGGAAAATCTGCTGCTGTCGTACAAACAAAGTGCTAAGGATGATGGATTATCAGAATGTTCCTATATCCTAATTTGGGTCTAATTTGGCCTTCAAGTCATGGGGGTAATGGAGTTGACTGATTGAGACACACAGCTTTGGGTCATCAAGCAGCATGAGGTGGGTAGGTTGAGCAGGGATCATGGTGCACCCTGTAAGGAATGAAGCATTTATCATCGAGATGAGATGCCAAGTATTGGGTCTGAGATGATTCATGGCATTGCCTTCTTGCAAACTAACCAGACCCCACAGCTGAATGGTGTAATTTAAACAGAAATAGGGCTGCAAACATGAGATCCTCCCCACTGATTTCCCTCCTGGTACTTTTCTTCGCAAGCGGACCAAGTGCCACAGCTGCCCCTACATCTCCTCTCACTACCATTCAGGGCCCCAAACAGTCCTTCCAGGTGAGGCAACGCTTCACCTGCAAGTCTGTTGGGGGTCATCAACTGTATCCAGTGCTCCCGGTGTGGCCTCCTGTACATCGGTGAGACCCGATGTAGATCGGGAGACTGCTTCACCAAGTGCTTGAAGGTGCCTTCATTGTCCATACAAAAAGTGGGATCTCCTGGTGGCAACCCATTTCAATTCTACTTCCCATTCCCATTCCGACATGTCAGTCTCCTCTACTGCCGCAATGAGGCTACACTCAGGTTGAAGGAGCAACACCTTATATTCCATCGAGGTAGCCTCCAACCTGATGGCATGAACACCAATTTTGCGAACTTCCAGCAATTGCAACCCCCCCCCCCCCCCCCCCCATCGTTCCACCTTTCCTGTTTCCTTCTCTCACCTCCCTCTGGTGCTCCTCTCCCTTCCCTTTCTTCCATGATCTTCTGTCCTCTCCTATCAGCTTCCCCCTCCTCCAGCCCTTTATTTCTTTCACCAATCAACTTCCCAGCTCTTTACTTCACCCCTCCCCATCTTCCAGTTTCACCTATCACCTGCACCTTGTACTCCTTCCTCCCCTTCCCCCACCTTCTCCCCTTCCTTTCCAGTCCTGATGAAGGGTTTTGGCCCAAAATCTCTTTTACATAGGTGCTGCCTGGCCTGCTGAGTTCTTCCAGCATTTTGTGTGTGTGTCATTAAGGAATAGGGCTGATCCTGAGTTGTCTCAAATATATATTCATATCAAAACACTTCAGCATCTTGCCAGTCTTAGCTTTCACGTGCTGTATGCCTTGCATTCTCTGTGTTAGTCCATCGAACACATGGTGGAGTGCATTGCAATTTACCCAAGTGAGCTCTGTGTGCACAAAGTTTCCAATCAGCAATTAGCTATCAGATAACAAAAAGTGGTGTGTCAATTTGCTGCAGAAAATTATAGGACTTCCAGTCCCCAGTATCTGTCCAACCTTACAGCTGATGATCAGCTACTGAGCTGCAGCTGACAAAAATTAAACCTCGTTTCTGCCCTATCAGATGATAATAAATAGAAAGCCACTGTTCTTAAGTAGATTAGGGAATAAACTTTTCACTTTCATGCTCTAACAATTTTGGGATGAAATCCCAAACTTTAAGGCTTTAATCAAATAATTGTACAGTTGGCTCCAAACATCTTCAGATACATCAACAGGTATAAGTGATTCATATTCTTCATTTATTAATGTACAAATATATGAATTAGCAACAGGAGTAGGTTACTTGCCCCCTCAAGCCTGGGTTTGGGAGTTTACTTGCCCCCTCAAGCTTGGGTTTGAGAATTTACTTGCCCCCTCAAGCCTTGGTTTGGGAGTTTACTTCAACACGTACAAACAAGCTGGATGAACTCAGCTGATCGGGCAGCATCCATTGAAAGGAGCAGTCAACGTTTTGGGCTGAGACCCTTCGTCAGGACTGAAGAAGGAGGGGGCAGGGGCCCCATAAAGAAGGTGGGGGGAGGGTGGAAAACCAATCAGAGGAAAGATCAAGGGGTGGGGGAGGGGAAGCAGGGAAGGGATAGGCAGGAGAGGTGAAGAAGGAATGTAAGGGGAAAGCACTATGGGTAGTAGTAGAAGGCAGAATCATGAGAGAGGTGATAGGCAGCTGGAAGAGGAGACAGAGTGAAAGTGGGATGGGGGAAGGGAGAGGGAGAGGGAGGGAATTACCGGAAGTTGGAGAATTCGATGTTCATGCCAAGGGGCTGGAGACTACCCAGACGGTATATGAGGTGTTGCTCCTCCAACTGGAGTTTGGCCTCATCATGGCAGTAGAGGAGGCCGTGTATGGACATATCCAAATGGGAATGTGAAGCAGAGATGAAGTGAGTGGCAACCGGGAGATCCTGTCTGTTGTGGCGGATGGAATAGAGGTGCTCAATGAAGCAGTCCCCCAATCTGCGTCGGGTCTCGCCGATGTAGAGGAGGCCGCACCGGGAGCACCGGATGCAATAGATTACCCCAACAGACTCACAAGTGAAGTGTTGCCTCACCTGGAAGGACTGTTTGGGGCCCTGAATGGTGGTAAGAGAGGAGGTGTAGGGACAGGTGTAGCACCTACGCTTGCTTATACTTATGCTTACGCCTACACTTACTTGCCCCCTCAAGCCTGGGTTTGGAGTTTACTTGCCCCCTTACGGCTGCTCTAAACTCAATTCTGCATTCCCCCTTCGTGGGTAACCTTTCACCTATTTGCTTATTAAGTATCTACTCCATCTATTGATCTTTGTCTACAAAGGCTTTGCTTTATTATCCTTTGAGAGAAAAAGAAATGCCTTTTTTGTCTTAATTGAGCAACCCCTTATTTTAAACAGTGATTTCTGGTTCTAGATTCTCCAGTACGAGGAAATTTCCTTTTCTCAGTCACCCCTCAGAATTTAATATGTTTCAATCATGTCCTGTCTTACTCCAGTGGATATAAGCCTGACTGGTCCAACCTTTTGTCAAAAGACAATCTGCTCATTCAAAGTTCAAAGTAGAGTACATTTATCAAAGTATGTATAAATTATACAACCGTGAGATTTGGCTCAAAACAAGAAACCTGAAAGAACCCATTAAAAAAAGGCTAACAAACACCCGAAGTGCCGAGAGAGGAAAAAAACAACAAATTGTGTAAACAATAAAGGTAAGCAACAGCATTTGGAATGAAAGTGAGTCCATGGACACAAAGCCTGGAGCAGATCGAACAGGCCAACAGCTTCAGCCTCAGTTCATCGCTTTCATTCAGGGTGCTGGTGTAGAGTATCTCTGAATTGCTCATTCCTTAAATATTGAGACCTATACTCCTTCTTTAAAGAGTATTAATACTCCAAAAATGGTCTAGCTGAGGCAAAACCTTGTTGTATTTGCATTCAGTTCCTCAAGCAACACACATTCTGCTAGTTTCCCTCAATACTAACCTCTTGTGAATCACCATAATGTAACAAGCTTTTAAAAAAATCTCACTGTAGGTACTAAGCACCTGAGAGCAATGCAATTATATCTGTTGGGAGTGATGGTTAAGATGATCTTATCTCAGAATCAGAATCAGGTTTATCACTGGCATATGATGTGAAATTTGTTAACTTTCAGCAGCAGTTCAATGCAATACATAATCTAGCAGAGAGAGAAATAATAATAATAAATAAGATAATAATAAACACATAAATCAATTACATATATTGAACAGATTATTTAAAATGTGCAAAAACAGTAATACTGTATATTAAAAAAGTGAGGTAGTGTCCAAAGTTTCAAAGTCCATTTAGGAATCGGATGGCAGAGGGGAAGAATCTGTTCCTGAATTGCTGAGTGTGTGCCTTCAGTCTTCTGTATCTCCTACCTGACGGTAACAGTGAGAAAAGGGCATACCCTGGGTGCTGGAGATCTTTAATAATGGACGCTGCCTTTCTGAGACACCACTTCCTAAAGATGTCCTTGGTACTTTGTAGGCTAGTACAAAGATAGAGCCGACTAGATTTACAACCTTCTGCAGCTTCTTTTGGTCCTATGCAGTAGCCCCTCCACACCAGACAGTGATGCAGCCTGTCAGAATGCTCTCTACAGTACAACTGTAGAAGGTTTACTTTTTCATTCTGTGTAAAAATTGTGTAATTACAGACAAAAATCACTTTTCATTTTTTCTATAATCTAGTAATTAGCTAATTGTTCTGACATCACATAGAAATATTGTAAAATCATACAGTACTGTGCAAAAGTCTTAGATATATATATAATCTGTCTAAGATTTTTGCATAGTACCATAGTAATTTTATGTATTGTACTACTGCAAAAAAAAAACAAATTTCAATGACATGTGAATGATGATAAACCTGATTCTGAAATGAGTCTCTATTGTGGACTGAGAGTGGGAAGAGGGCAGGGAGAGGGGAATCACAGTTGGGAAACAGGGAAGGGAGAGGGGAGGGAGCAGAAAGCACCAGAGAGACATTCTGTAATGATTAATAAACCAATTGTTTGAAATCAAATGGTCTTGCCTGGTGTCTCGGGGCTGAGTGTGTCTGTACCCACACCACCCCACACCCCTGGCACTCATTCTGTCATTCGCCCCTCAACCCTCCCGTGGCACTCCACCCTCGTGCTTCCCAACATGTTTTGCTCCTGCCAGATTTACGAACTCGCTCTCCACTCCACATGGACAAATACTGTGGAAAGGTCTTAGGCACCTGTGCCAAGCAAGGGGTCCATTAAAAGCACTGTTCAATTAGTTTTCTTTGCTTACCCTTTCCCTCTATCCCTGGAGGTTGTGGTTTCCTACTTTTCTGAGGATGGGTTGTTAAATTACTTAACAACTCCCATTCCGTGCCCCTCCCCCCTCAGGCTGGAAAGACTATTATAATCTTGTAAAACCCAACTGGTTTGCTGATACACCTTTGGAAAAGAAATCCGTAACCTTTAGGAAGAAGCACAGTCACTGTTTCGGGCCGAGACCCTTCGTCAGGACTGACAAAGGGACTCGTTGAAACGTTGACTGTGCTTCTTCCTATAGATGCTGCCTGGCCTGCTGCGTTCCACCAGTATTTTGTGTGTGTTGCTTGAATTTCCAGCATCTGCAGATGTCCTCGTGTTTGCATCTGTAACCTTTCCCTGTTTTGGCCTGCATAATCCTGACATTAGTAATAGGCTGACTCCTAATTCCCCTCCAAAATGTCCTAGGAAGCTAATTGGTTGCCTGAAAGGAGATTTAGATTAACGGCATACATCTTGAGTTACGTTGGAGATCAGCCTTGATTTTACACAAAGATGGAGCAGGATTGGGAGATCCAATGCCTCCTCTTCATCCTCTTGTTTTACATGTTCTCAATCTATACTTATTAAACCTTCTGTCAGGGGAAATTCTTTCTCCTTATCTACCCACTTTTAAATCTTAATTTTGTAAATAATCTTCACTTAACTTTCCCTACTCTAAGGAAAAGAGCCCAGCTGAGGCCCTCATTAACACCCACAAAGAGCATGACGGCTGTTGAAAGGGTCTGTCTAACATCTATGGGTTACAGAGCATGAGAAGACTGGGCATGTGTCATATTCTAGCATCTTTTATCATCCCTATTTTAATACTGAAGAATGGATCAAAGCCTATCCCTATTTCAGTGACTAATAGCCTCATGAAGAATGAGGAGAGTCTAATGTAATCTTGGATCAGTAATTGTGGCACTGTATGTTTACCCTGGCTGCATCTCACTCTCTTAAGTGAATATCTGGCAGAATGTTTGCAGAACAGCTTTTCCGGGCTTAGAACAATGTATGACTCGATATTTAAACCAGGATCAAGGTAAGAAGACAGATGCATCCTGAAACAAAAGTGAAGAAATATACAGGTTATTGACAAGTTGAGCAGTGTTAAAGACAACTGTGATTTAGGGCTTTATAAATAGATGCCTTGGGTGAGAATACGTAAGTATCTTAAACTTTTTTAGATCATCGCAGTATTGTAGACATTCTCACTTGGCTGGATAATGCAATAGGAAAGCGGTGAGGTCAGCTATGACAAAGTCTGTAGGCAGGTCAAGAAAATTGATAAGGGAAATAGATAAATGTGCTTAGGATGTAATTTCTCATTTTGTTAAGGGCATTTCAATGCTGTGGCAGGTGTAGATAGCTCAAAGGAGATTTTATAGGAAACCAGGATTCATTTATGTTAAGTAACATGTTCAACAGTGGAGGTGGACATGTATTAGTTCAGCTTAGAGAAGTCAAGGATGTTTTCCATTTTCCATGAAATGCCCTCAATGTAAGTTAACACAACACCAGAAAGTTAAGGTTTTATAGTACAATTTTGAAACTGGGTGGGAGTGGTTGGTTACAATTAAAGAGAATATACCAGAAAGTCAAGGAAAGAGGTTTGGCTGATATATCTGCACTCTTGTCCATTAACTCTGGATGCCTCACTCTCAAGTAGCTGGCCAAGTTGTTTTTCAAACTATTTATGCAATCAGAGTCTGCCACCTTTCATATGTACTGTTACAATCATGAAGAATATCTAAGTGAAAGAAATGAGCTCATTTGCCCTTTCGATTTTAAATCTGTGATACCTGATGGGGACCTCACCAGAGTGAATGGTTATTAATGAGGAGAGCATTTTAATGCGAATGGATCTGAGGGAGCGAGTTGTTAACTAATGAGAACTTTAATGTTACATTCTACAAATAGCTAACTAAATGCCTATTTTAGTGTTCCTGAGCTGCAGCTGGGTTAGAGCTGTTTGTTTGTGTTATCTCCTGGGGCAAATATTTCAGATTCTACCTGATATAGTCTCAACTTAGTGTTGTGCCTGTGCAATGCCTAGAAATGATTTTAAAGTATATATTATGCACCATGATCTCTCTGAATGGCAGAATAGTAGCCCAGAGGACCTGAAAGTCCTGTTGCTATGTACCTGATAATGAAGTGGTGTCTCCTAGGAATTAATTGAAAACAGAGGGGAACCTGTTGCATTGAGTTTACAACAAAGTCAACCCCCAATCTGACAATCTCTGCAATTCAATGCTGATAATAAAGAACATTTAAGAAATTAATTCATAAGTACAGTGTGATGCAAACAAAACTACAAATAACTTATATTTGTATTGTACATGGCAAGATGTCTCAGGGCACTTCATAGGACTTGGTGCCAGTAAGACATGGATGGTGGAATTCTGCCAAACTTTACAGAGAGTAGGACAATGGAGACTGAACAGTAAAGTCCATAAGTAACACAGGCATGATGAGATTTCAGCAGCTGATTCGTAATGCAAAAAGTAATCTGACCTGTGTTATTTTTCTCAGTCTGGGTTGGTGGTAAATCACAAACACAAGAAATTTTGCAGATACTATACCGTAAATCCAAAGCAACACACACAAAATACTGGAGCTCAGCAGGTCAGGCAGCATCTATGGAAATGAATAAACAGCTGATATTTCAGGCCAAGACCCCTCTTCAGAACTGAAAAGGAAAAGGGAATAAACAAGGTGGGGGAGGGGAGGAGGATAGCTAGAAGGTGATAGGTGAAGCCAGGTGGGTAGGAAAGATAAAGGGCTGGAGAGGAAGGAATCTGTTAGGAAAAGAGAGTGGACCATAGGAGAAAGGAAAAGAGGTGATAGGTAGGTAAGAGGCCAGAGGGGGGAATAGAAGAGGGGAGGGGGAAGGGTTTTCTTTATCCAGAAAGAGAAATCGATATTCATGCCATCAGGCTGGAGGCTGCCCAGACAGAATAGAAGGTGTTGCTCCTCTTCTTGGCACAAGAGAAGGCCATCGACCAACATGTTAGAACGGGAAGGAGAACTGGAATTAAAATGTATGGGCACCAGGAAGTTCTCCTTTTGGCGGTAATTTGTGTCATACAAATGGAGATCCTGACAAATGACAGGAGACAATCTGGGACCTTGGAGACCACTTGAAGGACTGAAGGCTATTGGGTGTCAGCCGAACAGATATTCAAGTATCAGCAAGTATTTTGACATTATATACACACGGGCATCGCAAAAGGAAAAAAATGTGTATTTTTATTGCATATTTCATTTTATTAAAAGTCATGGCAAATAAAGTATTTTTGAAGTGTTGAAAATGCTGAGGCACGGTTCAGGCAACAGGCAATTTGTACTCAGCAAACTCCTTCAGACAGTTCTGATTTAAATGACCATATTATCAGCTTAAGTGATGTTGATCTGAGGATACATATTGTTAAGAAAACTGAGAATTCTGCTGCACTGCTTCTTCCAGTACAAGTACAGCCAAAAGGATTTTTTTTAAAAGTTCCCAATCAAATGAAAAGGGCAGACAGTCCAACTGAAAGGTGTCAGCTCTGATATTGCAGCAATCCCTTAGTTATGTGGACGTACGTCAGCCTTGACTCTGTCTGCAGATCCTGGAAGTCAATAAAGAAACTTAATTTTGAAAATGTTTCAAATTAGTGTTGGTCTCTAGGGGAATCACACATCTAATCCCCAGACTGTTGACTAGGGCAGCTAACCTCTCCACTAGCTGCAGGGGGTACCTTCCTCTTGAGTAGATCCTCAGGGTCAGGGATGACTTATTACCACTTTGGCTTTGAGGCAGTTGGTGAGACCATTGTAGGATCTACTGATTCTTACACAGGTGGGCCTGTTGGTGGCCCATGAGATGAGTGAGTAGGTCATTTCCGAGGTGATCCGCTCCTTCTATTGTCTGTGTAAGGGTACAGTGTGCTTCCGTAGCACAGAACTGAAAAGCTTGGAAGGATAAGTCTGATATCATGTATATAAACTTTACGGCTTCCCCTTTGTAAATGCTGAACAGGGAGAGCTGACAGATATT
Source organism: Hemitrygon akajei (assembly GCF_048418815.1). Taxonomy (NCBI): domain Eukaryota; kingdom Metazoa; phylum Chordata; class Chondrichthyes; order Myliobatiformes; family Dasyatidae; genus Hemitrygon; species Hemitrygon akajei. The sequence goes on along the minus strand of NC_133130.1, from coordinate 158,626,536 downwards.
GATTTGCTTGTCCTTGCAGTAAATTTGGAGGATTTTGTGATGGAATTGCTGATGCTATTTTTTCCAGTACCTGAAATGCCTTCCCTAGGTGGCCCAAGTCTCAGAAATATTTAGAAGGACAGGGATGAGTTTTGTGCCAAGTCTGAAGACTTGACCTTCAAATACTTATTCCTGAATTGACCACAGGCAGGCACATTGAAGAATGTACTGTCTATAATATGTAGAGCAGTGTTATCTTCAGCAGCACCACCCTCACGGCTTCCACCACCTGGACAGAAGGTATATGGGGTCAATGCCACCCGTGGATTATATAAATCCCCTTGACATGGAAATATACTCCATCTCTTCACCAACAATGATTCAAAATCCCGGAATCTCCTTCACAAATGCACTTTAGAAGTATCTTCACCACACAAACAAAAACATTAAGAGGAAGATATTGCACTTGGGACTTCTCAAGAGTCAGTATGTGATGAGAAATGAATGCCAGTATCCCCACAATAAATAAATAATGAAACAGGGGTATTTACAAAGTACCTGGATGATCTGGTGCTGTAATAAACTTCCATTGCAACTCTAATCTTCTGACCTTTTCATTTGCCGATTTGGTATTAGCTGGCATTTTGGGGCAACTGCAGGGAGCATACAGAAGGCTGGCGCAGAACAGCAATGCAAATATCACGTTTTAGTACAGATTTAGAATATGCGTGGAAAATTGCAGCACAAATAGATCACAAGCATTTACCTCCAATGATGTGAAGAAAAATCACCACCCAGGCAACACCCCAGGATATTGTTTAAATAGGTTTCATTGTCAATCAGGGCTACCACCAGCAACGCAGCTCAACATAAGATCAGCAAATAGCATGAATCAGCTGCTGCTATTTCCAGCTCTAATTTGGCTGCCCTATCTTTTTACGTATGAGAAACTGCAGGTTGTACGATCTCCTGTTGGGATGCATCCTCATTACCCTTGCTTGAAGTGGCCATCTGCAATGTTGAAGTGGGATAGAAGGCATCCAAATGATATTGCAGGATTAGACTGAGATATTTGTAAATGAAAGGAAACAACGATCAAATTCAATTCCCTGACAAATTATGAAACACGAAAGGATGATTTAAGCATGCAATATTTATCTGCTGTTAGAATCTATAAGTTGCAAACATGAAAGGTTAGCCCCTCAAGTGAAATTCTGTTAACTGGGTGGATTTAATGGGATCTGTACTGAAGTATTAAGCTGGGTCAGGCTGAATTAGATTTCATCCTGAATCTGTGGGAGGGCATTGAAGCCAACTCCGGTATCTGAACTGTGAGCAGCTTTTGTGGTGGATACGTGTGATTGCCCCAGTCTATATGACTCAGTACCTTGCCAGATGGTCTCTTTATTTAGTAAAACATTAGATCATGAATATCTTGCTCTCAAATGAGCATGATAATTTGTACATAATAGCAAGTTACAACTAACTGACCACAGCTGTTGGAACCATGGCTGCTCCTGCACTATATTTGTATATTCACATGAGTTAAAGTGTGATAATTATCTCATATTCACACCTCCAATTACAGTAAAGTGGAAATCTTCCCAGCTATGCTTGTGATTTATTCCCTACTGGATTCCAAGCCAGATGGGATAGTTAGAATGCACAAGGTAGGTGACAGATAAATTGGAATCTCCCCAGCATGCCTAGGAACAGGAATTGACATAACACCGCTGTATTGTGAACACAAATATAATGCTTATAGAGCCATACAGTCATACTCCTCCATGCTGACCGTGAAGCCCAGTGAGGTAATCCCATCTTCCCACATTTGGCCCATATCCCTCTAAACTTCTCCTATCCACATATTTACTTATGGGGATACAGCACGGAATAGGCATTCCAAGCCACGCCGCCCAGCCATCCCCTGGTTTTATCCTAGTGTCATCATGGGACAATTTACAAAGACCAACAGGTGCGCCTTTGGATTGTGGGTGGAAACCAGAGTGCCCGCAGTCACAGGGAGAACGTACAAATCCCTTACAGGCAGCAGTGGGAATTGAACCCGAGTCACTGGTACTATCCTCCATGACCTGGATTGACACACTAACGTGTGTGGAGGCTTGTGTGCTTCAAGGACTCCATCAGGTGATGCCAACTCGGGACCACCCATGTTGACGAGATGCCTCACGAAGATCGATTCAACCCCGGCTCCTGAATGGGCCATGCCATACGAAACAACAAAACTAGTACTGTAAAGCATTGTGCTAACCATTGTTGCTGTAAAATGTTGCTAATATGCCTGCCTCAGCCACTAATTCAGAAAGCTCATTCCAAATATTTATCAGCCTTTATGTGAAGAAGCTGCTCCTGATATCATTTTTAAGTCTCTCGTCTCTGATCTTAAACCTATGCTTTCTTGTTTTTAAACAAACCCTCCCTGGGGGAAAAAAGACTATGTAATTTTACCTAGTGTATGCCCCTTCATTACTTCTGTTAGGTCACCCCCTTAATCTATAATCCAGGAAATAAAGACCTAAACTACACAACCTGGTAATTCAGGCCCCCAAGTCCAGATACATCCTTTCTACTGTTTATACCATGCTTGTTGATCGGATGGGATCCCTGCATCTCAATTGTTATTAAGTGTGCAGTGTAAATCCACCTAACAAGAGGTTCATACATAAATATCACATTTACTCTGCTGTAGGTAACACTAGGCATTCAACTCGAGTCTCACAAACTGATAAGTATTGGATATGGTACCCAAAGTTTACTCAAAGTGATGTCTGACCCAAAGTACATGCACCATTCTGAACAGGAACCTGTTGAATGTAGTAGTGACTTTCATACTCTGTAATTTAGGACAAGAGACTAAATCTATCAGCTGTCTGGTACACTGCTCTGCATTGATGGGACCTGTTTAATATCAAGTCTGTGAGGATTTAAAGTTTTTTTTTACTGGGTTCTTTTCTTTCAGAGCAAACACTGCATTGTTCTTCTTGCTATGCAATATACGCCATAATTATATAACCCTGAACATCAGGGCAGAGAAAAACATTAGGCCACAATTCCTGATCCCGATTGTTGTCCAGATTACCTCTACCAAATTATTGGTTTATTGGGAGAAATTTCCTTCCTGCAATTGAATTCATGTGGCCACATAAAGTACAGCCATTTGAATGAGGCACTGGAGATCATCCAGTATCTATTAAAATGTGCTGTAGAGGGTTCTAAGTAATAGATACTTCCGGATATATATGGCTAACGGTTAGAATCAAACAGCAAGGCTATTATTTGGTTCATTTTTCCATTGCTGGTACTCTGCTTATGATCCCATTCTAGTTAAGTGGCTCTTACAATGTAACAACACAAAGAGAAAGAAATTTTTTTTTTGCCGCCTACTGTTGTTGGCAGAATCTTCAGATGACAATGAGGAGGCATACAGGAGTGTGATAGATCGGATGATTGAGTGGTGTTGCAACAACAAGCTTGCACTCAATGTCAGCAAGACCAAGGAATTGATTGTTGACTTCAGGGCGGAGAAGTTGAGAGATCACACCAATCCTCATTGAAAGGTCAGCGGTAGAAAGAGAAAACAATTTCAAGTTCATGGCCATCAGTCTTGGAGAATCTATACTACACCCAAAATATTCAAACCAATGGTTATATTTCACCAAAGACTCTAGCAAATTTCTTCAGATGTACTGTGGAGAGCTTTCTGTCTGGTTGAATCACCATTTGGTATGGAGGTGTTAATACACAGGATTGTAAAAGGCTGGAGACTCAGCCAGCTCCATCATGGGCACAAGCCTCCCCACCATTGAAGCCATCTTCCAAAGGCGGTGCCTAAAGAAGATGGCATCTGTCATTAAAAACCCGCACCACCTGGGACATTTAAAAGCACAAACATGAGGAAATCTGCAGAGGCTGGAAATTCAAGCAACACACACAAAATGCTGGAGGAACGCAGCAGGCCAGGCATTTCGTCGACAGTCGACATGTCGACATTTCGGGCAGAGACCCTTTGTCAGGACTAACTGAAAAAAGAGATAGTAAGAGATTTGAAAGTGGGAGGGGGCGGGGGAGATCCAAAATGATAGAAGATAGGAGGGGAGGGATGACGCTGAGCGCTGGAAAGTTGATTGGTAAAAGGGATACAGAGCTGGAGAAGGGAGAGGATCATGGGAAGGGAGGCCTAGGGAGAAAGAAAGGGGGAGGGGAGCACCACAGGGAGATGGAGAGCAGGCAAGGAGTGATTATGAGAGGGACAGAGAGAGAAAAAAGACAGAAAAGAAAAAGGGAGAATAAATAAATAAGTGATGGGTTAAGAAGGGGAGGGGGGCATTAACAGAAATTAGAGAAATCAATGTTCATGCCTTCAGGTTGGAGGCTACCCAGATGGTATATAAGATGTTGTTCCTCCAACCTGAGTGTAGCTTCTTCTTGACAGTAGAAGAGGCCATGGATAGACATATCAGGATGGGAAAGCAGGATCTCCCAGTGGCCACACATTTTAATTCCATGTCTCACTCCCATTCTGATATGTCTATCCATGGCCTCCTCTACTGTCAAGATGAAGCTGCACTCAGGTTGGAGGAACACCTTACATTCCATCTGGGTAGCCTCCAACCTGATGGCATGAACATTGATTTCTCTAACTTCTGTTAATGACCCTCTCCCCTTCTTACCCCACCCCTTATTTATTTATTATTTCCCCCCTCTTTTTCCTTTTCTCTCTGTCCCTCTCAGAATCACTCCTTGCCTGCTCTCCATCTCCCTCTGGTGCTCCCCTCCCCCTTTCTTTCTCCCTAGGCCTCCCGTCCCATGATCCTCTCCCTTCTCCAGCTCTGTATCCCTTTTACCAATCACCTTTCCAGCTCTTAGCGTCATCCCTCCCCCTCTAGTCTTCTATCATTTCGGATCTCCCCCGCCCCCTCCCACTTTCAAATCTCTTACTATCTCTTCTTTCAGTTAGTCCTGACGAAAGGTCTCGGCCCGAAACGTTGACTGTACTTCTTCCTATAGATGCTGCCTGTCCTGCTGTGTTCCACCAGCATTTTGTGTGTGCCTTCTGGGACATGTCTTCTTTTCACTATCATCAGGGAGAAGGTACAGGAGCCTCAAGACCCTCACTCAATGTTTTAGGAACAGCTTCTTCCCTTCTATCAGATTTCTGAATGCATCACAAGTCCATGAACACTACTTCACTGATTCTTTCGAAGAACTCACTTGAAACACCAAACAGGAGATATTCTCATGTATGTCAACAGAGAGAAAGACTAGAGAGTGGGGACAGACAGAAAAAGATAAGGGGAAGGGACTAGAAAAAGGAGGAAGAATGAGGAAGACAGCGGGAGAGATTGGAGTAGAGTGTAGGGGTAATAGATTGTAAAGTATGGGGTTATGGGATTTTGTTGGTGGAGAAGAAAGAGATAGAAAAAAAATTGATCCAATTATCTCCAACCTTGTGCACCCAGTAGAAGAGTTGAGAAATAATAACCGACATCACAAGTATCAGACTGTGCTATTTATTAGATAATTGCCAAGAAGATGTGAAACTGTATAATTTAAATATTTCACATAATTTGTTAAAAACTATGTGCACAATATACCCCTCAGGCAAAAACGGAGGAGAAATTTCAACATCACAAGAAAATTTCACAAAACAGAAAAAATATTTGGCAACATATACACCAAAAATGGAAAAAATGGATTAAAACACAAAAATGAAATGATTTTATTACTTCTTTGGATCACTAATGAATAATGCTACAGAGTATGTGGTTTCATTTAGAAAGGTTTCATTACTGGACAAATATTTTAGAAGTCATTCCTGGGTGATCCAGTGACATGAGCTAGAATCCCACCAAGCCAGCTAAAGAACCTAAATTCAGTTAGTTAAGTCAGGTGAAATTCCATCCCCATCCAAACAACATTTTCCATTGAGCTACCTGGCATTACCACCATCCAAAAGAGGATAAATTCAAAATTGCGAACTATCTCATGCAGCCTTGCTACTAACTTTGATTGACAAGTTGAAAAGGCCCTGTGAACATACAGTATACATGCTGATGTTCTAATACTTGATGGTGAGGAACTTCTCCCACAAATCTACAACTTTATCTCTGACATCTAAGAAGAGAAGAAAGTGTCAGTGAATCTCAGAATGACTGAGTTCCACAAGAAAGGACACAAATCCAATTTTCTAACTATTTAGGGATTTCCAAGATACTCTTTCCACTGACACACTAACTCCTCAAGTCTAAGAGAAGGGAACAGCACCAACCACAAAATATGCGGCTTTCTACCTCATTCGAACCTTTGAATACATTGATTGTGTGGGACTGTGGAGCATCTTCCGTACATTTGGATGCCCGTACAAATTTCTCTTGAGTTATATTTGCTTCATGATGGTTTGCCTAACCAATGCATTAATACATTCACAAGAGGCCCATCTCACTACAGACCAGTATCAAACAAGGTTTCACAATCATTTTGGCACTTCTACATTTTCTTGCCGTAATACTTCGCTCTGCCTCCAACAAGCTGCCCATTAGAGTGAAGTTCATCTGCAGAACCATTGGGAAAACTGTTCAATCTACTACACCTCACTTCAGACCCAAGTTAGGACCAAATCCAGTATCAGCTGCTGCATGCTTACAATGCTTATGCATTCAGATGTCAGGTTCCAAGTTGTTGCTGATTCTCTAAGTGAAGAGCTTAAATCTCACCGAGACAGCCAAAGAATTTAAATTCAATTAACATGAAGTCTCTTCAACATGAGCTCATGCTCCATTGTGTTATGTGGCATGACCACTACCCTCAAAAGAATAGATTTAGAACAGGTCCAGTGGCTCTGTGCTGGGCATCTAAGAAGGGACAGGGCGATCAGATATCCATAGCAGAAAGATCATGTGAATTTGTGCACGGGAAAGACATCACAGTTCTGGGGACTTTGAAAACATGCCAAAATTGGGAATGCTGTTCAATAGAACTATCAAGCTTGACACCATCACTCAAAAGAATCATACCCTTTAATACCCCAGACATAACCATCCCTTTCTTATTGGCTCAACATACCCATCATGACTAATACAAAAAAATGAGCGTGCTTCTCAGATACTTCAATTGTCAATGGTGGGCACGGCAATCTATGCAGAACATCACCTCCTATCCTGCCTTGCCTGATGAATTAGAGGTCCACCATAATAAAAATTACTACAAAGAATAAGGCATAAAATGCAGCCAAATGGGTGGATAGAAAGGAGGGGAAAGGGGTCTTTATTTTCCACTTTCAAGAATAGTTTGAGTGTACCATTTTTCACTTAGCTGGCCAAATCCAGGACATGACTGTGAGTGGTTCAGCAGAAGATGAAGAAAAATCGACATGATTTTGACCTCACATTGCTATGCTGTAGGATACAATCACTGTATTCTGTTAGAGAATTTCTAAATAAAACTGATATTTCAAAACTGGGTATGTCTGAGGTGCTCTGAGACACAATTAATAGTAGAACTGTATTTCACAATATTCAAAATCATGACCCAGTACTTCCTCGCTACTGTTGAAGTACGGGACACAATTCAATGAAGATTGCAGAAGAGCATGCATGGATCACTAAGCATTCTTAAAGATGATATCACATCATCACATTCTCAAGGGTAATTTGGAATAGATAATAAACACTGGTCTTTGCAGCAACATTCATTACTTACGTGTAATTACTTGTCATTAAACCTGATATTTAGACTCAGATGAAATCTGTGGATAGAATATTCCACATAAGACAATACACTGAGGTTGCTGGTAAACCTTTTCCTAATCTCTTCAAAATTGGTCCCATCACCATTAACTGTCCTGTAAGCCACAACACTTCATTCCAGTAAAAAGGCCATCAAAATGAATTTAGATTAGTGAAGGTTTCCCCAGCAGCTGCTACATTCCTGTAATTTTCTATTCTGCACTCGTTGCTAAACGCTAACAGAAAATGATAGTACTATTTTATTTTGGAAAGAAGGATTAGCATTTATAAGCACACAAGCAAAATGCTGGAAGAACTCAGCAGGTCAGCATTAATAAAGATAGTTCCACAATCATTGTCCATAGCAGTTTAGACACTTCAGATAATTTTCACTGGAAAACACTTCCCAACCCAATACTCTGACATGATAAGGTGCTTTTCAGTGCAACACCATTATTGTGTTTTGCTGAAATCATCCTGACAAAGCTGCTGCAATGTGTTATCCAGAAGAAGGGCCAGGTAACTCATTTATAGATCCCATTTCTCATTGGGATTTTGCTGAATTAAATACACTAGACTTTACATAAATAAAGAGCCAAGAAATTTAAAACAGGCCCTAATTAAAATACCGGTAAGTCATTCTGTATTCTTGGAGTATAAAGTCTGTACAAATGTCATATTTCAATAGATTCCTTTGCAAGATTATCTATGTGAGTTCTGAGCTGGAATTTGACACTTTGCATTTATATATAAATCCGTACATATCTCTCTTCTCCTCCCCTTTAAGTAGGGTGCCCTTTCCCAAGGTACTTTTCCACAGCTTCTCTTTACAGAATCTAATCCCAGTTGATGAGTGTTGACAGACTATTTGCCCATAGCAGAATTAGGCCATTTGGCCCATCGAATCTGTTCCACCATTCAGTCATGGCTGATTTGTTATCCCTCTCAACCCATTCATGACCGAGCTCACACTTCTACCCTCAGATCATCCTGGGATGAATGCTGCTTGACAATAATGGGGAAAATGTATACTTGATGACACTGTTCCCCTGACACAAACTACAGTTCCCCCTCTTTGCCTGAGATCAGCTGTGACTAGCTTTCTTTTAAACAATTCTTCCTGCTGCATACTAGAAAACTGACTTCTTAGAAATATTCTTAGAGATTCTTGGTGAAGGCCTTTATAAATCAGAGCATTGAGTACAGAAGTTGGGATGTAATGTTAAAATTGTACAAGGCATTGGTAAGGCCAAATTTGGAATATTGTGTACAGTTCTGGTCACCGAATTATAGGAAAGATATCCAATAAATTAGAGAGAGTGCAGAGACGATTTACTAGGATGTTACCTGGGTTTCAGCACTTAAGTTACAGAGAAAGGTTGAACAAGTTAGGTCTCTATTCATTGGAGCGTAGAAGGTTGAGGGGGGATTTGATCGAGGTATTTAAAATTTTGAGAGGGATAGATAGAGTTGACGTGAATAGGCTGTTTCCATTGAGAGTAGGGGAGATTCAAATGAGAGGACATGATTTGAGAGTTGGGGGCAAAAGTTTAAGGGAAACACGAGGGGGTATTTCTTTACTCAGAGAGTGATAGCTGTGTGGAATGAGCTTCCTGTAGAAGTAGTAGAGGCCAGTTTAGTTGTGTTATTTAAGGTAAAATTGGATAGGTATATGGACAGGAAAGGAGTGGAGGGTTATGGGCTGAGTGCGGGTAGGTGGGACTAGGTGAGATTAAGAGTTCGGCACGGACTAGGAGGGCCGAGATGGCCTGTTTCCGTGCTGTGATTGTTATATGGTTATATACAGCATGGCAACAGGCTTTTCAGCCAATGAGCCCGCGAGGCACAATTACACCCATGTAACCAATTACGTCTTGGAATGTGGGAGGAAACCAGAGCACCCAGAGGAAACCCACCTGGTAACGGGGAGAATGTACAAACTGCTTACAGGCAGGAGTGGGAATTGAATCCACGTCACTGACTTGGTTTTAACGTTACGCTAACCACTATCGTGCCTAATCTCATCTGGTATTGAAAGCTAAGCATGCTCACACCTGACTGATACTTAGATGAGAAACTGCCTGGGAATAGCAGGTGCCCCAGGCTAGCCTATTGCCATACTAGCCCGAAAATTTCTAGAAGTCAAATTCCTTCATGAAGACCAGGAGTTTGGGAAAGTAAGTTCCTGAAGTCAGTCTTTTGCTAATTATCTCTCGATTTATGATCAATTCAATGATAATTTGGGCAAATCCTATTCCAACTTGCAGGGATAATAACAAAAAGTAATTATTATCTACACTTTCAACTATTGGCCGAGGGTGAAAGCCAAACTGCTGATGGCCAATTAAACTCCAGAGATCAAGTAGGTGTTGAGAATTGGCAGTTCTGGTTCACAATCTCCAAAAGATGCTTGCTTCACGAGGAATATTAAGATAATCTAATGCAGTGGGGTTTAGAAGCTTCTAGTTACAAGGCTGATGATAAGGCCTATGGCCAGGACAAGGAAGCCATCTTTTTTCTGCGTCTGGTGGTACTGTTCCCAAACAGATAGCAATTTGATTTTCCAGTGTCAGCATCCCGAACCTCAATGAACGAATGCAAAATTATAGTCCCTTGGCAAGGTCTGTTCCTCAGCAATTTCACCTCACTTCCTGGCATCCCAGGTCACCTGCTACCACTACTAACAATTAAACGGTTTTTGTGCTGCTTCTTAACAGAAACAGAAATAAAATTTGAATGCAATAAAAAAAAGATCCGGTACCTTCTGCAGGTTTGTGTGCAAGCTAAACTTACTGTACACATTTTCTGTTTGAGGAACTTTCCCTCTGTCAGTTCAAAAACAATTTCTATTGTGGCTCTCATCCCAGATCAATCTTTACTCTTATTGACTTTCAATCTTCAGAATAGCTCAAACAACTGACGGTTATTTACACGTCAACTCAATTTGTACTATTCAAACTTAGGAGCTATCAGAGACAATCCCGTGTTGTTCTCTGAATGTATTTATCAGGAACAGAGCCTGGATCTGATTCGTTCAGAAGTGCAAACAGTGATCACCATAACCACAGCTTATGGTTATGGTTATTATTAACAATAATTAGAACTGGGGCTATTTTTCCAGATTTTGGGATGATGTGCTATGGGTATTATCTACGGACAGGAAGAAAGACTGTGCTGCACTGACCCTGAGAAATGCAAACACAAATCAATTTAAGATGAGAAATGGTGAGCCCTCCACTACCACAGAAACAAATGGCAACTACATTTCATGGAATGGGCCTCAGCCATGGCAAGAAATGCTTTGAAACTATACAGCCCAACTTTTAATCATCCTATTTATTTGGAAAAGACAGGAATGGACATTTTAAAAATGGATTTTCTTTGTCCTAAATCAAATGCTTATCTAGGATAGCCTTTCATCACATCAGTCAAAAATTGTCTTAAATCATTTGCCAACATCCCACCGTCTACAATGGAACTTAATGGTTATCTTAAATAATTAAGAGAAAACCTATTGTACAACATTATACTTACATATCAATATACTGTCCCTGCTGTCCTGAACTACCAGTCTCCATTCTATCACCATTATCTGATTGATCATTTGCTTTCTCATAAAAGGCTTGAGGACTTTTCTCCTCAAAACCCACTCCTGTTCGTCTCCTGTTGCTTTGCTCCTCATTCTTAGTTTCCAACAAAGACAGGTTCAGCTACTGCCATTGAGCAGTTCCACCATTTTCTTTACCTGAGCACTGACCGCTGGCCTTCTCTTCAGAAGTTCCCTCACCACTCACTACTCCTTTGGCAGTCTCTGGCTCTGTACTCTGCATGCTCTGATCTATCCTGCTGGTTTCCTTGTGGGTTGAAGGTATGGAATGTGCAGCAAATGGTACACTGGTGCTTGCTCCTCTACTTTCACATGAATGTGATCTCACAAAGTTGAAACATTCAGGTCCAGCATCTTGATTTGACCTCATCTCATGCCTCATTCCACTCTGATAATTGTGGTCACTCTGCTCCTGCCAGGTAACACAAGGCAGACCCCTCATCTCACTGGAATGAACATCAGGACTTACTGATGGCATCATAGATGCTGAAGGCCTGCTTGGATATCCACCCTCCTCAGGTTTAGTTATACCTCTGCCTGTCCAACCCAGGTGTGAATATGTTTCACCTGCAGTACGAGAGCTCTGTTCTGTACTGCACCCTACATGTGACTGGCTTTCCATGGAATATTTAGCTCTACTACTAGAATCTTTCTCCCCACCTTTCAGCACAGTGTCACAGAGAGGTTCAGTGAAGACGACATTGCATGATTTAAATTTGCTTACAGTTCCCTCTAAAGACATTGCTTGAACTGCTTCTGGTTGAGGCTGTCTCACACCCTGCTCTCTGAGATCAATACATTGTCCACTTAGCTCCCGAACCAAGGGTGGAATTGCTTTGAAACCCGCAGCTGCCTGTTTGTCCTGTACGTTCTGGGTGATGCAGTTTCCTAAGGGATCATCCATCTGCAGGACATTACTGTGCAAATCACACTTGCTGATACTGCTCTCTTTCCCTTGACAGTCTGTGGTACCAACTTGCAAAATCCCCTGCTCAAGTGCAGTTTTAGTTTGAAACACAGTTGACAATTCTCTGACAATTGGTCTGTGTTCAGTCTGGTGCTCTGCACTGTGAATAACACAAGCGTCCTGAAGCAAACCTGGATCGTGAATGCGAGCCTTGCTTTCAGCAGCAGCACTTTCCATACCTCCAAATGAACACCCAGCTGTGACCGCCTCTTCCTCATGATGCGGTTCCTTCATACCAACGCTGCAAGATCCCTCAGTCTGCTGAGAAATGGAAGACATTTCTCCACCATGGCCTGGCACTTTTAACAATCTGTTTCTTTCGCCTCGCTCTGTAAAATCTTGCACTTCACCCTGGTCTTTCAAGCTTTCCTCTGCTACACTGTTCCCTCTGGCTTTTTCTGCTAGGAATCTCAGGATTTCTTGCTCAATGCCATCGTCACTATCTCCGGAACTGCTGTCTCCGGTCATGGTTTTTTGAGTTACTGGTTCAACCACGGTGGATGGCGTTGTAGATAACAAGACCGTTATGGGCCTTCCCATTCTAACCATACTGCCATTTCCTTCACCTTCTGATGTCTCCCCAGCTCTTTTGTTATTTTTACTTTTAAAGTCTAAATAACTTCTACAGACTGTCCTACTAGATTTTGACAAACAGCTCTTCAGGGGAGCATGGCTCAATGCAAGCCCTTCACCAGTGGCCTTGGGAGTTTCATTCCCAATACCAGTGTTTTGCTCAGAGAAGGTGAGCACCTCTGCCCCCGTAAACCGTACTCGCTTCCTGCACCGGTTCTTGGAGTCCCTTGATCTTCTCCCCACTCTTTTTCTGGTCTTCAGAAGATCCATTGTAGCAGTATCCAGATCTTCGTCACTGTCCAATGAACTACTTTTGTCATCTGTCTGCCAAGCATCATGGACTGGCTTATGACAGGACTGTATGCTGGTAGCCCAGTTTGGGGATAATTTGCCCTGATTTCTATTGATTGCCTTGCTGTCCCAGACATTGCTTACGTCTAAAGTATCTTGCTCCAACAGATCTTTTTTAAGTTTAATCTTGGAGGGAGCAGTGTCAGGGTCAGTCCTGGAAACAGGTGCCCCACTGGCAACTGGCTGGCTTTCTCTCAACTTTTCTTTTCCAGTTTTATGACCAACACTGTCATTAGACTTCAGACTTTCTTTCTGCAATACGGGCATCTGAGATGACGACAGAGGAGAGAACAAGTTCAGACTATCTCCTTCCTTCAGATCTGAGGGGAAGACTTTGACTGACTCACTCATAGCCTCCACTTTATTTGACTTCTCATTCCTTTGGCTCACCTTCAGAGCCAAGTAATTTTGTATTTCCTTTTCAATGCTGTCACTACTATCCACAGAACTGTCTTCACTGTCGGAAGATGTGATTTGCTGGGAGTTAACAGTGGCATATTTGCTGGTCATCTTCCTACAGGCCACATGCACTTCCCTGTTCAACATGCCATCTTCAACCACACTGAGCACCAAAGAGCCTTCCTGTTTTCGGAAAAATTCTGATGGGGTCTCCGTTCTTTTCAAATTCAACTCAGAGACTATGTGTTTCCTTTCCTTTTGCTTTACAAAATCATCGCTCAACTGAACACTGGAGACTGTATCCAAAAGGCTGTGTGGATACTGTGCCTTTGACTCCACAGACTTGGGTGTACATTGCTTCCGCTTCTTGCTCAGAGTTGCTCGAGTTGTTTCCTTCCCCTCGTCCTTGGGTGCATGACGAGCATCCAAAGAGGATTCAGAGTTCATGGAACAGAGAGGCTTGTGAGGTAACAATCCAAGGGCAAAGGGAAGATCCTTGATTTTCTTCTGTTCTAACTGGTAACGTTGGATGGCTTCCTCAATCCCATCATCACTACTAGAGTCAGATAGCTCTGCTCCTGTGGTTATGGAATTAGGCTTTGGGACAGAGAATTCAGTCTTCACGTTCAACTGGATGTTACTACTTTTGCAGAGTTCCTTAAAGCTAGGCATTGCTGTTGGCTTCCTCTCAATGGCCAGCTTTTTATGGCTCTTGGGATTCCTTTCATTGGTCTTCCCAGATTTGCCAACTTCACCCACTTTGGTGGATTTGGTGCCAGTAACCTGAGTATTGGGATTTGTCACCAATGGTTTGACAAGTCGTGCTTGGTTCCCTGCGCTGGCCTTGATGTACTTCTTCTTGCTCTTCAGTCCTACCTTCACCAGATTTTCCTTCTGTGCTGGTCCTCCCTTGGATGCTAGTTTGTCACTGGGATCGCTGGTTTCTTTATCCCGCTTGTCTTGCAAGAACCTTTCAATCTCAGCTTGTATACTCAGTTCAAAAGAGTCATTGCTGCTGATGCTGGAAGGTGAAGAACATCTGGAATCTGTAGTAGCCTTTGGATGGGCAGGAAGAGGGTCAACAATGACAAGTTCAGTGGGGACCACCTTTTCTTCAAGTGAGATTCTATTACTGACATTTGGAGCAGCGTCTTTGATAGGTGTATGTATCACAGGAGGAACTTCAGCATCATGTATGACGTTCGACATTGAGCAACTTTCTTCTGTCTTCTTCTTCAAGTATTCCTGAATAGCCTTTTCTATATCTCGGTCAACAGACTCATCGCTGTCTGTATCCAGTTCACAATGGCCCAAATTCGACTCCTCTGTGCCGAGTGCACAGGTTGGATACACGGTCTTCAGATCCTCTACAGCGGCTCCTTTTAGAAGCTTGATGGCGCTGTTGTCTAACGCGCCCTCACTCCGCCATTTTGTGACTAGGTTTGTTTGAGCATTACTACTGGGGTCATTGTTCACAGTATGAGACGAGTTATGGGGCTGCAGGTTTTCCACAATCATTTGTACACTTACGTTGACAGTACTTCCAACAGCAGAGAACTTCTCCTTTACAGAGGAGAAACCCACCGGAAGGCTGTAGCTCTGGGATGCTCCAAAGGACTGCCAATCTGTCTGTATTGCAGAGGCAGGTGTCAAATTCATTAAGAACATTATAGCAGGAGAATGACACTCTGGACATATTGCTGCTTCCCTCACATCCTGCAAAAACAATGTAGAACAAAAACAATCAAAACGGCTGCAAAATAAACAGCTTAACAAATACTCACACTGAAGCTTTACAAAAGTCAATCAATTCAGAGAAACTTTCTTTTTATCTGTTTTTGCCATTTAGGCAAACAAATAAAGCCTAGTTCAATTTTATCGATGTTGCTTGAGGAATAGACGTTGTTCAGGACAATAGAGAGAACTATTTGGCTCTTCTTCAAGATAAAGTCTGATGGATCTCCCACAGATAACTTTAGGCCGATGTTTTATTATCTCTGACAGTGCAACACTCCCTCAGTTTTGGCCCTTCAATAGTGCAGCAGACTTTCAGTATTACACCTTCAAAGGTACACTCCTCCCTCAGTACCTTCAATGCTATACTAACTCACGAAATCTGGAGACTAGAAAAAAATTCTGTATTGTAAGTCGTGGAGAAGTAGAAAGGACATCACAAATTTACAATGGCAGATAACACTAACTAAATCCCTTTAACTAACTCACCAACTTAGCAATAGTGCCACTTGACTCACAACTTCCACACTTGCAACCTGTCCAAACCCAGTCACCTAATACTCTCCTAACCCTTCAGCCAGCTCTGCTGTGGCTGCTCACCTACACTGCTTTCACTTTTACATTCAAATCCCTTCAATGCTCCCACCTTACTGTTGCCGTGGCATTGCCTACCCCACACTCTCCAATTCCTGCTATACCTCCTCCTTTAACCATTCCTTAAAAACTCTTACCTGTTTGTCACCTGTCCATAAGTCCTGTGGCTCAGTGCTAAATTCTTTATTTCATATAACTGCTGAGCTGGGATATCTTATGACCGTAGACTCTAGTTGCTATTGTAATTAAAACTATTAAGTTTGCATCACTCATCTCACAGAATCATTTTCAAGTGTAGTTAACCAGGATTGTGCATCTGACCCAATTGCTAAAAGTGCCATTTTATATAGAGGGGGGAAAAAAGCAACAGATACAAGTTTATTTTAAAAATAGTAACTCTTGAGTTTTCTCTACCTCTTCCAAGATTGCAGTTTGTAAATGGGTTGACCCATTCCTGAAGTTGATGCCGATTTAAAATACATTGCAAATACGCTCAGAGCCAAGTTTACTCAGTTATACAGAATGAACGGGCCATTCGGCCCCACAGATCCTTTACTGACCAAAATGTCACATCCAAACTAGGCAACTTAAATCTTTCCAATCCATGTACCTGTCCAAATGCGTTTTAAAAGTTCTTATCGTACTTGCTACAGCTGCCTCCTCAAGCATCTCATCCCACACAGATACTACCCTTTGTTGTCCCTCACAATCCTATAAAATCTTAATCCATGCCCTCCAGTCCTTTATTCCCCAACCGTGCAGATATGCCTGAATTCAGGAACACACATTCAGAGGTTTGCAGAGCAGGGAAACGAGGTTGAACCTCTACAGCTAACTGTGAAGCATTGGATGCTCTGACAGTTCAGATTCAAGACTGTTTAATGTCATTACCTATATACAAGGAGAAACTAATTGTTACTCCAGATATGATGCGGTACAGACAAAAACACAAAAGATAAAGTGCACACGATAAATATAAATACATAAGATAGCTTAATACAGTTAGATTGATTGTCTTTCCTTAGAGACACTGGGCTGTACATAAGGTGACTGACAGGAAATAATAAAGTAGTGGTGGAGTTAGTGGGTGGAGGTGTCAATTAACCTTACTGGGGAAAGTTTTTGAGTCTGGTGTACGCGATGGAAATGGGGCAAACAGTCCATGAGAAGGGTGGGTGGGATCCTCCATGACATTATCGGTTCTTTTCCAGCACCTTTCTGTATACATGGTCCTTGATGGCTGGTTAATAACAGGGAATTGCCTATACCTATGATTTGAAGCTACAAGAAGATTCCGTCTGCCCACGTTGAGGGGTATTTGCCATGCCATCCCCCCACTTAGGTGCCCAGTTGTTCTGAGCGTGCGGGCGATGCTGATGGCAGTCAGCGATGCCCCAGGTCACGCCTCGGAGCTCTTTGGACCCAGGCTGACCGTGCACTGAGTCTGTGATGAGGGGCAGCACCTCATTTACCCCCGGTGACTCCCGCCCCAACCCTGACCACCCGATCCGGCACAGCTGGAGTGCCCCGGCCATCTACAGGCCTTCCGCTACCGTCCTGCTCTCAGCTGCGGCCCGCTAGCGGCGAACCCGACCCCGAGGCCCAGGCTGCAGCCTCCGACCTGCGGCACCGTAGCAGGGCCCGAGCCCGGCCCGCAAGTGAGAGGAAGGAGAGCGGGCCGGGGGTTGTGAGGGTGAGGAGGCGGCCGTTGGGAGCAACTCTCATCAGTCAGGGCAAATGATCACATTTCACGCCGACACGGGGGGATAAGCATAGGGGCAGAAGGGCGACCCCAGTCCGGCCGGATCGCTGCGTATAGCTAGGCCCGAAGCCTCGAGTCGGGAGTTCTCCCGTCGCCGCCGGACAACGGCCTGACTGACGGTCCTCCCGACCTTGAGCACCCGCTGCCCCCACTTCCCCGTTTTATTGGCACCTGCTCCGGCTCCCAGGTTTGATTGACAGCCCCTCCCCTCCCCTCCCCTCCCCCTGCTGCCCAGGCTGATTGACAGCCGGCAGACCCCCCCCCCCCCCCCCAGCCCGGGGTCCCGGGAGCGGAGCCCCTCGCCCGCTCCATCACTACCTGCTACACGCGGCTCCCTCGCTCGCTGCGGCGGCTCGGCGCACTCGGCACTCCCACCGGCTGCAGGCAAAGTTCAGAGCAGCGAGGAGGCGGAGGAAACGCAAATAAATAAATATGTCCGTCCGGAGAGCGACCCGGCTGCATCTGTGTGAATTAGAATCGGCAAAACTAAAATACATGAATAACGAGTAGCGGTTACCGCGTTCGCAACTCTTGTCTGAAAAGGGTTAAAAATAATACCCCTCTTCTTGAAAACAAGGGATTGGGAGGCTAGAGAGTCTGGCATGGGTGATACAGAGAGGGTTCCTGTTTGTATGTTTGCAAATCTATCTGCTTATTCAGGGATTCTTACAGCCCAGCCACCGGTCTATTTTACACTAGCCCTATCTCAGGACCATTTACAATGACCACTTGACCTACGAACCAGTAGGTCTTTGGACTGTGGGAGGATATCGGAGAACCCAGAGTAAACCCTCGTGGGGTGAGAGTACAAACCCCTGACAGCTGGTGCTGGGATCGAACCCCAAACTTCGGGACGCTCTGAGCTGGAGCAGTGTCGCCCTATCTACCACGCTGCCCTATTGTTAGCGATAGATTAGTTCACATTTGGAAGAGCGTGGCCTTATTTGGCATAGTCAGCGGGGCAGGTCGTGTTGTACAAATTGAGCGAGTTTAATTTGGCCAGATGTGAAGGGTCACAGAGTCATAGAAAAGTACAGCACAAAACAGGCCCTTCAGCCCATCTAGTCTGTGCCAAACCATTTAAGCTGCACCAGGACCATGGCCCACCATACCACTACCATCCATCTACCTATCCAAACTTCTCTTAAACTTTGAAATCAAGCTGGCATGCACCACTTGCTCTGGCAGCTCGTTCCATGACCCTCTGAGAGAAGTTTCCCCTCATGTTCTTAAACTTTTCACCTTTTACCTTTAACCCATGACCTCTGGTTGTAGTCCCACACAACCTCAGTGCAAAAAGCCTGCTTGCATTTCCCCTCTCTATACCCCTCATCATTTTGTTATGAAGAGTTGCACTTTAGGAGATAAAATGCAAAAGGGGTAGAGAGCAGTGTTAGCTGCCTCAGTGGCTATCACCCAGTTGCACTCACATCTACGGTCATTAAGTGCACTAGAGCCACCTCCTGCCTAAGCAAGGACCTGAACCTGCTGCCTATCGCCACAATAGGTCAACAGTGGATGTGATCTCACATGGCCTTGGATCACTGGACGATACTAATACCTACGTCAGGATGCTGTTTATTGACACAGATCAGTGTTTAACACAATCATTCCTACAGTTCTGATCAAAAAGCTCCAAAACCTGGGCCTCTGTACCTCTCTCTGCAACTGGAACCTCGACTTCCCCACCAGAAGAGCACAGTCCATGTGAATTAGAAATAAAGTCTCCACCTCGCTAATAATCAACACTGACGCACCTCGGGGATGTGTGCTCAGCTCACTGCTCTACTCTCTCTACACCCGTGTCTGTGTGGCTAGGCACAGCTCAAATGCCATCTATAAATCTGCTGATTTATATTGTTGGCAGAATTTCAGTTGGTGACAAGAAGGCGCGCAAGAGGGAGATATATCAGCTGGTTGAGTGGTGTCACAGCAACAACCTTGCACTCAGTGTCAGTTAGACCAAAGAATTGATTGTGGACTCCAGGAAAGGTAAGACGGGGGAGCACACACCAGTTCTCTTAGAGGGATCAGAAGTTCTGGGAGCGGGGGGGGGGGGGGGTGTCAACATCTCCGAGGATCGATCCTGGGCCCAAAATATTGATGCAGTTACAAAGAAGGTATGGCAGCAGCTATATTTCATTAGGAGTTTGAGGAAATTTGGCATGTCACCAAGGACACTTACAAATTTCTATAGGTGTCCTGTGGAGAGCATTCTAACTGGCTGCATCTCCGCCTGGTATAGTGCTGGGGGTGGCTACTGCAAAGGACCTTAATAAACTGCAGAAATTTGTAAGCTTTGTCATCTCCATCATGGGCACCAGCCTCCCCAGCATTCTGGACATTTTCAAGAGGTGATGCCTCATAAAGGTGGCATGCATCATTAAGGACCCCCATTACACAGTGCATGCCCTTTTCTCATTGCTACCATCAGGAAGGAGGTACAGGAACCTGAAGGCACACACTCAATGATTCAGGAACAACTTCTTCCTCTCTACCATCAGATTTCTGAATGGACATTGAACCCATGAATACTACCTCATGACTTGTTTTTTCTCTTTTCACAGTACTTATGTATATTTAATATTTATACATGGACCCCGCTGCCCCATACCTGACCTTATAAATATTTAACTTTAAAAAAATATATTTTCTTCTTACCATAATTTACAGTTTTTACTATTATGTATTGCAATGTACTGCTGCTGCAGAACAGCAAACTTCACGTCATATGGCAGTGATATTAAATCTGATTCTGAGTTTGATTCAGAACTACCCAATCTTCAAAGACTAGCTAATTCCTTGTTTATTCTCCACGGTGAGTTTTAGCTGCCAATACCCACTATTTGAGCAGTTCCCCCCCCCCCCCCACTCTTTACCAAGGAGGAGATAGTTCCAGCTAACAAAGTAGTTTAAACACAGTTCATTTATTTTCAGTGATACATGTTTAAGTGCAAATAATGTACTTAAAACACATTTAAAACTCACAGAGGATTTCTAGCTTATAAAACATTTCCAAATTGCATCCATTTCTAAAACACAAAGGATTTTCAAAACACAGATGCAATTCTTATAAACTAAAAAGACATAACAATAATACAGGTGAAAAATTCATGCATTGCAGAAACTGAAGCCAGAAGAATGGATTCTAGTCACCCTGTCTTTTATCAATTCTTTTTGATGTTATTTAACCATTCTCAATAAGTCTGAACATGCTCTCTTCATTTATACTTGGGTGACTTCAAAGTTCAAAGTACATTTATTATTTAGGTATGTATACATTATACAATCTTGGGTTTCATCTCCTTACAGGCAGCTACAAAACAAAAAAACCCAAAAGAACCCAAAGCAAAAGAAGACCGTCAAATTCCCAATGTGCAGAGAGAAAAAAACAACAAATCGTACAAATGGTAAAGGTAAGCAAATAACATTCAGAATAAAAGTGAGTCCATGGACACGAAACCTGGAGCAACGGGAACAGACCACAGGCTCATCCTCATTTCAGCGCAGAGCCGAGTAAACATCACAGAATCAGCCTGACCCTCACCTCTTGTCTTGACACCCTGCCAATACATCTGGCCCAGCAATTAAAACATGGGGTCGTTCCTTGCACTAGGATCTGGGCCCCGTTACATCAATATGCTCTGGCCTCAGACCCCACCGTCACATTTCAGCCATACCTGACCTTCCCAAATCAGCCTGGTGCTTCAATTGATCAAACCTCGCTCTCGGTTTCGGTGGATGGGCCTCGAATCTGCCCCTCCTCTGCTCCAACTTTGCTGCCAGTATGCCTAGACCTCGCCCCAACTTTGCCTCGAACATCCCTCAACCTCACCCCGACGTTGTCTCAAACATACCTCACACCTGTACGCTTCAACCCTTGACTCAGCCTCATCTTAACTTGCCTCCCCATTGTTTGCGGTGATCATTTTACCAAAAATTTTACAAGAAAAGGTGTTACTAAAAGAGTATTGAGTTGTGTTCTTCGTTTAGTTTGCCGCCAGTAAGTAGATGCTGGGCTTCACCAGCACCATCTTAAACTGGAAGACTTCACACCTATATGATATTTCCTCAGAAATCCTTTGAACACAAATAGTCTGAAAGCATTTTGGAAACATACAGTTGATTTCAGCTTAATGTTCATAGCTTATAACTAACACTGTAAAGGTAACTTCCTTGAGTACATGAATCTTTCAACTATAAACACATCATTTATTTGATATACTAAATGATATTATCCATCCGGTTCTGCAAGCTTCCTTGAACTAAGCAACTCTGAGTCAGCTTGTCTGTTTGAAACAAGTCAAATTAAACAACTCATTGTTTTATACTACATCTCAAGCAGTAATGAACCAGGTGTAGTGAGCTAAACCTTACTTCTCACAGACAGTCTATTACCTACGGAGTATGTTTGCAGAGCTGTTCTGTAGACAGTATTTGCTTTAACTTCAAGCTGGTACTGTTTGTCATTTACACTTTAAGAACTGAAGACACTGACTTCCATTTATGACCAGAAGTCAAACAGCTGTTAGTTGGAACTTTACTGACAATTGTTTGTGATCTTACAAGTGGCAGCTGCCATGTTTAGAAAGCAGGATTAGCAAAAAAAACCAAGAAGCCTACTGGCCAGGAATGAATATGATCACAAAGGTGAGAGGGGATAAAAGTGAAAGGAGATGTGCAAGGCAAATTTTTAACACAGAGCACCTGGGGTGATGGTGGAGGCAAATGTGACAGAAACATTCAACAGGCTCTGGGGTAGGCATATGAATGGGCAGCAAAATGGAGTGATATGGACATTGTGTAGGCAGAAGAAATTAGTGTAGTTAGGCAATTGATTAGGAATTTAATTAGTTTGGTACAAAATTGTGAGTCTGGTTCTGTGTGAGTCTATGTTCCACGATTGAGTTATTTGAGGAAGAAATGAAGATGATGGATGAGGATAGGAATTTGACCTGGAGTTGGTTTATTATTTTTACACGTATCGAGGTAGAGTGAAAAGCTTGTCTTGTATACTGTGGCATTGCACAGTGCACTCAGGTAGTACAACGTGAAACAATAATGGAATGCAGAATAAAGTGCAGCAGCCATGAAGAAAGAGCAGTGCAGGTAGACAATAAGGTGCAAGAGCAGAACAAGCTGGAATGTGAGATCAAGAGTCTATCATCATACTGGGGAACTGTTCAATAGATGTTGTCCTTGAGCCCGGTGGAACGTGCTTTCAGCCTTTTTCATCTTTTGTCTAATGGGAGTGGGGAGAAGAGAGAATGTCTGGGGCGGGTGGGGTTTTTGATAATGCTGGCTGCTTTACCAAGATAGCGAGAAATACAGATTGAGTCCGTGGAAGGGAGACTTTCTTAGGTGATGTGCTGAGCTGGATCCACAACTCTCTGCAGTTTATCATGATCATGGGCAGAGCACTGGATAGGATGCTCTTTCTATGGTCCATCAATAAACATTGCTAAGGATTGATGGGAACGTGCCTAATTTCTTTAGCCTCTTGAGGAAGTAGTGGCTGTGGCATCTACGTGTTTGGAGCAGGACAGACTGTCGGTGATGTTCACTGCTGGGAACCTGAATCTCTCAACTCTCTCAATCCCAGCACCATTGATGAAAATATGAGCATGTGGGCCATTCCAGCTCCAGAAGTTAACAATCAGCTCTTTTGTTTTGCTAACAATGAGGTGAACGTTGTTTCATGACACCCTGTTACTAAGCCAACTACAATGGTATATTCTGCAAACTTGTAGATGGAGTTCAAAAAAGTTGAAAAAGTTCAAAAGTAAATTAATACATGCATGTTACTATACACGATCCAGAGATTCACTTACTTGCAGGCATTCACAGTAGATACAAAATACATAACAGAAAGAATGGAAACTATACACAAAGATGCACAATCAACGTGCATAGCAAGACAAATTGTGCAATTACAACAATAATAATAATAAATAAAAATGAATAATATCAAAAATATGAGTTGTAGAGTCTTTGAAAGAGTCCATAAGTGTGGAACAGTTCAGTGTTGAGGTGAGTTATCTACACTGGTTCAGGAGCCTGATGGTTGAAGGGTAATAACTGTTCCTGAACCTGGTGGCATGGGACCTAAAGGTCCTGTACCTCCTTCCTGATGGAGCAGCGCGAAGAGAGCTTGTCCTGGATGGTGAGGGTCATTGATGATGGATGTTACTTTCTTGTGACAGTGCTCCTTGTAGACGTGCTCAGTGGTGGGGAGGACTTTGCCTGCGATGGACTGGGCTGTACCACCACTTTTTGCAGGCTTTCCTGTCCATGGGCATTGGTGTTTCCATGCCAGGCTGCGATGTAACCAGTCAGAGTACGGGTTAGAACAGATCCTAGTCACACATTCATGAGTGTTCAGGGAGCAGAGCAGGAGGTCGAGGATGCAACCTTGTGGAGCACCAGTGTTGAGAATAACCATGGCAAAGATATAGCTGCTTATTCTTACTGGTTGTTGTCTGTTGGACAGGAAGTTGAGGATCCAGTTGACTCCCAGGTCTTGGAGTTCGATGATAAGTTTGCATGGAATTATAGTATTGAAGATGGAACTGTGGTCAATAAACAACAGTTTAACATAGGTATATTTATCCAGATGCTCCAGAGATGAGTCTAGGGCCAGGGAGATGGCATCCACTATAGACATGTTTCATTAGTGTTATCTGTTAGGGCACTGGAAGTTGTCTACATGGATTTTTATTGAGGCATTCAACAAGGAAGCCCAGGGTAGGCTGATACAGAAGGTGCATGATTTCTTGGTACAGTGAATTCAAACTTGGCTTGGCCATAGAAGAAGGAGGCTGGGAGTGTTATTCTGACTAGAGGTCCGAGGCCAGTGGTGTTCTGCAGGGATCCGTGCTGGGACCTCTGTTATTTATGATGTATGTGAATAACTTGGACAAAAATGTAGATGGGCTGTTTACAGACACCACAAAAATTGGTGGAGTTTTGGATAGAGAAAATGGCCATCAAAGGATCCGGGAGCTGATACGGGCACAGAGATTGGCAGCTGGAACTTAATTCACGCAAGAATGAGGTGCTACACTTTGTTAGACCAGATGCAGGGAGGAGCTGGTAGGATCCGTAGGAGAACTGATACACAGAGCAATCTTGGTGTCCAGGTCCATAGCTGTCTGAAAGTGGTAAAAAGTAAAGAGGGTGGTTAAAAAAAAGGTGTGCGTCATGCTTACCTTTATTGGTCAGGGCGTTATATGATACAGAAAGTCCTGCTGCAGTTGTATAAAACTTCGGTTAGGCTGCGTTTGGAGTATTGTGTTCATTTCTGGTCACCCCATTGCAGGAAGGGTGTGCAGATTTTGGAGAGGGTGCAGAATGTACTAACCGGGTTGCTGCCTGGATTACAGAGTGTTGTCTATAAGGAGAGGATGGACAGATGTGGATTGTTTGCTCTGCAGCATCAGCAGCTGAAGTGGTGGACACAGCCCAGTCTGTCACAGGCAAATCCCTCCCCATCACCGAATGCGTCTACAGGGAGCGCTGCCACAAGAAAGCAGCATCCATCATCAAACATCCCCACCACCCAGGCCACGCTCTCTTCTCACTCCCGCCATCGGGCAGGAGCCTCAGGTCCCACACCTCCAGGATCAGGAACAATTACTACCCTTCAACCATCAGGCTCCTGAACCAGCTTCGATCACCACTGCTCTGAACTGGTTCTATGACCTGCAGGCTCTTTAACACTTGTGTTCTCAGTATTGTTTTTTACTTGCAATTTCTTTTCTTTTGCGCATTGGTCGTTCGTCAGTCTTTGTTTATGTACAGTTTTTTTGTAAAATTTGTTGTTTTTATCCTATAAATCCTTGCATGAAAAAACTCTCAGTGTAGTATATGGTAACATATACGAACTCTGATAATAAATTTACTTTGAACTTAAGATAAATACATAAAATTATTAGATGCATAGATAGGATAGGATAGAGAGTCAGAATCTTTATCCCAAGTTAGAAATGTCAAATTCTAGGGGCATAACTTTAAAATGAGAGGAGGAATATTTAAAGGTGATGTGTGGGACAAGTATTTTACATGGAGGGTGTTAGGTGCCTGGAATGTCCTGTCAGAGGTGGTGGTGGAGGCAGACTCGATAAAGCCTTTACGAGACGTATGACTATCAGGGGAAAGGAAGGATATGGATTGTGTGCAGGCAAGTGGGATAAGTTTAATTTGGCATCCTGGTTGACACAGACATCATGGTCCAAAGGGGCTCTTCCTGTGCTGTACTGCTGTATGTTCTAAGGCAGATGGGCCCCACAGTTTAAAGTTGAGCATTAAGGTTCCGAGACCAATTTGGGTTTGTGAGCAAAGGAGAGACTCGTGAGCTAGGACGTGGGCAGTAGGAATTGAGTGAGCTGTGGTGTGGAGGGTCAGAATCACTAGAGCAGTGGTGAGATGTTGAATGTGGAGGGAACAAGGGAGTGTAGGAAAGTTTCCTCTGTAAGTAACCAAGGCAGGGCAGGGAGTGTGGAGATAGGCTCAGCCTCAGACAATGGTCAAGGCACCCACAGCTCCAGTCTGCTAGTTAAATCTGCTGACAACACTACACTGATTGGCCTAATCTCAAATAATAATGAGGCAGCCTACAAGAAGTCATCACTCTGACACGGTGGTGTCAAGAAAACAACCTCTCCCTCAATGTCACAAAAACAAAGGAGCTGGTTGTGGATTACAGGAGGAATGGAGACAGGCTAACCCCTATTGACATCAATGGATCTGGGGTTGGGAGGGTGAACAGCTTCAAGTTCCTTGGCATACACATCACCGAGGATCTCACGTGGTCTGTATGCACCAGCTGTGTGGTGAAAAAGGCACAACAGCGCCTCTTTCACCTCAGACAGTTGAAGAAGTTTGGTATGGGCCTCCAAATCCTAAGAACTTTCTAGAGAGGCACAATTGAGAACATCCTGACTGGCTGCATCACTGTCTGGTATGGGAACTGTACTTCCCTCAATCGCAGGACTCTGCAGAGAGTGGTGCGGACAGCCCAGCGCATCTGTAGATGTGAACTTCCCCCTATTCAGGACATTTACAAAGACAGGTGTGTAAAAATGGCCTGAACGATCATTGGGGACCTGAGTGTCCCCAACCACAATCTGTTCCAGCTGCTACCATCCGGGAAATGGTACCGGAGCATAAAAGCCAGGACCAACAGGCTCCAGGACAGCTTCTTCCACCAGGCCATCAGACTGATTAATTCATGCTGATACAATTGTATTTCTATGTTATATTGACTATACTATCTATTATAAATTACTATAAATTGCACATTTAGACAGAGAGGTAACATAAAGATTTTTACTCCTTATGTAAATGAAGGATTTAAGTAATAAAGTCAATTCAATTCAATTCGAAGGTTGGAGTTGATGGTTAAAGACTGTTGTTTGGAACAGGACCTGAAATCATTGGCTTCTGCCTTCTCAATATTTATTCAGAAGAAATTTCTTTTTGGCTCAGCAAGTTTAGTAATACAATGCAAAGGTAGTGGTGAGTCTAAAGAGATATTGGCTGAGACAGGGTGCCCATAGAATCTCTCGACTCTTGTGGTGGTCACCAAATGGCAGAGTATAATCGAGAGAGGAATGGACCAGTGGGAAAATCCGAGGGATTCCAGAAGCATCTGTGAGAGAGTGGGAAGAGGAACCTTCGAAGGTGATTGAAAAACCAAATATCAGCAGCTGGAAGATCATGGCCCTCTGCATCTCTCCTTTGCTGCTGCTAGTAAGCTGGGGGTTTCCAACACTTCCAGTTTCGACTGGGCAGATGGATGGAAGCCATTTATATGTCTCACCTGTTACACCACCCAGGGCAGGAGATGCTGGAAGCAGTGTGAGTAAGTGTGCTGGAACCCATGCTCGGTTAAAAGGCTAACCCCAGCAGGCCAGCTCTCCCACCTCTGGAAAACAAGCTGACTTGCCTTTGTCTGCTGCTGACCCAGCACGAGATAAGAAACCGCGGTGTGCTTATTCTCACAGAAACATGGCTCCAGGACAGCATCCCATGCACCATGCAGCATCTGTGGAGCATCTGTCAAAGTTTCAAGCCAAGAGCATTCTTCCAGATCTCAAACTGCAATGTCAACTGTACGCTTCCGTCCATAGATGCTGGCTGACCTTCTGAGGGCCTCTGGAATCTTAATTGTTGCTCCAGATTCCTGCACCGACAGTCTCTTGTGTCTCCAGGAGGATGAAGGGCTGGCCGTTGTCATAACCGTGTGGATGTACTCGAGGACTTCAATAAAACCGTTTCAGCACGGTGGCTGGAACAGAATCAGAATCAGGTTTATCATCAATGATACCTCATGAAATGTGTTGTTTTGTGGCAGCAGTACAAAGCAATACATAAAAGCTAATATAGGTTACAAAAAGAAATATAAATAAATTGATAAATAGATTAATAAATAAACAAACAAACAAACAAACAAACAAATAAATAAATAAATAGCGTAAACAGAGAGCAAAATAGTGAGGTACTATTATGGGTTCATGGACCATTCAGAAATCTGATGGCTGAGGGGGAGAAGTTGTTTTTAAAACGCTGAGTGTGTGTTTTCAGGCTCCTGTGTCTCCCTGATGGTAGTAATGAGAGGAGGGCGTGTATTGGATGGTGAGGGTCCTCAATGATGGATTTGAGGCACTGCCGTTTGAAGAAATCCTCAGTGTAGTCAGTTTAATAAACGTGGTGAGATTGAAGAGGTTTAAGACTGCTCAAGTGCGTTAGAGTGGAGTGGTTGTTTACAATGTGAAAGTCACTGTCCCAGTGACTGCGGAAGAAGCTTTGGGAGGTTATGCGTTTGCATCTCATATCAGAGCTGAGACACACAACCTGGGCAGCAGAGCCACTGGGAGGGGGAGGGGAGTACATGGGTATCTGGGTGAGGGGAGGGGGAGTACATGGGTATCTGGGTGAGGGGGAGGGGAGTACATGGGTATCTGGGTGAGGGGGAGGGGTGGGGAGTACATGGGTATCTGGGTGAGGGGAGGGGGAGTACATGGTTATCTGGGTGAGGGGGAGGGGAGTACATGGGTATCTGGGTGAGTGGGAGGGGTGGGGAGTACATGGGTATCTGGGTGAGGGGAGGGGGGTGTACATGGGTATCTGGGTGAGGTGAGGGGAGGGGGAGTACATGGGTATCTGGGTGAGTACATGGGTATCTGGGTGAGGGGGGAGTACATGGGTATCTGGGTGAGGGGGAGGGAAGTACATTGGTATCTGGGTGAGGGGAGGGGGAGTACATGGGTATCTGGGTGAGGTGAGGGGAGGGGGAGTACATGGGTATCTGGGTGAGGGGGGAGTACATGGGTATCTGGGTGAGGGGGAGGGAAGTGCATGGGTATCTGGGTGAGGGGAGGGGAAGTACATGGGTATCTGGGTGAGGGGGAGGGGGAGTACATGGGTATCTGGGTGAGGTGAGGGGAGGGGGAGTACATGGGTATCTGCGTGAGGGGAGGGGAGGGGGAGTACATGGGCATCTGGATGAGGGGAGGGGGAGGCAGAGTAAATGAGTATCTGGGTGAGGTGAGGGGAGGGGGAGTACATGGGTATCTGGGTGAGGGGGAGGGAAGTACATGGGTATCTGGGTGAGGGGAGGGTGAGTACATGGGTATCTGGGTGAGGGGAGGAGTACATGGGCATCTGGATGAGGGGAGGGGGAGGCAGAGTAAATGGGTATCTGGGTGAGGGGAGGGGGAGTACATGGGTATCTGGGTGAGGGGAGGAGGGGTAAAAGGACTGTAAGACCACATGACATAGGAGCAGAATTAGACCATTCGGCCCAAGTCTTCTCCACCATTCCATCATGGCTGATTTATTATCCCTCTCAACCCCATCTCCTGCCTTCTTCCCATAACCTTTGACGTCCTGACTTATCAAGAACCTGTCAACTTCTGCTTTAAATATACTCAATGACATAGTCTGCACAGCTGTCTGTATCAATGAATTTCACAGACCACCCTCTGGCTGAAGAAATTACTTCTTATCTCTGTTGTAAAGGGGCGTTTCTCTATTCTGAGGCCATGCCCTCTTGTCCTGGGCTTCCCCACTGTAGGAAATATCTACTCCACATACACTCGATCGAAGCTTTTCTATATTTGATAGTTTCAATGAGAATCCCCCCACACCCCCACCCTCACCATTCTTCTAGCCTCCAGCCGGTCCACCCCAGAATCATCGAGCGCTCCTCATATATTAACCCTTTCATTCCCGGGGATCATTCTGAGCCTCCTCTGGACCTTCTCCAATGTCACTACATCCTCTCTTAGATAAGGGGCCATGTGGCCTAACCGATGCCTTTATGAACCCTCAGCATTACACCCTTGCTCTTATATTCCAGTCTTCTCGAAACGAATGCTGACATTGCATTTGCCTTCTTTACTACCGACTCAACCTGCAAGTTAACCTTTAGAGAGTCCTACACAAGGACTCCTGGCACCTCTGATTTCTGAATTTGCTCCCTGTTTAGAAAACAGTCTATGCCTTTATTCCTTCCACCAAAGTGCATGACCGTACACTTCCTCTTTCAATATTTTTATTAGCTTCTGCATAAAGGAATACAGAGTGCAAGAAGTCAAAAGAAAAAATTAAAATACTACCAAATAGATTGTATTAAAAATACAGTTACAATCACAAAATCCTGTAATCATAAAAACTGAATTAAATCATAATATTGAATTATTTGTTATACAGATATTGAAATTTTGTTATACAGAAAAAAAAATCTAAAGCCACTACCAAAGTCTGAGTTGTTAGGAAAAGCAAGAAAAAAAGGGAAAAAACCCTTATCATATAATAAAATATATTATTAGCCACCATCTGTACTTTTTACAACAAATCTAAGGTTTTGAAAATAACTCAAAAATGGTCCCCGTAATGTATTACACTTCCTTACACTATATTCCGTCTGCCACTTCCTTGCGCATTCTCCTAATCTGTCTCAGTCCTTCTGCAGCCTCCCTACTTCCTCAACACTACCTGCCCCTCCACCTGTCTTCATATTGTCCAGAAACGTGGCTACAAAGCTATCTATTCCATCATCCGAATAACCGACATATAACGTGAAAACAAGCCGACCCAACACCAGCCTCTGCGGCACACCACAGATCACCGGCAGCCGACCCCAAAAAAGGCCCCTTTATTCCCACGCTTTGCCTCCTGCCTGTCAGCCAACTTTCTATCCATGCTAGTGAAGGTCCTAAATGGATACTTTGCTTCAGTATTCACAAGTGAAAAGGACCTTGATCAGAGTGAGGTTGAAATAGGACAGGCCTGTGTGCTGAACAATGTGGAGATTAAGGAAGAGGGAGTGTTGGATCTTCTTAAAACATCAAGATTGTTAAGTCCCCAGGGCTGGACGTGATATACCCCAGGTTGCTGTGGGAAGTGAGAGGAGAGATCGCTGGAGCAGTACCTATGATCCTTGAATCCTCTTTGGCTGCAGGGGAAGTGCCGGAGGACCGGAGAATGGCAAATGTAGTTTCCTTGTTTAAAAAAGGTAATAGGGAGAATCCTGGGAACTATAAACCGGTGAGTCTTACGTCGGTGGTCTGCAAACTATTGGAAAGGATTCTTAAGAATAGGATCTACGAGCATTTAGAGAAGTACAGTCTACTCAAGGATAGTCAGCATGGCTTTGTGAAGGGAAGGTCGTGCCTCACAAGCCTAATTGAGTTTTTTGAAGAGGTAACAAAAGAAATTGAACAGGGTAGGGTGGTAGATGTGGTCTACATAGATTTTAGCAAGGCATTTGACAAGGTCCTCCATGAGAGACTCATCCAGAAAGTCATGAGGCATGGGATAAGTGGAACCTTGGCTGTTTGGATAAAAAATTGGCTTGCAGGAAGAAAGCAGGGGGTAGTAGTGGAAGGAAAGTATTCTGCTTGGAAGTTGGTAGCTAGTGGAGTGCTGCAAGGATCTGTTCTGGGACCCCTGCTTGTTGTGATTTTTATAAATGACCTGGATGAAGAGGCGGAAGGATGGGTGAGTAAGTTTGCGGATGACACGAAGATTGGAGGAGTTGTGAATGGAGCTGTAGGTTGTCAAAGGTTACAGGAGGATTATAGACAGGATGCAGAGTTGGGCAGAAAAATGGCAGATGGAGTTCAATCCAGACAAGTGTGAGGTGATGCATTTTGGAAGGACAAACCAGAAGGCTGAGTACAGGATTAATGGTCAGTTACTTAAGAGTGTGGATGAACAAAGGGACCTTGGGGTTCAAATCCATACATCCCTCAAGGTTGCCGCACAGGTTGATAGGGCAGTTAAGAAGGCCTATGGGATGCTAGGCTTCATTAATAGGGGGATTGAGTTCAAGAGTAGAGAGGTCATGTTGCAACTCTACAAATCTCTGGTGAGACCACACTTAGAGTATTGTGTTCAGTTCTGGTCACCTCATTATAGCAAAGATGTGGAAGCTATGGAGAGGGTGCAGAGGAGATTTACCAGGATGTTGCCTGGATTGGAGAACAAGTCATATGAAGCAAGGTTAGCAGAGCTGGGACTTTTCTCTTTGGAGCGTAGAAGAATGAGAGGGGACTTGATAGAGGTCTACAAGATTATGAGAGGCATAGATATGGTGGATAGTCAGTACCTGTTTCCCAGGGCACAAATAGCAAACACCAGAAAACATATGTAGAAAATTAAGGGAGGGAAGTTTAGGGGAGACATCAGGGGTAAGTTTTTTACACAGAGGGTATCCTTTGTACAGTAGAGCCTTTGTGCTCCATCAGTGCAAGTAGCAGCTGATTTGAAGCCTCCACTCCTCGGTATTCAGTCTGGGATCTGAACGGTCAAGTCCCAGCAGTGATACCCCTGACTGTTCCTCTGCTTTCTTAGCTCAGGAACTCAGATTCCTCGTCACTGACATCCATCCTGAGTGAAAGGTGAAGGCAGGCCCCTCTGTGCTCTTCAGAAGGGGACTGAATAACAATGTGGTGGGGGGAAGTTGGCAGGGCCAGTTGATGGAAGTGGTGGGTTGCTCTGGGCAGTAGTGGTAACGACGTGCTCCTAAAGGGTTAACCTATTGCTGGGTCTTCCGGAGGCTGATCTGCACCCCCATATCCCGGAGTAGTGAGGGCAAGGGTAAGAGGTGGCTGTGGTTAGTGTTTGAGTCTTTTAGTTGCTTGGTCTTTCCTTTCACAGCTGCCACCTGTTCTTTGTGGCTCACTAGAACAGATTTCCCTCTGGGTATATCCATCGAGTATGTCCTCCTAGGTTTGAGATATATTGTTGATATATTGAGGACGAGCACATACGTGTTGGGCCACATGGCCTCCTCCTGTGTTTTCCTCTAGGAAGGTGCAGTACCAACACTTCTGAGGCAGTTAACGGTATTAAAGAGAAAGTCTTGAGGGGTTTAACAAGAGGCTGCAGATTTAAGGTAATTGTGAGTAATGTTATTGAGCCGAGTGTACTATTCCGATCAGGAATATGGTGCCTTACGGAGTGCAGAAAGCAGATTGACTGGTCACTTTCCAAAGGAAATCAGTGAAGCACTTAAATGGGGAGAAATGGCAGGGCATTAAGGAATGATCAGGACAGTGTCATTAACTAGGCGTAAACTGCTGAAAATCTTTCTGAGTTACGTACTTTAATGGGTCTCCTTATAACTCTGAACCACTGTTACTAAAGTCAGAACATCTGTCCAATGACCTAATCGAACAAAGCAATTTAAATCATTAAAACTTTCTAGACTTTCAGTTCCAGAGAGAAGATTTTCCTTTTAAACACAAGGTGGCAGCAGACATTTTCTTTAAAGATCCATCCTTGTACAACAGTTCACCTCAGTTGTTAAAGATGTTGACCCTTGTTGTGAACGAGTCCCCCACACACACTGACCCTCACAGGAGAACGGGCCCAACAAACACTGTCCCTCACTGGGGTATGGGACCCACACACACTGACCCTCACTGGGAGAAGGGTCCCACACACACTGACCCTCACTGGGGGACGGGTCCCACACACACTGACCCTCACTGGGGGACGGGTCCCACACACACACTGACCCTCACTGGGGGACGGGACCCAGACAGACTGACCCTCACTGGGGGACGGGTCCCACACACACTGAACCTCACTGAGGGACGGGTCCCACACACACTGACCCTCACTGGGGGACGGGTCCCACACACATTGACCCTCACTGAGGGATGGGTCCCACACACACTGACCCTCACTGGGGGACATGTCCCACACACACTGACCCTCACTGGGGGACAGGTCCCACACACACACTGACCCTCACTGGGGGACGGGACCCACACACACTGACCCTCACTGGGAGACGGGTCCCAGACAGACTGACCCTCACTGGGGGTGGGTCCCACACACACTGACCATCACTGGGGGACGGGTTCCACACACACTGACCCTCACTGTGAACGAGTCCCCCACACACACTGACCCTCACTGGGGGACGGGACCCCCACACCACTGACCCCGCACTGGGGACGGGGCCCACACACACTGACCCTCACTGGGAGAAGGGTCCCACACACTGACCCTCACTGGGGATGGGCCCCACACACACTGACCCTCACTGGGGGACGGGACCCAGACAGACTGACCCTCACTGGGGGACGGGTCCCACACACACTGACCCTCACTGGGGGACGGGACCCACACACACTGACCCTCACTGGGGGGACGGGTCCCACACACACTGACCCTCACTG
This sequence comes from Hemitrygon akajei, assembly GCF_048418815.1. Lineage (NCBI taxonomy): Eukaryota > Metazoa > Chordata > Chondrichthyes > Myliobatiformes > Dasyatidae > Hemitrygon > Hemitrygon akajei. Next base: position 158,592,128 of record NC_133130.1, on the reverse strand, counting down.
GGGGACAGGTCCCACACACACACTAACCCTCACTGGGGGACGGGTCCCACACACACTGACCCTCACTGGGGGACGGGTCCCACACACACTGACCCTCACTGGGAGACGGGTCCCACACCACACTGACCCTCACTGGGGGACGGGTCTCACACACACTGACCCTCACTGGGGGACGGGTCCCACACACACTGACCCCACTGGGGGACGGGACCCACACACACTGACCCTCACTGGGGGACCAGTCCCACACACACTGACCCTCACTGGGAGACGGGTCCCACACATACTGACCCTCACTGGGGGATGGGTCACACACACACTTGCCCTCACTGGGGGATGGGTCACACACACACTGACCCTCACTGGGGGATGGGTCTCACACACACTGACCCTCACTGGGGGACGGGTCCCACACACACTGACCCTCACAGGGGGACGGGACCCACACACACTGACCCACACTGGGGATGGGACCCGCACACACTGACCCTCACTGGGGGATGGGTCACACACACACTGACCCTCACTGGGGGACGGGACTCACACTCACTGACCCTCACTGGGGGACGGGTCACACACACCTGACCCTCACTGGGGGACAGGTCCCCCACACCACTGACCCTCACTGGGGATGGGACCCGCACACACTGACCCTCACTGGGGGATGGGTCCCACACACACTGACCCTCACTGGGGGACGGGTCCCACACACACTGACCCTCACTGGGGGACAGGTCCCCCACACACACTGACCCTCCTGGGGGACGGGTCCCACACACACTGACCCTCACGGGGGATGGGCCCCCACACACACACTGACCCTCACTGGGGGACGGGTCCCACACACACTGACCCTCACTGGGGATGGGTCCCACACACACTGACCCTCACTGGGGGACGGGTCCCACACACACACTGACCCTCACTGGGGGACGGGACCCACACACACACCGACCCTCACTGGGGATGGGTCCCACACACCACCGACCCTCACTGGGAGACGGGTCTCACACACACTGATCCTCACTGGGGACGGGGACCACACTCACACACTGACCCTCACTGGGGGACGGGTCCCACACACACTGACCCACACTGGGGGACGGGTCCCACACACACTGACCTTCAATGGGGGGACGGGACCCACACACACTGACCCTCACTGGGGATGGGTCCCACACACACTGACCCTTACTGGGGATGGGTCCCACACAAACTGACCCTCACTGAGGGACGGGTAACACACACACAGACCCCACTGGGGGATGGGTCCCACACATACTGACCCTCACTGGGGAGACGGGTCCCACACACACTGACCCTTACGGGGGATGGGTCCCACACAAATCTGACCCTCACTGGGGATGGGTCCCACACACACTGACCCTCACTGGTGAACGAGTCCCCCACACACACTGACCCTTACTGGGGATGGGTCCCCACAAACTGATCCTCACTGAGGGACGGGTCCCACACACACTGACCCTCACTGGGAGACGGGTCCCAGACAGACTGACTCTCACTGGGGAACGGGTCCCACACACACTCACCCTCACTGGGGGACATGTCCCACACACACTGACCTTCACTGGGGGTTGGGTTCCACACACAGACTGACCCTCACAAGGGGATGGGCCCCACACACACACTGACCCACAACTGGGAGTCGGGTCCCACACACACACTCACCCTCACAGGGGTACGGGTCCCACACACACACTGGCCCTCACAGGGGGTACGGGTCCCACACCACTCGGCCCTCACTGGGGACGGGTCCCACACACACTGACCCTCACCGGGGGTTGGGGTCCCACACCACACTCACTGACCCTCACTGGGGGACGGGTCCCACACACACACTGACCCTCACTGGGAGACGGGTCCCACACACACTGACCCTCACTGGGGGGACGGGTCCCACACACCACTGACCATCACTGGGGGAGGGTCCCACACACACTGACCCTCACTGGGAGACGGGTCCCACACACACTGACCCCTCACTGGGGGATGGGTCTCACACACACTGACCCTCACTGGGGGTCGGGTCCCACACACACCTGACCCTCACTGGGGGACGGGACCCACACACACTGACCCTCACTGGGGACAAGTCCCACACACACTGACCCTCACTGGGAGACGGGTCCCACACACACTGACCCTCACTGGGGGATGGGTCACACACACACTGACCCTCACTGGGGGATGGGTCTCACACACCACTGACCCTCACTGGGGACGGGTCCCACACACACTGACCCTCCTGGGGGACGGGACCCACACACACTGACCCACACTGGGGATGGGACCCGCACACACTGACCCTCACTGGGGGATGGGTCACACACACACTGACCCTCACTGGGGGACGGGACCCACACACACTGACCCTCACTGGGAACGAGTCCCCCACACACACTGCCCCTCACTGGGGATGGGACCCGCACACACTGACCCTCACTGGGGGATGGGTCCCCACACACACACTGACCCTCACTGGGGGGACGGGTCCCCACACACACTGACCCTCACTGGGGGACAGGTCCCCCACACACACTGACCCTCACTGGGGGACGGGTCCCACACACACACTGACCCTCACTGGGTGACGGGTCCCACACACACTGACCCCCACTGGGGGACGGGTCCCACACACACCGACCCTCACAGGGGGACGGGTCCCACACACACACTGACCCTCACTGGGGGATGGGCCCCCACACACACCCTGACCCTCACGGGGGGATGGGCCCCCACACACACACTGACCCTCACTGGGGGACGGGTCACACACATCACTGACCCTCACTGGGGGACGGGTCCCACACACACACTGACCCTCACTGGGGGACGGGTCCCACACACAGCGACCCTCACTGGGGATGGGTCCACACACACCGACCCTCACTGGGAGACGGGTCTCACACACACTGATCCTCACTGGGGAACGGGACCACACACACTCTGACCCTCACTGGGGGACGGGTCCCACACACACTGACCCTCACTGGGGGTCGGGTCCCACACACACTGACCTTCAATGGGGGACGGGACCCACACACACTGACCCTCACTGGGGATGGGTCCCACACACACTGACCCTTACTGGGGATGGGTCCCACACAAACTGACCCTCACTGAGGGACGGGTAACACACACACAGACCCTCACTGGGGGATGGGTCCCACACATACTGACCCTCACTGGGGAGACGGGTCCCACACACACTGACCCTTACTGGGGATGGGTCCCACACAAACTGACCCTCACTGGGGATGGGTCCCACACACACTGACCCTCACTGTGAACGAGTCCCCCACACACACTGACCCTTACTGGGGATGGGTCCCACACAAACTGACCCTCACTGAGGGACGGGTAACACACACACAGACCCTCACAGGGGGACGGTCCCAGACAGACTGACTCTCACTGGCGGACGGGTCCCACACAAACTGATCCTCACTGAGGGACGGGTCCCACACACACTGACCCTCACTGGGAGACGGGTCCCAGACAGACTGACTCTCACTGGGGGACGGTCCCACACACACTCACCCTCACTGGGGGACATGTCCCACACACACTGACCTTCACTGGGGGTTGGGTTCCACACACAGACTGACCCTCACAAGGGGATGGGCCCCACACACACACTGACCCTCACTGGGAGACGGGTCCCACACACCACTCACCCTCACAGGGGTACGGGTCCCACACCACACTGGCCCTCACAGGGGTACGGGTCCCACACACACTGGCCCTCACTGGGGGACGGGTCCCATACACACTGACCCTCACCGGGGGTTGGGTCCCACACACACACGGACCCTCACTGGGGGACGGGTCCCACACACACACTGACCCTCACTGGAGACGGGTCCCACACACACTGACCCTCACTGGGGGGACGGGTCCCACACACACTGACCCTCACTGGGGGACGGGTCCCACACACACACCGACCCTCATGGGGGACGGGTCCCCCACACACACTGACCCTCACTGGGAGACAGATCCCACACACACTGACCCTCACTGGGGGACGGGTCCCACACACACTGACCCTCACTGGGGGACGGGTCCCCCCACACAGTGATCCTCACTGGGACGGGTCCCACACACCACCTGACCCTCACTGGGGGGACGGGTCCCACACACACTGACCCTCACTGGGGACGGGTCCCACACACACGACCCTCACTGGGGGAACGGGTCCCACACACACACCGACCCTCACTGGGGGACGGGTCCCCCACACCACACTGACCCTCACTGGGGGACATGTCCCACACACACTGACCCACACGGGGGACGGGACCCACACACACTGACCCTCACTGGGGGACGGGTCCCACACACACTGACCCTCACTGGGGGACAGGTCCCACACACACACTAACCCTCACTGGGGGACGGGTCCCACACACACTGACCCTCACTGGGGGACGGGTCCCACACACACTGACCCTCACTGGGGGACGGGTCCCACTCACACTGACCCTCACTGGGGGACGGGACCCACACACACTGACCCTCACTGGGGGACAAGTCCCTCACACACTGACCCTCAGGGAGACAGGTCCCACACACACTGACCCTCACTGGGGGACGGGTCCCACACACACACTGACCCTCACTGGGGGACGGGTCCCACACACATGACCCTCACAGGGGGACGGGTCTCACACACACACTGACCCTCACTGGGGGATGGGTCCCACACACACTGACCCTCACAGGGGGACGGGTCCCACACACACACTGACCCTCACTGGGAGACGGGTCCCACACACACACCGACCCTCACTGGGGGACGGGTCCCACACAGACTGACCCTCACTGGGGGACGGGTCCCACACACACTGACCCTCACTGGGGGACAGGTCCCACTCACACCGACCCTCACTGGGGGACGGGACCACACACACTGACCCTCACTGGGGGACGGGTCCCACACACACTGACCCTCACTGGGGGACAGGTCCCACTCACACCGACCCTCACTGGGGGACGGGACCACACACACTGACCCTCACTGGGGGATGGGTCCCGCACACACTGGCCCTCACTGGGGGATGGGTCACACACACACTGACCCTCACTGGGGGATGGGTCCCACACACACTGACCCTCACTGGGGGACGGGACCACACACACTGACCCTCACTGGGGGACGGGTCCCACACACACTGACCCTCACCGGGGGACGGGTCCCACACACACTGACCCTCACTGGGGATGGGTCCCACACACACTGACCCTCACTGGGAGACGGGTCCCACACACACTGATCCTCACTGGGAGACGGGTCCCACACACACACTGACCCTCACTGGTGGATGGGTCCCACACACACTGACCCTCACAGGGGGACGGGTCCCACACACACACTGACCCTCACTGTGGATGGGTCCCACACACACTGACCCTCACTGGGGGATGGGTCCCACACACACTGACCCTCACTGGGGACGGGTCCCACTCACACTGACCCTCACTGGGGATGGGTCCCACTCACACTGACCCTCACTGGGGGATGGGTCCCACACACACTGACCCTCACTGGGGGGACGGGTCCCACACACACTGACCCTCACTGGGGATGGGTCCCACACACACTGATCCTCACTGGGGGACGGGTCCCACACACACTGACACTCACTGGGGATGGGTCCCACACACACTGACCCTCACTGGGGGATGGGTCCCACACACACACTGACCCTCACTGGGGGATGGGTCCCACACACACTGACCCTCTCTGGGGGACGGGTCCCACACACACTGACTCTCACTGGGGGACGGGTCCCACACACACTGACCCTCACTGGGGATGGGTCCCACACACACTGACCCTCACTGGGTGACAGGTCCCACACACACTGACTCTCACTGGGGGACGGGTCCCACACACACTGACCCTCACTGGGGTACAGGTCCCACACACACCGACCCTCAATGAGGGACGGGCCCCCACACACAGACTGACCCTCACTGGGGGACGGGTCCCACACACACAGACTGACCCTCACTGGGGGACATGTCCCACACACACTGAACCTCACTGGGGTACAGGTCCCACACACACCGACCCTCACTGGGGGATGGGCCCCCACACACAGACTGACCCTCACTGGGGGACGGGTCCCACACACACAGACTGACCCTCACTGTGGGACATGTCCCACACACAATGACCCTCACTGGGAGACGGGTCCCACACAGACTGACCCTCACTGGGGGATGGGCCCCAAACACACTGACCCTCACTGGTGGACGGGTCCCACACACACACTGACCCTCACTGGGGGACGGGTCCCACACACACTGACCCTCACTGAGGGACGGGTAACACACACTCTGACCCTCACTGGGAGACGGGTCCCAGACAGACTGACTCTCACTGGGGGACGGGTCCCACACACACTGACCCTCACTGGGAATGGGTCCCACACAAACTGACCCTCACTGGGGGACGGGTCCCACACACACTCACCCTCACTGGGGGACATGTCCCACACACATTGACCCTCACTGAGGGACGGTACCACACACACAGTGACCCTCACTGAGGGACGAGTCCCACACACACTGACCTTCACTGGGGGTTGGGTCCCACACACAGACTGACCCTCACTGGGGTACGGGTCCCACACACACTGGCCCTCACAGGGGTACGGGTCCCACACACACTGGCCCTCACTGGGGGACGGGTCCCACACAGACTGACCCTCACCGGGGGGTTGGGTCCCACACACACACTGACTCTCACTGGGGGACGGGTCCCACACACACACTGACCCTCACTGGGAGACGGGTCCCACACACACTGACCCTCACTGGGGGACGGGTCCCACACACACACTGACCCTCACTGGGGGGACGGGTCCCACACACACTGGCCCTCACAGGGCTACGGGTCCCACACACACTGGCCCTCACTGGGGGGACGGGGTCCCACACAGACTGACCCCTCACCGGGGGTTGGGTCCCACACACACTGACCCTCACTGGGGGGACGGGTCCCACACACACACTGACCCTCACTGGGGGACGGGTCCCACACACACACTGACCCTCACTGGGGGACGGGTCCCACACACACTGACCCTCACTGGGAGACGGGTCCCCCACACACACCGACCCTCACTGGGGGACGGGTCCCCCACACACACCGACCCTCACTGGGGGATGGGTCCCACACACACTGACCCTCACTGGGGGACGGGGTCCCACACACACTGACCCTCACTGGGGGATGGGTCCCACACACACTGACCCTCGACTGGGGGACGGGTCCCACACACACACCGACCCTCACTGGGGGATGGGTCCCACACACACTGACCCTCACTGGGGGACGGGTCCCACACACACTGACCCTCACTGGGGATGTGTCCCACACACACACTGACCCTCACTGGGGGACGGGTCCCACACACACACCGACCCTCACTGGGGAACGGGTCCCCACACACACCGACCCTCACTGGGGGACGGGTCCCACACACACACTGACCCTCACTGGGGGACGGGTCCCACACACACACCGACCCTCACTGGGGGACGGGTCCCACACACACACCGACCCTCACTGGGAGACGGGTCCCACACACACTGACCCTCACTGGGGGGACGGGTCCCACACACACACTGACCCTCACTGGGGGGACGGGTCCCACACACACTGACCCTCACTGGGGGATGGGTCCCACACACACACTGACCCTCACTGGGGGACGGGTCCCCCACACACACTGACCCTCACTGGGAGACAGGTCCCACACACACTGACCCTCACTGGGGGAAGGGTCCCACACACACACTGACCCTCACTGGGGGACGGGTCCCCCACACACACTGACCCTCACTGGGAGACAGGTCCCACACACACTGACCCTCACTGGGGTACAGGTCCCACACACACCGACCCTCACTGGGGGATGGGCCCCCACACACAGACTGACCCTCACTGGGGGACGGGTCCCCCACACACAGACTGACCCTCACTGGGGGACATGTCCCACACACACTGAACCTCACCGGGGGTACAGGTCCCACACACACCGAAACTCACTGGGGGATGGGCCCCCACACACAGGACTGACCCTCACTGGGGGACGGGTCCCACACACAAAGACTGACCCTCACTGGGGGACATGTCCCACACACACTGACCCTCACTGGGAGACGGGGTCCCACACAGACTGACCCTCACTGAGGGATGGGTCCCACACACACTGACCCTCACTGGGGGACAGGTCCCACACAGACTGACCCTCACTGGGGGATGGGCCCCAAACACACTGACCCTCACTGGTGGACGGGTCCCACACACACACTGACCCTCACTGGGGGACGGGTCCCACACACACTGACCCTCACTGAGGGACGGGTAACACACACACTGACCCTCACTTGGAGACGGGTCCCAGACAGACTGACTCTCACTGGGGGACGGGTCCCCACACACACTGACCCTCACTGGGGGATGGGTCCCACACACACTGACACTCACTGGGGGACGGGTCCCACACACACTCACCCTCACTGGGGGAAGGGTCCCACACACACACTGACCCTCACTGGGGGACGGGTCCCCCCACACACACCGACCCTCACTGGGGGACGGGGTCCCACACACACACCCGACCCTCACTGGCAGACGGGTCCCACACACACTGACCCTCACTGGGGGGACGGGGTCCCACACACACACTGACCCTCACTGGGGGGGACGGGTCCCACACACACTGACCCTCACTGGGGGATGGGTCCCAGACACACACTGACCCTCACTGGGGGACGGGTCCCCCACACACACTGACCCTCACTGGGAGACAGGTCCCACACACACTGACCCTCACTGGGGGAAGGGTCCCACACACACACTGACCCTCACTGGGGGACGGGTCCCCCACACAGACTGACCCTCACTGGGAGACAGGTCCCACACACACTGACCCTCACTGGGGTACAGGTCCCACACACACCGACCCTCACTGGGGGATGGGCCCCCACACACAGACTGACCCTCACTGGGGGACATGTCCCACACACATTGACCCTCACTGAGGGACGGGTACCACACACACAGTGACCCTCACTGAGGGACGAGTCCCACACACACTGACCTTCACTGGGGGTTGGGTTCCACACACAGACTGACCCTCACTGGGGGACGGGTCCCACACACACTGGCCCTCACAGGGGTACGGGTCCCACACACACTGGCCCTCACTGGGGGACGGGTCCCACACAGACTGACCCTCACCGGGGGTTGGGTCCCACACACACACTGACCCTCACTGGGGGATGGGTCCCACACACACTGACCCTCACTGGGTGACAGGTCCCCACACACACTGACTCTCTCTGGGGGACGGGTCCCACACACACTGACCCTCACTGGGGTACAGGTCCCACACACACCGACCCTCACTGAGGGACGGGCCCCCACACACAGACTGACCCTCACTGGGGGACGGGTCCCACACACACAGACTGACCCTCACTGGGGGACATGTCCCACACACACTGAACCTCACTGGGGTACAGGTCCCACACACACCGACCCTCACTGGGGGATGGGCCCCCACACACAGACTGACCCTCACTGGGGGACGGGTCCCACACACACAGACTGACCCTCACTGTGGGACATGTCCCACACACACTGACCCCTCACTGGGAGACGGGTCCCACACAGACTGACCCTCACTGGGGGATGGGCCCCAAACACACTGACCCTCACTGGTGGACGGGTCCCACACACACACTGACCCTCACTGGGGGACGGGTCCCACACACACTGACCCTCACTGGGAGACGGGTCCCAGACAGACTGACTCTCACTGGGGGATGGGTCCCACACACACTGACCCTCACTGGGGGACGGGTAACACACACTCTGACCCTCACTGGGAGACGGGTCCCAGACAGACTGACTCTCACTGGGGGACGGGTCCCACACACAGTGACCCTCACTGGGAATGGGTCCCACACAAACTGACCCTCACTGGGGGACGGGTCCCACACACACTCACCCTCACTGGGGGACATGTCCCACACACATTGACCCTCACTGAGGGACGGGTACCACACACACAGTGACCCTCACTGAGGGACGAGTCCCACACACACTGACCTTCACTGGGGGTTGGGTCCCACACACAGACTGACCCTCACTGGGGTACGGGTCCCACACACACACTGGCCCTCACAGGGGTACGGGTCCCACACACACTGGCCCTCACTGGGGGACGGGTCCCACACAGACTGACCCTCACCGGGGGTTGGGTCCCACACACACACTGACTCTCACTGGGGGACGGGTCCCACACACACACTGACCCTCACTGGGAGACGGGTCCCACACACACTGACCCTCACTGGGGGGACGGGTCCCACACAGAGACGGGTCCCACACACACTGACCCTCACTGGGGGGACGGGTCCCACACACACACTGACCCTCACTGGGGGGACGGGTCCCACACACACTGGCCCTCACAGGGGTACGGGTCCCACACAGACTGACCCTCACCGGGGGTTGGGTCCCACACACACACTGACCCTCACTGGGGACGGGTCCCACACACACTGACCCTCACTGGGGGGACGGGTCCCACACACACACTGACCCTCACTGGGGGACGGGTCCCACACACACTGACCCTCACTGGGGATGTGTCCCACACACACACTGACCCTCACTGGGGGACGGGTCCCACACACACACCGACCCTCACTGGGGGACGGGTCCCCCACACACACTGACCCTCACTGGGGGACGGGTCCCACACACACACTGACCCTCACTGGGGGACGGGTCCCACACACACACCGACCCTCACTGGGGGACGGGTCCCACACACACACTGACCCTCACTGGGAGACGGGTCCCACACACACTGACCCTCACTGGGGGGACGGGTCCCACACACACACTGACCCTCACTGGGGGGACGGGTCCCACACACACTGACCCTCACTGGGGATAGGTCCCACACACACTGACCCTCACTGGGAGACAGGTCCCACACACACTGACCCTCACTGGGGGACGGGTCCCACACACACTGACCCTCACTGGGGATGGGTCCCACACACACTGACCCTCACTGGGTGACGGGTCCCACACACACTGACTCTCACTGGGGGACGGGTCCCACACACACTGACCCTCACTGGGGTACAGGTCCCACACACACCGACCCTCACTGGGGGATGGGCCCCCACACACAGACTGACCCTCACTGGGGGACGGGTCCCCCACACACAGACTGACCCTCACTGGGGGACATGTCCCACACACACTGAACCTCACCGGGGTACAGGTCCCACACACACCGACCCTCACTGGGGGATGGGCCCCCACACACAGACTGACCCTCACTGGGGGACGGGTCCCACACACAAAGACTGACCCTCACTGGGGGACATGTCCCACACACACTGACCCTCACTGGGAGACGGGTCCCACACAGACTGACCCTCACTGGGGGACGGGTCCCACACACACTGACCCTCACTGGGGATGGGTCCCACACACACTGACCCTCACTGGGGGACGGGTCCCACACACACTGACCCTCACTGGGGATGGGTCCCACACACACTGACCCTCACTGGGTGACGGGTCCCACACACACTGACTCTCACTGGGGGACGGGTCCCACACACACTGACCCTCACTGGGGTACAGGTCCCACACACACCGACCCTCACTGGGGATGGGCCCCCACACACAGACTGACCCTCACTGGGGGACGGGTCCCCCACACACAGACTGTCCCCTCACTGGGGGACATGTCCCACACACACTGAACCTCACCGGGGTACAGGTCCCACACACACCGACCCTCACTGGGGGATGGGCCCCCACACACAGACTGACCCTCACTGGGGGACGGGTCCCACACACAAAGACTGACCCTCACTGGGGGACATGTCCCACACACACTGACCCTCACTGGGAGACGGGTCCCACACAGACTGACCCTCACTGGGGGACGGGTCCCACACACACTGACCCTCACTGGGAGACAGGTCCCACACACACTGACCATCACTGAGGGATGGGTCCCACACACACTGACCCTCACTGGGGGACAGGTCCCACACAGACTGACCCTCACTGGGGGATGGGCCCCAAACACACTGACCCTCACTGGTGGACGGGTCCCACACACACACTGACCCTCACTGGGGGACGGGTCCCACACACACTGACCCTCACTGAGGGACGGGTAACACACACACTGACCCTCACTTGGAGACGGGTCCCAGACAGACTGACTCTCACTGGGGGACGGGTCCCACACACACTGACCCTCACTGGGGGATGGGTCCCACACACACTGACACTAACTGGGGGACGGGTCCCACACACACTCACCCTCTCTGGGGGACATGTCCCACACACATTGACCCTCACTGAGGGACGGGTACCACACACACAGTGACCCTCACTGAGGGACGAGTCCCACACACACTGACCTTCACTGGGGGTTGGGTTCCACACACAGACTGACCCTCACTGGGGGACGGGTCCCACACACACTGGCCCTCACAGGGGTACGGGTCCCACACACACTGGCCCTCACTGGGGGACGGGTCCCACACAGACTGACCCTCACCGGGGGTTGGGTCCCACACACACACTGACCCTCACTGGGGGATGGGTCCCACACACACTGACCCTCACTGGGTGACAGGTCCCACACACACTGACTCTCACTGGGGGACGGGTCCCACACACACTGACCCTCACTGGGGTACAGGTCCCACACACACCGACCCTCACTGAGGGACGGTCCCCCACACACAGACTGACCCTCACTGGGGGACGGGTCCCACACACACAGACTGACCCTCACTGGGGGACATGTCCCACACACACTGAACCTCACTGGGGTACAGGTCCCACACACACCGACCCTCACTGGGGGATGGGCCCCACACACAGACTGACCCTCACTGGGGGACGGGTCCCACACACACAGACTGACCCTCACTGTGGGACATGTCCCACACACACTGACCCTCACTGGGAGACGGGTCCCACACAGACTGACCCTCACTGGGGGATGGGCCCCAAACACACTGACCCTCACTGGTGGACGGGTCCCACACACACACTGACCCTCACTGGGGGACGGGTCCCACACACACTGACCCTCACTGGGAGACGGGTCCCAGACAGACTGACTCTCACTGGGGGATGGGTCCCACACACACTGACCCTCACTGGGGGACGGGTAACACACACTCTGACCCTCACTGGGAGACGGGTCCCAGACAGACTGACTCTCACTGGGGGACGGGTCCCACACACACTGACCCTCACTGGGAATGGGTCCCACACAAACTGACCCTCACTGGGGGACGGGTCCCACACACACTCACCCTCACTGGGGGACATGTCCCACACACATTGACCCTCACTGAGGGACGGGTTACCACACACACAGTGACCCTCACTGAGGACGAGTCCCACACACACTGACCTTCACTGGGGGTTGGGTCCCACACACAGACTGACCCTCACTGGGGTACGGGTCCCACACACACTGGCCCTCACAGGGGTACGGGTCCCACACACACTGGCCCTCACTGGGGGACGGGTCCCACACAGACTGACCCTCACCGGGGGTTGGGTCCCACACACACACTGACTCTCACTGGGGGACGGGTCCCACACACACACTGACCCTCACTGGGAGACGGGTCCCACACACACTGACCCTCACTGGGGGGACGGGTCCCACACACACACTGACCCTCACTGGGGGGACGGGTCCCACACACACTGGCCCTCACAGGGGTACGGGTCCCACACACACTGGCCCTCACTGGGGGACGGGTCCCACACAGACTGACCCTCACCGGGGGATGGGTCCCACACACACTGACCCTCACTGGGGGATGGGTCCCACACACACTGATCCTCACTGGGGGGACGGGTCCCACACACTGACTCTCACTGGGGGACGGGTCCCACACACACACTGACCCTCACTGGGAGACGGGTCCCACACACACTGACCCTCACTGGGGGGATGGGTCCCACACACACACTGACCCTCACTGGGGGACGGGTCCCACACACACTGACCCTCACTGGGGGACGGGTCCCACACACACACCGACCCTCACTGGGGACGGGTCCCACACACACTGACCCTCACTGGGGGACGGGTCCCACACACACTGACCCTCACTGGGGATGTGTCCCACACACACACTGACCCTCAGTGGGGGACGGGTCCCACACACACACCGACCCTCACTGGGGGACGGGTCCCCCACACACACTGACCCTCACTGGGGGACGGGTCCCACACACACACTGACCCTCACTGGGGGACGGGTCCCACACACACACCGACCCTCACTGGGGGACGGGTCCCACACACACACTGACCCTCACTGGGAGACGGGTCCCACACACACTGACCCTCACTGGGGGGACGGGTCCCACACACACACTGACCCTCACTGGGGATAGGTCCCACACACACTGACCCTCACTGGGAGACAGGTCCCACACACACTGACCCTCACTGGGGGACGGGTCCCACACACACTGACCCTCACTGGGTGACGGGTCCCACACACACTGACTCTCACTGGGGGACGGGTCCCACACACACTGACCCTCACTGGGGTACAGGTCCCACACCACACCGACCCTCACTGGGGGATGGGCCCCCCACACACAGACTGACCCTCACTGGGGGACGGGTCCCCCACACACAGACTGACCCTCACTGGGGGACATGTCCCACACACACTGAACCTCACCGGGGTACAGGTCCCACACACACCGACCCTCACTGGGGGATGGGCCCCCACACACAGACTGACCCTCACTGGGGGACGGGTCCCACACACAAAGACTGACCCTCACTGGGGGACATGTCCCACACACACTGACCCTCACTGGGAGACGGGTCCCACACACCCTGACCATCACTGAGGGATCGGTCCCACACACACTGACCCTCACTGGGGGACAGGTCCCACACCGACTGACCCTCACTGGGGGTGGGCCCCAAACACACTGACCCTCACTGGTGGACGGGTCCCACACACACACTGACCCTCACTGGGGGACGAGTCCCACACACACTGACCCTCACTGAGGACGGGTAACACACACACTGACCCTCACTGGGAGACGGGTCCCAGACAGACTGACTCTCACTGGGGGACGGGTCCCACACACACTGACCCTCACTGGGGGATGGGTCCCACACACACTGACACTCACTGGGGGACGGGTCCCACACACACTCACCCTCACTGGGGGACATGTCCCACACACATTGACCCTCACTGAGGGACGGGTACCACACACACAGTGACCCTCACTGAGGGACGAGTCCCACACAGACTGACCTTCACTGGGGGTTGGGTTCCACACACAGACTGACCCTCACTGGGGGACGGGTCCCACACAGACTGACCCTTCACTGGGGGTTGGGTTCCACACACACTGACCCTCACTGGGAGACGGGTCCCACACACACTGACCCTCACTGGGGGACGGGTCCCACACACACTGACCCTCACTGGGGGACGGGTCCCACACACACACCAACCCTCACTGGGGGACGGGTCCCCCACACACACTGACCCTCACTGGGAGACAGGTCCCACACACACTGACCCTCACTGGGGGACGGGTCCCACACACACTGACCCTCACTGGGGATGTGTCCCACACACACACTGACCCTCACTGGGGGACGGGTCCCACACACACACTGACCCTCACTGGGGGACATGTCCCACACACACTGACCCTCACTGGGGGACGGTCCCACACACACACTGACCCTCACTGGGGGACATGTCCCACACACACTGACCCTCACTGGGGGATATGTCCCACACACACTGACCCTCACAGGGGGACGGGTCCCACACAGACTGACCCTCACCGGGGGATGGGTCCCACACACACTGACCCTCACAGGGGGACGGGTCCCACACAGACTGACCCTCACCGGGGGTTGGGTCCCACACACACACTGACTCTCACTGGGGGACGGGTCCCACACACACACTGACCCTCACTGGGAGACGGGGTCCCACACACACACTCACCCTCACTGGGGGACGGGTCCCACACACACTGACCCTCACCGGGGGTTGGGTCCCACACACACTGGCCCTCACCGGGGGTTGGGGCCCACACACAGACTGACCCTCACCAGGGGATGGGTCCCACACACACAGACTGACCCTCACTGGGGGGACGGGTCCCACACACACTGACCCTCACTGGGGGACGGGTCCCACACACACACCGACCCTCACTGGGGGACGGGTCCCACACACACTGACCCTCACTGGGGGACGGGTCCCACACACACTGACCCTCACTGGGAGACGGGTCCCATACACACTGACCCTCACTGGGGGATGGGTCCCATACACACTGACCCTCACTGGGAGACGGGTCCCACACACACTGACTCTCACTGGGGGACGGGTCCCACACACACCGACCCTCACTGGGGGACGGGTCCCACACACACTGACCCTCACAGGGGGATGGGACCCACACACACTGACCCTCACAGGGGGACGGGTCCCACACACACACTGACCCTCACTGGGGGATGGGTCCCACACACACACTGACCCTCACTGGGGGACAGGTCCCACACACACTGACCCTCACTGGGGGACGGGACCACACACACTGACCCTCACTGGGGGATGGGTCCCACACACACTGACCCTCACTGGGGGATGGGTCCCACACACACACTGACCCTCACTGGGGAGACGGGTCCCACACACACTGACCCTCACTGGGGGACGATCACACACACACTGACCCTCACTGGGGGACGGGTCCCCCACACACTGACCCTCACTGGGGGACGGGTCCCACACACACACTGACCCTCACTGGGGGATGGGTCCCACACACACCGACCCTCACAGGGGGACGGGCCCCCACACACAGACTGACCCTCACTGGGGGACGGGTCCCACACACAAAGACTGACCCTCACTGGGGGACATGTCCCACACACACTGACCCTCACTGGAGACGGGTCCCACACACCCTGACCATCACTGAGGGATGGGTCCCACACACACTGACCCTCACTGGGGGACAGGTCCCACACCGAGTGACCCTCACTGGGGGATGGGCCCCAAACACACTGACCCTCACTGGTGGACGGGTCCCACACACACACTGACCCTCACTGGGGGACGAGTCCCACACACACTGACCCTCACTGAGGGACGGGTAACACACACACTGACCCTCACTGGGAGACGGGTCCCAGACAGACTGACTCTCACTGGGGGACGGGTCCCACACACACTGACCCTCACTGGGGGATGGGTCCCACACACACTGACACTCACTGGGGGACGGGTCCCACACACACTCACCCTCACTGGGGGACATGTCCCACACACATTGACCCTCACTGAGGGACGGGTACCACACACACAGTGACCCTCACTGAGGGACGAGTCCCACACAGACTGACCTTCACTGGGGTTGGGTTCCACACACAGACTGACCCTCACTGGGGGACGGGTCCCACACAGACTGACCTTCACTGGGGGTTGGGTTCCACACACACTGACCCTCACTGGGAGACGGGTCCCACACACACTGACCCTCACTGGGGGGACGGGTCCCACACACACTGACCCTCACTGGGGGACGGGTCCCACACACACACCAACCCTCACTGGGGGACGGGTCCCCCACACACACTGACCCTCACTGGGAGACAGGTCCCACACACACTGACCCTCACTGGGGGACGGGTCCCACACACACTGACCCTCACTGGGGATGTGTCCCACACACACACTGACCCTCACTGGGGGACGGGTCCCACACACACACTGACCCTCACTGGGGACATGTCCCACACACACT
This sequence comes from Hemitrygon akajei, assembly GCF_048418815.1. Lineage (NCBI taxonomy): Eukaryota > Metazoa > Chordata > Chondrichthyes > Myliobatiformes > Dasyatidae > Hemitrygon > Hemitrygon akajei. The sequence continues at coordinate 158,574,193 of NC_133130.1, read as the reverse complement.
GACCCTCACTGGGGGACGGGTCCCACACACACACTGACCCTCACTGGGGGACATGTCCCACACACACTGACCCTCACTGGGGGATATGTCCCACACACACTGACCCTCACTGGGGGACGGGTCCCACACACACTCACCCTCACTGGGGGACATGTCCCACACACATTGACCCTCACTGAGGGACGGGTACCACACACACAGTGACCCTCACTGAGGGACGAGTCCCACACACACTGACCTTCACTGGGGGTTGGGTCCCACACACAGACTGACCCTCACTGGGGTACGGGTCCCACACACACTGGCCCTCACAGGGGTACGGGTCCCACACACACTGGCCCTCACTGGGGGGACGGGTCCCCACACAGACTGACCCTCACCGGGGGTTGGGTCCCACACACACACTGACTCTCACTGGGGGACGGGTCCCACACACACACTGACCCTCACTGGGGAGACGGGTCCCACACACACTGACCCTCACTGGGGGGACGGGTCCCACACACACACTGACCCTCACTGGGGGGACGGGTCCCACACACACTGGCCCTCACAGGGGTACGGGTCCCACACACACTGGCCCTCACTGGGGGACGGGTCCCACACAGACTGACCCTCACCGGGGGATGGGTCCCACACACACTGACCCTCACTGGGGGATGGGTCCCACACACACTGATCCTCACTGGGGGACGGGTCCCACACACTGACTCTCACTGGGGGACGGGTCCCACACACACACTGACCCTCACTGGGAGACGGGTCCCACACACACTGACCCTCACTGGGGGGATGGGTCCCACACACACACTGACCCTCACTGGGGGACGGGTCCCACACACACTGACCCTCACTGGGGGACGGGTCCCACACACACACCCGACCCTCACTGGGGGACGGGTCCCACACACACTGACCCTCACTGGGGGACGGGTCCCACACACACTGACCCTCACTGGGGATGTGTCCCACACACACACTGACCCTCAGTGGGGGACGGGTCCCACACACACACCGACCCTCACTGGGGGACGGGTCCCCACACACACTGACCCTCACTGGGGGACGGGTCCCCACACACACACTGACCCTCACTGGGGGACGGGTCCCACACACACACCGACCCTCACTGGGGGACGGGTCCCACACACACACTGACCCTCACTGGGAGACGGGTCCCACACACACTGACCCTCACTGGGGGGACGGGTCCCACACACACACTGACCCTCACTGGGGGGACGGGTCCCACACACACTGACCCTCACTGGGGATAGGTCCCACACACACTGACCCTCACTGGGAGACAGGTCCCACACACACTGACCCTCACTGGGGGACGGGTCCCACACACACTGACCCTCACTGGGTGACGGGTCCCACACACACTGACTCTCACTGGGGGACGGGTCCCACACCACACTGACCCTCACTGGGGTACAGGTCCCACACACACCGACCCTCACTGGGGGATGGGCCCCCACACACAGACTGACCCTCACTGGGGGACGGTCCCCCACACACAGACTGACCCTCACTGGGGGACATGTCCCACACACACTGAACCTCACCGGGGTACAGGTCCCACACACACCGACCCTCACTGGGGGATGGGCCCCCACACACAGACTGACCCTCACTGGGGGACGGGTCCCACACACAAAGACTGACCCTCACTGGGGGACATGTCCCACACACACTGACCCTCACTGGGAGACGGGTCCCACACACCCTGACCATCACTGAGGGATCGGTCCCACACACACTGACCCTCACTGGGGGACAGGTCCCACACCGACTGACCCTCACTGGGGGATGGGCCCCAAACACACTGACCCTCACTGGTGGACGGGTCCCACACACACACTGACCCTCACTGGGGGACGAGTCCCACACACACTGACCCTCACTGAGGGACGGGTAACACACACACTGACCCTCACTGGGAGACGGGTCCCAGACAGACTGACTCTCACTGGGGGACGGGTCCCACACACACTGACCCTCACTGGGGGATGGGTCCCACACACACTGACACTCACTGGGGGACGGGTCCCACACACACTCACCCTCACTGGGGGACATGTCCCACACACATTGACCCTCACTGAGGGACGGGTACCACACACACAGTGACCCTCACTGAGGGACGAGTCCCACACAGACTGACCTTCACTGGGGTTGGGTTCCACACACAGACTGACCCTCACTGGGGGACGGGTCCCACACAGACTGACCTTCACTGGGGGTTGGGTTCCACACACACTGACCCTCACTGGGAGACGGGTCCCACACACACTGACCCTCACTGGGGGGACGGGTCCCACACACACTGACCCTCACTGGGGGACGGGTCCACACACACACCAACCCTCACTGGGGGACGGGTCCCCCACACACACTGACCCTCACTGGGAGACAGGTCCCACACACACTGACCCCTCACTGGGGGACGGGTCCCACACACACTGACCCTCACTGGGGATGTGTCCCACACACACACTGACCCTCACTGGGGGACGGGTCCCACACACACACTGACCCTCACTGGGGGGACATGTCCCACACACACTGACCCTCACTGGGGGACGGGTCCCACACACACACTGACCCTCACTGGGGGACATGTCCCACACACACTGACCCTCACTGGGGGATATGTCCCACACACACTGACCCTCACAGGGGGACGGGTCCCACACAGACTGACCCTCACCGGGGGATGGGTCCCACACACACTGACCCTCACAGGGGGACGGGTCCCACACAGACTGACCCTCACCGGGGGTTGGGTCCCACACACACTGACTCTCACTGGGGGACGGGTCCCACACACACACTGACCCTCACTGGGAGACGGGTCCCACACACACACTCACCCTCACTGGGGGACGGGTCCCACACACACTGACCCTCACCGGGGGTTGGGTCCCACACACACTGGCCCTCACCGGGGGTTGGGGCCCACACACAGACTGACCCTCACCAGGGGATGGGTCCCACACACACAGACTGACCCTCACTGGGGGACGGGTCCCCACACACACTGACCCTCACTGGGGGACGGGTCCCACACACACACCGACCCTCACTGGGGGACGGGTCCCACACACACTGACCCTCACTGGGGGACGGGTCCCACACACACTGACCCTCACTGGGAGACGGGTCCCATACACACTGACCCTCACTGGGGGATGGGTCCCATACACACTGACCCTCACTGGGAGACGGGTCCCCACACACACTGACTCTCACTGGGGGACGGTTCCCACACACACTGACCCTCACTGGGGGGACAGGTCCCACACACACTGACCCTCACTGGGAGACGGGTCCCACACACACCGACCCTCACTGGGGGACGGGTCCCACACACACCGACCCTCACTGGGGGACGGGTCCCACACACACTGACCCTCACAGGGGGATGGACCCACACACACTGACCCTCACAGGGGGACGGGTCCCACACACACACTGACCCTCACTGGGGGATGGGTCCCACACACACACTGACCCTCACTGGGGGACAGGTCCCACACACACTGACCCTCACTGGGGGACGGGACCACACACACTGACCCTCACTGGGGGATGGGTCTCACACACACTGACCCTCACTGGGGGATGGGTCCCACACACACACTGACCCTCACTGGGGAGACGGGTCCCACACACACTGACCCTCACTGGGGGACGATCACACACACACTGACCCTCACTGGGGGACGGTGTCCCCCACACACTGACCCTCACTGGGGGACGGGTCCCACACACACACTGACCCTCACTGGGGGATGGGTCCCACACACACCGACCCTCACAGGGGGACGGGCCCCCACACACAGACTGACCCTCACTGGGGGACGGGGTCCCACACACAAAGACTGACCCTCACTGGGGGACATGTCCCACACACACTGACCCTCACTGGGAGACGGGTCCCACACACCCTGACCATCACTGAGGGATGGGTCCCACACACACTGACCCTCACTGGGGGACAGGTCCCACACCGAGTGACCCTCACTGGGGGATGGGCCCCAAACCACACTGACCCTCACTGGTGGACGGGTCCCCACACACACACTGACCCTCACTGGGGGACGAGTCCCACACACACTGACCCTCACTGAGGGACGGGTAACACACACACACTGACCCTCACTGGGAGACGGGTCCCAGACAGACTGACTCTCACTGGGGGACGGGTCCCACACACACTGACCCTCACTGGGGGATGGGTCCCACACACACTGACACTCACTGGGGGACGGGTCCCACACACACTCACCCTCACTGGGGGACATGTCCCACACACATTGACCCTCACTGAGGGACGGGTACCACACACACAGTGACCCTCACTGAGGGACGAGTCCCACACAGACTGACCTTCACTGGGGGTTGGGTTCCACACACAGACTGACCCTCACTGGGGGACGGGTCCCACACAGACTGACCTTCACTGGGGGGTTGGGTTCCACACACACTGACCCTCACTGGGAGACGGGTCCCACACACACTGACCCTCACTGGGGGGACGGGTCCCACACACACTGACCCTCACTGGGGGACGGGTCCCACACACACACCAACCCTCACTGGGGGACGGGTCCCCCACACACACTGACCCTCACTGGGAGACAGGTCCCACACACACTGACCCTCACTGGGGGACGGGTCCCACACACACTGACCCTCACTGGGGATGTGTCCCACACACACACTGACCCTCACTGGGGGACGGGTCCCACACACACACTGACCCTCACTGGGGGACATGTCCCACACACACTGACCCTCACTGGGGGACGGGTCCCACACACACACTGACCCTCACTGGGGGACATGTCCACACACACTGACCCTCACTGGGGGATATGTCCCACACACACTGACCCTCACAGGGGGACGGGTCCCACACAGACTGACCCTCACCGGGGGATGGGTCCCACACACACTGACCCTCACAGGGGGACGGGTCCCACACAGACTGACCCTCACCGGGGGTTGGGTCCCACACACACACTGACTCTCACTGGGGGACGGGTCCCACACACACACTGACCCTCACTGGGAGACGGGTCCCACACACACACTCACCCTCACTGGGGGACGGGTCCCACACACACTGACCCTCACCGGGGGTTGGGTCCCACACACACTGGCCCTCACCGGGGGTTGGGGCCCACACACAGACTGACCCTCACCAGGGGATGGGTCCCACACACACAGACTGACCCTCACTGGGGGGACGGGTCCCACACACACTGACCCTCACTGGGGGACGGGTCCCACACACACACCGACCCTCACTGGGGGGACGGGTCCCACACACACTGACCCTCACTGGGGACGGGTCCCACACACACTGACCCTCACTGGGAGACGGGTCCCATACACACTGACCCTCACTGGGGATGGGTCCCATACACACTGACCCTCACTGGGAGACGGGTCCCACACACACTGACTCTCACTGGGGGACGGTTCCCACACACACTGACCCTCACTGGGGGACAGGTCCCACACACACTGACCCTCACTGGGAGACGGGTCCCACACACACCGACCCTCACTGGGGGACGGGTCCCACACACACCGACCCTCACTGGGGGACGGGTCCCACACACACTGACCCTCACAGGGGGATGGGACCCACACACACTGACCCTCACAGGGGGACGGGTCCCACACACACTGACCCTCACAGGAGGACGGGTCCCACACACACTGACCCTCACTGCGGAAGGGTCCCACACACACACTGACCCTCACTGGGGGACGGGTCCCCCACACACTGACCCTCACTGGGGAGACGGGTCCCACACACACTGACCCTCACTGGGGGACGATCACACACACACTGACCCTCACTGGGGGACGGGTCCCCCCACACACTGACCCTCACTGGGGGACGGGTCCCACACACACACTGACCCTCACTGGGGGATGGGTCCCACACACACTGACCCTCACAGGGGGACGGGTCCCCACACACACACTGACCCTCACTGGGGATGGGTCCCGCACACACTGACCCTCACTGGGGATGGGTCCCACACACACTGACCCTCACTGGGGGACGGTCCCACACAGACTGACCCTCACTGGGGGACGGGTCCCCCACCACACACTGACCCTCACTGGGAGACAGGTCCCACACAGACTGACCCTCACTGGGGGACATGTCCCACACACACTGACCCTCACTGGGGGACGGGTCCCACACACACACCGACCCTCACTGGGGGACGGGTCCCCCACACCACACTGCCCCTCACTGGGAGACGGGTCCCACACACACTGCCCCTCACTGGGGGACGGGTCCCACACACACACTGACCATCACTGGGGATGGGTCCCACTCACACTGACCCTCACTGGGGTCGGGTCCCACACACACTGACCCTCACTGGGGATGGGTCCCACACACACTGACCCTCACTGGGGGATGGGTCCCACACACAGACTGACCCTCACTGGGGGACGGGTCCCACACACACTGACCCTCACTCGGGTACAGGTCCCACACACACACTGACCCTCACCGGGGGACGGGTTCCACACACACACTGGCCCTCACTGGGAGACGGGTCCCACACACACTGACCCTCACTGGGGGATGGGTCCCACACACACCGACCCTCACTGGGGGATGGGTCCCACACACTGACCCTCACCGGGGGACGGGTTCCACACACACACTGGCCCTCACTGTGAGACGGGTCCCACACACACTGACCCTCACTGGGGGACGGGTCCCACACACACTGACCTTCACTGGGGGACGGGTCCCACACACACTGACCCTCAGTGGGAGACGGGTCCCACACACACTGACCCTCACTGGGGGATGGGCCCCAAACACACTGACCCTCACTGGTGGACGGGTCCCACACACACACTGACCCTCACTGGGAGACATGTCCCACACACACTGACCCTCACTGGGAGACGGGTCCCACACACACTGACCCTCACTGGGGGATGGGCCCCAAACACACTGACCCTCACTGGTGGACGGGTCCCACACACACACTGACCCTCACTGGGAGACATGTCCCACACACACTGACCCTCACTGGGGATGGGTCCCACACACACACTGAGCCTCACTGGGAGACGGGTCCCACACACACTGACCCTCACTGGGAGACGGGTCCCACACACACAGTGACCCTCACTGGGGGACGGGTCCCACTGACAGTCAGGAGTGTGAATGGATTCAGTTCTAACAACTCTGAACACTATTCTGGAGTAAGTAGACAGATTAATTGTTATCCCAACAATCCCACCCAACATTTATTCCGTCTACTACTGGGATGGTGGATGTGGAGTACACTGTCTACAAACCACCCTTGATAACTTGTCCCAGCAGTTTCGACAGCCCCACCCGCACCACTGAGAAATACAGAGGGCCCTCTGCTCATCCTACACCATCCTACCCTGGAAATGGGAATAGAAGAGAATCCGAAGTGGGATAGTAGAAGCCATTCAGCCCCTCAAGCCTGTCTGCCATTCTTCAAGATGATTGGAAATCTTCCTTCTCTGCTGCATCCTCCCTGCACAAGGATGCTCAGCATCCGGGTCACGCCCTGTTCTCATTACGGCCATCAGGGAGGAGGTACAGGAGCCTGAAGACACAGGGTCACCATTTTAGGAACAGCTCCTTCCCCCTCTGCTGTTAGATTTCTGGACTGTCCATAAACATTACCTCATTATTTTACTCTCTTTTTACACCATTTAATTATTTTTATACTAATATTATTGTAAATTATAACATTGTTTTATGTATACACCATTCTGCTACCGCAGAACAACAGATCTCACAACACACGTCATTGATATTAAACCCGATTCTGATTCAGTCTCATATCTTTTGATTCCTTTGTGATCCAGGGATCTGCAGTCCCTGTTTTGGATGGGCTCTGTGACTGGACATCCACTGCCCAGCCTGACGGACAATCCCACACATGTGCCAATCTCAGTGATGGAAGCTCTCCTCGTCTCCGTTCTGGATGGGTCTCCCTTCAGTGAGCCCTTGGTCTGGACCCGTTACCGAGGGGAAACTGTGTGCAGCCCATTGAGAACTGTAATCGTTCGACTAGTCTTCTTTGCGATCTTCTTTCATTCCTCTAAGCTCTAGAGCAGGAGTAGTCTACTCAATCTCCCCTCAAGTGGCAACCCCTGCAATTCAGGATCCAGTCTCCTTTGCCTTACCCCCTCTGGGGCAAGTACATCCTGTCTTCAGTAAGGAAGTTGAAAGTTCAATGTAAGTTTATTATCAAAGTACATATATGTCTCCATATACAACCCTGAGATTCGTTTTCTTGCAGGCATACTCGGAATATCCATCAGAGAAAAATAATCATAATAGAATCAATGAAAGAGTGCTGAATGTCTTCTGCGTTCAGCCACTGTGCAAAAGACACCAAACTGAGCAAATACAAAAAGAAAGCAATAATAAACAAATAAATTAATAAATAGATAAATAAATTTCAAGAATATGAGATGAAGAGATCTTGATTGTGAGTTCATTGGTTGTGGGACCATTTCAATGCTGGGGCAAGTGAAGCTGTGTGAAATTATCCCCATTGGTTCAAGAGCCTGATGGTTGACAGGTAATAACTGTCCCTGAACCTGGTGGTGTGAGTCCTGAGACCGTCTTCCTGATTAAAGCAGCAAGACGAGAGCATGTTCTGGGTGGTAGAGGTCGCTGATGATGGATGCTGCTTTCCTGCTCCATGTAGATGCTCTTAGTGGTGGGGAGGGCTTTACTGAGCCATATCCACCACTTTTAGTAGGCTTTTCCGTACAAGGGCATTGGTGTTTCCATAGCAGGCCCTGATGCAGCCACTACACGTCTGTAGAAGTTTGTCCAAGTTTTAGATGGCGTGCCAAATCTTTGCAAACTCCAAAGGAAGAAGAGGCGTTGCTGTGCTTTCTTCTTCATGGACCGGTGTGCTGGGCCCAGGACAGGGCCCCGAAATGGTAAACACTGGAGAACTTCCAGTGAGGAGGTGTGGAGAGGTCCCAGGTCGTGTATAATTGTAATTAAATCTTTCCTCCTGTACTCAGATCCTTCCATAATGAAGGCTAACACTCACAGTGAAACTCTGATAATCCACTAATCAGTGATTTGAAAATCCAGACGGTTCACTACCTGACTCACCAGGGGATGGTTGCTGCGCTCCCTTCTGTTCACTGGTACCTGGTTCATATACTCCCAGCCCACTCACCGGAGGCCAGTTCCCAGATTCTACACCTCACTGGAGGCCAGTTCCCACACTCCACACCTCCACACTGGAGGCCAGTTCCCACACTCCACACCTCCACACTGGAGGCCTGTTCCCACATTCTACACCTCACTGGAGACCAGTTCCCACACTCCACACCTCCACACTGGAGGCCAGTTCCCACACTCTACACCTCCTCACCGGAGCCCAGTTCCCACACTCTACACCTCACCGGAGGCCAGTTCCCACACTCTACACCTCACCGGAGGCCAGTTCCCACACTCTACACCTCACTGGAGGCCAGTTCCCACACTCCGCACCTCCACACTGGAGTCCTGGTTCCTACACTCCACACCTCCTCACTGGAGTCCTGGTTCTTACACTCCTCACTGGAGTCCTGGTTCCCACACTCCTCACTGGAGTCCTGGTTCCCACACTCCACGCCTCCACACTGGAGTCCTGGTTCCCACACTCCACACTGGAGTCCTGGTTCCTACACTCCACACCTCCTCACTGGAGGCCAGTTCCCACACTCCACACCTCCACACTGGAGTTCTGGTTCCCACACTCCACACTGGAGTCCTGGTTCCCACACTCCTCACTGGAGTCCTGGTTCCTACACTCCACACCTCCTCACTGGAGGCCAGTTCCCACACTCCACACCTCCTCACTGGAGGCTGGTTCCTACACTCCACACTGGAGTCCTGGTTCCTACACTCCACACCTCCTCACTGGAGGCCAGTTCCCACACTCCACACTGGAGTCCTGGTTCCCACACTCCACACCTCCTCACTGGAGGCTGGTTCCTACACTCCTCACTGGAGTCCTGGTTCCTACACTCCACACCTCCTCACTGGAGGCCAGTTCCCACACTCCACACTGGAGTCCTGGTTCCTACACTCCACACCTCCTCACTGGAGGCCAGTTCCCACACTCCACACTGGAGTCCTGGTTCCCACACCTCCTCACTGGAGGCCAGTTCCCACACTCCACACTGGAGTCCTGGTTCCTACACTCCACACCTCCTCACTGGAGGCCAGTTCCCACACTCCACACTGGAGTCCTGGTTCCCACACCTCCTCACTGGAGGCCAGTTCCCACACTCCACACCTCCTCACTGGAGGCTGGTTCCTACACTCCACACTGGAGTCCTGGTTCCTACACTCCACACCTCCTCACTGGAGGCCAGTTCCCACCCTCCATACTGGAGTCCTGGTTCCTACACTCCACACCTCCTCACTGGAGGCCAGTTCCCACACTCCACACTGGAGTCCTGGTTCCTACACTCCACACCTCCTCACTGGAGGCCAGTTCCCACACTCCACACCTCTCTGAAGCCCCCGTTCCCACTCTCCGCATCCACTGGACCCGACTCCTGATTCTCTTTGCTTCACCTGCGAAAGTTATTATCATACTATATCACATTGAAAAGTGTACATGAGAGGAGAGTTGAGGTATTGATGGAAGAAAAACCCATTTGTCCTGTGCATCTGCCCATCCGGCACCCCGAACGTCCTGAGCTTTCTGTGTTTTTCCATTTGCCCCACCTGCACGCTGGCTTTCAACAACGTCACCAGGGCAACTCAATCCATCTGAGCATCACCGTTACCCAATCTGACACCATTTGAAAGGAAATATTCAGTTTTAATTACTGAAGTTAATAACTTCACATTTTCCATCTGCCCTGTGCTTGGCCACTCACTCAACGTGTTCATGTTCCTAATGTCCTCCTCCTCCCTTTCCAAAGTCCCACCGAGGTTTGAGTCATCAGCAGAAATGGAAGCCTGACATCTGGCTCCCTCATCAAATCTGTGACGTCCGTCATGTACCCCAGGACGCAGGGGTACCCCATTAGTCACCCCCTGGCATCCTGCCCAGTAACCAGTTCTCAATCCATGCCACTCCATCGCTATTTCTTCAACATTGCTGGATCTAAATCCCGGAAATCCGTACGTGACGGCGGTGTGAAAATTAGCTTCACCAGAAGAAACGCAACAGTTCGGGAAGGCTGACCACCATTTCCTCAACAATGGGCAACAAGTCAACAACGCTGCCGGGCCTGCCGAGTTCCTCCAGCATGTTGTGTGTGTTGCTCCGATTTCCAGTATCTGCAGAGTTTCTCCTGTTAGTGAGTGGAGTTTACTGTCACCTGCAGAAGTACACACATGCAATGAAAACTTACAGACACACAGCCTTCACAAGAAAATCATAAAATGCGTACAAGATTTACGGGAATGAACACAATTAGAACAAGAAACAAAATGCATTCTGCTGCAAAGTGATCACAGTGCTGTTGTACTGGGTAGTGATAAAGGACGAGGAGGTTGGATCAGGGACTGAGTGGTTGCTCTTGAACCTGGTTGTGTGGGACTTTAGATTTCTTTACCTCCTGCCCAGTGGTAGCAGTGAGAAGATGGCATGGGGATCTTTGATGACAGATGTTGCCTTCTTGAGGCTTTGCAGATCCTCCCCGAAATCTATTAAACAATAATCTTTCTCTCCAACCGCTTTCACGTTCCTTTCACCTCGTCATACCACAAGGCCTCTGTTCCCATTCTCTCTTCTACAGGTCATCTCTGATCTCTGGCTGCTTCCGTCTTATCACCTTCCACCTACAGACGTTTTCTCCCTCAGTGGCTTTGGCATGAGTCCCTGGTACGAGCTCTCTCCCGGTTCGTGGATAGCGGTGCTTCGAACAAGTTAGCTGTCTCAGTTTTGTCTGCCTTTGCTCCATGACGCCGACAGCGCAGTGGATCACTGCTGAGGGACAGATAGGGGAGCCACTGTCTCATCAAGTTACAGACCTGGGTTCAATCCTGAGTCCGGGTGCTGTTTGTGTGGAGTCTGCATGTTTTCTCCGTGATGCATGGGCTTTCCTAGATGGTCTGGTTTCCTCCCACACCCCAAAGGCAAACTAATCGGCCAAAGGAATTGCCTCTGGCGTGTGAGTTACTGGTGGACTCATAGAAGACCCCGTACCTTACTACAGATACAACCTGCATCCAGCATTAGAGTCAGAGCACCACAAGTTATATTACAATTGATCCATTGTTACAGACTCATAATACAGTCTAGATTTGATATTACAGGATAAACAAGCAGGAACAATTATAGCCATTTGAAACATACAAAACACACAGAAATCAATAAATGAAAAATGACAGCAATACACTGAATTAAAAGAGGAAATTGAAAGATTTTGGAACATGAACAGGGTATACATTGTCTCAATAGTAATATCTACAACTGGTGTCATTTCAAAGTCACTACACAATGGTATGAAACAACTAGGGCCACTCAGCAATATTTATGTAAATCTTCAGCAAGCCCCAATGCTAAACACCACTAAAGTAGTCCAAAAGTTCCCAGCAATTGAGAAATGTGTGTGTTTGGCTATACCCATACCTTGGTTTTGCCAGGTTGAGCTGACAAAAATATAAAAATAAAACAACAACAATGATAATGATGATGATAACAACAACAACAACAACAATAATAATAATAATAATAATAATAATAACCTACAACTGAAAGAGTACCAGCAGTGATAATATTCACAATTATTGGTACAAAAGTATATTTGCCTTCATCTGTACCTATTAATACCTATCAACAATTTTCTTAAAAATAAAGTACCTGAATTTTTGACAGAAATTCAAAGTTCAAAGTCAATTTTATCATCAAAGTATATACGGTATATGTCACCACATACAACCCTGAGATTCTTTTTCCTGTGGGCATACTCAGCAAATCTATAGAATAGTAGTTCTAACAGGATCGATGAAAGATCAGCCAGAGTGCAGAAGAAACTGAGCAAATGCAAATATAAATAAACAGCAATAACTAACAAGAACATGAAATAACAAGATAAAGAGTCCTTAGAGTGAGATCATTGGTTGAGGGAACCTCAATAGATAATCGAGGGAGTGTAGTTAACATATCTTTTACCTAAAGGGGAAATCAAAAATAACCCATCAAAATATCATCTTATCACTTGTTTACAAACTATATATAAAATTATAACATCATACATCTCGCAACTAATCACCACTCACTTAAATAGCCACAAAGTACTTACAGACCAGCAGAAAGGATGTCATACGGGTTTGAAAGAATGTAAAGAACAACTGATAATAGATTCTGTAATTCTAAATCAAGCCCAGTGGAAAAGCAGAATCTTTCATGTTGTTATACTGACTACTAACAAACATTTGATTCTGTCCCATACTCATGGTTAATAGAAGCTCTTAAATAATCTGTAAAATTCCTTCAGTATCTGCTAAAGCATTGTCATACTGTAATCTCCCTGTCTATTAACAACCAAAAAACAACTCCCTATCTATTACCACCTTTACCAAAATAAACCGAGGAATTTTCCAGGGTGACTCTCTAAGCCCACTATGATTTTGTCCATCTTTAAACCCGCTCTCTAATTTACTGAATTGGATGAAAATAGGGTATCAAATCAGAGACAACTAAATGCATTATGCCTCAACCCACCTTCTACACAGTGGCGATTTGAAATTTTACAATCCTTCATCTGTACAGCTGAAGTAATTAATTCATTAGTGGTACAGTTTTCTAAAGATATAAACATGAACTTTGGACTAGGTCCTGTAAGTGCTGAACATTAAACATAAAGGAAGTTGCAATAGGGTTAATACATTCCAAAACAGAGCAGCAGGAAACAATACAAATGATGGATGAATATGAAACATACGAGTATCTGAGATATCAACAAGCAACGAAAATAGATTATAGTGCAATAAGTAGATTATAGAGGGTGACACGGTGCCGAAGCAGTTAGCACAACGCTTTACAGTACCGGTGACCCGGGTTCAATTCCTGCCACTGCCTGTAAGGAGTTTGTACTTTCTCTCCGTGACCGCGTGGGTTTCCTCTGGGTTCTCCGGTTTCCTCCCACAGTCCAAAGACGTACCGGTTAGTAGGTTAATTGGTCATTGTAAATTGTCCCGTGATTAGGCTAGGATTAAATTGGGCGGTTGCTAGGCAACATGGCTCGAAGGGCCGGAAAGGCCGTTTCCACACTGTATCCCAGTAAATAAATAAATAAGGGAAAACCTCTGACAGAATTTACTGCAAGGCTTCAGAAACTCTGCCAAACAGAGCTCAGTAGTAAAAATATAACAAAGGCAATAAACACTTCTATATCCTTATTAAAGTGTTCTTCTGGCATAATATCCTGGTCTGAAACTGATTTGGAAAATTTAGAAAGAAAATTAACAACTGAAATAACAAATTTTAGAAAGCAGGATGTACACTTGAACGGATTTAGATTAACGTTTCTAGGGCAGAAGGAGGAAGATGAATAACAAACATAAAAAATTTACACAACAGTCAGATAAAACGTGTAAGGAAATGCTTTCATCAAGGAAAACAGGATTCAGGACTCCACGCGAGCGTATGCAATTCTGATAAGAAGCACACATCACTAAACTTAAATGGAAACACAACCCAGAAAAAATTAAGGTACAGAAGAAGAAGTTAACCAACGGAAGAGTGTGACCCTCCATGGAAGACATCCCACAAGCTGAGCAGACGAGATGTCGACAAGGAAGTGTTGAACGCCTGGCTCAGAGTTGGAGACCTCTTCCCAGAAGGAGATGGGATCCTTGTAGCAATATGGGATCAGGAGGTTAACACAAAAAAGTTGCCAAAAATACATAATAAAAGACCAACAAACTCAAGACAACATATGCAGAAAATGTCACAAGAAACCAGAAACAATCCAACACATTAAAGCTTCAAAGTCCTTCAAAGATTCCAAGTACATTTATTATCAAAGCATGCATGCAGTGTACAGCCCTGAGATTCGTCTCCACAGAAAAGGAGTGACCAGAAAGCAGAAGCATATCATAAAACCATAGACCTGAAGATAAAGGAGCAGAGTTAGGCCGTTCGGCTCATCGAGTCAGCTCTGCCATTTCATCATGGCTGATCCATTTTCCTCTCAGCCCCAATCTCCTGCCTTCTCCCCATATCCCTTCATGCTCTGACCAGTCCAGAACCTGTCAACCTCTGCCTCAAATATACATAAAGACTTGGCCCCCACAGCTGCCTGTGGCAAAGAATTCCACAGCTTCACCACTCTCTGGCTGAAGAAATTCCTCCCCATCCCTGTTCCAAAAGGACGCCCCTCTGCTTCGAGGCTGCGTCCCCTGGTCCGAGACTCTCCCACCACAGGAAACACCCTCTCCGTGTGAACGCCCACTCCACAAGCCAGGCTGACCAAGACTCCAGCAGCATCGAGTGAGAGGGAGAGGGAGGCTGGGCGAACACAGCAGGTTATCTCAATCACACAGATTACACAATGGCAAACATCCTGCTTTAAAAGGCACCATACCTTACTATAAATACAAGCCTGATCCACTTTTAGAATCAGAGTTCTACAAATTATATTATGACCGATCCACTTTAACAGACAGGAAAATCCATAACAACCATCCGGATTCAGTATTACAGGATAAGCAAGCAACAACAACTTACTTTACAGATATAGCCATTCCAAACAAGAAAACACTTAGTGAAAAACACCAGGAATATGCTGAATTAAATGAGGAAATTGAAAGACTATGGAACATGAACAGTGTACACATTGTCCCAATAGTAATATCAACAACTGTTATCATCCCATAGTCACTGCACAATAGCATTATACAATTAGACCTACACAACATTATTTGTGTAAATCTCCACAACGTTGCAATACTGAACACCACTAGACTAGTCTGAAAGTTCTTAGCAATTGAGAAATGAGTGTGCTTGTCTATGCCCGTACCTCAGGTTTTACCAGCTTGAGCTGAGAAAAAAAAAAATTAGTAATAATAATAATTCCGATAACGTGAGTGGTAGAGCCCTTGAAAGTGAGTCCATAGATTGTGGAATCAGTTCAGTGCTGAGGTGAGTGAAGTTGTCCACGCTGGTTCAGAAACCTGATGCTTGAAGAGTAGTAACTGTTCCTGAACCTGGCCAAACCCTTCAACCAATATCTAAGCCCTATATTTTAGGCTGCCTTATATTTGGCTGAGGATTTAAAATTCCTATCCTAAACCTTTGGCCTTTTTCCTCCTTTCAGATATCATGTAAATGTTTCAAAACATCAAGACCCTTGCCTTCCGTGGTTCACTTGGGTTTGAACCTAGAACAGAGAACAGAGAACATATGATAGATCTCGATCAGGTCACCTCTCATCCTCCATTGCTCCAAGGAGAAAAGGCCAAGTTCACTCAACCTATTCTCATAAGACATGCTCCCCAATCTAGGCAACATCCTTGTAAATCTCCCCTGCACTCTCTCTATTCACATCCTTCCTGTAGTGAGGTCTTCTATAGCTGTAACATTACCTCATGGCTCTTGAACTCAATCCCATGGTTGATGAAGGCCAATACCCCGTACACCTTCTTAACAACACTGTCAACCTGTACAGCAGCTTTGAGTGTCCTATGGACACGGACCCCAAGATCTCTCTGATCCTCCACACTACCATTATTGTCTTACTATTAATACTATATTCTGCCTTCAAATTTGACCCATCAAAATGAACCACTTCATGTTTATCTGGGTTGAACTCCATCTGCCACTTCTCAGCCCAGTTCTGCATCCTACCGATGTCCCATTGTAACCTCAGACAAACCCTCCACACTATCCACAACATCCCCAACTTTTGTGTCATCAGCAAACTTACTAACCCCCTCTCCTTCTACTTCCTCATCCAGGTCATTTATATTAAGAAAGTTTTGGAAAGCACAGTCACAAGATGCTGAGAGGTGTTTCAGAACCGCTCCAGAACGGTTAAACTCGGGGTATAAGCACATCACGTTCTGAAAGTAGAGTAGGCAGGGAGGCACTTGGACAGAGCACTGTGTACAAGAGTTGGACATCATTGTACATCTGTGCAGGTCATTGGTGAGATGATATTTGGAGAATTGTGTGCCGATCTGGTTCCTCAACTCCTGGAAGGATGGCATTAAGTTGGAAGAGGTGCACAAGAGATTCACGAGGATGTTACCCGGACTAGAGAGCTTGAGTTATAAGGAGGGGTTGGATGGGTTGGAGCCCAAGAGATTCTGCGGATGCTGGAAATCCAAAGCAACGCACACAAAATCCTGGAGGAACCCCGCAGGTCAGCCGGCATCTGCAGAAAGGAATAAACGGTCGACGTTTCAGGCCGAGACCCTTCATCAGGACTCTGTGGATGAAGGATCTCAGCCCGACATGTTGACTGCTTGTTTCCCTCCCTGGCCTGCTGAGTCTTTTCGGCATTTTGTGTGTGTGACTCTGGATAGGCTGGGACTGGTTGTCCTGCAGCGCGAGGCTGAGGTTCATAAAACCATGAGTGTCACAGGCAAGACGGAAGACCAGTCTTTATCTCATGGTAGCGGAGTCTAAAACTAGAAGACATAGATTTAAGGTGAGAAGGGAAAGATTTAAAAGGGACCTGAGGAGAATTATTTTCACACAGAGGGTGGTGTCTGTGGACCTCAGGTTGGGAACCCCCGGTTTACAGTAATATGCGACAATCACAGACAGACATCCTGGTGGACATGGACAGTTTGTGCTGAGAGGCTTAATTTGGCGTGGACTTGCTAGTACAGCCGGACCAAGAGGAGCGGCAGGAACTCAGCAGCTCAGGCAGCATCTACGTAGGGGAGGAAACTGCCGATGTTTCGGGGCGGGGGCCTTCCAGAACATTGTGTGCATTGCTCAAGGTTTCCAGCCTCTGCAGGGTGTCGAGTGTTGCTGGTGAGCGGTCAGGCCTGCAGGTGAACGGTGCTGCCACCTCCTGGCCACAGCTGGGGTGGCACCTACGTTACCACACCCAGAGAAACCGGACGGGTCTCAGCCCAACATGTCGACCGTTCACTTCCCTCCTTAGATGCTGCCTGACCTGCTGAGCTCCTCCAGCAATTCGGTCAAGGGGTCATCTTGTGAGTTCCTGTTCCTGGCAAGCTGTTGCACTGCTGTAACCCTTATTGAGCTGGTATCACTGGATCTGCAGAGCGGGTGTCAATTCTCTGAGCTGTGGTCTGTGCCCTGAGTCAGATGGAGACAGTGGCAATTCCCCAGGTTCTACCCTGGCAGTAACTCCTTGCCATCTGCTACAACACTCACTGCCGAACATCGAGGCCCAACTAAAAATAAACAAGGTATTTTTATATGCAAATCAGTTAGCAGTGTTAAAAAAATCTCAGGAGAAGAAGGATTGTGCTAATTTGCATAATTAAAATCCAAATTAGTCTCTTTTATGTCAGAGAGATGGATTAACTTGGAAGTTTTTTTAAAAATTCTGCAGACACTCTGCATTGTGATGTTTCATAAACACTTGTCTCTGTGTGACACTCAGAGAGAACAGAATGCTTTTTATGAAGCCGAATAAACCAGTTCATACTTTAAAATAAATGCGTTCATTAAGATTTTATTAAACAATGGAGGGGAAAGAGTGAGGTTCGCAGCAGAGTTGGGGGATGGGAGTGTGGAAAGAGAGAGCTGGAAGAGACCGATGGTCTGACAGAGATAGATAAAAATGGAGAGGCAGAGATGTGGTAACTGAATAAGCGAAAACAGACTGAAATGAACCGAAAACTTTAACCCAGGAGAACAGTAAGTGGGAGAGCAAGGTAGAGGAAAGGACAAAGACAATGCAAGAAGGATAGAGTTAAGGTGAGAGGGGAAGGATTCAAAAGGAACATGAGCTGATTTTGCTTGCTCTCCAGATGGTCTCTCCTCTCTCCAAGGTGCTGAAGCTATGAAGACTGCCCTGGCTGTTGTGCTCCGTGCCTGCTAATATAATGAACTGATGCTGAGGCTTTGGGCCTACTCCAGGCTGCTCCGGGGTTTGGATCTGAGGACTCATTTTGGCTCAGAATGCTGTGGTGTTTGCTTCAATTGTTTGCATAATTTGTGGGGTTTTTTTTCTTTCTCTTGCACATTGGGTGTTGGTCTTTTATTTTTATTCTTATTTTTTCTTTAATTGGATTCTTTTGGGTTTCTTGCTTTGTGGCTACCTATGAACAAGCAAATCTCAAGGTCGTATAATTTATACATTCATTGATAACAAATGTACTTGAACCTTGCACATTTCTCACAGTGGGTGGCGTGCAAGTGGAACAGGCTGCCTGAAGAGGTGGCAGAGGTGGGTGCAATTACAATTTAGACAAGTACATGAATGGGAGAGGTTTGGAGGCCAAATACAGGCTAACTGAGATAGAGTCTTGATTGGCTTGGAAAAATTGGGCCCGAGGATCTGTTGCAATGCTGTAAACCTCTGAGTCAGGGACTCTGAAATTCCTTGTTAAAAATTGTTACATCTCCTGCCAATGCCTCTGGTTTACCCTCAGATTCATTCTCCCCGCAGGCAGCTCATTCATTAGCCTGTACTAACGTACATCAAGAGATTTAACATCCCCACTTCAAGGGACCAATTGAGTCTGGGTTTATTCCTCAGCCACTCATGCCCAGTAAAATCAGCGTTATTTTCCATCGGATGTCAGCAGCATCTCACAGGGAAGATATTCCATTGCGCAAGGAGCTGGCTCCGACTTCACTTTGCACATTATTGGCTGATCTCTCTCCACTAACCACTGGGCCAGTGAACAGTGACTGGGGGAGGATCACTGGCTGATCACTACTTCTAACCACAGTCACAGGGTAGTGATCAGGAGACCGGTTTCTCCCACTAATCACGTGATCGCTGGGCAGTGATTGGATTACTGCTGATCATCCCTCTAGCCATATGGTCTCCATACAATGATCACGGGGAAGATTACTGACTGATATCTCCAACAGTGATCACAGGATCACTGTGAAGTAATCAGATTACTGGCTTATGATGAATGGATCTATTTATTTTAGAGCAATGAACCCCCCCCCCCCACCCTTAGCACCACGCATTAATCTGTCGTCCACACATGCACATTGCTCCCTCGCTCTCTTGCTGCAATGTGAACACACCATTTAAAGCCATCTCCCACACCCATGCTTTTATTTAATATATATGTAGTTGTGCGACGAGTATGAATCTGAATATCAGGAAATGTCACAAGCTGCACCGACAACTATGGGATGAAACAGGGAGAGTTGAACAGCAAGAGAAAGGACCCGTGAGTAACAGTGAAAGACGCGCTGAACTTACAGTGAAAATAACTTGGCGATGGCTTCGGTCGGGAAAGTTGATAGATTTGATAGCACTAATGAAGGCTGGGAGTTGTGCATCGAGAGGGTTGAACTGTATTGTGTCGCGAACAACATGGACGAGCCAAACCCCTGCACTCCTTAGCTTAATGGGTGCAAGGACGTACAGTCTCTTATGTGACTTAGTAACCCCTGCAAAGCCAACAAGCAAGACGTTCAATGAAATTGTTGCAACTTTACAAAATCACTTGAGCCCTAAACTGTTGATAATAGCTGAGAGATTTAGATTTTACTAAAGGAACCAGTCAAAAGATGAAAGCATTTCTGAGTACACTGCAGAACTGTGCAAACTTTCCCGGTACAGTGACTTGAGAGAGGTACTTTCTGGAACAGGGTTATATGTATCATGTGTAGTCAAAGCACGCAAGTGAGGCTACTGGCTGGAAGAGACCTAACCTTGAAATGGGCATTGACCATTGCAACATCATTAGAGACTGCAGCAAAGGAGACTGCAGCAGAACTAGAGAAAAACAGGTTAGAATGTGAGATGCACAAGATGTCCCTGAATGGTGCAAAAAGCCAAAAATGTTATTGATGTAATGATGCAAATGAGTGTTGGTTCAAAGAAAAAAGCCTGCAGAGAGTGTCACAGACAAGGTCACAGAGAGAGTGTGCAAGGCAGACAGAAAGCACAACCCAGTGAAAAGTCTCAAACACGAAACTAAGAAAATGCATAAAGTTGCCGAATGTAAAACAAAATCAGACAACATAGAGTCTGACAAAGATGAACTGTCCTGCCTAGAACTGGATAATATAACTGAAGCAGTTCACAAAATCATCTGGATCACAATAGGCGTGTCTGGTGTAAAACTGAAAATGGAGCTGGATACAGAGTCAGCTTTGGCCATATTTCCAGAGGCTGGCTACAGACTGTTTTCTAAGATACCATTAGGAAAGGTCACAGTGATGCTAAAGACGTACACAGGTGAAAAGGTGTCTCCCAAAGGCAAACTGAAAGTAAACATAACACATGGAGACCAAGCACGCCAGTTAGAGCTGTATGTATTGAAAAGTGGAGGCCAGCACTTTTCAGATGTGAATGGTTGAGAAAAATCCATCTAGACTGGTGCTCAGTCGAAGTTCTCAATGTGAAATCAACAGGCAACTGCAGCCCAAATGGTGGCACTAACCAGAGACTGGCACAGCTGCTTAATGCGAATAAGAAGGTGTCTGAGAAGGGATCGGTAAACTCAAAGGCATGGAGGCCAGAATTGAACTGGATCAAACAGCAACACCAAGAATCCATAAAGCACAACCAGTGCCTTACGCACTACGTCCTAAAGTGGTTTCTGAACTGCAGAGCTTGAAGGCACCTGGAATTCTCTCCAAGGCTGAGTGGAGTGATTGGGCCACGCCCGGTGAGCAAGAAAGGAAAGGCTAGAGGCATTCACACATGTGGGGATCTCAAGGTGAACATCAATCTGGTACTGTGTAACAGCTCCAGCAAATTTGGCAAAGATCAATGGGCCAAGTGCTCTCCAAGATTCCCAGGGACACAACGTTACCATGATGACATCATCACAACCGGCAAAAAATGATGAAGAGCACGTCCAGAACCTTGGTAACGTCCTTACCAGATTGGGTGAGTATGGTCTGCATGCAAAGAGAGAGAAATTTGAGTTTTTCAGGAACGAAATCTCATATTAAGGACATGTCATTGACAAACATGGCTTATATAAGTCACAAGAGAAGACTGAAACAGTGCTACAGGCACCCAAACCAGAAAACGTTTCACCACTCAGGTCATACTTGGGCCTTGTAAACTACCACCACCGGTTCCTCCCAAACATTGCTACGGTGCTGCATTCAGTGAACACACTGTTACAGACAGGAGCAACGTGGGAGTGGTCAGAAAGATGTGAAAGAGCATTCAAGGAAACATAGAGACTAATAAGATGTGATGAACTGCTCAGCCATTGTAACCCGTCCCTGCCCATCAGACTGGTGTGTCTCCTTATGGCATTGGAGCTGTTTTGTCAAACACTGTGGAAGACGGATCACTGACAAGCACGGAATGCAACTACACAAAGATTGACCCAGAGGCCCTTAGTCTAGAATGAGGAATAAAGAACTTCCACCACTACCTCTACAGCCAAAAGTTTACTCTAGAGACAGACCACCAGCCCGTTGTGTCCATTTTCAATCCCAGGAAGGAAATTCCAGTGCTGACTGCCACCCGGTTACAATGCTGGGCTTTATTCCTAGGAGCCCAGTCTTATGACATAGAGTTCAAGGGTCCCAAACAACACAGCAACACTGACGGCTTGTCACATCCACCACTCCTGGCAACCGAAGAAGAAAAATCTTCATACTGTGACCCCACAGAAGAGTTCCACACTGCACCGGTGGACCAGTTGCCGGTAACAAATTCCGAAACACAAAGGGAAACAAGGAATGACCCAATATTGTCTAAAGTCTATGAAATCACCATGCAAGGACAGTGCAGAGGTTGGAGTCTTGAGAGGTGGACGAGGACGGTGGTGCAGGATATTTTGTGGGAACACAGCACAGACTCATCGAGGCTTACAGCAGATCAATGTGTAGAAGTGGCTATTGAGATCAGAATCGGAACCAGGGCTAATATCACCAGTGTATGTCGTGAAATTTATTATGTGGCAGCAATATATTGCAATACATAATAATTAAAACTGTGAATTACAGTAAATATATATTTAAAGTTAAATTAAATAAGTAGTGCAAAAGAGTAGTGAGGTGGTGTACATGGGTTCATTGCCCATTCAGAAATCTGATGACAGAAGGGAAGAAGCTGTTCCTGAATCATTCAGTGTGTGTCTTCAGGCTCCTGTACCTCCTCCCTGATGGTGGCAATGAGAAGAGGGCATGTCCTGGGTGATGGGAGTCCTTAATGAAGGATGCCGCCTTTTTGAGTCATCATTCCTTGAAGATGTCCAAGGTTGTTAGGGAGTCTAGTGCCCATGGTGGAGTTTAAAACTTTTTTGTAGCATTTTCTGATCCTGTGCAATGCACCCCCCACCACCATACCAGACAGTAGTGCTCTCCACGGTAAATCAGTAGAAATTTGTGAGTGATTTAGGTGACATACCAACTCCCCTCAAACTCCTAATGAAATAGTCACTGTTGTGCTTTCTTTGTAACTGCATCGAGATGCCGGGCCCAGGATCGATCCTCAGAGATGGTGGCCCCCAGGAACCTGAGATTGCAGAGGGAATGGACCCCGTGAGGCTCCACTCTGGTATTCAGTACGACTGTGCTTGATCCTGATTCGCCCTCAGCACCTCTTCTATTCTCTCCTCGTATCCTGGACGCATATGTGATGGAAATGATTGCCAATCCCCACATGACCAAAATGACCCCCCCCTCCAACCCCTCTCCATCACTCACTGGGGTAGAGAACTTCAGAGGTTCAGAACCCACCGGAAGTAAAATTTCAAAGGAATCAAAGTACATTTATTATCAAAGTATGTATGCAGTATACAACCCTGAAATTTGTCTTCCCATAGACAGCCACTAAACAAAGAAACATCATGGAACCCGTTCAAAGAAAAATCATCAACTCCCCCATGCACAAAGCAAAACAAATTGCACAAATGGCAACAGGAAAGAATGAACAAAAACACAGAATGTGAAACAGAAAAACGAAAGCGTCCATATTCAGTTCAGCTCAGAGTTCAGTATCCGCAGGTCATCCAGATTCAAGGTCGCTGAAAAATAGCAACAGGAAAAGGAGAGACCCGAAGCCAGAAAACACATCATAATGTGAACTCCAGTCCAGTCCACAAATCAAGTTGAATAAATTTGCTCCGGAACCATCCTCCAACAGCATCAACGGAGAGAGAGAGAGATCATTCGAATGGAGGGGCCTTCCCTCGGGAGCAGTGAGTGAGAGAGAGGTAGAGACCATCACACTCAGACACCTTCTCCAGCAGCAGCGAGCAAGAGGCTGGTGGACGGCTGGAACACTTGCTCACATCCTGCACTCGCCTCGATGTTTCCAATCTTCCTCGACACTTTAATCAGTGAGATTGGAGGGAAATGGAGTCGATCATGGGTTCACTAAGCTTCTTGTAGACAGAAAAGCACCAGATTGCTTTTCCTCCTCAGATCTGTGTCAGTCAGGTGACCCATTATTGTGTAACCACTGGTCAGGTGAACCACTGGCTCACCCTTAGGAAAATCAGAATCAATTCTCCCCAGAACCTTATGTTTCAGAAAGATTGCCTCTCATTGTTCTAAACTCCATTGAGCATTGGCCCAATCTGCTTTTGATGCCAAGAATCGGCCAATCAATGATGCAGCGCAGCAAATCCTTTTATAAATGAGCAGCCCCATGTCGAAGGTAGAGTTACAGGCCTGGTCCCACCAGCACCACGTAAGCCTGCAACAAACTTTCCCTACTTTTGCACTCCAAACACTGCAACAAAGAAAACTTTCCACTAGCCTTTGGAAATGCATTTAAGACGAGAGGGAGAAAATTTAAAGGAGATGTGCAGGACAAGTTTTTTTTTACAGAAGAAATGATAGATGTCAAGTCAAGTTTATTGTCATTTAACTATATACATGTATACCGTCAAATGAGACAACATTTCTCCAAACCAGGGTGTAAAGAACAGCAGTAAACAAAACACACAACTTAGGAAAGTAAAAATTAAACCTACAAATGAATTACACATAGGTAAACAGAGTAAAGTGTATAAATTAAATATTGTAGGGTGCAGTACGAATTATCTGGTGACACTCCAAATGCGAAGTGGCAGGGAGGAAAGGAACTGATTCTTATCCTCTTGTTTTTTGTGCATTGGATCTCTTGCCCGATGGTAGAAAGTCAAAGGAGATGCTGGATGGATGGGTGGGATTCTTGGTAATGATAAGGATCCTGCATCCGCAGCACTCCTGATAAACGTCCCCGATGGATGGTAGGGAGACCCCTATGATCCTCTCGGCCATTCTCACAGTCCTTTGTTGGAACTTTCACTCTGACGCTCAGCTAGCTGGTGGCGGTGGAAGAAGATATGATGGTGGCATTTAAGAGGCTCATCGAGATATAGGGAATGGACCATGTACGGGCAGAAGAGATTTAGTTTAATTCTGCCTCGTCTGGTGCATGATCATGAGCTGTATGTTTTCTGTTCCAATTTCTCTCTATCCTTCATGCCACCTCTTTGTGTTTCATGCACCACCTCCCTCTGCACTGCAACATAATGTAGCTTACTGTTTAAAAAATACTCTGCTTTTTCCCCATTCTTCCTTCCAAGAATGGTACTGCATGATACTCCAAGTGCCAATTCCTTGCCCACTCACTTCATCCATCTGTATCTGAGCAGTTTCCAAGTGCCCTCCACACATCTTGTTAACTTTAACTAGATGGGCTGAACCCCTTCTCGCTGGTGTGGGAGTCTGTGGCAATATCAGGAAGCCTTCTACAGACACAGGCTGGTGAAAATCCAACATTCTTCCCCACGGAACGGTTGAGGTTGGGGGTGTTATTGAACTTCTGTTCGGCAAAGATTGTTGAGGGGTATTGGATAGTTGTAGGGTTATGATCCACAGACTCAATGCGACAAAAATCCTCACTATTCCTGTTTTTATTTGCACTATTTGCTTTTGTTGTTTATGGTAACGTTATGTCTTGTACTGTACTGTCACCACAAAATCTCACACCATCAAACTCAGTGATTGTGATTCTGATAGTGATCCACTCTTGTTCCCTTGAATTGGTATTGATATTGATATTGGTATTGGCATTGGTATTGATATTGGTATTGATATTGATGTTGGTATTGATATTGATATTGATATTGATATTGGTATTGGTATTGGTATTGATATTGATATTGATATTGATATTGATATTGGCATTGGTATTGATATTGGTATTGATTTTGGCATTGGTATTGGTATTGATATTGATATTGATATTGGTATTGGCATTGGTATTGATATTGATATTGATATTGGTATTGGCATTGGTATTGATATTGATATTGGCATTGGTATTGATATTGATATTGGTATTGGCATTGGTATTGATATTGGGATTGGTATTGATATTGATATTGATATTGGTATTGGTATTGATATTGATATTGGTATTGGCATTGGTATTGATATTGGTATTGGTATTGATATTGATATTGGTATTGATATTGATATTGGTATTGGTATTGATATTGATATTGGTATTGGCATTGGTATTGATATTGGTATTGGTATTGATATTGATATTGGTATTGATATTGATATTGGTATTGCTAGTGTGTGTGTTGGTGCGTGGCCAAGTGGTTAAGGAGTTGGTCTAGTGATCTGAAGGTCGCTAGTTCGAGCTGAGACAGCGTGTTGTGTCCTTGAGCAAGGCACTTAACCACGCATTGTTCTGCGACGACACTGGTGCCAAGCTGTATCGGCCCTTGCCCTTCTCTTGAACAACATCGGTGGCGTGGAGAGGGGAGACTTGCAGCATGGGCAACTGCCGGTCCCCATACAACCCTGCCCAGGCCTGCGACCTGGAAACTTTCCAGGTTGGTATTGGTATTGGTATAGATATTGGTATTGGTATTGATATTGATATTGCTATTGGTATATACCAATCAGTAACTGATTGGAAAGCTGAGCCTACTGGGCCTGAACACCTCCCTCTGCAACTGGATACTAGACTTCCTGACTGGGAGACCTCAGTCAGTCCGGATCGGGAGCAGCATCTCCAAACCCATCACACTGAGCACGGGGGCCCCCCAGGGCTGTGTGC
Organism: Hemitrygon akajei; assembly: GCF_048418815.1. Lineage (NCBI taxonomy): Eukaryota > Metazoa > Chordata > Chondrichthyes > Myliobatiformes > Dasyatidae > Hemitrygon > Hemitrygon akajei. The sequence continues at coordinate 158,547,013 of NC_133130.1, read as the reverse complement.
TCAGTCCACTGCTGTTCACTCTGCTGACCCACGACTGTGCTGCAACACACAGCTTGAACCATATCATCAAATTCGCTGATGACACCACCATGGTGGGTCTCATCAGCAAGAACGACGAGTCAGCTTACAGAGAGGAGGTGTAGTGGCTAACAGACTGGTGCAGAGCCAACAACCTGTCTCTGAATGTGAACAAAAAAGATGGTTGTTGACTTCAGGAGGGCACGGAGAGGGTCCCCTCTGAACATCGACGGCTCCTCGGTAGAGATCATAAACAGCACCAAATTTCTTGGTGTTCTCCTGGCGGAGAATCTCACCAGGTCCCTCAACACCAGCTCCATAGCAAAGAAAGCCCAGCAGCGTCTCTACTTTCTGCGAAGGCTGAGGAAAGTCCATCTCCCACCCCCCACCCCCCCATCCTCATCACATTCTACAGGGGTTGTATTGAGAGCATCCTGAGCAGCTGCATCACTGCCTGGTTCGGAAATTGCACTATCTCAGATCGCAAGACCCTGCAGCGGATAGTGAGATCAGCTGAGAAGATCATCGGGTTCTCTCTTCCCGCCATCACGGACATTTACACTACACGCTGCATCCGCAAAGGAAACAGCATTATGAAGGACCCCACGAACCCCTCATACAAACTCTTCTCCCTCCTGCCGTCTGGGAAAAGGCACCGAAGCATTCGGGCTCTCACGACCAGACTATGTAACAGTTTCTTCCCCCAAGCTATCAGACTCCTCAATACCCAGAGCCTGGACTGACACCTTACTGCCCTATTGTCTTGTTTATTATTTATTGTAATGCCTGCACTGTTTTGTGCACTTTATGCAGTCCTGGGTAGGTCTGTAGTCTAATGTAGTTTTTTTCTGTGTTTTTAGGTAGTTCAGTCTAGTTTTTGTACTGTTTCATGTAACACCATGGTCCTGAAAAACGTGTCTCGTTTTTACTGTGTACTGTACCAGCAGTTATGGTCGAAGTGACAATAAAAAGTGACTTGACTTGACTTGACTTGTATTGATATTGGTATTGTTACGGATATGGGTATTGGTTTTGGTATTAGTATCAGTATTGATATTGATATTGGTATGAACAGAGTGCTTACCGTCCCTGGTCTGATATGACTGGAGTGTTTACCGTCCCTGGTCTGGTATGACCGGAGTGTTTACCGTCCCTGGTCTGGTATGACTGGAGTGTTTACCGTCCCTGGTCTGATATGACTGGAGTGTTTACCGTCCCTGGTCTGGTATGACCGGAGTGTTTACCGTCCCTGGTCTGGTATGACTGGAGTGTTTACCGTCCCTGGTCTGATATGACCGGAGTGTTTACCGTCCCTGGTCTGATATGACTGGAGTGTTTACCGTCCCTGGTCTGATATGACCGGTGTGTTTACCGTCCCTGGTCTGATATGACTGGAGTGTTTACCGTCCCTGGTCTGATATGACCGGTGTGTTTACCGTCCCTGGTCTGATATGACTGGAGTGTTTACCGTCCCTGGTCTGATATGACCGGAGTGTTTACCGTCCTTGGTCTGATATTACCGGAGTGTTTACCGTCCCTGGTCTGGTATGACCGGAGTGTTTACCGTCCCTGGTCTGATATGACCGGAGTGTTTACCGTCCTTGGTCTGATATTACCGGAGTGTTTACCGTCCCTGGTCTGATATTACCGGTGTGTTTACCGTCCCTGGTCTGGTATGACTGGAGTGTTTACCGTCCCTGGTCTGGTATGACTGGAGTGTTTACCGTCCCTGGTCTGATATGACTGGAGTGTTTACCGTCCCTGGTCTGGTATGACTGGAGTGTTTACCGTCCCTGGTCTGGTATGACTGGAGTGTTTACCGTCCCTGGTCTGGTATGACCGGAGTGTTTACCGTCCCTGGTCTGGTATGACTGGAGTGTTTACCGTCCCTGGTCTGATATGACCGGAGTGTTTACCGTCCCTGGTCTGATATGACCGGAGTGTTTACCGTCCCTGGTCTGGTATGACTGGAGTGTTTACCGTCCCTGGTCTGGTATGACTGGAGTGTTTACCGTCCCTGGTCTGATATGACCGGAGTGTTTACAGTCCCTGGTCTGATATGACCGGAGTGTTTACCGTCCCTGGTCTGGTATTACCAGAGTGTTTACCGTCCCTGGTCTGGTATGACTGGAGTGTTTACAGTCCCTGGTCTGATATTACCGGAGTGTTTACCGTCCCTGGTCTGATATGACTGGAGTGTTTACCGTCCCTGGTCTGATATGACCGGAGTGTTTACCGTCCCTGGTCTGATATGACTGGAGTGTTTACAGTCCCTGGTCTGATATGACCGGAGTGTTTACCATCCCTGGTCTGATATTACCGGAGTGTTTACCGTCCCTGGTCTGATATGACTGGAGTGTTTACCGTCCCTGGTCTGATATGACCGGAGTGTTTACCATCCCTGGTCTGGTATGACTGGAGTGTTTACAGTCCCTGGTCTGATATTACCGGAGTGTTTACCGTCCCTGGTCTGATATGACTGGAGTGTTTACCGTCCCTGGTCTGATATGACCGGAGTGTTTACCATCCCTGGTCTGATATTACCGGAGTGTTTACCGTCCCTGGTCTGATATGACTGGAGTGTTTACCGTCCCTGGTCTGATATGACCGGAGTGTTTACCATCCCTGGTCTGATATTACCGGAGTGTTTACCGTCCCTGGTCTGATATGACTGGAGTGTTTACCGTCCCTGGTCTGATATGACTGGAGTGTTTACCATCCCTGGTCTGATATTACCGGAGTGTTTACCGTCCCTGGTCTGATATGACTGGAGTGTTTACCATCCCTGGTCTGGTATTATCAGTGTTACTGTCTGCGGGAGCCTGGACTCTGAACGTGCTTTTCTGAAGTGAGATGGGAATTCCAGGACAGCAGTGAATCTGACAGCCACATTCAAGGCATTTTGAATTTTCATCAATCCCTCATGTCAATGAAATTTTAACCAAATTCAATTTTTATAATGTTTCATTTTTAATTGACAAGAGAAAGTTCGGAGGAGAAGCCTATTGAAGAAGAAAGGAGCTTATTGAAATCTGCTGTGCTGCAGATTTTGATGGAATTTTTGATTTGCAAGGACTGGAAACAGGAGTAATTCTGTAAATAATTCTGTCTAAATGTTGCAATAGTTAAGTCACAAGAATTGTCAAGCACCGTACCTGTGGGACAGTTTGAGAATCCAAATTAATTTTTGTGAATTTTGCAGTGAAAGATTTGCAGTTATGGGCAGCCTTTCACAACCTCAGGACGCCCCAGAATGCTTCATGGCCCAACAGAACACTCTTGAAAAGTTCGGATAGAAATTGTTACGATTGAAAAGAGTTTGGTCCTCTCGCCCTGGGCACCTGTGTGACTGTGAGTGGGAAACTTCTAGTGACAGTGGACAGGACGCTGTGAGACTGTTCCCTTGTCTTTCTTTAAAGATTCTGCCATGGGGTCCTCCCTTCCTGGACATTGTACTGTGTAGCATCCACCAAATATGCACTGCACTTGCTGTCCAGGACATCCCCGGTGCTGCATTTGCCTGCTCACTGCAACTCTGACCCTCTGGCGGCCGGTCTCTGCTACGCCTCCTCACCTTTGCCACAGCGCGGTCTTCGCGAGAAGACTGGAACATCAACCCTGGGACGTAATGCTGAGACTTTATGCTCAGGCCTCATTTTGGAGTACAGTGAACGGTTCTGGGCCCCGTTTCTCGGAAAGGATGTGTTGGCGCTGGAGAGGGTCCAGAGGAGGTTTTGTAAATGATCCCAGAAATGAACGTGAAGGAGCAGGGTGGCTGTGGAGTTCACATGAATGAACGGGGTTCTCGTTTAAACCTACCGAATATCGAAAGGCCTAGATAGAACGGATGCACAGAGGATTTAAAGTTCAAAGTAAAATTTATTATCAGAGTACGTATGTGTCACCACATACAACCCTGAGATTCTTTCCCCTGCGGGCAGACTCAACAAATCTCTAGAATAGTAACTGTGAACAGGATCACTGAAAGAGCAGGTAGAGCATAGAAAGCAACAAACAGTGCAAATGCAGATATCAGTAAATAGCGATAGATAACGAGAGCAGGAAATAACAGGAGAAAGAGTCCTTAAAGTGAGATCATTAGTCATGGGAATATTTCAAAAGATGAATGTAGTTATCCTTTTTTGTTCAAGAGCCTGATGGTTCAGGGGTGGTAACTGTCCTTGAACCTGGTGGTATGAGTCCTGAGGCTCTCGTACTTTCTGCCTGATGGCAGCAGCGAGAAAAGATCATGGCCTGGGTGATGAGGATCTTTGATGATGGATGCTGCTTTCCTACGACAGAGTTTCATGTAGATGTGATCAACGGTTGAGAGGGCTTTACCCGTGATGGGACTGGGAATTACTGTTTCCATTAATGGGAGGTTCTAGGATGAGAGGGCACTGCCTCAGCATACAAGGATGTCCCTTTAGAACAGAGATGAGGAGGGATTCCTTTAGCCAGAAGGTGCTGAATCTGTGGAATTCATTACCACAGACGACTGTAGAGGCCAAATCATTGGAAAGATTTAAAGCAGAGGTTGATAGGTTCTTGACTAGTCAGGGTGTCAAAAGTTACGGGGAGAAGGCAGGAGAATGGGGTTTAGAGGGGAAATAAATGAGCCATGACTGAATGGCGGAGCAGACTTGATGGGCTGAATGGCCTAATTCTGCTCCAGTGTCATATGCTCTTATCTTCATTGCTGATTGACTCTTCGCTGGGGGACTTCTCAACCAAAATGCACAGCCTGGAGTTTCACTTTGCTTTGACCTCTCAGATCCTGTCACATTTCCAATATGGAAATTGCTTCATTCCTAAAGATCGGATCAAACGTTGCTGTGGATGGGGAGGGGGCTGGTGGTTTCAGTCGGCCTTCCTTCATTCGTCAGATTGGCTGATGTTTGTACAATTCCATTCGCATCTCCTCAGCAAAAATAGCCAGATGCAAGTGGCGTGACAATTGCCGCAGAAAAGCGGAGAAGCTTCTAAAAAATACAGAATCAGCTACACTACAATCACTGGAAGATTTACTGAAGAATTACATGTACGTAGGTGATTATATAAAAATAAAAGCAAGCACAGAAAAGTTAAACTACAAGGAAAATCCTAGAAAAATTACAATCTTACAGGCTAATCCAACACTGACCGGAGACGGTCCAGTGGCCTGTGACCTCTGACCCCTGACACTTACCACCACCGACAAGACAGGTTGAGGGTGCAGTGGAGTGCTTGCCACTAACCTGGATGACGAGCAGCTCCAGAAGGGAGCTGTGAGGGGCCCTGATGTTATCCAGGACACAACAGTCTGCTTAACTGGCACCGCATCAGCCAGCGTTAGCAGTAGTTGCCCCCGCACCACCGGGTAATAGTGCGTACCATCTACAAAATGCACTGCAGTTACTTGTCCAGTCTTCATTGACAGCACCTCTCCAAACCTGCAACCTCCACCGCCAAAGGACGTGGGTTCATGGTGCATGGTAACACCTTACCTGCAGGTTGTACACTAATCTGTATTTAATACTTCAGTAATCTTATCTGTGTACACCAGACCACTAGATATGGGAGCAGAATTAGGCCATTCGGCCCATCCGGACTGCTCCAGCATTTCATCATGGCTGATCCATTTTCCCTCTCAGTCCCAGTCTGTTGCCTTCTCCCTATATCCCTTCATGCCCTGGCCAATCAAGAATCTATCAACCTCTGCCTTAAATATACATACAAACCTGGTCTCCACAGCTGCCCGTGGCACGAATTCCACAGGTTCACCATCCCCTGGCTAAATAAATTCCTCCTCATCTCTGTCCTAAATGGACGCTCCTCTATTCTGAGGCTGTGTCCTCTGGTCCTAGACCGCCTCATCGCAGGAAACATCCACTCTATCGAGGCTTTTCAACATCCACTGGGTTTCAAAGAGGTCGCCGCTCATTCTTCTGAATTCCAGTGAATACAGGCCCAGAACCATCAAACGCTCTTCATACGACAAATCATTTAATCCTGGAATCATTTTCGTGAAGCTCCTTTGAACCCTCTCCAGTTTCAGCACATCCTTTCTAAGATAAAGGGCCCAAACCTGCTCGCAGTACTCCAAGTGAGGCCGCACCAGTGCTTTATAAAGTCTCAACAGGTGGGTGGGGTCCTTCACAATGCTGTTTGCTTTGCGGATGCAGCGTGTGGTGTAAATGTCTGTAATGGCGGGAAGAGAGACCCCGATGATCTTCTCAGCTGACCTCACTATCCGCTGCAGGGTCTTGCGATCCGAGATGGTGCAATTTCCGAACCAGGCAGTGATGCAGCTGTTAATCACTATTGTTTCTATCCACCTACCCCCTCATGTCTGGACCCTCCCCTCAGATATCTCTGCTTTGTTGGAGTTCCTTTTTGGGCCCTTGGGGCATTGTTTGCTGCTTCTGTACTATTTTACGAGGTGGAGTTGCTGGCTTAACGCTCGACCCTGCGCAGATGGAAAGCACGCAAGGAGCCGGCCGGATTCGAACCGGGGACCACTCGCCTTGAAGTCCGGTGCAGATACCGCTGCACCACTGGCCGACTAACCTCTGCTTCAGGGAAAACCAAAACAGTCCGTCCCAGGCCAGCTCCTGGTAAATCCCCTCGCCTCCATCATCACTGTATCTGTATAAAGCAGAGACCAGAACTGCACACAACACACCAGCTAATCAAAGCTTTACGAGAGTTGGATCTCCATCATGACAGGTAGGACCTCATGGACACTGAGGGACAGGAGGGTCTTGGTCTACATGCTCCTAGATCTCTAGGGCAGTAGCAGGCACCTGCTGAAGAAGGCCTACAGGAAGTTAGCCTTCATTAACCAGGGCTTAGCATCTAATGGAGGACACGGTACATGGAAGCCCTGACCCTTCTATCCTACGTCCTGGTTACTGAAAACCGATTTCCTCAACACTCTCTCCTTCACCCGTTATTATCCTGTCAAACTCCACTGCCACGGCATCTATGGACTTGTACACGTTGGGGCTGCTTATCTTGCGATGCAGAGTTCTCCGGGAATCAAGAAGGAGGCATAAAGACGTACCGTTTATCAGGGGCAATTAGAACAAAGAAAGACGAAAAAGAACAAAAAGCCCCGATTGTCTCAGGCTAAAAACTTGCTCAGATGAAACAGATGGCAAGACGTGCCAGTGGAAAGGTTATTCTTATCCGATGAAATGGCCAGATTCAGTGGCGTGACACCTGCTGCAGGGAAACTTCTGGAAAAATACCGAGTCAGCAATACTTTGTTGTTGTTCAGTCGGTAAGTCGAGTCCGACTCTTTGTTTTTTTTAAAATATATTTTTAATTAAATTTTTAAGAGAATTACATAAAATGAATAGAATAATAGAGTAATGAAAATTAATATCAGCCCTCCCCCTCCCCTTAACCTTTTCCCCCTTAACATCCCTATCTAAAAAAAAAAGAAAGAAAAAAGAAGAAAAAAAGAGAAAGAAAGAAAGAAGAAAGAAAGATTGCCTGGATATCAGAAGATCCCCACATGCTCCATGGAGTTCAAAATAGCTTTAGTATATATCTTTATTTATTTTTTCCCCAAATAGCTAATAATTTTATCTTCGAAGGACCTATATAATTAATCATATCTTTTGTAAATAAGGGTGCCAAATTTTCAAAAATATATCATATTCATTTCTTAAATTGTAAGTAATTTTTTCAAGTGGAATGCAGCTAAATATTTCATTACTCCAATGGTCCATAGTTAAGTATGAATCTGATTTCCAAGTAACTGCAATAGCCTTTTTTGGTTACTGCCAATGCAATTTTTATGAAGAGTCCGACTCTTTGTGACCCCATGAACTCCTGCACACCAGGCCTTCCTGTTGGAAGCTGCCTCTCTAAGATCGCCCAAGGTCATACACATTGTCTGAGTAATATTATCAATCCATCGTTGCCTCTGTTGTTCTCTCCTTCTTTTACCTAACGTGAGCGTCTTCTCCAAGGAATCCTGTCTTCTCAGGATGTGGCCAAAATATATGGTCTTTTGTCTCATAATCCAGCCTCCCAGTGAGCAGCCTGGCTGCATTTCTTCAACTGTTGACGTGTTGGATGCTACAGTACTACTTCAGTGATACTACAGCGACTGGAAAACGAAATCACTGAACAATTACAAATACATAATGAGGGAGGAAACTAATGAAGTGGCCACTGAGTGTGTGTTGGTGGTCTGCTGTGGTAGCCCATCCACTTCGAGGCTTGACCTGTCGTGTGTTTACAGACACTCCTCTCCACGCCATTGTTGTAACGCCTGGTTATTTGAGTTACTGTTGCCCTCCTGCCAGTTTGAGCTAGACTAGTCATTCTCCTCCGACCCCTGGGATTAACAAGGCATTTTTACCCACAGAATTGCTGCTCACTGGATGTTTTTTTGCACCATTCTCTGAAAACTCTAGACACTGTTGTGTGTAAAAATTCCAGGAGATCAGCAGTTTCTGAGATACTCAGACCACCCTGTCTGGCACCAATAATCATTTGATGGTCAAAGCAGGGCTTAAAATCTAATTGACATTTGTCCACACACAGCCCACTGACCCAAACACACCCCACTATTCACACACACCCCACTGACAACACACACCCCACTGTCCACACACATTCCCACTGTCCACACACACCCCACTGTCCACACACACACCCCACTGTCCACACACACACCACACTGTCCACACACACCCCACTGTCCACACACACCCCACTGTCCACACACACACCCCACTGTCCACACACACCCCACTGTCCACACACACTCCCACTGTCCACACACATTCCCACTGTCCACACACACCCCACTGTCCACACACACACCCTACTGTCCACACACAGCCCTCTGTCCACACACAGCCCTCTGTCCACACACACACTCCACTGTCCACACACACACCCCACTGTCCACACACACTCCCACTGTCCACACACATTCCCACTGTCCACACACACCCCACTGTCCACACACACACCACACTGTCCACACACACCCCACTGTCCACACACACCCCACTGTCCACACACACACCACACTGTCCACACACACCCCACTGTCCACACACACCCCACTGTCCACACACACACCACACTGTCCACACACACCCCACTGTCCACACACACTCCCACTGTCCACACACACCCCACTGTCCACACACACACCCCACTGTCCACACACAGCCCACTGACCCAAACACACCCCACTATTCACACACACCCCACTATTCACACACACCCCACTATTCACACACACCCCACTGTCCACACACACCCCACTGTCCACACACACTCCCACTGTCCACACACACCCCACTATTCACACACACTCCACTGTCCACACACAGCCCACTGACCCAAACACACCCCACTATTCACACACACCCCACTGAACCAAACACACCCCACTATTCACACACACCCCACTGACAACACACACCCCACTGTCCACACACACTCCCACTGTCCACACACATTCCCACTGTCCACACACACCCCACTGTCCACACACACACCCTACTGTCCACACACAGCCCTCTGTCCACACACAGCCCTCTGTCCACACACACACTCCACTGTCCACACACACACCCCACTGTCCACACACACCCCACTGACCTCACACACTCCACTGACCACACACACCCCACTGTCCACACACACTCCACTGTCCACACACACCCCACTGACCTCACACACCCCACGGTCCACACATACTCCACTGCCCACACACACCCCACTGTCCACACACACACTCCACTGTCCACACACACTCCACTGTCCACACACAGCCCACTGTCCACACACACACACTCCACTGTCCACACACACCCCACTGTCCACACACACTCCACTGTCCACACACACTCCACTGTCCACACACAGACCACTGTCCACACACAGCCCACTGTCCACACACACCCCACTGTCCACACACACACACTCCACTGTCCACACACACCCCACTGTCCACACACACTCCACTGTCCACACACAGACCACTGTCCACACACAGCCCACTGTCCACACACACACTCCACTGTCCACACACAGACCACTGTCCACACACACCCCACTGTCCACACACACTCCACTGTCCACACACACACCACTGTCCACACACACCCCACTGTCCACACACTCCCCACTGTCCACACACAGCCCACTGTCCACACACACTCCACTATTCACACACACCCCACTGTCCACACACACACCCCACTGTCCACACACACTCCACTGTCCACACACACTCCACTGTCCACACACACCCAACTGTGCACACACATGCCCCACTGTCCACACACACCCCACTGTCCACACACACTCCACTGTCAACACACACACCCTACTGTCCACACACACCCCGCTGTCCACACACACTCCACTGTCCACACACACACCCCACTGTCCACACACACTCCACTGTCCACACACACCCTACTGTCCACACACACCCCACTGTCCACACACACTCCACTGTCAACACACACACCCTACTGTCCACACACACCGTGCTGTCCACACACACTCCACTGTCAACACACACACCCTACTGTCCACACACACCCCACTGTCCACACACACTTCACTGTCCACACACACACCCCACTGTCCACACACGCACTCCACTGTCCACACACACACCCACTGTCCACACACACACCCCACTGTCCACACACACCCCACTGACCACACACACCCCACTGACCACACACACCCCACTGTCCACACACACACCCACTGTCCACACACACCCCACTGACCACACACACTCCACTGTCCACACACACCCTACTGTCCACACACACCCCACTGTCCACACACACTCCACTGTCCACACACACACCACTGTCCACACACACTCCACTGTCCACACACACACCACTGTCCACATTCACACCCCACTGACCTCACACACCCCACTGACCACACACACCCCACTGTCCACACACACTCCACTGTCCACACACACCCCACTGTCCACACACACTCCACTGTCCACACACACTCCCCACTGTCCACACACAGACCACTGTCCACACACACCCCACTGTCCACACACACTCCACTGTCCACACACACACACACTCCACTGTCCACACACACCCCACTGTCCACACACACCCCACTGTCCACACACACTCCACTGTCCACACACAGACCACTGTCCACACACAGCCCACTGTCCACACACACCCCACTGTCCACACACACTCCACTGTCCACACACACACACACTCCACTGTCCACACACACACTCCACTGTCCACACACACCCCACTGTCCACACACACTCCACTGTCCACACACACACCCCACTGTCCACACACTCCCCACTGTCCACACACAGCCCACTGTCCACACACACTCCACTGTCCACACACACTCCACTGTCCACACACACACCCCACTGTCCACACACACACCCCACTGTCCACACACTCCCCACTGTCCACACACAGCCCACTGTCCACACACACTCCACTGTCCACACACACTCCACTGACCACACACAGCCCACTGTCCACACACACCCCACTATTCACACACACCCCACTGACAACACACACCCCACTGTCCACACACACTCCACTGTCCACACACACCCCACTGTCCACACACGCCCCACTGTGCACACACACACCCCACTGTCCACACACACTCCACTGTCCACACACACCCCACTGTCCACACACACCCCGCTGTCCACACACACTCCACTGTCCACACACACTCCACTGTCCACACACAGCCCACTGTGCACACACACACCCCACTGTCCACACACAGCCCACTGTGCACACACACACCCCACTGTCCACACACACTCCACTGTCCACACACACTCCACTGTCCACACACACCCCACTGTCCACACACACTCCACTGTCCACACACACACCCTACTGTCCACACACACCCCACTGTCCACACACACTCCACTGTCAACACACACACCCCACTGTCCACACACACCCCACTGTCCACACACACTTCACTGTCCACACACACACCCCACTGTCCACACACACTTCACTGTCCACACACACACCCCACTGTCCACACACGCACTCCACTGTCCACACACGCACCCCACTGTCCACACACACCCCACTGTCCACACACACCCCACTGACCACACACACCCCACTGACCACACACACCCCACTGACCTCACACACTCCACTGACCACACACACCCCACTGTCCACACACACTCCACTGTCCACACACACACCACTGTCCACACACACACCCCACTGACCTCACACACCCCACTGACCACACACACCCCACTGTCCACACACACCCCACTGACCACACACCCCACTGTCCACACACACACCCCACTGTCCACACACACCCCACTGACCACACACACCCCACTGACCACACACACCCCACTGACCTCACACACCCCACTGACCACACACACTCCACTGTCCACACACACTCCACTGTCCACACACACACCACTGTCCACACACACACCCCACTGACCTCACACACCCCACTGACCTCACACACCCCACTGTCCACACACACACTCCACTGTCCACACACACACCCCACTGACCTCACACACCCCACTGACCTCACACACCCCACTGTCCACACACACTCCACTGTCCACACACACACCCCACTGACCACACACACCCCACTGTCCACACACACTCCACTGTCCACACACACACCCCACTGTCCACACACACCCCACTGACCTCACACACTCCACTGACCACACACACCCCACTGTCCACACACACTCCACTGTCCACACACACCCCACTGACCTCACACACCCCACTGACCTCACACACCCCACTGACCTCACACACCCCACTGTCCACACATACTCCACTGTCCACACACACATCCCACTGTCCACACCCCCCCCACTGACAACACTCACACCCCACTGTCCACACACACTCCACTGCCCACACACACCCCACTGTCCACACACACACCCCACTGTCCACACACACCCCACTGTCCACACACACACTCCACTGTCCACACACAGCCCACTGTCCACTCACACCCCACTGTCCACACACACTCCACTGCCCACACACACCCCACTGTCCACACACACACCCCACTGTCCACACACACCCCACTGTCCACACACACACCCCACTGTCCACACACACTCCACTGCCCACACACACCCCACTGTCCACACACACCCCACTGTCCACACACACACTCCACTGTCCACACACAGCCCACTGTCCACACACACACACTCCACTGTCCACACACACCCCACTGTCCACACACACTCCACTGTCCACACACACACTCCACTGTCCACACACACCCCACTGTCCACATACACTCCACTGTCCACACACACACCCCACTGTCCACACACTCCCCACTGTCCACACACAGCCCACTGTCCACACACACTCCACTATTCACACACACCCCACTGACAACACACACCCCACTGTCCACACACACACCCCACTGTCCACACACACACCCCACTGTCCACACACACTCCACTGTCCACACACACCCCACTGTCCACACACACACACCCCACTGTCCACACACACTCCACTGTCCACACACACCCCACTGTCCACACACGCCCCACTGTCCACACACACCCCACTGTCCACACACACTCCACTGTCAACACACACACCCTACTGTCCACACACACCCCACTGTCCACACACACTCCACTGTCCACACACACACCCCACTGTCCACACACACCCCACTGTCCACACACACTCCACTGTCCACACACACACCCCACTGTCCACACACACTCCACTGTCCACACACACTCCACTGTCAACACACACACCCTACTGTCCACCCACACCCCACTGTCCACACACACTCCACTGTCCACACACACACCCCACTGTCCACACACACCCCACTGTCCACACACACTCCCCACTGTCCACACACACCCCACTGTCCACACACACTCCACTGTCCACACACACCCTACTGTCCACACACACCCCACTGTCCACACACACTCCACTGTCAACACACACACCCTACTGTCCACCCACACCCCACTGTCCACACACACTCCACTGTCCACACACACACCCCACTGTCCACACACACACCCCACTGACCACACACACCCCACTGACCTCACACACCCCACTGTCCACACACACACCCTACTGTCCACACACACACTCCACTGTCCACACACACCCCACTGACCACACACACCCCACTGACCTCACACACCCCACTGTCCACACACACACCACTGTCCACACACACCCCACTGTCCACACACACCCCACTGACCACACACTGCCCACTGTCCACACACACCCCACTGACCACACACTGCCCACTGTCCACACACACTCCACTGTCCACACACACTCCACTGTCCACACACACACCACTGACCACACACACCCCACTGACCACACACACCCCACTGACAACACACACTCCACTGACCACACACACTCCACTGTCCACACACACCCCACTGTCCACACACACCCCACTGACCACACACACCCCACTGACCACACACAGCCCACTGTCCACATACTGCCCACTGTCCTCACACACCCCACTGTCCACACACACACTCCACTGTCCACACACACACCCCACTGACCTCACACACCCCACTGACCTCACACACCCCACTGTCCACACACACTCCACTGTCCACACACACACCCCACTGACCACACACACCCCACTGTCCACACACACACTCCACTGTCCACACACACACCCCACTGTCCACACACACCCCACTGACCTCACACACTCCACTGACCACACACACCCCACTGTCCACACACACTCCACTGTCCACACACACCCCACTGACCTCACACACCCCACTGACCTCACACACCCCACTGTCCACACATACTCCACTGTCCACACACACATCCCACTGTCCACACACCCCCCACTGACAACACTCACACCCCACTGTCCACACACACTCCACTGCCCACACACACCCCACTGTCCACACACACACCCCACTGTCCACACACACCCCACTGTCCACACACACACTCCACTGTCCACACACAGCCCACTGTCCACACACACACACTCCACTGTCCACACACACCCCACTGTCCACACACACTCCACTGTCCACACACACACTCCACTGTCCACACACACCCCACTGTCCACATACACTCCACTGTCCACACACACACCCCACTGTCCACACACTCCCCACTGTCCACACACAGCCCACTGTCCAAACACACTCCACTATTCACACACACCCCACTGACAACACACACCCCACTGTCCACACACACACCCCACTGTCCACACACACACCCCACTGTCCACACACACTCCACTGTCCACACACACCCCACTGTCCACACACACACACCCCACTGTCCACACACACTCCACTGTCCACACACACGCCACTGTCCACACACGCCCCACTGTCCACACACACGCCACTGTCCACACACACTCCACTGTCAACACACACACCCTACTGTCCACACACACTCCACTGTCCACACACACACCCCACTGTCCACACACACCCCACTGTCCACACACACTCCACTGTCCACACACACACCCCACTGTCCACACACACTCCACTGTCCACACACACTCCACTGTCAACACACACACCCTACTGTCCACCCACACCCCACTGTCCACACACACTCCACTGTCCACACACACACCCCACTGTCCACACACACCCCACTGTCCACACACACTCCACTGTCCACACACACCCTACTGTCCACACACACCCCACTGTCCACACACACTCCACTGTCAACACACACACCCTACTGTCCACCCACACCCCACTGTCCACACACACTCCACTGTCCACACACACACCCCACTGTCCACACACGCACTCCACTGTCCACACACACACCCCACTGACCACACACACCCCACTGACCTCACACACCCCACTGTCCACACACACACCCTACTGTCCACACACACACTCCACTGTCCACACACACTCCACTGTCCACACACACCCCACTGACCACACACACCCCACTGTCCACACACACACCCTACTGTCCACACACACACACTCCACTGTCCACACACACTCCACTGTCCACACACACACCCCACTGTCCACACACACCCCACTGTCCACACACACCCCACTGACCACACACTGCCCACTGTCCACACACACTCCACTGTCCACACACACTCCACTGTCCACACACACACCACTGACCACACACACCCCACTGACCACACACACCCCACTGACAACACACACTCCACTGACCACACACACTCCACTGTCCACACACACCCCACTGTCCACACACACCCCACTGACCACACACACCCCACTGACCACACACAGCCCACTGTCCACATACTGCCCACTGTCCACACACACCCCACTGTCCACACACACCCCACTGTCACCCACACATCCCACTGTCCACACACACCCCACTGTCCACACACACTCCACTGTCCACACACACCCCACTGTCCACACACGCACTCCACTGTCCACACACACACCCCACTGACCACACACACCCCACTGTCCACACACACTCCACTGTCCACACACACCCCACTGTCCACACACACACCCCACTGTCCACACACACACCCCACTGTCCACACACACACACTCCACTGTCCACAGACACACCCCACTGTCCACACACGCACTCCACTGTCCACACACACCCCACTGTCCACACACACACCCCACTGTCCACACACACCCCACTGTCCACACACACACCCCACTGTCCACACACACACACTCCACTGTCCACAGACACACCCCACTGTCCACACACGCACTCCACTGTCCACACACACCCCACTGTCCACACACACACCCCACTGTCCACACACACCCCACTGTCACCCACACATCCCACTCTCCCCCCCCCATGCTTCCCTGACCCACAGCTTCCACCCCCTGACGTTGGTGTAACGCTGCTGGGCGATGGCGTTGAGACCCAGACATGGCAGAAGCCCGGACTGAAATCAAACAGCTAAAAGACGGGAAGCTGTGTGCTCTGATGGTTTCTGATAACCAGACGAAATTAGGTGTATGGTTAATACAGAGCAAACCTCTGCTCTTCCGGTGGTGAGCCGGCAGCTTTGTTACCCCCTCCAGAGGACGCAGATTTAAGTTAATTGGCTGCAGAGCCGGGGGAGCTGAGAATTGTTTTGTGACCAGGCGTGGGGCTGCGGCCCGTGAGGCAGCAGTCAGTAATCTCTCTCTCAGGCGCCGGAAGGCCCAGTGGGTTGTGAGGAAGTGAGTCAATGGCCTCCTTGCCCGAAGTGGCGGGGCTGAAGATGTCACACTGAGCCCCCACCATCGAGAAAGGCAGGGCAGCACGGAGGGTGCATGCTCAGCTGTCACAGAGTGTCCGGGAGACAGCGGGTAATTATGATCCATGGTGGACTTGTTTTATTTAATATTCCCCGAATGAAGTTATAATCGTGGAATCCAATCACTGATGCACATGTGGCGATGCTGGGGTCTGACTGCCGCACACCACTGAAGGAGATTAGTCAGGAATAAAAATCTACTCTAACTGCTCGCGGCACATTAAAGGTGGATGAATGATTAATAACAAACACATAAATTATGAAGCTGTATTTCACGCTCTGTAACCTTCGGTAAAGATTTATGTCGCTGGTAATAGTTAGAGGCAGCTGCTGGCGGACTTCCTGCTCCGGGCCTGCACATTATTACCTTCATCCCTGCTGTGTCTCAAATTGCTTCATCCTTCTGGGCTCATCAGCAAGCTTCCGTGTAACGTACCGTCCCATGTAATTTTAATCGATCCATTTTGGGCTCACTATAATAAAGGAAGCCAGTCGAGAGAGACGGAAATAGTCTTGCTTCTTTGGCTTTGTGTTTCAGCATCAGCCAGGCCCGGGGCAGAGGCGGTTAGGGTTAAGAGCACAAGCCCGTCTACGTGACCCTGTGAAGCACCCCCGGTGCAGACCGAGCAAACTGGAGGAGACCGTGCACCACATGTACATGGAGTGTGCGAGGCTGCAGCCTCTTTTTGCGTATTTGCGTGGGCTGCTTCTCGCCTTCTGGCTGCGTTTTAGCCCCACCCTATTTATGTATGGTCATCCAGTAAGGAAGGGGGCATGGAGGGATGAGGATGTCCTAGTCAACTTGCTCCTGGGGCTGGCGAAATCGGCCATCCGAGGGTCTTGGAAACGGGTGGCGGGAGGATCTCCCCCAGCAGACTGCCTGGCAATGTTTAGAGGGTATGTTCGTGCCCGGGTAAATATTGAAAAAGAACACGCGCAGTCCACGGCGACCTTAGAGGAGTTTCGAGACCGTTGGGCTCCGCGGGGTGTAAATGCCATGGTGGATAGAGATGGCAACATTTTAGTGTAATGTCTATTGTCTATTTGTAGTGAAGTCATTGTGTTTGCCACTGTTTTGTATATATTTTATAGCACCGATATTTGTAATAAAGGATTTTGTAATAATAAAAAAAAAGGAGAGCAATAGTATATGGGTCACGCATGAAGTTCTCATTACACGGCCCTGTCAAACGCTCCTGGCTGAGGGAACTATCCATGGTCCTGAAGATGGGGAGCGGCCGGACTCGCTGTCTGACAATGTTCACGCCTGTAGCTGTGGAGAACGAACACGTGAACATCACAGAAGACCAAAACATTGACTATTTATTCATTTCCAGAGATGAGCCTGATCTGCTAGATTCCTCCATCATTGTGTGTGTGTGTGTGTTGCTGAGGGTGGGAATGTATTAGTTTAGTCTGGGCTAGTCATGATTTGTCCAGTTATTGTTTGTAACGTGATTGTACAAAGGACTGTGGTGGTTTGAAAATATAATAAACGTATTTTTGTAAAAAAAAAGAGAGAGGTTCAGCTTGTATAAGATGCAGAATATATAGTCTTAAACATATTGTCCACCACCACTCCAAGTCAGGGATATTATAGGTTTTACTCAGAGCACAACTCCACCAGACATTCTCAGAGCATGGGTCAGTCAAACAAGTCCCTAAAAGGAATGGGTCGGATACCAGGTAACACTCCCGTCACACTGTCCCATGAAACACTCACAGATCTGGCACAGTGTTAATTGAGAGCAACCAAAACAGGTCAATAATATGGATGGCTGATAGGAGGAACTATCCAAGTCATATTGAGCTTATTAGTAGAGTTATCAATAACTGGGGATACCAGCCACCCCCTCCCCCTGTGCGAAGAATGTCAGAGGCAGCCCTGTCATGAACAGAAATATTAGAGAGGGGGATGGGAGCAGAATTAGGCCATTTGGCCCATCGAGTCTGCTCCACCACTCCATCATGACTTATCCCTTTCAACCCCATTCCCCTGCCAGGCGAGGAATTGTAGAGACAGAGGTGGCTTGGGTCCGAGGGAAAAGGATTATGTGGCAACATTTGCTCCCCGGGGCTCTCCTCTACTCACTTTCAACTAGTGACAGTGTGACTTAGCACTGCTCCAAAGCCACGATGCTGCTGCTGTAGGCCGAATCAAAGGGGGTGACAGATGAGCATTTATGGACGGAAATTGAAACTCTGGCTGAGTGCTGTCACAACAACAACCTCTTACTCAATGTCAGCCAGACCAAGTGGCTGATTATTGACTTCAGGAGGAGGAAACTGGAAATCTGTGAGCTAGTCCACACCGGGATCAGAGGTAGAGAGGGTCAGCATCTTTAAATTATTCAGTGTTGTCATGTCAGAGCCTCAGTACTCACACCACCAGGTTCAGGAGCAGTTATTACCCCTCAACCATCAGGCTCTTGAACCAAAGAGGATAACTTCACTCAACTTCACTTGCCCCATCATTGAACTGTTGCCACAACCCATGGGCTCACTTTCAAGGACTCTTTATGTCATGTTCTCAATAATTATTGTTTATTTATGTATTTATTTATTTGTATGTTTACCTTTTTTTCTTTCTTTTTGTACTTGCACAGATCTCTTTTGCACATAGGTTGTCTGCCCTGTTGCTGCGGTCTTTCATTGATTCTATTGCAGTTATTGGATTTATTGAGTATGCCTGCAAGAAAATGAATCTCAGGGTTATATATGGTGATATATATGGACAATAAATTTACTCTGAACTATGAACTCCCCCTGCTTTTGCATCTCCCTCACCTCCTCACCCCCCTCCCCACACTGACTGTTCCCCTGTTTCTCTCCGTCTGCCTTTGAGTACTCCAGTGTCTTTGTTGTTCCGATGGGAGTTTGATTAAAGTCGAAGCAGATGATCAAAGGGAACATCGGCTCAGTGTTCCCTGCGTGCAAAGCAGCTCACATCTCTGCCGCAGCCCTTTCATTCCGAGTGAAAGATCTGTCTCTCACTCGAGCTGCTCCCTCCAAACCCGTCAGCTCCCATCTCGCGTCAGCATACACTCCCTCGCTCAGTCAGTTCCAAGTAAATCAACACCTTGTACAAGATTTCACATTAAGGATGGGATATTTGATGAAACAGATCCTGTCCTCTCCACTCCAAACCTGTCCCGAGGGCTCACTTCCCTTTCAATTCACTTCAGCCTGAAAGAAATGAAAGGAAGAATTATAAGTCATGTAGCGCCTTTCGTGACCTGAGGAAGCCCTGACAAGCTCCACAGCCTCTTCAGTAATTCTGAATTAGCGTAGGAACTCAGCATCTAATGTGAGGACAACAAGCCCGCAGTAAACCACAATGTAATAATGAGGAGGTCATCTGTTTTAGTGAGTTGGCTTGGGCAAGAACTGGCACAAAAACAATCTGCAGACGTTCCCCAATCTCCTTTTATATCTTGTGTTGTTCAGGACAGAGAAGTGGGCAGGTGAAACCATTGTAGACACTACCCACTCTGCAAGCTGCCTTTCCTAAAAGCTCCCTTCTGAAAAGTGCTATAGGGCTATTAAAACAAAAACTTCTGCCATCTTAAAAGTTTCTTCCCTCATGTGGTTAATCTGATCCACCATTCCAGTTAGCCTCCCACGCCCCTCTGAGGAGGTGGGGTGTAGATATGTCTCTACCAAAGGAGGTGTAAGCCATCCTTCCCTCCGCTTGCCTGCAGGTCATCCTTGGACAAAGTGTAGCACCAGCTTAGCCCTCCCCCCCCCCAACAATCAGGGTCACACAAAGCCACGGGAGCAGGTGGTGGATGGTCGTATGAGCAGCTGGTGCATATCACAAGTCCTGGTTATGCGACCACTGACACCAGGCAGACAATCTCTGAAGAGTATTGATAACATCTGAGCTGGGGTAAAGACAGTGCCCAGAAGGCAATGGCAAAACACTTATGTAGAAACGTTTGCCAAGAACAATCATATGACATGGCACATAATGAATGAACAAACTATTACCCCCTCTATCTATTACCCTGTCACGTCTCTGCACTGTAAACACTTTAAACCCCTCTTTACTGTGCTGTTTAAATTGTTAATACATGGTGGCATTAATGTATTTATAAGAGACCATAAGATATAGGAGCAGAATTAGGCCATTTGGCCCATTGAGTCTGCTCAGCCACTCCATCAAGGCTGATCCACTTTCCCTCTCAGCCCCAATCTCCTGCCTTCTCCCTGTAATCCCTTCATGCCCATTCTTAAATATACATACAGACTTGGCCTCCACTGCTGCCTGTGGCAATGAATTCCACAGATTCACCACTCTCTGGCTGAAGAAATTGCTCCTCATCCCTGTTCTAAAAGGACGCCCCTCTGTTCTGAGGTTGTGCCCTCTGGTCGAAGGCTCCGTCACCATTTGAAACATCCTCTTCAAATCCACTCTATCGAGGCCTTTCAACATTGTGTAGATTTCAATGAGGTCAGCCCTCATGCTTCTGAATTCCAGTGAGTACACCCGGAAGCCATCAAATGTTCCTCATACGATCAGCCTTTCAAACCCGGAATCATTTCTGTGTACCTCCTTTGAACCCTCTGCACATTTCATTCCATATCTGTACTTTAACCTCTAACTTTATATTTTATGTAATTCTTTATAATTGTTGAATGTTGTTTGCTGCACCACAGCAAATTCCTAATACATGTAAATGTACAGTATGTAGCGAATAAGTCGACCCTTGACCCTCACCTGAGTGGGCAGGCAGATCCTAAACTTAGCTCCTCAACCAAAGAACTGCATTTCTAATACTCTAGATTCACAACAGACCAAACTTCCTCCCTCCTGTTCTATAGATTTCCCCCCTCCCCCAAAGTGAAACTCTAGTTGCAGCCTGCAGCTTCACGTTCTGGCCCGCCACTTTGCTGGCATTACCCAAGCTGATATTTAGAACTTCAATTACTGAAGTTTAGGAGAATACTTAGCGTTTGATGTTTACAACGTTCCGTACTGTGAACCCAGCTGGTTAGAGTCTGCAATTGATATCTTTATTGCTGTAATAAACCTAGGATACCTTTGCATGTGACTTTATCTTACAGTGTCGGCCCTGTTAATGTTTGTAAATCAACTTTCTCCACACTCTAGATCAGCGAGGAGTTGCTAATGTGTTTCGGGAAGCAGCTCTGGTAGAGTGGGAGGGGAAAAGGCAGCTAAGGCTCACAGGAAACCACAGGACAAACTGGAGCAGGGGGAGGGTGTGTGCAGGAAGGAGAATACAGGGAAGCAGGAAGGGGTCGGGGAGAAGAGAGGTGTAATGATGGATGGTCTCCAGGCTGACTGCTTTACCTTTGGTGGGAGGCTGTATCACCCTCTAAGCTGATCTACTCACGGAATCCACCACTGCTTCTGTGAACTCCTGTCGGAGAGAAATGTCCCGAGTGAAACGAATGCCAGTGAGGTGCCTGAGGCTGGAGAGGGGCCTGTCATCAAGGAGGACATGGGGCTGAGGCTGGGTCAGTGCTCTGTGGCCTAACTGGTTCCAGTGGTGGGAGTAGAGGCTTGGATTGGGAAGGGGGATTCTTCAAACCAGAAGCACCAAGCCCACCATATCAGAGACGCTTGAGTTTCCCGACACTCCCATCCTCTGCACTTTGGGATCTCCACCCCCATTATCACCCTGCCCAGAAGGAGGGGAGGGGGAGAGGGGGAGGGGGGAGTGGGGAAGGAAGAGGGGAGGGGGAAGGGGTAGATGGGAGGAAAGGGAGGGAGAGGGTAGGAAGAGAGAAGGGGAGAGGGGAGGGGGAGAAAGAGGGAGAAGGTAAGAGGGGGAGAGGGGAGGGGGAGGGGGAGAAGGAGGGAGAGGGAAGGGGAAGGGGAGAGAGGGAAGGGGAAGGGGAGAGAGGGAGAGGGAGGGGGAGGGGAGAGAGGGAGAGGGAGGGGGGAGAGAGGAGGAGGGGGAGAGGGGAGGGGTAGAAGGGGGAGAGGGAAGTTATCTTTTATCTGTTCTGTCAATTTCCCACAGTTCTTTCACCTGAAATTTCAACCTTCCTTCTCTCTCCAACTCAGTCCGCATCCCCATAATTACACAGGGTACTACTCTGCAGGGACTATGCCCGCCTGGAAGGTTGTCTTCCAGAAGTGAGAGGTTATGACTGACAGCAAAGACTGAACAGGCTGATCTTCTCTTGTGTTGAAAAGAAAAGGCTGTGGTGTGACCCTAAAAAAGGCTTTGAAATGGCTTTATGAGCAGACATGGGGATATCCTTGCCACAGACAATAACTAAGCACTTTATGTACAAAAGTGTCACTAATAAATAGGGACAAGGGTTTTAGTGAGAGAGAAAGAGAGAGGGACAATTCTTTGACAAGGAGTGAGAGAGAGAGACAATGATTTGAGAAAGAAAGAGGGGAGACAATGATTTGAGAGAGAGAGGAAGACAATAATTTGAGAGAGGGAGGGAGGGAGACAATGATTTGAGAAAGAAAGAGGGGAGACAATGATTTGAGAGAGAGAGACAATAATTTGAGAAAGAAAGAGGGGAGACAATGATTTGAGAGAGAGAGGAAGACAATAATTTGAGAGAGAGGGAGGGAGGGAGACAATAATTTGAGAAAGGGGAGGCAAGAAAGAACAAGAAAATAGAGGATGAAGGAGACAAGGAGTTGAAACGGAGAATGTGAGAAAGAGACAAGAAAGAGAGAGCAAGGGATAACAAGACATTAAAGCAAAGAGAAACTAAGAGAGAAAGGATTTAAGAATATGAGAGAAACCAAGAGTGAGAGAGAAAATCTAGGACGTATAAAAGGGAGGACTCATCAAATCTCAAGAGAAAAGACAGTAGAAGCCAGAGGCTCTTTAAACTTAACATCACCTTGAAAGTATTGTTACCCTTTGATGTCTGGCATTTTTGAAAGCTGGAAAATCTCCTTTAGGTTTATCTTTGTTGGGTTCTATTGTTATATGTGGACCATTTCAGGCAGCAATGCAAAGCTGTGATTCAACATGTTATTAACTTAAAACAATTCTTATGAGAGGTTTATGGAAGCTGGCATGAAGGATGCATTAATTAGTTCTGCTTTTGATGCATTATTGATAACTCTTATTTCGCTGCACTTCTTTAATATTGGTGAGCTGCAGGGAGTTTGAGTTATTTGGTGATTTAATTATTCTGGTTGAGAATAACTAAAGCAAATATAGGCAGTAAATGTCAGATCGCCAGGAGCAAGAACTCATTGAAGTCCCTTGGTTCATCTCGGCCGAACTTCCCCCAAAATGGCCGAAGCAATGGCACTTTGCACACAGTTTCACTCCACTGTGGGCTACTTCTGATGTTATTTTAACACTGTAAGTTCTTCACAAAGCTCTCCTCAGAAACAAAACCAAACATATACGTGAAGATACTCAAAAAGATGTCCGTGTCCAAAGAGGTAGGTGCTGAGGAGAGTGTGAAAGGACTGAAGAGTGGAGGTGAGATGGGTAGATGGTAAATCAACATCTCACATCCAGGGATGTTAGGCCCAACCTGTGAGAAGTCCGCGTAATCTTTCCGCAATTCTTCCTCCATCCCAAAG
This sequence comes from Hemitrygon akajei, assembly GCF_048418815.1. Classification (NCBI taxonomy): domain Eukaryota; kingdom Metazoa; phylum Chordata; class Chondrichthyes; order Myliobatiformes; family Dasyatidae; genus Hemitrygon; species Hemitrygon akajei. The sequence continues at coordinate 158,522,076 of NC_133130.1, read as the reverse complement.
GCATGCTGGTGACTGGTTACTGTAAATACCGTACAAGATTGTTCCTTTACGCCTGAGATGAGGAGGAATTTCTTTAGCCAGAAGGTGGTGAATCTGTGGAATTCATTGCAACAAGATGACTGTGGAGGCCAAGTCACTGGGTATATTTAAAGCAAAGGTTGATAGGTTCTTGATTAGTAAGGGTGTTGACTGTTGTATATTTTACTGTACATACTATTTACTACAAATTACTATAATTTGGACACTGCACATTCAGGTGGAAACGTAACATAAAGATTTTTACTCCTCGTATATGTGAAGGATGTAAGAAATAAAGTCAACTCAATTCAAATATTACAGGGAGAAGACAGACGGACGGGGTTGTGAGGGATAATAAATCAGCAATGATGGGATAGTAGAGTTCAATCAATGGGCCAAATGGCCTAATTCGGCTCTTATGTCTTATGGCCTTAATTCTTATCAGGGGTGAATGGTAAAAAGAATGAAAGGGGATTTGATGGGCATGTGTGAGAACAGGTAAATGGAAGGGGTGCAGGAAGAGAGTTAGAAAGGAACATGGCAGAAGGGATTGATCTTAAGGGAGGCAGCAGGAATCTCTGCTCCCTGCTTTGCGTCATTTCAAGTATACGATTTAGAGACCCTTGACTGGAGAGTGGGGTCCAGGTTTAGCCAGGAATGACAAATGATAATGGAGTGAAGGCTGATTATTTATTTACTGTTGGGATGTGCTCTGCTGTCAAGAGGGTCATACAGTCAGCACATTGTACTGACAGGGAGCAACACGGAGGGAGTGTCGCACTGTCAGAGGGACAGTACTGAGGGAGTGTCACACTGTCAGAGGGACAGTACTGAGGGAGTGTCACACCGTCAGAGGGACAGTACTGAGGGAGTGTCACACTGTCAGAGGGACAGTACTGAGGGAGTGCCACACTGTCAGAGGGACAGTACTGAGGTAGTGTCACACTGTCAGAGGGACAGTACTGAGGGAGTGCCACAGTGTCAGAGGGACAGTACTGAGGGAGTGTCACACTGTCAGAGGGACGGTACTGAGGGAGTGTCACACTGTCGGAGGGACAGTATTGAGAGAGTGTCACACTGTCAGAGGGGCAGTACTGAGGGAGTGTCACACTGTTGGAGGGACAGTACCGAGGGAGTGCCGCACCGTCAGAGGGACGGTACTGAGGGAGTGTCACACTGTCAGAGGGACAGTACTGAGGGAGTGTCACACTGTCAGAGGGATGGTACTGAGGGGGTGTCACACTGTCAGAGGGACAGTACCAAGGGAGTGACACACTGTCAGAGGGACAGTACCGAGGGAGTGCCACACTGTCAGAGGGACAGTACTGAGGGAGTGCCACACTGTCAGAGGGACAGTACCGAGGGAGTGTCACACTGTCAGAGGGACAGTACTGAGAGAGTGTCACACCGTCAGAGGGACAGTACTGAGGGAGTGTCACACTGTCAGAGGGACAGTACTGAGAGAGTGTCACACTGTCAGTGGGACGGTACTGAGGGAGTGTCACACGTCGGAGGGACAGTACTGAGGGAGTTGTCACACTGTCAGAGGGACAGTACTGAGGGAGTGTCACACTGTCAGAGGGACAGTACTGAGGGAGTTGTCACACCGTCAGAGGGACAGTACTGAGGGAGTGTCACACTGTCAGAGGGACAGTACTGAGGGAGTGCTACACTGTCAGAGGGACAGTACTGAGGGAGTGCCGCACTGTCAGAGGGACAATATTCTGGGAAGACTGCACTCTGAGGTGCTAAACTCATCACGTGGACAGATACTACATCCATGCATCGACCAAGACTCAGGGGAGCCGCTGGCTCAGAATATTAACCACAGAATAACTCTGGTCAGTTTGGCATCTGTAGCAGCTTTTGTTTTGGCGCATATGTGCGGCGACACCTCCCATGTTATCAGCCCGATGAGTTGAAAAGAATTTCAGGACTTTGGGATGTCCTCAGATCTTGGAAAGTACTGCTTGAATTCAAATTCTCCTTTTTGTTTGCAGAATGCAACATGGCATTTAGTGGGAATGGAGGTGTTTGTGCTGTAAGCAAATGTTCCCTGATTAACATGCAGTGCAAAGCATATGGCAGCCCCTCAGATACCATTCTGCTCTTGCAGACAGAATGCACAGCAGGAAGTGATGTTTTACAAAGGATTACAGCATTAAGTGGCTCGTGTCAGATCTGAGAGTTGCGTGCAATTATTTTTCTCAAAAAAAGATTTATTTCCTTGTGCTCTAGCACCGTCACTTATCCTCTCTCTGGCTTTCGTTCTTCTGCTTTTCAGCTTTTTTCTGTGATAGCCTGTCCCGTTGCCCACAGCACTTGTGCACGAGCTGGTGACCAGGACTTTATCCTAAGGGGGAATTTTATCCATTATGATGGAGAGGCAGCTCCTGTGATATGGGAAGTGTGTTACGATCCTTCTGTAACTTTTGGAATTCCAATGCTCCGACTCCCTGGGTATGGATAGCTGGTGCAGCCCCTTTAAGGATTCAGGATCGTAGCGCTAATTGGACGCCATGGTTTGACACTAGGATTTCAGTATTTAGGGGGCACCTTAATGGAGGTTCAGTGCTCAGTCATAAACTCACTCAGATTATCGCCAAGCGCCTTGGTTTGCACTCAGTTCTAGTTTCAGTCTTGTATCATTTTTCGTTCCTAGTCTTGGGTCCTGTTTCTCAGGACCTAGTTTTCACTCGTTACAATCAGAGCGAGGCAGAGCAGGCTGGCAGCGTTGGCTTGGTTTGTTGATGTTGAGTATAAGGCTCTTCGTCACAACTGCTTTCAAGACCGAGTCGAAAGTGAAACTGAAAACATGCATAAGCGAGCACCACCTGCAAATTACTGTGTTTGGGGTGACCTCAGATCTTAGGTTCAAGGGCAGCCTTGGACCATCTATGGAAAAGGAACTTTGAAGACCAACACCTGGAGTCCGGCATGGAACCCACCTTCTATTAAGCAGCTGAGGCTAGCACGGGAGGTGATATCGGCCTAAGAGCTTCCAACTTAACCTGCTGATCAGATCCATTCCGGCGGGAAGCTTATTGGAGGTGAGGCTCAACACAACAGCAAGAAAGGTTGGAAAGATCTTGGGGCAAACATGTGGACTTGTTCAACACTATTCTTCACTGAGATTGGCTTTGTAATTGATTAGGACTTGCATGTCATCATGAAGTGATTATAAGATGGAGACAGCTGGACATGAGGTGCTCCACTTGAATGAGAGAGTCATTAGGCTTTAGTAAGGTTGAGAAATGCCATCACAATCGGTCAGGTTTACTTCCACAAAGATATGCAGTACATCATGATTTTTTTTTGTTTTTAGGTATTGCAGTACAGTGCGAAACATTAAAAAAATTAGAAGTTACACTAAGTAATGTATGAAAAATAAGTAAGTAGTGTAGAAAGAGATCACAATAGTGAGGTAGTGTTCATGCATTCACAGACCTTTCAGAAACTGGCTGTTGGAGGGAAAGAAGTTGTTCCAACAACCTTGAGTTGTCACAATTGGTCATAATATAAAATAGCAAGAAACAGGCACTTTGACCCAAAAGTTTGTGCTGACCATCAAGTCCCCATCTACACTAATCCCACTGACCTGCATTTGATCAATAGTGTCTGTGCTTTGTTGATTCAAATGCTCATCCAGATGCATTCAATCATGGCTGAATTATTCTCCTTCTCAACCCATTCTCCTGCCTTTTCCCTCTTACTTTTGATGCCCTTGCTAATCAAGAACCTTTCAACCTCAGCATTAAATACACCCAATGACCTGGCCTCCACAGCTGCCTGTGGCAATGAATTTCACAGATTCACTACCCTCTGGCTAAAGAAATTCCTCCTAATTTCTGTTCTAAAGGATGTCGGAGATCTTTTACCAGTCTGTTGTGGCGAGTGCAGTTTCCTTTGCTGATTTATGTTGGGCAATCAGCATTGGTGCTGGTGATGCAAAAAGATTGAATTAACTCATCAAAATGGCTGGATCCGTCTCTGGCTACACCCTGGACTCTTTTGAGTTAGTGTTGGAGAGGAGATCACTAAACAAACTGTTATCCATTATGGATAACCAGGCACATCCTCTCCATGAGCTACTGAATAAACAGTGGAGCACCCTTTCAAACAGAATCATTCAGCTCCGCTGTCACAAGGATCGTTACAGAAAATCTTTCCTACCGATCACAATAAGCATATACAACAGTTAATCTCTGTGCAACAGGAGAACATGCATCATTGTACAACAGTCTCTGCTTTATTATTTTATACATTATTATTGCACATTGGTTATTTATTATTGTGTATATTATTATTTTAAATGTTGCTGCTATAACAAAATAAGTTTCCATTTGGGATCAATAAAGTCATTATTATTATTATTATTGTCCTTGTTATCTGAGGCTAGACACCTCACCCCACCCACTATTAGAAACATCCCCTCCACATCTACTCTCTCCAGGCCTTTCAATATTTCATATTCCCCTTCCAGTAAAAAAAATCCTTTTCCTCTCCCCTCTTCTATTCCCCACTCTGGTCTCTTATGTCTTCTCACCTGCCTATCACCTCCCCCTAGGTCTGCTCCTCCTCCCCTTTCTCCTATGGTCCACTCTCCTCTCCTATCAGATTCCTTCTTCAGCTTTTTACCTTTCCCACTCACCTGGTTTCACCTATCACCTTCTAGCTACCCCTTTCCCCCTCCCCTCCTTGCATGGCTGGCCCTCCTGCCCGTCGCTGCCACAGGACCTCAGCTTTCAGCTGTTCCTTTGGGGAGCTGCAGAGTTCCTAATCCAGAAAATGCCTGCATTTGCGGTTAATAAACTCCGTTTCCTGTCACTTTCATCAGACTAGTTTTTGTTTTTTCCGTCGGAGCTGTCAATGGTCTCTTCACAGCTGCTGATGACGGCAGGCTCCTGTTACTCAGAACCATCAGGGTTGCCGTGATCAGTCCTTGAGAGCTTCCCCATGTTCCGCCAGGAACTCTTGTGATTCTGGACTCGCTGCGGCTAATCCAAGACCCAGGATTGAGAACTCACAACAGTCTGGCTGGGATTAGCAGGAGACTGACAATACCTAACGGTGGCTCTCAAAATGAATAAAGGTTCTGAAGTGCTAGGCATAGTCGAATGCTTCTCACTTCTGAATTTTTAGCTCCCAGGATGGACTGGAGGCTGAGGTTGGACAAGGTAAATTAAGATAAAGATTCAGACTTATTTGTTTTTCATATGTTCAGTGGAACGTGTCGTTTTCATTATCATCCAGTACAAGTGATAATACAAAGGGGCGTTGCCACACATTCCAATGCCAACAGAACTTGCCTGCATTGTTCAGCAGAATGACACAAACAGCAGCAAAACAAGCCCCTTTCCTCCCTAGAACCCAGCCACCCACCCAGACAGTCCTCCAACCCAGGACAGGCTGCCCCCGCCCCCCCAGTGGACTCACGGATTCGCAGACACTGGGCCCCCACCTTCTCCAGTAGACCTGTAGCCTCGTGGTGTCACGCTGTGACTAAACCCAGGTGCAGAGGGTCAACAGACTCCCATGCGGAGATGGAGACAAGAGTTTATTCATAGGAATTCCAATGGAACATCGGTGGTTTCATTGTGAGAGGAATCAATCTTGAAACACAAGGACCCTGCAGATCGGGAGCCCACTTTGAACAATCACAGTACGAAGAAAACCCGTGCCAGTCAAAATAAACTTGACAAGATTAAACAGAGAGCACCAGGGTTTACCACCTCCAGATAAGATGACAATGAACACATACAGGTGCACAGGCTGATGACACACAGACCCAAAGCTTTGGCCATCAAGAGATTTGATAGGGTATCCAAGACTGTGACTTGCTCGGGCAAATGGACGGAGCTGATTCCTATTAGTCAGTGAACAAGAAGAGCTTTGAGCAAAAGATAAACAGAGTAAAAGATATCTAATACAGAAAATAGTTTGGTTTTGGAACTCCCAGTCTGCTGTATTAGGGGAGACTGGGACAATTAGGTAGATGAAGACCATGGGGATAATGGAAGGGAAGAGGAATGATGGGAGTTGGCACAGAATGGATAGACATATCTTCTGTACAGTAATAATCCAGAATACAAGATACCCAGTGGCGAATTCAGGAGAATCCCTTCATATGGAGACTAGTGGGAGAAAGGAACATTTGGGCCCCAGATTCATGGAGAAACATCAAAGAAGAAGCAATATAAATACCTGAAGGTACAGGGTCTGTAGACAGGAGAGAGAAAAAAACCAGCTGCTGGAGGAACAGGGGAGTTGGTGTCTAGACTGAGGAGAGATAGCAAAGGGGTGGAGGGACTTAGCTAGTCAGGCAGCGCGTGTGGTGGCAGAAGGATGGTCCATGTTAGGGCTGGAGACCCTCCTCTGAGGGTGTAGAGGGGTGAGGGGAAGGGAACCTGTGGATGACAACCTCCTTCCCTGCAGAACATAAAGTGAGGGAATTTGCTGGAAATACTCTGGGGGTCAGGCAGTGCACGTGGGGAGGAGAGATGGTGTGCGCACGAATTTTCGGTTTTAGTGGCATGTTTTCAGTATTTCCGCGTTCCGATTCCTGTTGAAGCCGCTTCCTTGTCCTCGGGAGCTCCTGGGTGTGCGCTGCCCGGGCCGGCCAAGCACAAATCGGTCGGCGGCTGCTCGGGGAAGTGACAACGCGGCGCCGGGCACGGTCTGAGACGTCGGAGAAAGCATGTCACACCTAACCCGCTGCCGGGGTGTGACCAGCAATGTCACATCGTCGGGAGGAGCTTCCAACCCGCTGTTGCTGTGGTCAAGCTCCTTAAACATCCCGGGTCTGCACAGTGCCTTTCTCATGTCATAACTCGTTCACCAAAGCCGGGGGTAGCAGGCCATTCGGTCCAGTATCCCCGTTCTGGCTCTTATATCTTTGGAGCAGAGCCACAGGAATGCAGGATTTGGTCAGGAAGATAGAGTCGGCGTGCTTTAAGAGTGAGATTCGTGAAATCTATCCGGAAATGTGGCATTACGTAGGCCGAGATCTGCACGCCGCCACACTCTCGCCAGCTGGCTCGACAGTTCGTGGGGAGAAGGGTGGCATTGTTCTGAATCACTTCAGCTGCAATTCTTTTCTCGTTCCGCACGATGATCCAGAAATAGCCGGCGCGTCTCGGAGCCGTCTCGCTCGTGGGAAGTGTGTAACAAAGTGCCGCCTGTCGCCTGCACCGGAGTGCGATGATGTTTCTCTCCCAGAGACGTGACGCTCCGGTGCTGGCACGGCCCGGTGTCCCTTCGCGGATTCCGACCACCGCCTCACGCCGGGCCGCCCCTCATTCACTGGGGCAAGGGCTACAACACGAGCTTTACACCTGGGAGATTTAGCTTCACAGTTCCTCCAGGAGGACCAGAACCTCGCTGAGGGGTTGCAGGCTCGCTGACCGGGAGAGCTGGAGTCAGGTGCCGTGTCTCTTGGTAGGGTCACCCCTGCCCAACAGGCCAGCTGACGAGTGGTCCGCCGGTCCTAATGTTTGGGCGAACAACCCTGACTGGTTGTTCGGAAACAGCGATGGATAGACAGAGATGCAGGACCTTCGTTGCCGCCCTAAACACCAGGGGCGCAACGGGCACCACCTTGAGCTCATTTCAGTTCTGGTCTGGGAAGCAGACGGATGGGCATCGCAGACGTCCTAGAAATTTAACAGAAGAGACTGACTGACCACGAGCTCCCGAGTGTAATTCGGCCGCAGCTCAGCCAACTTGGGCGACGATAACAAGCCCGGGCGACTGACGGCTGAGAGTTAGCACAGCCAGAGGCGAGGTTCCGGGCTCTTCCCTCGCTATCTCATTCAGTATCCGCTGCGAAATCTGAAATCTACCTCTCCTACCCCCCACCCTCACACACACACACACACATACACACACACACACACACACACACACACACACACACACACACACACACACACACACACTTAAGGGGAGTTCAGAGAGTCAGTGGATCGGGAGGAGGATGGGCACCTGGAGTGAGCTGGTTGTTTTTAGTTTCTGCAGATGCTGCGAATCCGGAGCAACGTACATAAAATGCTGGAGGTTAGGGAGCATCTATGGAGAGGATTAAACAGTAACTGTTCCGGGTCGAGATCCTTCAGTGGGTCCTGAGTAAGATCTGGGTCGGATGCATCGATTCATCTCCTTAGATACTGACTGGCCTGCTGGTTGTTTCACCTTTGATATAGTTTGCCCTTTGATATAGTTTGCCCACGCGGTGGTTCAGCCGCGCTCCAAACTCGATTCTAACGGGAGGTCGTTGTCCTGCAACGTTAACTCGCCGACTGTCTTATTTTGGTCAGCCGGTCCGATGTTTGCTTTACACAGCCTGTGAGCTGGGCTGAAGGGCGAGTTTTTAATTTTACCCGTGAGTTGGTTGATCTGCGGTATGAATTCTTGCTACAGTCACGGCCTGATTTCGATGGGCCTCTCAGGCCAGATTAATTACCTAAGGGATGATATGACTTCAAACAGCTAATGTGTTATTAAATTAAACATGGAACAAAAAATAGTCCTGGAGGATCAGCTTCCAGAGCGAGCTGCAGCTGCACGGTGCTAATTTTAACCGCTGCCACTCAGCACCTGCTGACGCGCGTCCCTGCGGCTCCCGGGAGAGCGAGGCCGCTCCTCGGGGCCGGCCGTGCACCTGGGGGCGAGGGGGGTGCAGAGCTCAGCCAATGCCGGCCCGCGTCAGCCCTCCGGTGCCGGGCTCCAGACTCACCACCGCCGGATCAAACCCGAGCCCACCGGTAACTGCTCAGCCTCTCAGTCCCACTCTGCTATCCCATTCCCTGCCTGGCTTCTATGGTTGAGTATTTCATAGGTAAAGCAAGCGGCGGAGAATTGTGGGCAGCCTCCCTCTCCCCTATGGGCTCTGTCTGCACTTCAAAAGTTCAAAACTTTCTATCAAAGTACATATTTAAGTCCTGAGATTGGTTTGACCCTCATCCCTCTTAACCTTTCCCACTAGGTGCCTTTCCAATTGTCACTGCAACTGGCAGCTCATTCCAAATACCCAGTGCCACCTCCACACAAAGAAGTTGCTCCCCCCATGTCTCTTTTAAATATTTCCCCTCACACCTGAAACCTACACCTTCTAGTTTTTGGTTCCCTTTACCCTGGGAGAGAGGCTGTGTCCATTCACCCTGTCGGTGCCCCTCATGATTTTTAAAGACCTCTGTAAGGTCATCCTCCCTCCCCCACCTTCAGCCTCCGTTGATCCTGGGAACAACGTCTTGGCCGGCCCAGCCTCATACCCTCAAGTCCTGGCAGCATTCTTGTAAATCTATCCCCTCACAGCAAAGCCTATCGATCGGGAATGCTTTATTTTTCCGAGGAATGTTCCCTGACGTCAAAACTAGCTGATTTTAAAGTTACCTTCCACCCTCCCCACCTCCATTCCAGGCTCCCCAGCCAAGGAAACATGTTTTCTGCACAAGCTGCTTTGAGTTTTTAAGCAGTGGGCTCAAATACGTACACTGGATGCACAGAAAATGGTGACATGGCTGATTAAGGACGTTCATAGGCTGACAGAGGAGTTCATCCTGAAAAACGGAGATATTAAACTTGTGGACACAGGAGGTTCTGCAGAAGCTGGGTAAAAATGTTGAATTTCCCCATGGGGATGAATAAAGTATCTATCTATCTATCTATCTAACACACACAATGTGCTGCAGCATCTGCGAGTTCTGAGGAAGGGTCTCCGCCTGCAACGTCAACAGTTCATTTCCCACAGCCTCACCCGCTGAGTTCCTCCAGCATCTTGTGTGAGATTAAACCTGTGTGGTTTAGGGCCACACTTGGAGCATTACAAATAATTTCGGTCTGGTCACCATGCTGCAGAAAGAATCTAAAGGCACTCGAGAAGGTGTGGATAGGGTTTATCGATCTGAGACCACACTTTGATGGTTATTGTGTACAAATTTGATCTAAAGAATAATGTTTTTGCTCTAGAGCAGGGGTTCCCAACCTTTTTTATGCCATGGACCCCTCCCATTAACCAAGGGGTTCATGGACCCCAGGTTCAGGACCGCTGATATAGAGGGAGCGCAGTGAAGATTCACCAGACTGGTTTCAGACAAGGAGGATCTCTTACCTGAGGAAAGTTCAGCCTCTGTAGAGTTTAGAGGAAGGAGAGATGACATCCACGAAGCAACCAAAATCCTCTCAGGGCTCAACAGATCAGGTGGAAGGTGTTTCCCTGAGCTGAAAGGTTACTGTTTGAAAGTAAAGTGTAGGTGAGATGATGAGAAACATGTCTTGTCCGTACTGCACCAACCGCCGCCACTGGGCTATAAACATGCAGGAGCAGTGTCCCTTGTTCAGGGACACACACGCTGCCTCGGCTGAGGCTCGAACTAACAACCTTCAGATCGCCAGCCCAAAGACTTAACCACTTGGCCACATACCAACATGTTTGCATAAAGGATGGTGAATCTTTGGAATTTCCTACCCTAGAGGGTTCATTCCAAGCTCAGATTGATAGATTTTGGGAAGTCAGAAGATAGGGAACAAGACAGAAAGTGGCGCTGTGGTAGAAGAGAAGCTGTGATCATGTTGAATGGCAGAACAGGCTTGTAGGGTGTTAAACATATTTCTTTGTTCATTTTGTGGTGTATCGTATGACATGGGTGATCATTGTACTTCCATGACAATGATTGTTCCCGGCAAAACATTTCTACTGAAGTGGTTTGCCATTGCCTTCTTCTGGACAGTGTCTTTACAAGACGGGTGACCCCAGCCATTGTCAATACTCTTCAGAGATTATCTGCCTGGCGTCAGTGGTCGCATAACCAGGACTTGTGATGTGCACCGGCTGCTCACACGACCATCCTCCGCCTGGCCCCCTGGTCGCTGATCTGGGGTCTGAGTAGGTGCTACACCTTCGCCAAGGGTGACCTGCAGGCTAGCGGAGGGAAGGAGCGCCTTACACCTCCTTTGGTAGAGACACATCTCCACTCACCACCCAAATGTTAAGAAACATTAAACACTCGGCCCGAAACGTCGACAGTGCTTCTCCTTATAGACGCTACCTGGCCTGCTGTGTTCCACCAGCATTTGGTGTGTGCTGCTTGAATTTCCAGCATCTGCAGATTTCCTCATGTTTGCTTTTGATAAACACTTTTATTTCTGGCTGAAAGAGAAGGTCCAAGGCCAGCTTGCTGGATCCTTCAAGTAAAAAATGGATTTATTACAGGGAACATAGAAAAATGTTTCTGTTGTGGGAATTCAAGGAAACGGTTCCTGTGGGGCTGTGGGATGGTGGAAATCTCGACCACAAGTATTAGTTGAGGTAAGCGGGAGGTATCAATATAAAGGAATGGGAGGGAAGTACAAGTCTTTCAGCGTGCTCGCAGGGTTAAAGTAATTAACCATTTCAAATCCACCTCCTGTTCAGTTAACACCTGCCTGACAATCCCCTGTGGTGGCTGCGCTGCTCCAGTCCAGCCTCTTGCTGTCCTCTGATTTAAATCACTCACTATAGGCGGCCTCACCTCCAGCCTTCTAATTTCTTACTGTAGCCCCATCGCTGCTCCTCAGCCCCTCTGTTACACTTCGCAACGCCAAGCCCTTTGTCCAAGTTGTTTTGTGCAGTCAGATGCCTGTGTCAAATTTTGTGTCAGCATGGGGGTACTTTCTAAGAGCCATGGTGCACTTAAAAGATGTTGTGGGCCCAGAGATGGGTAAAGGACTGCATGAAGCCTAAGCACTAGCCTGGCCCATTCGGGGTGGATGGATACCATACATACCACATCATGGTATACTTCTAATGTTTAAAACACCGCAATCAGATTACCGAGGCCTATGATATTGCTTTGCTACGCAGTGTCCCAGTGTGAAAGAACTTGCCTGTACTAATTCAACAGAATTAGTCTATTGGTCTTGCTGTGGTCTGAAGAATTCACAGTTGCCTTGTTCTCTGGTCTTAGCTTAATTCAGTCTTTGCCTTGTGGTTGATGTGTGATCGTGTTGTTGAGTTTCAGACCCACCAGAGCACTTAATTTTCGAGCACAGAAACGTTCTAAGTGTCTTTTTATGCTGTACCAGCTTTTGGAAAGAGCTCTCTAATTATATCTTCTCCCCTGTTCTTCCTGCACTGTTCAACACATTTTTCCTTTTGTTCATTTTTGTGTCAACTTATGCTTGAGTGTCTCAGACTCTGATTTATGCGCATCAGGACGTACAGCAAAATACATCACTTGTATTAACACAGCTGACAGCATAATGGCGGTCGGGGGGGTGGGGGGCAGCCGCAAGTGTTGCCACACATTTCAGCACCAACGTAGCATGCCCACAACGCTCGGCAGAACAACACAAAACACAACACGACAGGCAACAAAACGATGACAGCAGAACAAGCCTCTTGCCTCCCTCGCACCCACCCAGCCTGCACAAACTCGGCCCTCCAACCTCAAAACAGGCCTCCGGTTTTCCGGTTTCCACTCTCCAGGCTTTGACTTCTGACTTCCGATTGACCTTCAGGCATTGATCCTTGGTATGGGTCTCCGGACTGGCCGATGGCAGGACCCCGATGACAGCAGAGACGCCTTGCTCTGTCATATAAAGGTCTGATGAAACCGCATTGAGAACGTAGTGTGCAGACCCAAGGAGGGATTCTTATGCAATGGAGAGAATGCAGCAAAGGTTCGCTGGATTGATTTCGGAGATGGTGGGTTTGTCAGGTGAGGAGACCCCTTTCAGACATAAACTTGTGTTTGTCCAAAACTCATAAACACAAGAGATTCTGCAGATGCTGGAAATCCAGAGTAACACACACAAAATGCTGGAGGGAACTCAGCAGGTCAGGTAGCATCTACGGAAAGGAATAAACAGTTGACATTTTGGTCCAAAACTCTGTAGCTTTCTCCTGCTTCTATATCATGTCCTTATAAAGGGGTGTACCTACTCACATAAGGACAAAAGAAACAGAAGTAGAGAAAGTCATTCCGCCTCCCATGCCTGTCCCACCATTCAGTGAGATCAAGGCAGATTTTTTTTTAATCTCAGCACTACTTTTTGCACTAATTCTATATCCCTTGATTCAGCTGTAAGACCAAAAGGAGCAAAATTAGGCCATTCAGCCCATCAAGTCTTCTGCAGCACTCCATTGTGGCTGATCCACCATCCTCTCAACCCCATTCTCCCCGTAACCTTTGATACCCCGATTAATCAAGAACCTATCAGCCAATGACTTGGACTTGCTCAGCCGTCTGTGGCAATGAATTCCACAGATTCTCCACCCTCCAGGTGAAGAAATTTTTCCTTATCTCTGTTCTAAGTGGTTGTTCCTCTATTCTGAGGCTGTGTCCTCCGGTCCTAGACTCCCCCACTATAGGAAACATCTTCTCCACATCCACTCTACCTAGGTTTCAATGAGATACTCCCTCATTCTTCTAAACTACAGGGAGTACAGACCTGGAGCCATCAAACCCTCTGCATATGTTAACCTTTTCATTCCTGGGATCATTTTCATGAACCTCCTTTGGACCCTCTCCAATGCCAGCACATCGTTTCTTAGGTCAGGAGCCCATCACTCTACACAATATTCCAAATGTGGACTGGCAGATAAAGCCGAAGCATCTCATGCTTGCTTTTTTATTCCCGTCCTTTTGGAATGAATGCCAACTTTACATTTGCCCTTCCTACCACTGACTCAACCTGCATGTTAACCTTTAGGGAGTCTTGCACGAGGACCTTGTACCTCAGATCTTTGAATTTTCTCCCCATATAGTCCACACCTTTATTCCTTCTGCCAAAATACATGAGCATACGTTTCCCTACATTATATTCCATCAGCTGCTTCCCCAATCTGTCCAAGTCCTTCTGCAGACACCCCGTTTCCTCAACATGGCCTGCCCCTCCACCTATTGTTCGCAACCCTGGTCCCAGCTCCATCAATTTTTATTGGGAGAGGGAGGGGGAGGGGGAGACCTGAAACGATAGGAGAAGACAGGAGGGGGAGGGATGAAGCTAAGAGCTGGGAAGTTGATTGGCAAAAGGGATACAAGGCTGGAGAAGGGGGAGTATTATAGGACGGAAGGCCTTGGAAGAAAGAAAGGGGGAGGGTCCTCGCCTTGAAGGGTCTCGACCTGAAACGTCGACTGTACTTCTTCCTATAGATGCTGCCTGGCCTGCTGCGTTCCACCAGCATTTTGTGTGTGTTGCTTGAATTTCCAGCATCTGCAGATCCGCAGTTTGTGTTATTTCCACAATCTATTTAAAAATGTATCTATCTCTGTCTTACATAATGAACCTCTTCATCTTTCTTGGTCCTCTAATCTCTGGGTAAAGAAATTCCTTCTGATCTCCGCTCTGAAAGGCTGACCCTCATAGAGGGACTATGACCCCTGTTCCGCATATCCTAGCTACTCTCCACCTTGTTGAGACCCATAAGAAAGCTGTACATTTTAGTGAGATTGCCCCTTATCTCCTAAAGTCAGGGGACTACAGATCCAATCTATCTAACCTCTCCTCACCTGACAACCCACCATCTTTGGACCTAGTCTGGTGAACCTTTGTTGCATTCACTCTATGGCATAAGTATCTTTCCTTGGGTTAGGACACTCAAGCTGTACACTATACTTAAATGTGGTTTCACCAGGGCTTTATATAATAAAGGAAGGTACAGATTAGATATGGCAAAGTTATTCCCCATGATAAGGGATTCTAGGACAAGAGGGCACAACTTCAGGATTGAAGGACGTCCTTTTAGAACAGAGATGCAGAGAAATTACTTTAGTCAGAGGGTGGTAAATCTGTGGAATTTGTTGCCACAAGCAGCTGTGGAGGCCACAAATACATTGGGTGTATTTAAGGCAGAGATAGATAGGTTCTTGATTAGCCAGGGCATCAAAGGGCATGGGGTGAAAGCAGGGGAGTGGGGATGACTGTAAGAATGGGATCAGCCCATGATTGAATGGCAGAGCAGACTTGATGGGCCAAATGGCCTACTTCTGCTCCTATATCGTATGGTCTCATGGCCTTACTTGCAATAAAACCCAACAGAACATTTATCCGTTTAGAGATACAGCACACCAACTGACCCATCTGACCCAACGAATCCACACCGTCCATTACACCCATGTAACCAATTAACCCACTAACTCATACATTTTTGGACTGTGGAGGAAACCCACGTGATCATGGGAGAACATACAAACTCCTTACAGGCTTAGGGGTTCAAATGCTTTCCTATCATTCATTCTTTGGGTTTTTTCTGCTGTTTTGAGGATGTCTGTGGAGAGTAAGAATTTCAGGTTGTATACGGAATACATTCTCTGATATTAAGTGGAACCATTGACAGTGCTAGAATTGAACCTGGTGCCCCGATGGCGTGGCGCTAACCCGTAAGCTACTGTGTTTCCCCTGAAGTGCTCTGAACACTTCCTCTGTGTTAATGTTCAGTGATTTGTGTTCACCTCTGTGCTCGTTGTCTTTACTTTTAATTCCTCCCCCACCCCCCAGCCCTACAGCGCTCTGCTTGTACATTGATTCACCACACTTTATTATCATCAAATGTCTGTGAGCAAAGGGCACAGCAAGGGCTGTGGGACCAGACGACGTCCTGGCCACAATACTGAAGGCCCAGCTGGGCCTCAAGGCAGGCTGCTGCAGTACAGTTACAACACTGGCATCTACCAGCAATGTGGAAAATTGGCCAGGTATGTCTGTTCACAAAAAAATGACCATCCAATCTAGCTAATTACTGCCCTACAGGTTGCTTTTAATCATCAGTGAGTAATGGAAGGTCATGTATCAGTGGAGTCAGGCTGCACTTACGTTAAGTGAAGCAACAAGAACATTTGCTTTCAGCATCTTTACTTCCTTTGGAGGTGCAGGCCGCATTTCCCGTTGTCCAATTTGGCTTTTGCCAGAACTACTCACCACGTGATCCAAACAAAGAGGTAAATTCCTGAGGTGGGATGAGACTGGCCACGGTGAGGGTGTACGTAAAGCTGAATTCAGCAGCCATTAAATGGGAAACTCTGCCGTTGTCAGAGCCGCGCTCCAGTGAAAGGAAGGCAGCTGTGGTTGTGGAAGGTCCATCATCCAAGCCTCAGCTTCGTCAGAGATCTTCCTTCCATCATCAGCACGTTCACTCATGCTCACTCACAGTTTCATCCCTCAGTAAGAAAAGTAGCACTTACCTTCCTTTCTGAGGAAACACTAAGAAACTTCTAGAGATGTACTGTTGGAAGTGTCCTGTCTGGCATGGCCGTTCAAATCCACGGAGCTGCAAAGAGTGGGTGGGCTGTGCCCAATACATCATGGGCACACCTTCTCCCCACCATTGGTAGATGGCATCATCCATCATGGAAGAAACTCACTATTTAGACCATGCTCTCTTCTCACAGCCACCAAGGAGCCACGGAAGCCTGAAGTCTCACATCAGCAAGTTCAAGAACATCTACTTCCCTTCAACCATTTGGTTCTTGAACCAACTGGCACAACCCTATAATGCTATGATAACCTTGATGGGCTGTATGAGGTGCTCAGGGAGGGAGAGCACCTCTGGTGGTGGTGGGCTTGTCACGCTCCACCCAGGGGCAGCTTGTCCACCTTTGGTCCCCACCTGCTGCCCAGCTCTCACCTGTGGCTCTTGGCAGTGTGGAGGATCTGAGAGATCCAGGGTCCATGTCCATAGTCCAAAGCTGCTGTGCAGGTTAGCAGTGTTGTCAAGCAGGCGTTTGGTGAGTTGACATTCATCAACCGTAGGATTGAATCCAAGAGCCGTGAGCTAATGTTACCACTATATTAGACCTTGGTCAGACCCCACTTGGAGTACTGTGCTCAGTTCCGGTCACCTCACTACAGGAAGGATGTGGATACTATAGAGAGAGTGCAGAGGAGATTTACAAGGATGGTGCCTGGATTGGAGGGCGTACCTTATGAGAATAGGTTGAGTGAACTTGGTCTTTTCTTCTTGGAGCGATGGAGGATGAGAGGTGACCTGACAGAGGTGTATACGATGATGAGGGGCATTGATTGTGTGGACAGCAAGAGGCTTTTTCCCAGGGCTGAAATGGCCTACGTGAGGGGGCATATTTTTAAGGTGCTTGGAAATAGGTACCAAGGGGATGTCAGGGGTAAGTTTTTCACACAGAGAGTGGCGGGTGCGTGGACTGCACAGCTGTCAGCCGTGGTGGAGGTGGATACAATAGGGTCTTTTAAGAGCCTCTTAGATAGGTACATGGAGCTTATAGAAATAGAGGCTATGCGGTAGGGAAATTCTAGGCAGTTTCTAGAGTAGGTTACATGGTTGGCACAACATTATGGGCCGAAGGGCCTGTAATGTGCTGTAGATTTCTATGTTCTATGTAACTGTTTGTATGCGACAGCGGTCACACCCCAATATACCACTCCAACAGGCAGGCTAAACTGGGTGAGGGTATCCGGGAACCTCCAGCCCTGGTGAGAGAGGAATATGCGAAGCCAGTTCCGGTGGTCTTGGCAGATAAGATCAGCTACAAGATCCAAGGGCCAAGAAGGCGGTTGCTGCAACGCTTCGTGGAGAGCGAAGGGCACGACAAGGCACAGAAGGCGTCATGGCTGGCCACCGCGGCTGAGTAATTCTACAGCTGTGACGATTTTTTGTACCGTTGGACCAAGATTTTTGAGGCTGAGAGAGTGGAACTACCCCAGTGTAACGGCTTTTTCACTGTAAAACTTGTCCTGCGAAGGTTCTGTCATCGTTAGACATTCAACACTATGACTACTTTGATCACTTCGCACTAAAATTGACTTTTTTTTGTTAAAATTATGTTCAATTTAAAAAAATTGGATATCATTTTTAATGAATGTTTTTCTTGTGAATGCTGCTTAAATGATGCTACAGTAGGTCCTTGTGGTGCTGTTTCCAGAAACTTTTCATTATTTAATGGCTCCTTGTGGGTGGTGGGGTGGAGATATGTCTTTACCAAAGGAGGCGTTAATCACTCCTTCCCTCCACTAACCTGCATGTCACCGTTGGGCAAGGTGTAGCACCCCAATCAGAGTCACGTGAAGCTGTGGGAGCAGGTGGTGGGTGGTCGTACGAGCAGCTGGTGTATATCACAAGTCCTGGTTATGTGACCACTGACACCAGGCAGACAGTCGCGAAGAGTTTTGAAAATGGCTGCGGTCACCCAACTGCCCAGAAGAAGACAATGGCAAACTACTTCTGTAGTAAAAATTGCCAAAGTCAGATTTGCTCAAAGACCATGATCGCCCATATCATATGACACAGCACATAATGTTGATGACTGGCCGTTTGACAAGGTCTCTCATGACAGGCTGGTCTGCAAGGTTAAATCGCAAAGGGAAATTGTGAATTGGATTCAGAATTGGCTCAGTAATAGGAAGCAGAGGGTGATGGCCAAGGGTAGTTTCTCAGACTAGAGGCATGCAACAGGATTTACGCCTTCTAAGCTGTGCGGGTGTGCAGTCGCACAGTAACTGAAATGACCCACGCTTGTAGCTTTGGTTGCTGAGCAGCTGAAATGTCCTTTTATATAATGTTAATATAATTTTGAAATCTATGTTATAATAATTGTAAAATGCTTGTAATTAATTATTAATGAATATAATCCATACATTTTCTAAATAATAAATGTACACAACTTTTACTTTGAAACATTTTAGAGCCCCAACGTTTGTCAGTTTCAAGTTACGACACTCTCACAAATTGTAACAATAAACACAGATTGGAAGTCATTGGCTCAGTGTTAATAATGCCCACGCCATCTAGTCAGAACATTTTACTTTTGCTACTGTGCCTTTCAGTTGTTTTGACTGTCTGATATCATTTACTTGTGTTGAGAGCTGTGGTTTGTGTTTGTTTGACGTGCATATTAGAACAAATCATTTAAAGTGCCGTGCACTTCCCAGGCCAAGTAAACATTTTCAGCTCCGGGCAATGGTTGGACCACACAGCTACATAAAATGTTGGCGCTGGGACCGTTGTTGTTTGTAATTTATGTAAATGATTTGCTGTGGATGTAAGAGACATGGTTAGTATGTTGGCGGATGATACTAAAGTAATTTGGTAGATGGTTTAGTGCAGGAGATCAAACCAGAGTAGGACTTCTACAGTGAGTGGTAGGGCCCCGGGGAGTGTCAGAGAATAGAGGGGCCCAGAGTGCAAGTGCATAGTTCACCGAAAGTGGTGTCACAGGTAGATAGGATGGTGAAGAAGATGTTTAGCACACCGGCCTTCATCCTACTGAGCACAGGAGTTAGGAATTACATTGCAGTAAGATGGTATACAGTGTACAGTATACAGCGGACTGTAAGAAGATGGTAGTGAGGCTGCGTTTGGAGTATTGTACAGTGTTTCAGTCACCCTGTTGAGGGAAAGATGCTATTGAACCAGACAGAGTCCAGAAAAGATTTATCAGGATGTTGCTTGGACTTGGGAGCCTGAGTTACAAAGAAAGCTGCAAAGACTAGGACTTTATTCCTACGATCGTAGGAGATTGCGGGGTGATGAGATACAGGTATGTAAGATCATCAGGAGCATAGGCAGGATAAAGGCATATTACCATTTTCCCTGGGCTGAGCTGCTAAAAAGATTTATCTTAAAAGGTTTAAGATGAGAGGTTCCAGCTTTAAAAGGGATATCAAAGGCAGCTTCTTTCAGTAGAGGGTGGTGGGTACTTGGAATGAGCTGCCAGAAATACTGGTTGAGGAAGACACATTAAAAAGCCATCTAGATAGAAAATATCCCCTCTAATTTTTTTACAGCTCATGGACCAACCATTGCTCCAAACAGGAAAATTTTACATGGGCTGAAAACCACGTGGCATTTTAATAAAACATTATCTAAACAAAAATCCCAGCTGTGCAGCAACAAAGGCTCTGTGCTCGGGAGCAACACACACACAATGCTACAGGAACTCAGCAGGCCAGGCAGCGTCCATGGAGAAGAATTTCAGCCCAAGGCCCTTCATCAGGACTGGGAAGAGGGATGAGAAGTTGGAGCAGGAAGGTGTGGAGAGGGGAGGAAGAAGTACAAGGTGGTAGGTGAAACCGGGAGAGGGGGAGGGGTGAAGAAAAGGGCTGGGAAGCTGATAGGTGAAAGAGATAAAGGGGGAATCTGAGGGGAGAGGCTAGAAGACCATGGAAGAAAGGGAAGGGAGCTCCTGAGGGAGGGGACGGGCAGGTAACAAGAGAAGATGAGAGGGGGAGTGAGGAATGAGAATGGTGAAGGTGGGGGCCGTTACCGGAAGTTCGAGAAATCGGTGTTCGTGTCATCAGGTTGGAGGCTACCAGACTGAGTATAAGGTGCTGCTCCTCCAACCTGAGTGTGGCCTCATCGCGGCAGAGCGCGGGAGTGACTACATGGCCTCGTACCCACTCGGCTTAGAGGAAAGAGTGTAGATAAGTACGCGGACAGGAGCTGTTTAGGAGGCTATAGACCAAATGGGACTAATTCCCCAGGCAACAGAGTCAGCTTGTATGAGATGAGCTGAGGGGCCTGTTTGCAGGCTCTGTAATTCTGACACTATGTTCTTCAACGATTCCAAACACATAAATTATCGAAGTATGTAGATTATCGAAGCTGTGAGATTTGTCCTCACGCAGGCAGCCACGAAAGAAACACCACAGAGTCCGTTCAAAGAAAATATTAAACACCCAAAGTGCAAAAAAAAAGAACAAATCACACAAATGGTTAAAAATATGAGTGAAAAACGCACTGAATGTAAAACCTCAAACCGTGTCGTCCCTGAAGGGGTCTCGGAACGTCCAGTTCAGTTCCGTTTATCTCTGTGTCATTTGCTGCCCCAATCTAAATCATACAAAATAGCAATAACAAATGGAGTGACCAGAGGCAGGTCCTAATGTGCATTACAGAGTCTGATCCACAAACTGCGTGGATCTACTCCCTCTTCACTTACGACTCTGTACCTGCATTTGACACCAATACCATCGTCAGATTCACAGACAACACGACAGTGATCGGGTTGATCTCCAACAGAGACAAGTCAGCGCGCAGAGTGGAAGTACAGAACTTGGTGAGCTGGTGCTCAGAGAACATCCTGTCCCTTAATACAGCAAAGACCATGGAGCTAATTATCAACTTTGGAAAGTCACGGGATGACGAGTACACTCCGGTCTACATTAACGGAATCATAGTGGAGAGAGTGTCCAGTTTCAGGTTTCTGGGAATACACATCTTAGACGACCTTACATGATCCACTAACACCACAACAATAGTTAAGAAAGCACAGCTCAGGACACTGAAGAAAGCTGGTCTATCTGAACAGATGCTGGTGATCTTTTACCACTGCACCATAGAGAGCACCTTAACATACTGCATCTCTGTGTGGTATCTCAGGTGTACAGCAGCTGATAGGAAAGCACTTCAGTGGGTCGTCTCTAGTGCGCAGAAGATCATCGGGACACAGCTCCCAGCCCTGGAGGACACCTACAGCTCACGCTGCCTAAGGACAATACACATCCACGCAGTCATCTGTTTGAACTTCTTCCATCTGGCAGACTTACAAGATTTTCTATGCCCGCACTTCCAGACTGAAAAATAGCTTTTTCCCCCAGAGCTATAATTGCTCTGAACCAATTGATGAAGCATCATCCATAAATTTGTTACATTGCTACTTTTAATACTGGTTTTATGGCTGTCATGCATCTGAGTTGTGCTTTTGTACTGCTGGACATTGCTGTACTGGCTGGTTACTTGATTTTATTTGTTGTTTATTTATTTTATTTGTTGTTTTATAGCATTGAGTACGAAAGTTGCAAACTCATTTTCACCGAATTGGTGCGTGACAGATTGTACTATGCAATGACAATAAAGATATTTCAATTCATTTCATTTAATCAAACTTCACCCGAGACCCAGGACTCCGGCGCCGTCTTTGGGGCAGCAGCGTGCGAGAGGGAGGGAGGGAGGGGGAGGGGGAGAGAGAGAGAGAGAGAGAGAGAGAGAGAGAGAGAGAGAGAAAGGAAGGGAGAGAGAGAGAGAGAGAGGGAGAGAGAGAGAGAGAGAGAGAGAGGGAGGGGGAGAGAGGGAGGGAGGGAGGAAGGGAGGGAGAGAGAGAGAGGGAGGGAGAGAGAGAGAGAGAGAGAGAGAGAGAGAGAGAGAGAGAGAGAGAGAGAGAGAGAGAGAGAGAAAGGAAGGGAGAGAGAGAGAGAGAGGGAGAGAGAGAGAGAGAGAGAGAGAGAGAGAGGGGGAGAGAGGGAGGGAGGGAGGAAGGGAGGGAGAGAGAGAGAGGGAGGGAGAGAGAGAGAGAGAGAGAGAGAGAGAGAGGGAGGGGGGGATGAGAGAGAGGGAGGGAGGAAGGGAGGGAGAGAGAGAGAGAGACACTCATTCCTCCAGCGTATGGCAATAAATTTGACATAATGCTGATAGTGGCTAATTACATTCATGATGCCCGTGTCAGATTCGGATTGAAATTGCTGACTGAGTCAAAGGAGCTATAGAAACGCAAGGTATTGTTGGTGTAGCCGCAGAGTACCTTGGGTACTGAGTAACTTTGCCACACATTCCTGGGCATCCGAGAGAGTGGGATAGGTGAAGATTTGTTTGGGTGAGAACGAGCTCCCCTCTTTATTGCAGCCAGCATTTAAACTCAGCAGCTGATGTCGGCAATACTCATTTGCCAAGGCAGGGTCCATTTGGCATTGCCTCAGCAGGCAGGAATAAATGGAAAGGACAGAAAATATACTCTTTAAATATTTAACGCGGCTGCCATTTGAACAGATCTCAGTCCTAAGCCTCTGCGCCTAAGATTCTCTTTGAGAACCGGGACTGTGAACTAATACAAAGGCTTCTCTGGTGTGTTGGGCGCAGTGCAGATGTGTTTACAGTTCTGGCAGATGGGAGCATGCTTTGTTACCTCGTACAGACAGTTTGTAGCTCTTCATGTGGCTCTGACACAGCAACTTTTCTGCTTCTTCTACCCCAACAGATAAAAAAGGAGATTTTTAGAGCAGGATGTCTGCAAAAGGAGAAATGTGAATGTGCACAGTGGATTATTCAGAGGTGAAGTGCAGAGAACTCCCCAAACACTGAAGTACGAGTGTCAGCAGTGTTGTGTTGTGTGGTATGTGCTTCAGGCTAGACTACAGAGCAAGTGCCCAAAAGCCACCTCATCAGAATAGCACTAGAAGGCCAAATGGCCTGTTTCTGCTGTATGGCTCTGTAAGTTGCCTCATCCTTAGTACAGTCATTTGAAGAGTACAGCATCCCTCGGTACCGTCCCCTCTGACAGTGTGACACTCCCTCAGTACTGTCCCTCTGACAGTGTGACACTCCCTCAGTACCATCCCTCTGACAGTGTGGCAACTCCCTCAGTACCGTCCCTCTGACAGTGTGACACTCTCTCAGTACCGTCCCTCTGACAGTGTGACCACTCCCTCAGTACCGTCCCTCTGACAGTGTGACACTCTCTCAGTACCGTCCCTCTGACGGTCTGACACTCCCTCAGTACTGTCCCTCTGACAGTGTGACACTCTCTCAGTACCGTCCCTCTGACGGTCTGACACTCCCTCAGTACTGTCCCTCTGACGGTGTGACACTCCCTCAGTACCGTCCCTCTGACGGTGTGACAGTCCCTCAGTACTGTCCCTCTGACAGTGTGGCACTCCCTCAGTACCGTCCCTCTGACAGTGTGACACTCTCTCAGTACTGTCCCTCTGACAGTGTGGCACTCCCTCAGTACCGTCCCTCTGACAGTGTGACACTCTCTCAGTACCGTCCCTCTGACAGTGTGACACTCCCTCAGTACTGTCCCTCTGACAGTGTGACACTCCCTCAGTACCGTCCCTCTGACAGTGTGACACTCTCTCAGTACCGTCCCTCTGACAGTGTGACACTCCCTCAGTACTGTCCATCTGACGGTGTGACACTCCCTCAGTACTGTCCCTCTGACAGTGTGACACTCCATCGGTACTGTCCCTCTGACAGTGTGACACTCTCTCAGTACCGTCCCTCTGACAGTGTGACACTCCCTCAGTACCGTCCCTCTGACGGTGTGACACTCCCTCAGTACCGTCCCTCTGACAGTGTGACTCTCCCTCAGTACTGTCCCTCTGACAGTGTGACACTCTCTCAGTACCGTCCCTCTGACAGTGTGACACTCCTTCAGTACTGTCCCCCTGACAGTGTGACACACCCTCAGTACTGTCCATCTGACGGTGTGACACTCCCTCAGTACTGTCCCTCCGACAGTGTGACACTCCCTCAGTACTGTCCCTCTGACGGCGTGACACCCCCTCAGTACTGTCCCTCTGACGGCGTGACACCCCCTCAGTACTGTCCCTCTGACGGCGTGACACCCCCTCAGTACTGTCCCTCTGACAGTGTGACACTCCCTCAGTACTGTCCCTCTGACAGTGTGACACTCCCTCAGTACTGTCCCTCTGACGGTGTGACACCCCCTCAGTACTGTCCCTCTGACAGTGTGACACTCCCTCAGTACTGTCCCTCTGACGGTGTGACACTCCCTCAGTACCGTCCCTCTGACAGTGTGACACTCCCTCAGTACTGTCCCTCTGACAGTGTGACACTCCCTCAGTACTGTCCCTCTGACAGTGGGACACTCCCTCAGTACTGTCCCTCTGATAGTGTGACACACCCTCAGTACTGTCCCTCTGACAGCGTGGCAGTCCCTCAGTACTGTCCCTCTGACAGTGTGACACTCCCTCAGTACTGTCCCTCTGACAGTGTGACACTCCCTCAGTACTGTCCCTCTGACAGTGTGGCACTCCCTCAGTACCGTCCCTCTGACAGTGTGACACTCCCTCAGTACCGTCCCTCCGACAGTGTGACACTCCCTCAGTACTGTCCCTCAGTACTGTCCCTCTGACGGTGCGACACTCCCTCAGTACTGTCCCTCTGACGGTGCGACACTCCCTCAGTACTGTCCCTCTGACAGTGTGACACTCCCTCAGTACTGTCCCTCTGACAGTGTGACACTCCCTCGGTACTGTCCCTCTGACAGTGTGACACACCCTCAGTACTGTCCCTCTGACAGTGTGACACTCCCTCAGTACTGTCCCTATGACAGCGTGACACTCCCTCAGTACTGTCCCTCTGACAGTGTGACACTCCCTCAGTACTGTCCCTCTGACAGTGTGACACTCCCTCAGTACTGTCCCTCTGACAATGCGACACTCCTTCAGTACTGTCCCTCTGACAGTGTGACACTCCCTCAGTACTGTCCCTCTGACAGTGCGACACTCCCTCAGTACTGTCCCTCTGACAGTGTGACACTCCCTCAGTACTGTCCCTCTGACAATGCGACACTCCTTCAGTACTGTCCCTCTGACAGTGTGACACTCCCTCAGTACCGTCCCTCTGACAGTGTGACATTCCATCAGTACTGTCCATCTGACAGTGTAACACTCCCTCAATACTGTCCCTCTGACAGTGTGACACTCCCTCAGTACCGTCCCTCTGACAGTGTGACACTCCCTCAGTAATGTCCCTCTGACAGTGTGACTGTCTCTCAGTACTGTCCCTCTGACAGTGTGACAACTCCCTCAGTACTGTCCCTCTGACGGTGTGGCATTCCCTCAGTATTGTCCCTCTGACAGTGTGACATTCCATCAGTACTGTCCCTCTGACAGTGTGGCACTCCATCAGTACTGTCCCTCTGACAGTGTGACACTCTCTCAGTACTGACCCTCTGACGGTGTGGCACTCCCTCAGTACTGTCCCTCTGACGGTGTGACACTCTCTCAGTCCTGTCCTCAGTACTGTCCCTCTGACGGTGTGGCACTCCCTCAGTACTGCCCCTCTGACAGCGTGGCACTCCCTCAGTCCTGTCCTCAGTACTGTCCCTCTGACAGTGTGTCATTCCTGCAGTACTGTCCCTCCGACAGTGTGACACTCCCTCAGTACTGTGCCTCTGACGGTGTGACACTCCATCAGTAATGTCCCTCTGACAGTGTGACTGTCTCTCAGTACTGTCCCTCTGACAGTGTGACAACTCACTCAGTACTGTCCCTCTGACGGTGTGGCACTCCCACAGTACTGTCCCTCTAACAGTGCGACACTACCTCAGTACTGTCCTCTGACAGCGTGACACTCCCTCAGTACTGTCCCTCTGACGGCGTGACACTCCCTCAGTGCTGTCCCTCTGACAGTGTGACACTTCATCAGTACTGTCCCTCTGACAGCGTGGCAGTCCCTCAGTCCTGTCCCTCTGACGGTGTGACACTCCCTCAGTACTGTCCCTCTGACAGCGTGGCAGTCCCTCAGTCCTGTCCCTCTGACGGTGTGACACTCCCTCAGTACTGTCCCTCTGACAGTGTGACACTCCCTCAGTACTGTCCCTCTGACAGCGTGGCAGTCCCTCAGTCTTGTCCCTCTGATGGCGTGACACTCCCTCAGTCCTGTCCCTCTGAAGGTGTGACACTCCCTCAGTACTGTCCCTCTGACAGCGTGGCAGTCCCCCAGTCCTGTCCCTCTGACGGTGTGACACTCCCTCAGTCCTGTCCCTCTGACGGTGTGACACTCCCTCAGTACTGTCCCTCTGACAGCGTGGCAGTCCCTCAGTCTTGTCCCTTTGATGGTGTGACACTCCCTCAGTCCTGTCCCTCTGAAGGTGTGACACTCCCTCAGTACTGTCCCTCTGACAGCGTGGCAGTCCCCCAGTCCTGTCCCTCTGACGGTGTGACACTCCCTCAGTCCTGTCCCTCTGACAGTGTGACACTCCCTCGGTACTGTCCCTCTGACAGTGTGACACTCCCTCAGTACTGTCCCTCTGACAGTGTGACACTCCCTCAGTACCGTCCCTCTGACAGCGTGACACTCCCTCAGTACTGTCCCTCTGACAGTGTGACAACTCCCTCAGTACTGTCCCTCTGACGGTGTGGCACTCCCTCAGTACTGTCCCTCTGACAGTGTGACCCTCCCTCAGTACTGTCCTCTGACAGCTTGACACTCCCTCAGTACTGTCCCTCTGACGGCGTGACACTCCCTCAGTGTTGTCCCTCTGACAGTGTGACACTCCCTCAGTACTGTCCCTCTGACAGTGTGACACTCCCTCAGTACCGTCCCTCTGACAGCGTGACACTCCTTCAGTACCGTCCCTCTGACAGTGTGACACTCCCTCAGTACTGTCCCTCTGACAGCGTGGCAGTCCCTCAGTCCTGTCCCTCTGACGGTGTGACACTCCCTCAGTCCTGTCCCTCTGACGGTTGTGACACTCCCTCAGTACTGTCCCTCTGACAGCGTGGCAGTCCCTCAGTCCTGTCCCTCTGACGGTGTGACACTCCCTCAGTACTGTCCCTCTGACAGCGTGGCATTCCCTCAGTACTGTCCCTCTGACAGTGTGACACTCTCTCAATACTGTCCCTCTGACGGTGTGACACTCCCTCAGTACTGTCCCTCTGACGGTGTGACACTCCCTCAGTACCGTCCCTCTGACAGTGTGACACTCCCTCAGTACTGCCCCTCTGACAGTGTGACACTCCGTGAGTACTAATCTGGGAGCATCACCTGATGCCTGTACTATCCACTGAGTGAAGTCAATAGAAAGCACAAAGGTAAAGTGAATCTGTGTCAGAGAGACAGACAATTGAATCAAGAGAGCTGTTTATAAATGAAGATCTGTGTTTCATTTTAAAACAGATGCACTGCAGTCGTCCTTGAGATATTGAACGACTGACTTTAATCCAGGTTTGATTGAGTGAAGCTCTCCTTCAGCTTCTTTCATTACCGCCTGACTCAAAACTGCTTCATTGTCTTTTTGTGTTTGCAGCATTAATACCCTGGTTTTAATCCTCTTCTATCTCACCTCCAGCTGTATTCTGTATCATCCATCTCATCCTGTAATATAAATGATGTATGCCACCCCCTTGGCAAGTTATTAGCATCGCTCTCTCTCTCTCTCTGCTCTCCCCTCCTCCATTTTTCTTTCTCTCGCTTTATCTGTGAAATAATTTCTCCTTCTTTCTTTCTGTCTTTCTGTATTCTGATCAGGAGAGAGAGGGAGGTGGAGAGAGAGAGAGAGAAAGAGGAGGGAGTGAGGAGAGAGGGAAGTGAGAGAGAGAGTAGGAGAGAGGAGTGAAAGGGATGTCGGGAGAGAGAAGGCTAAGGAGAGAGGTAGAGAGAGAGCAAGTGAGAGAGATGGAGAGGAGAGAAGGAGAGTGAGAGAGGAGAGAGGGAAGTGAGAGAGAGAGTAGGAGAGAAAGGGATGTCGGGAGAGAGAAGGCTAAGGAGAGAGGTAGAGAGAGAGAGCAAATGAGAGAGATGGAGAGTAGAGAGAGTAGGAGAGTGAGAGAGTGAGAGAGAAAGTAAGAGAGAGTGGAATGTAGGGAGAGAGAGAAGGAGAGAGAGTAAGAGAGAGGGAGAGGGAGTGAGAGAGAAAGGGAGAAGGAGAGAGAGAGTGTGAGATAGCAAGCAGGACAGAGAGGGTGAGGGAGAGAGAGATAGAGAAGGTGGTGGAGTGAGAGAGGGAGAAATGGAGAGAAGGAGAGAGAGAGAGAAAGAGAATGTGGCAGGAGCAGAACTACTCAGAGCAACAGTGACTGTGAGAAAAAGCAATGGAGGGTGGTGACGAGAGAGAATGAACAGAGATTAAAGAAAAAGAAGAAAAAAGCGATGGAGATAGAAAGGAGACACAGAATCTAAACAGGAGGGAAAGGAGAAGACAGGGTTATGGATTATAGTATATTTCTGCTGTTAACGTTCTCTCCAGCTGTGATTACAGAATAATCATTAATATTCAACGCACTATTGCCAAGCCTGGCTTACATGTATTCGTATTTAACCCTTACTTGAATGGATGGCATTGAGACCGTGGCTAAGTAGGTTCTGCATTCCACAGAGTGACAATACCAGGAGAGAGCTGGTGAAACGGTGATATTGATTTCATCTCTGGTTATGTACTCATTGAAATTAATGAATGATCGAGTGGAAAATGACTGTGAGGCTCAGGTTCTCTGTGGAGCTGCGCTGTCTCTCTGTCCTTGTGAGGCTGGGAGAAGCAGCCAGTGCTGGTGTACTCACAACGAGCCACTTGGGCTGGAGTCGATACAGCCAGTCATAACCTCAGGCCCAGAAAGGAAAGGATCCAATTCAATTCTGGATTCCAGCGCTGCATTCACCAGTCCAAATCTTACAGGGCAAGTTATTCCAACAGTGATGCCCCGCCAGGAGGAAGAGTAAATCTCAGCTTCAAAAGCAGAATAACCCATTTCCACATGCCTCATATTTAATGGGAGCCGCTGCTCATTCTCAATTCATCTATGTTTTCTTTCTTAAAAGCATTGATCCCTTCTGGTCCCACACACACTGACCCTCACCGGGAGACAGGTCCCACACACACACTGACCCTCACTGGGGGACGGGCCCCACACACACTGACCCTCACTGGGGGACGGGCCCCACACACACTGACCCTCACTGGGGGACGGGTCCCACACACACACTGACCCTCACTGGGAGACGGGTCCCACACACACTGACACTCACTGGGGGACGGGTCCCACACACACACTGACCCTCACTGGGAGACGGGTCCCACACACACACTGACCCTCACCGGGGGATGGGTCCCACACACACACTGACCCTCACCGGGAGACGCGTCCCACACACACTGACCCTCACAGGGGGATGGGTCCCACACACACTGACCCTCACTGGGAGACGGGTCCCACACACACTGACACTCACCGGGAGATGGGTCCCATACACACCGACCCTCACTGGGAGATGGGTCCCACACACACTGACCCTCACTGGGGGATGGGTCCCTCCCCCACACACACTGACCCTCACAGGGGGACAGGTCCCACACACACTGACACTCACTGGGGTATGGGTCCCACACACACACTGACCCTCACTGGGAGACGGGTCCCTCACACACTGACCCTCACTGGGGGACGGGTCCCACACACACTGACCCTCACTGGGGGACTGGTCCCACTCACACTGACCCTCACTGGGGGACGGGTCCCACACACACTGACCCTCACTGGGGGATGGGTCCCACACACACTGACCCTCACTGGGAGACGGGTCCCACACACACTGACACTCACTGGGTGACGGGTCCCACACACACTGACCCTCACTGGGAGACGGGTCCCACACACACTGACCCTCACTGGGGGACGGGTCCCACACACACTGACCCTCACTGGGAGACGGGTCCCACACACACTGACCCTCACTAGGGGATGGGTCCCACACGCACTGACCCTCACTGGGGGACGGGTCCCACACACACTGACCCTCACTGGGGGATGGGTCCCACACACACTGACCCTCACTGGGGAGACAGGTCCCACACACACTGACCCTCACTGGGTGACGGGTCCCACACACACTGACCCTCACTGGGGGACGGGTCCCTCCCCCACACACACTGACCCTCACTGGGGGACGGGTCCCACACACACTGACCCTCACCGGGGGGACGGGTCCCACACACACACTGACCCTCACTGGGGGACGGGTCCCACACACACTGACCCTCACCGGGGGGATGGGTCCCACACACACACTGACCCTCATTGGGGGACGGGTCCCACACACACTGACCCTCACCGGGGGGACGGGTCCCACACACACTGACCCTCACTGGGGGACATGTCCCACACACACTGACCCTCACTGGGGGATGGGTCCCACACACACACTGACCCTCACTGGGAGACGGGTCCCACACACACTGACCCTCACTGGGAGACGGGTCCCACACACACTGACCCTCACTGGGGGACATGTCCCACACACACTGACCCTCACTGGGGGACGGGTCCCACACACACTGACCCTCACTGGGAGACGGGTCCCACACACACTGACCCTCACTGGGGGACATGTCCCACACACACTGACCCTCACTGGGGGATGGGTCCCACACACACACTGACCCTCACTGGGAGACGGGTCCCACACATACTGACCCTCACTGGGGGACGGGTCCCACACACACACTGACCCTCACTGGGGATGGGTCCCACACACACTGACCCTCACTGGGAGACGGGTCCCACACACACTGACACTCACTGGGAAACGGGTCCACACACACTGACCCTCACTAGGGGATGGGTCCCACACGCACTGACCCTCACTGGGGGACGGGTCCCACACACACTGACCCTCACTGGGGGATGGGTCCCACACACACTGACCCTCACTGGGGAGACAGGTCCCACACACACTGACCCTCACCGGGGGGACGGGTCCCACACACACTGACCCTCACTGGGGGACATGTCCCACACACACTGACCCTCACTGGGGGATGGGTCCCACACACACACTGACCCTCACTGGGAGACGGGTCCCACACACACTGACCCTCACTGGGAGACGGGTCCCACACACACTGACCCTCACTGGGGGACATGTCCCACACACACTGACCCTCACTGGGGGACGGGTCCCACACACACTGACCCTCACTGGGAGACGGGTCCCACACACACTGACCCTCACTGGGGGACATGTCCCCACACACACTGACCCTCACTGGGGGATGGGTCCCACACACACACTGACCCTCACTGGGAGACGGGTCCCACACATACTGACCCTCACTGGGGGACGGGTCCCACACACACACTGACCCTCACTGGGGATGGGTCCCACACACACTGACCCTCACTGGGAGACGGGTCCCACACACACTGACACTCACTGGGAAACGGGTCCACACACACTGACCCTCACTGGGGGACGGGTCCCACACACACTGACCCTCACTGGGGGACGGGTCCCTCCCCCACACACACTGACCCTCACTGGGAGACGGGTCCCACACATACTGACCCTCACTGGGAGACGGGTCCCACACACACTGACCCTCACTGGGGATGGGTCCCACACACACTGACCCTCACTGGGAGACGGGTCCCACACACACTGACACTCACTGGGAAACGGGTCCACACACACTGACCCTCACAGGGGGACGGGTCCCCAACACACTGACCCTCACTGGGGGATGGGTCCCACACACACTGACCCTCACAGGGGGACGGGTCCCCCACACACTGACTCTCACTGGGAGACGGGTCCCACACACACACTGACCCTCACTGGGGGATGGGTCCCACACACACTGACCCTCACTTGGGGACGGGTCCCACACACACTGACCCTCACTGGGAGATGGGTCCCACACACACTGACCCTCACTGGGGGACGGGTCCCACACACACTGACCCTCACTGGGAGATGAGTCCAACCCAATTTGACTTCCAGTGGGGGACAGTTCCGCACTAAGTTGTTAATCAACCTTTCTGAGGGCAGGCGATGAACTGCAGAGATTTAGACTAGCAAAATCTGAGTTTGTCTGGAAAGTTTCCTTAATCATTATATAGAAGTCCCAGTGAGAGGGAGTGCAATACTTGTCCTCCTATTCGGGAATGAGACAGGGGAGGTGACAGAAGTTTGTGTAGGGGAACACTTTGCATCTGGAGATCGTGGTGCCAGTGGTTTCAAGGTAATTATGGAAAAGGATAGGCTTGGTCCTTAGCTTGATATTCGAAATTGGAGAATGGCCAATTCTGATGGTATCACAAAGGATCTGGCAAGTGTGGATTGGGACGGGCTGTTTTCTGGCACAGGTGTACTTGGTAAGTGGGAGGCTTTCAGAAGTGAAATTTTGGAAGTACAAATCCTGTACGTGCCTGTCAGAGTAAAAGGCAAGGATAACAGGTTTGGAAAACATTGGTTTGGAGAGATTTGAGGTCCTGGTTAAGTAAAAAAAGCAGAGGTGTACAGGAGGTATAGGCAGACAGGAACAAATGAGGTACTTGAGGAGTATAAGAAATATAAGAGAACACTTAAGAAAGAAGTCAGGATGGCTAAAGGAAGGCGTGAGGTTACTCTAGCAGACAAGGTGAAGGAGAATCCCAAGGGATTCTACAGATATGTTAAGAGCAAATGGATTGCAAGGGGCAAAATTGGGCCTCTGGAAGATCAGAGTGGTAATCTATGCGTGGAGCCAAAAGAGATGGTGGAGATGGTAAATGGATTTTTGCATCTACATTTACTCAGGAGAAGGACATAGAGTCTATGGGAGTGAGGCAAAACTGCAGCGAGGTCAAGGACCCTATACAGGTCACGGAGGAGGAGGTGTTTGCTGTCTTGAGGCAAATGAGGGTGGATAAATCCCCAGGGTGTTCCCTCAGACCCTGTGGGAGGCTAGTGCAGAATTTGTAGGGGCCCGAGCAGAGATATTTAAATCATCCTTAGTGACGGGTAAGGTACTGGAGGATAGCTAATCTTTGTTCTGTTGTTTAAGGAAATTTCTCAGAATAAACCAAGAAATTATAGGCTGGTGAGCCTGACATCAGTAGCGGGAAAGTTATTAGAAGGTATTCTAAGGGACCAGATAGTGAATATTGGGATAGACAGGGATGAATTAGGGATAGATAGCATGGCTTTGTGTGTGGTAGCTAGTGCCAAATCAACATTACAGTGTTTTTTGAGGAGGTTACCAGGAAAGTTGCGTAAGGCAAGGCAGTGGAGGTTGCCTACATGGACTTCAGCAAAACATTTGACAAGGTCCCACATGGGAGGTTAATCCAGCAGGTTCAGTCGCTTGGCATTTAGAATGAGGTTGTAAATTGGATTAGACTTTGGCTTTTCAGGAGAAGCCAGAGAGTGGTAGCAGACGATTGCTTCTTTGACTGGATGATAATGTGGTTAACTGGAGAAGCAAATTTATGGATGACACCAAGACTGCAGGTGTAGTAGACAGCGAGGAAGACCGTCAGAGCTTGCAACGGGTTCTGGACTAGTTGGAAAACTGGGCTGAAAATGGCAGATGTGGACAAGTGTGAGGTGTTGCACGTTGGGGGGACCAACCAGGGTAGGTCTTACACAGTGAATGATAGGGCACTGAGGAGTGACATAGAACAAAGGGATCTGGGAATACAGGTCCATAATTAATTGAGCGCATGGCCAAGTGGTTAAGGCATTGGCCTAGTGATCTGCAGGTCGCTAGTTCGAGCCTCAGCTGAGGCAGCACGTTGTGTCCTTGAGCAAGGCACTTAACCACACATTGCTCTGCGATGACACCGGTGCCAAGCTGTGTCTGTCATGGTCTGGTCCGTGAAATCCGCATTCCTGTTCGCGGTCCGGTCCATGTTCCTTATTCCAGGTTTTCCGGGTTTCCCCAGCTTCTGTTGTGCAGCTGATTCTTGTTTGGGCTGGCCTCATAAATTGCTTCAGGATTCAGGCTTGGGCTGCTGGATTGTTCCTGTCCAAGCTCCCTTTCTGTATCCCTTCCCTTCATCTTCCTGCTGGTGCCTTGCCCTGTTTGGAACTGTCTGTCCATGTCCATACCTTCACTAGGTAGGTCTGGCTGTTTTGCTGCTACCTAGCATTAGGAACTGTCTTGTTGTGTTTTGTGTTCTGTGTAATGAGTCCTGGCCCTATGTCCTGTATCCAAGGAGGGGTCCTGGCTTGCTGTTCCATGTCCCTGTCTCTCTGTAGGCTCTGTGTCCTTGTCATGTCCATATGCCTTGCCTAGCACAGGAGTATCTTGCCCAGCCTGGTGCTGGGATTCCCTTGTCTAGGAGTCTCTCATCCAGTCCTGTTGTCTCTCCCTTGACCAAGGCTCTGGGTTCTCGTCATGTCCATGTGCCTCATCCAGCACAGGAGTACCTTGCCCAGCCTGGTGCTGAGGTTCCCTTGTCCTGTCCAGGAGTCTCTCATCCTCGTCCTGTAACCTCGTCATGGCCTTGCCTGGTTCTGGACTTTGAGCCTGAGTCAAGACCCAGATTCTGGGTCCTTGTCCAGCCTCTGGCTTGGAGTCGAAGCCCAGGCTCCTAATTCCCAGTTCCATGTCTTGGTTCCCTATCCTAGTCAGGTCCTAGCCCAGGCCCAGAGCCCTGGTCTCATCTGGGGCTGGTGTTATGTCCAGTGTCCTTTCTTCCCCATTTTCCTTGCTTCCTTCTCATGCCTAGTCCTGTTCCTGGTACTTCAGTGTCTGTGTCTTGCATTTGGGTCCACTCCCAATGCCCCCCCCCCCCCTTATGACAGTGTCAGCCCTTGCCCTTCCCTTGGGCAACATCAGTGGTGTGGAGAGGGGAGACTTGCAGCATAGGCAACTGCCAGTCTTCCATACAACCCTGCCCAGGCCTCTGTCCACATTGAAATCGATGGACAGCTGAAGAGAGAGAGAATTAATTGAATGTGGTATCACAATTAGAAATGGTTGTAAAGAAAACTTTTGGCACATTGACCTTCATAGATCAAAGTACTGAAGTTGGTTAAGGCATTGGTGAGGCCTAACTTGGAGTATTGTGTGTAGTTTTGGTCACCTACCTACTGGACAGATGTAAATAAGATTGAAAGAGTACAGAGAAAATTTATAAAGATGTTGCTGGGACTGGAGGATCTGAGTTATAAGGGAAGATTGAATAGGTTAGGACTTTATTCCCTAGAATTTAGAAGGTTGAGGGGAGATTTGATAGAGGTATTCAAAGTTGAGGGGTTTAAAGTGGGTAAAGTCAAGCAGGCTTTCTCACTGAGGTTGGGTGAGCCTACAACTAGAGGTCATGGGTTAAGGGTGAAAGGTGAAATGTTTAAGGGGAACTTGAGGGGAAACTTCTTCACTCAGAGGGTGGTGAGAGTGTGGAATGAGCTGTCACACAATGGTGGATGTGGTTTTGATTTCAATGTTTAAGAGAAGTTTGGATAGGTACATGGATGGTAGGGGTCTGGGGGACTGTGGTCCCATTTCAGGCCAGTGGGACTAGGCAGTTTAAGTGGTTCAGCGTGGACTAGATGTTTCTGCCCCATGTTTTTCTATGACTCTCTGACTCTGATTAAATGCAGAAAGAATTAAACAATGCACTGAGAACTATTCTAAAGCAAAAACAGCAGATGGTGGAAATCTAAAATAAAAGCGGAAATGATGGGAAGTTTTCCACAGGTCAGGCATCACCTGTGGATTCTGGAACAGAGTTAGCATTAAAATAATGTTGGCTGGTGAGAATTATTCCTTCTAATGTAACACATCTCTGGGTATTTTCTGCAGTTGAATAAATGAAAAGTTTCTTTGCTGCTGAGGAATCTGCAATTGCCTACCATCCTAAGAATTTGAACTGCACTGAGGTCTGGTACAGTGTTCTGCTTGAAGTCTTCAAGACCGAGATGGATCGATTTGTTGGGTGTGGGTATCTTGTATCTGAGAACACTTTGGTCCATGTTGAATTGCTCGAATGGTGCAGCCTCAATAATATCCTCGGTTCAAAAGAGCTCCAAAATCAGAGGTGGGGGGGGGGGGGGGGGGCGGTCCTCATTTACTGCAAGGCACTCCAGAACTTACTGCTGCTGTCATACCAACACATGATGACATCATTACATGATGTAAGATTTGATTTATTAGTATATTATACATAAATACACCCTCTCACTTTCTCCCTTTGAAAATAGGTGTATGGATGTCCTTCAGACATTGCCACGGTCATTAGTCTGTTGATGGGTTTTGTTAATCAGTTCAACTTCCTACCCAATGTACTTGCTTCTGACTTTGTAGGACTTCCTCAAACTGAAGAACTTGCAACCACGGCTCCACTATCTGGTCTGTGACCCTTCAACAGCAGTTAATCCTTTGGTGACATCAGCAATAGATTCATCACCTCTTGTCGCTCTGCCTGGTTGGAATCTGACATTGAATTCCACTTTGAACCACACACAGAAAGGACCCTTTGAAAGAACGTGTTGAATTTAATACCGTCCGCACTGCCAAATGGATGTGCTTTGAAGTATTCCCCCTGCAATTCACAACTTGCTTGTTTTTCCCTCACAGTCCCGACATCGGGTGTTTGACCTTGAATACGAAATCCGTTTTTCTCTCTCCATAGATGCTGTCAGATCTGCTGAGTGTTTCCAGCATTTTTTGTTATTATCTCAGATTTCCAGTGTCTATAGAAATTTGATGACAAGAAAGAAAGCAGAGACAGGTTCAGAACTGGCGGGTGACGGATTGTTGAGGTGGAGTACAGGGTTGGTGGTGGGATGTTTTAAACAACACTGAGCTTATCATCTGACAGATACCACCTGTGTCTCCTTCTCTCACCCTGTTCCTCTAGTTGCTCTTTCACCAGGCGGCAGCATAATCGACGCAGTGACACTTGAATGTTGTGATGTGGATGGCCTCCCTGGTGGCATTTGGGTTATCAGGAGGAAACCTGGAAAGTTGGCAACTGATCACGCCGGGACCAGCCATTTGGACGTGCTTGCAGATTCACTGTGTTGCGAAAAGAGCTGTTTCTGCACGTGTAATAGATAGCCACATCTCTCAACGATAACTAACCATTGACCCTGCTCTTTATCCTAAGGTAAACATATGCCTGGACCAGTAGGGCCTGATTTACTCATGGAAAGGTACTGACGGGTTCATTGATTCTCAACAGCGGTACTGACAACACCCAACACTGAGCCGGTGGGTCTACGTGTAAAGATTCCAGGGAAATCTGTGCCCGAGGGTTTGGCCTGGAATGGTTTCTATGCTGCTTGTGCCTGAGCATATCCAGCCGTTTCTGCTTCTGTTCCCATTCCACACACCTTTCCGATCCTTCCATGGGAGTGGTGTGGCTGGCTGGGCACTTCGTCCAGGTATAGGTTTCCCTACATCCCAACTTCAGAAGAACAGCTTCAAATGATGGAGACGTTTGACAGGTCAAATGACTTCCTGCTGCTCCTCTTCTCTGTGCTTTCCCCTTTTAGCTTCCACCAGTGCCACAAATTCCGAGGTCTCTGCACTACCCCAGATCCCTCCACTTGGCCGTCCCTGACTTTTTTCATTAAGACCATAAGATATTGGAGTAGAAGCAGTCCACTTAGCCAATCGGATCTGCTCCGCCATTCAATCATGGCCTGATCCAATCCTTCCAGTCATCCCCACTCCCCTGCCTTCTCCCCATACCCTTTGATGCCTTGGCTAATCAAGAACCTATCTATCTCTGCCTTAAATGCACCCAATGACTTGACCTCCACAGTGCCCATGGCAACAAACTCCACAGATTTACCACCACCTGTCTAAAGTAATTTCTCCGCAGGTCTATTCTAAGTGGGCGTCCTTCAATCCTGAAGTCGTGCCCTCTTGTCCTAGACTCCCTTACCATGGGAAACAACTTTGCCACATCTATTCAGTTCAGGCCTTTTAACATTCAGAATGTTTCTATGAGATCCAAATTTGCATAATGAATAGGTATGTGCATGTAGGCCTCCGTTAGTTTCGTGAGACCATGGATTTGCCTGGGCAGGGTTGCCTGGGCAGGGTTGTCTGGGAGACCGGCAGTTGCCCAGGCTGCAAGTCTCCCCTCTCCATGCCACCGATGTTGTCCAAGGGAAGGGCATTAGGACCCATGCAACTTGGCACCGGTGTCATCACAGAGCAATGTGTGGTTAAGTGCCTTGCTCAAGGACACACGCCTCAGTCAAGGCTCGAACTAGTGACCTTCAGATCACTAGACGAACGCTTTAACCACTTAGCCACATAATTAATAAAGTGGCAACTGAGTGTATGTGAATTGAACTTCTACACCTCTCTTGGGCAGAAAGTTCTACAAGATTCATTACCCACTGGTAAAGAAGCTCCTTCGCATCCCACTTCTGAATGACTGATACCTTGTTTTGAGACAGTGATCCCTTGTTCTAGGAACACAAGCCAAGGACGACATCATTTTGGCATCTACCCTGTTAAACCACATATGTTTCAATGAAATCATCTCTCCTACTTCTACGCTCCGGGGAGCATTGTTTTCAGACGGCTTAAATTGTCTTCATGTGACAAACCTGCCATTTTGGGAAGCTTGATATCTTTTGCAAGTTTGTTGTTCCTGGTCTGTCCTTCACCCTTCAGTAGCAGGGTTTCCATCGTTCCCCTCTGATCCTGTGGGACCTGTTCTAAAATCCGTGGAATTTCAGCAAGTGATAACTGGTGCATCTGCTCTCTCCATAGACATCTCATTCAAAGCCTCAGGACGCAGGACTGTGAATTTATTGCCTTGCAGTCCCATTAGTTTACTAACACTTTTTAAAAGAACCAATTTGTTTCGGTTTATTGTTCAATCCAGACCCTATTCTCAGCAATAACCAGGAGGCTTTCTGTGCTGTCCCTTGTGAAGACAGATAGCAAAAATGTATTTGCTTTCTTTACCATTCCCTTATCAGTCATTATGCCTTTACCTGCCTTAGTCTTTAAGGGACCCCCATGAACTTTGCTGATCACTTCCTTTTAACATATCTATCAAGGTTCTCCCTCCTCCACACTCGGCCATTCCAAGAGAAAATGCAGGGAGCAGCACCAGGCACAGAGTTCAGACTTCAGCAAGATTGACAAAGGGCAGAGGGGACCCTCACCTCACATTGTGCTAGCCACAGAAATTTATTTTCATTCTAAACCACGGTGTAAGCCAGTCGGTCTATAACACAGCCAGACAAGGGAAGACCAGTGTCAAAGCAGGCTGCACGTTACTGCCCTGACTTCTGGAAAGGCTGGCAAGCCAGCACGTTAGCTGCAATGCTTTAATCATGGGGGCTTTTGCTTAATAGGACTCCTTAACTCACAGGAGATCTGGTCGTAGTCACAGTCTAGCTGAACAAAAGCTACAGCCTGCAACCTGGAGATGGGCTGTTCACTCAGTACCAGTGTTTAGCACTATACCAATGAATTTTCTTATAACTGAGCACAGCTCTCACCTTCCATAATCTGCCTCAGAATAAGAATGTAATTTCATAATGTGATTCCATGAATATTAGATGCAACTTGAAACTAAGCACCACAAGACGTCAATTTGTGCATTTAATATTTCAGTAATATTTTGAATAATATTTTAAGTATATTTTTTGATTAAGAATTCTTTGTTTACGGGAAGTATGTGAATGGCATACGTCATTATGCCACCAAGTCATGTGTGCCTGCCTCAAGAATGAAGAGAAACTAAGTAGACACATTATCCCTGGGCTCTCCTCTTTTTCTTTCAATTCGTTTTTGAAGTTATAAAACATAACTGTCAGTAGACCAGAAGAGGACTATATAAACCACAGTGCAATTTCCTGTTCTCTCAGAGGGCACATGGCTACTATAGCAAAGCAGCTAATTGAAAATGGTGGAAACTGCAGAGACTAGGCCCAAGGCAGGATATGTTTGCAGAGACTGGGACTGGCAGTGTCTGTAGAGACTGGACCTGGGATGTCTATAGACTCTGGGCCTGGGACTGGCAGTGTCTGTAGAGACTGGTGTGGTGAACTACATATACCTGTCTGGACTGCTCCTGTGGCTCCTCCTACAGACCCCTGTATAAAGGCGATTGAGGCCTGATGCCCGGCCTCATTCTCCAGGATGTAGTGTTATTCATTCTTCCAGTCAATAAAAGCCGATATCTCGCTTCTTACGTCTCGGAGTGAGTTATTGATGGTGCATCAATTGGGCCTGGGATGTCTATAGACTGGGCCTGGGGCTGGCAGTGTCTGTAGAGACTGGGACTGGGATGTCTATAGACTGGGCCTGGAGCTGGTAGTGTCTGTAGAGACTGGGACTGGGATGTCTATAGACTGGGCCTGGAGCTGGTAGTGTCTGCAGAGGCTGGGCTTGGGGCTTGCAGTGTTTGCAGAGACTGGGCCTAAGGTTGGCTGTGTCTGCAGACATTAGGCCTGAGCCCTGAGGCTGACGGCGTCTGGTGAGACTGGGCCTGAGGGCTGGGGCTGGCTGTGTCAGCAGAGACTGGGCCTGAAGTCGGCAGTGTTGCAGAGTCATTGATAATTCCCCTCTGGTTACAACCACACTTCGCTCAGCACTGTTTATGTATGCACCATCCTAATCTGGATTGTTTTTGAGATACTACTTGATCCATGGAGAGGGATGTCTGTCATGCTCATGCAAAATAATAGGAGACAGAAGAGATTATATTTTGTTTCCCTGACACCTCTTTCTCAATATTATTTCAGACACAGATGAATTTCTTGTGTTTGTCTAGCGAAGCGTGCTTTCACATGCAGAGCTGTGGTAACCACCATACATCAGTAACACCCCTACCATGGCATTCGTGCAAATGAGTCAGAGGTCATAGTTGTGTGCCCCACGCGAGAGATCTGCTTCTGTAATTGAGATGGATGCTTGTAGCATTCTGCAATCAGCTGCTAGTCTGAAGCCCTTCCTGTGTCCTCAACAGGATGTGAAATAACCCACTCCATAAGTCAGCGAAGAGCAGGATGGTAGATTGCCTGGCCAAGCCATAAGACCATAAGACAAAGAAGCAGATTTAGGCCATTTGGCCCATTGAGTCTGCACTGGCATTCAGTCACAGCTAATTTATTTTCCCGCTCAATCCCATTTTCCTGTCCTCTCCTCATAACCTTTGAAACCTTCACTAATCAAGAGCTATTAATCTCAACTTTAAATATACCCACGCTACACACACAAAATGCTGGTGGAACGCAGCAGGCCAGGCAGCATCTATAGGAAGAAGTATAGTCGACGTTTGGGGCTGAGATCCTTTGTCAGGACCAACTGAAAGAAGAGATAGTAAGAGATTTGAAAGTGGGAGGGGGAAGGGAGATCCGAAATGATAGAAGACCGGAGGGGGTGGGGTGAAGCTAAGAGCTGGAAAGGTGATTGGCAAAAGGGATACAGAGCTGGAGAAGGGAGAGGATCATGGGACAGGGGGCCTAGGGAGAAAGAAAGGTGGAGGGGAGCAGCAGAGGGAGATGGAGAACAGACAAGGAGTGATTGTGAGAGGGACAGAGAAAAAAGGGGGAGAAATAATAAGTGATGGGGTAAGAAGGGGAGGAGGGGCATTAACGGAAGTTAGAGAAATCGATGTTCATGCCATCAGGTTGGAGGCTACCCAGACGGAATATAAGGTGTTGTTCCTCCAACCTGAGTGTGGCTTCATCTTGACAGTAGAGGAGGCCATGGATTGACATATTGGAATGGGAATGGGATGTGGAATTAAAATATACCCAATGACTTGGCCTTCACAGCTACCCATGGCAATGAGTTCCACAGATTCACCACCCTCTGGCTAAAGAAATTCAGAATCAGATTTAATATCACAGGCATCTGTGGTGAAATTTATTAATTATGTGGCAGCTGTACAATGCAATACATGATAATATAGGAAAAACATGAAATCCAGTAAGTCTATATAAAACAGTAAAATGAAATTAGTGCAAAACAGAAATTTAAAAAAAAAGTAGTGAGGTGGTGTTCATGGATTCAATGTCCATTTAGAAATTGGATGGCAGAGGGGAAGAAGCTGTTTCTGAATCACTGAGTGTGTGCCTTCAGGCTCCTGTACCTCCTCCCTGATGGTATCGTTGAGAAGAGCACATGTCCTGGGTGGTGGGGGTCCTTAATGATGGGCGCCACCTTTTTGAGGCACTGCTTCTTGAAGATGTCTTGGGTACATGATGGAGCTGACTAAGTTTACAAATCTCTGCAGCTTCGATCCTGTGCAGTAGCCCCCCCCACCCCCATAACAGATGGTGACGCACCCAGTTCGAATGCCCTCAAACATTTGTAGAAATTTCCGAGTGTTCCAGGTGACACACCAAATCTCCTAATGAAATATTTCTCCTCATCTGTCTTGTCGTCCTCTTCTGAG
The DNA here is from genome assembly GCF_048418815.1 of Hemitrygon akajei. Taxonomy (NCBI): domain Eukaryota; kingdom Metazoa; phylum Chordata; class Chondrichthyes; order Myliobatiformes; family Dasyatidae; genus Hemitrygon; species Hemitrygon akajei. The sequence goes on along the minus strand of NC_133130.1, from coordinate 158,479,506 downwards.
TGTGTGCCCTCTGGTCCTTAATTCCCTACATATATTAACTTTTTCCTTCCTAGCATCATTCTTGTAAATCTCTTCTGGACCCTCTCCAATATCAGCACATCCTTTCTTGGGTGAAAGCTGCTCAAAAATACTCCAGATATGGCCTGAGCGAAGCTACATAAAGTCTTAGAAATGCACTCGTGCTTATACATTCTAGTTCTCTGGAAAAGAATGGTCACTTTGCATTTGCCTGTCCTTGCTAGCAAGCAAGTTAACCCGAGCAACTCTTGTTAGTGGGAGATTGCTGTGCGCAGATCACTTCAGCGCAGCGTCCACAATTGAGGATGCACTTCGATATCAGTGAAGCTGTTTGGATGCCTCAGCTTTTACTTTCCTTTCAAAATGTCACCAGGAGAGGGGCTGCCCCGCACAGTGTGAGGATTTACCGCTCCCCAGGGCATCGGCGCTCTAATCTGGATGTAAAACACTCCATCAAGTCGATGCAGAGGAGGCGTTCCCATTGCTATGGACAGTAGTTACCCTCAGCCAGCACCAGCATAAACAGGTCGTTCAGCCGATATCGTCTCGCTGATACCGGGAATTTTCTTTGTGTGAATTAGCTTCTTGGTCCCAAGATTAGAACAGTGTCAACTCTTCAAAAGAGAAGTGCCTTCATTCCGATTTATTTATCCTGTGTACATTGAAACGTGCAAGGTACGGTAGCGTAGTGGTTAGCACAACGCTTTGCCGTACCGGCAACCCACCGCTGCCTGTGAGGAGTTTGCACGTTCTCCCCCTGACCGAGGGGTTTCCTGCCATATTCCTAAGACATACCGGATGGTAGGTTAGTTGGTCATTGTGAGTTGTCCCGTGATTAGGCTGGGGTTAAATCGGGGGGGGGGTTGCTGAGCAGCGTGACTCGAAGGCCGATTCCGCACTGTATCTCAGTAAATAAACTGAATAAATAAAATAAAACGCGTTTGCTTGCATTAGCAACCGATGCACCGGCAAGTGTCAGCACACATTCTGGAGCCCACATATCACGGCCACCGTGCTTTGCAGGGCAACGCAGAACGGACCAATCACCAGAAGATGCCCCATTACCTCCCTCCCTTCCACCCATCCATCAGCGCACGTGCACAGACCTCTAAACCCCGTCCACAGCTCGGAGCCATCGTGAAGGGAAACTTGCTTGTAAAGTGTTCAGCCTGAGATGTTTATTCCCGTCGGTAGAGTGGCCTGACTTGCTGGGCTCGTCCAGCATTTTGTGTGCGTTGCTATGTAAGTGCAAGCCTTTCTCCCTCATTCCGTAGACGACTCCTGCGGAGATGAGGGTTTCTCTCGTACAGCTGGTGCGTGTATTCTTGTTCTCAATTAAGACCGTGACAACTTGTCTATAACTGTAGCGATGTACATGGAGATGGCTTATTAGACCAGTCTGGGCTCAGAGCTTCCTTTCACACAGTGGCATAGGTGTACAGACATACACTGTAAATAGCTTATGACAGCACACAGATTGATTTTGCACACTTGTGTGCCCTGGTCCATTTCCTCCAATGCGAAGTGTGAGCCATTAGAATTCATTGGGAGCATCTGTCCAGGGGAAGGTCTGTGTCAATGGAAAACTCCTACAGGCTAGGCCCGGGGACCAGATCATCGTTCTGGGGACTACTGACATTTGAGGCACAAACAATCTGCCGACAGAACTCGGCAGGCCAAGCAGTATCTGTGGGAGGAATGCGATTGTTGATGTTTCAGGTGGAAACTCTGCATCAGCGTTCGAGCCACGTTTACTGGACCAACCCTACAGGTTTCCCATGTGGAAAAGCTTATACTCTGGAAAGTCCTGGGTCTGTGCTCACTGGAGTTTAGGGGGTATCTCATTGAAACCTATTGAATATTGAAAGGCCTAGCTATAGTGGATGAGGAGAGGATGCTTCCAATAGTAAGAAAACCTAGGACTAGAGGACACAGTCTCACAATAGAAGGACCTCCCCTTAAAACATAGAAGGCTTTGACCCTGCCTTGTGTACCTGGATCCTGTTCTTCCCCTCAGATTGTTGGCAGGTGGTAAGAGTGGGCTCCCTCACCTCTGCCCCGTGACCCTCAATATAGGAGCCCCTCAGGGGTGTATCCTAGGCCCCCTCCTTTACTCTCTGTATACCCTAAACTGTATCACCATCCACAGCTCCAATCTGCTGATGACACTACACTGATTGGCTTAATCTCAAATAATAATGAGGCAGTCTACAGAGAAGAAGTCATCACCCAGATGCCATGGTGTCGAGAAAACAACCTCTCTCTCAATGTCGCAAAAACAAAGGAGCTGGTTGTGGACAACAGGAGGAATGGAAACAGGCTAGCCCCTATTGACATCAATGGATCTGGGGTTGAGAGGGTGAACAGCTTTAAGTTCCTCAGCATCCACATCACCGAGGATCTCACATGGTCTGTACACACCAGCCGTGTGGTGAAAAAGGCACAACAGCATCTCTCTCACCTCAGACGGCTGAAGAAGTTTAGAGTGGGCCTCCAAATCCTAAAGAACTTTCTACAGGGACACAATTGAGAGCATCCTGACTGGCTGCATCACTGCCTGGTATGGGAACTGTACTTCCCTCAATCGCAGGACTCTGCAGAGAGTGGTGCGGACAGCCCAGCGCATCTGTAGTTTTGAATTTCCCACTGCTCAAGACATTTACAAAGACAGGTGTGTTTTTTAAAAAAAAGGCCCGAAGGATCATTGGGGACCTGAGTCACCTCAACCACAATCTGTTCCAGCTGCTACCATCCGGGAAATGGTACCGCAGCATAAAAGCCAGGACCAACAGTCTCCGGGACAGCTTCTTCCACCAGGCCATCAGACTGATTAATTCATGCTGATACAATTGTATTTCTATGCTATATTGACTGTCCTGTTTTAAATACTATTTATTACAAATTACTATAAATTGCACAGTGCACAGTTAAAAGCAGACGTAACATATAGGATTTTACTCCTAATGTATATGAAGGATGTAAGTAATAAAGTCAATTCAATTCAATTCAATGAAGACAAATTTTTTTTTTTAGCCGATGGTGGTGAATCTGTGGAATGCATTACAACGGACAGGCAGTGGAGGGCAAGTTATTGGGTATATTTGGAGCAGAGGGTGATAGGTTCTTGATTAGTAAGGGCATCAAAGGTTGTAGGGAGAAGGAAGAAGAGTGGTGTTGAGAGGGATAGTACATCACCCATGACGGAAGGACAGAGGAGACTCGAGACTGCTCTGATGTCTTATGGTCTAAAATGACCATGCTTATCGTCAAGTATCCAGCGGAGGTAGGGTTCTCATGGAGAGTCTTGGCTCTGAAACTCTGGCACTGTCTTCTTCAGATGCTGCCTGGCCTGCTGATTATTTCCTTCATTTCCAGCTTTTGTACTTCTCGCATCTGCAGCTTTGTGATTGGATGGTCTTGCTTGGCTGCAGATGGTGACAGTGCATGATACTAAACCTTTAACAGGCCCTTTGGCCCATCTAGTCCATGTTGGCCTAGTCATCTGCCCAGTCCATCTATCTGCACCCAGACCATAGCCCACTCATCCATGTACCTATCCAAAATGACCTGAAGTGCTTCAATTGAATTTGCATCTACCACTTGTGCTGGCAGCTCGTTCCACACTCTGAGTGAAGGAGTTCCCCCTCATATTTCACCTTTCACCCTAAACCCTTGAACTCTAGTTCTAGTCGCAGGCAACCTGAGGGGAAAAAAATTCCTGCAAGTGTTCACCCTATCTATCCCCTTCAAAATTTTGTACACCTCTATATGATTTCCCCTCACTCTCCTGCGCTCCAGGGAATAAAGTCCTCACCTATTCAACATTTCCCTATAACTCGCCTCCTCAAATCCCAGCAAGGTCCTCGTAAATTTTCTCTGCATCGAGGAAGCATATACCTGCCCCCAGCATGTGTGGCTCGGTTCCATTATCCAAAGAAACTCCATCAGCCTCTGCCCTGAAATTTTCAGTTCATTAACACCCTCCTCCCCCCATTCCAGCAGCACCCACCCCTGTCCCACCAGCATTCTGAGGGAGAGAGTTCCAACGTACCACTAGTGTTGTGTTTGAGGAGGTGCCTCATGACAACACCCTCTGAACAGCCGAATCTTAAAATTCTGGCCAGCAGCCAGAAGAATTACTTTCTCCATCACCAACCTAATACACCATTTGCTTTTATTAAGCACCTCAGATGGAGCACGGGAAGCTCTGTTAAGAAATCATCATTCATATTGTTTAAGTAAGATTCTGAATTAAGTAACTAAATATAAATTTTTCATTTTCTCGGTCTGACAAGTCGTATTAGTGGGGGCGAGCGGTTCTGGTGAGGGAACGAAGTAATAACCTACAATAGCCCCCGTGGCAAAAATGAAACCATTTTTCACCAACATTTCGCATGCCATGGCTTATTTTAACTCACTCAGGGTGCTTCAAGTATAAAAACTCAGGATCATACTCACAAATCATACCCCAAACAAATGCCATGGATTTTAGATAGTACTTGAGGTCTGAGAGCCTTTTAGTTTAAAAACGCTGGATAAATTTTAAAGGAAGAATCTTCTTAAAAGGAAGTTGTTTAATGGTGAAATGTGCTTAATTAGGAGTATTCTACAATTTAGATGCTGTAAGTTAGTCTGCTTGGTCTCGCTCATTAATTTGGAAGTATTTATTAGCAGGTCTTTTTTTTCTGCTGTAGCCGTTAAGAATCGGATCATTGCGATTAAGAGAAGGTTAGGTTGCTGGAGGATGCTGCATTTAGCATCGTTGCTTGGCACGGCAGGTGTGACCTACTTGCAGTTTTCTGCCACACAAGAGGCTTCAACATTTCACGATCTCTGCTCATTACCCTGCTGCCTCCAGTCACATGCGCTTTCGTCATGTAGTGAACAAGTGGGGCACTTGAATGCCCAGTTTCCAATCGTTACGCGAGTAGGTAGCGGGAGGAGGGAAGTCGTGCTCTCACTCTCTGCTACAACCTCTATGCTCTTGTCCTGAGGACAAGACCTCGGGCTGAGCCTGACGATTCCCACCCAATTTGAGTGCCCATTTTTGACACCCGGACTGCTTCATCATCAGGTGCGCGACATCACTTGCCACGGATGCTGCTAAGACCCTAACCTTGTCTTTCATGTCTCCAGACTTGATCATTCCACGCCTCCTCTGCACAGCCACCTATCTTCCTCCCTACATAAACCTGAGCTCAGACAATCTTTTGCTGCCTGGACACTAACTTGTCCCATTCCAAGTCCAAGTCAAAGTTTTGTTTGTTGTCAAGTGCACAGATGCAAAGAAAAGCTGCCTTTCAGCAGCATTACAGGCTCAGAAACACCATTCACGTAGAGAAATATAAACGTAAACTCCGCATAATTTTTACAGAAGAGAACACAAGTGGAACAAGAATAGAGTCCACTGTTGCCCCCTGTGTCACTGTACTGAGGTAATAGGGTTTTGCAGGCTGATTCAGGAATCAAACGGTTGAAAGGAAGTTGCTACCTTGAACCTGGTGGTGTGGGGCTTCACCTGCCCAGTGGTATCTGTGGGAAGATGACGAGACCCAGACAACATGGATCTTCAATGTTACCTTCTTGAGGTGGCGCCTCATGTAAATTATTTTGATATTCCTGCAATGTGTTAGGCTGGGCCCACTACTCTCTAAAGCTCCTTACAGTCTGCGTGCACTTGATCTTCCATACCAAAACCATGACGCAACCTCTCAGTTCACCCTGTGTTGGCTGAACTCATCTGGCTTCCAGTCAAGCAATGCCTCCATTGTAAAATGATTACCTTTGTTTTTAAATCTCCATCGGCTCTCAGCTCCCCAGCTGTACAGCCCACAGAGATATCAGTGTCCCTCCCTCACTGATTATATCACTCCTCCACTGGTGCACCTGAAACCCAACTCTTCGACCAAGCCTTTGATGATTTGTGGCATGGTGTAGTCTTATTTATTTTCATGGGTACGGATATTGTGCCAAATCAAGTGCAGTATCTCAGCATCTTGTGACACGATAAGGCTACCCTCAGGGTGAAGGAGCAACCCCTTACATTCCGTCTTGGTTGCCTCCAACCTGATGGCATGAATATCAATTATTCCTTCTGGTTAAAAAAAATCCCCCTCCTCCCCCTTTCCTCTCTTCCCCACCCTGGCCTCTTACCTCTTCTCATCTGCCTATCATCTCCCCTGGGTCCTCTCCTCCTTCCCTTTCTCCTATGGTCCACTCTCCTCTCCAGTCTTCTCCAGCACTTGACCTTCCTCACCTATCACCTTCCAGTTAGCCTCTTTCCCCTCCACCCACCTTTTTACTCTGGCGTCTTCCCTCTTCCTTTCCAGTCCTGAAGAAGGGTCTCGGCCTGAAACGTTGACAGTTTGTTCATTTCTGTAGATGCTGCCTGACCTGCTGAATTCCTGTGTGAGTGTGTGTGTGTGTTGCTTTGGATTTCCAGCATTTACAGACTTTCTCATGTTTATGGTCTTTGTTTCCTGACCAGCTCAATACTTCCAATATTTTCCTCTTTAATACAAAGCTAAGTTTTTGTTGTTGCTGCCTCTTCTCAATTCTTGGATGACCAAAGGGTCAGACTAGAAGCTGAAGTATGTTGTTGATTCCCCGAGCAAGGCTGAATTACTCTGGCAAGAGGAAAGTAATGCGGGGCCGTGTGGAATCATGATGGGATGTAAGGAGGCCATTTGGGCCATCGAGTCTGGATTCTGCTGCAGTTTGGATGTGTGAAGGCTGATTATATCCTTTGCCCACCTCTTTCTGATCATTTCTTCCTGAGAAGACAGATACAACAAAGTGATTTTCCTCCACCTTATTTAAATGAAATATCACAAAGGGTCTCAGAGGAGGAAACTCACAAATAGAATCATATCTTCGTAGAGAGGTATAGCACATAAGCAAGCTCTTTGGCCGTGGTGCCAACCATTTACACTAATACTACAAAATCCCATTTTTTAATGCGAGTGACTGGTTTTTGTCATATGTACATCAAAACATACGGTGGAACACGCCAAATCACATCAGTGTGGGTTTTACTGGGCAGCCCGCAAGTATCACCACGTTTCTGGTACCAACAGAGCATGCCCCAACCCTAACCATACTGCTTTGGAAATTGGGAGGAAACTGGAGTACTTGATGTGGTCACAGGGAGAACGTACAAACTCCGTACAGGCAGTGGTGGGAATGGAACTCCAATCAGCGATCTTTGGTGCTGTGAGGCATTATGCTAACCGCTATGCTACCGTGCCATCTCACGTTTTTTCTCGTCAACTCTCCCCAAGTTCTACTGCTCTCGTACTAGGGGTAGTATTAACCAACCGACCGTGTCTTTGTGACGTGGGAGGAAAATGGACGACTTTGGATGAACCCAAGCAGAGAACGTTCAAGCTGCACATGAGCAGCACTAGCAATAAGGCTGCTGGTTGTGAGGAAGCGGCTCCGCTAGCCGCCATTCAAATGAAAGTGCAGGCGCTGGAGTAGGGACCCAATCGCAGACCAAGTACGATGCACACTGTGATACTTACTGAGTAGCAAATCCAGAGGGGCAAACACAGTCGGTGACAAAGTTCAGGCAGAGATCAAAACATCCAGAGAAATCCAAAAACCAGGAACAGGAAACAGACAGAGTCGATATTCAGACGGACAGAGTTCAGATACAAATGCTGGAAAGGCTCAGGAAAACTCACTGGCACAAGTTGGTAACAATCAGGTGAAAACACAGGACTGAAATACACTGAGCAATAAACAGAGGCAGATGATAGGTGGAGCACAATGAGACACAAGTGGCAGCAAAACAGGTAATAATGAGAAACAGGTGAGAGACAGAGTACTCAGTAATACAGGGGCCAGAGCAGAGCAGGAGTGGGGGCAGGAGCACATGGGGCATGAAAACAAACAAGAGCACATGGCAATACAAAACCACAGACTGATAGCTGGGGGAAAACACATAAAAAGACAAAGTTCAACTGGAGGTACTGACAGAAAGTCAAACTGCAGATGCCAGAAATCTGAAATAAACTTCTGAGCAGTTTCTCTCTTTCCCAACACTAGTGAAAAGTTTATAACATGAAACTTCAACTCTTTCTCTTTCCAGAGATGCTGCCTAATCTACTGAGTGATTTCAGCATCCTCTGTTTTAATTCCAGAAATATAGTGATGGATTATTGTTAACCTCCAGTGAAGGCATTCATTCCTACTCTCAATAAAATACCAGCCCGGATTGATTGGTTGTCCATCGTATCCAATTATGACAGCGAACCCTGTGCGAGAGAGTGTTATGTTTGTTCTTAATGAAGACAAACTTGGCATGGATTTACGTTAGAACATTTTGTTACTGAACTCCCCTCAACCTTGCTTACGCACACCAGGTCGCCATCATAGCGTCCAGTTCCAGGTGAACCCTTCGCAAGCCCACTGGGAAATGAAGTTCTTTATTATGCACACATAATAACAATTCCTCCCCCTTGAAAGAAAAGCAAAGACACAATGTCCTCATGAATCTGCAAGGAACAATAATCCTTTCCAACAAAGGTATCTACATTGTGTAGCTGGTCTCTTTTTCAGATTTTCAACTGTTCAACATTTTAACTTCAAATGTAATGAGCAATTACAGTCCCTTATCCACTCATTAACTTTCAATCTGTCTCTGAGGTGGTTTAATGGTCCTTTTTGATAATTTATTCTCACAGGTGTATTGTTTACATTTGCTGCATTAATATTTGTGTCTTTTTGAGAACTCTGCTCAACATGTTCATTTTCTTTTACATTTTCCAGCCCATTTGATGTACTCAGCAGGCCAGGCAGCATCTATGTAAAAGGGTACAGTTGATGTTTTGGGCCGAAACCCTTCAGCAGGTCTGTCAAAGGGTCTTGGCCTGAAATGTTGACCGTACTGTTTTCCATATATGCTGCCTGCTCTGCTGAATTCCTCCAGCATTTTGTGTGTGTTGTTTAGATTTCCAGCATCTGCAAATTTTCTCTTGTTCCCTTCGGTGTACTGACAGGTGATGCGTCACATCTGTGGGTTGGGGCTTGTGGTCATAGGTCAATGTTGCTCAATCTGGATCTGGTAGGAATGTGGAGCTGCTTCCTCTTGCACCTATGCTTGCATGGACTATGTGCCAGAATTGTGATCCTGGATTTGCACTTGACCTCCAGGCTTTAGGAGCAATAGGCTTTTCATAACCTTGTCCTGATACTGTTTCTGTTTTCCTTTCACTTTAGGCAATTTGACCTTGTGTACTCTTTTAGGTGTCATCAGGTTTTCAGGCATTGGAAGGTTAGTGTGTATATGTTGACCCATCAGCATTCGGACTGGAGAAAGGCCATTTTACAGCAGTGCACTTCTGTAAATTGTTAGCCTTTTGTGGAAATCCTCTCGCCCATCTTGCACTTTCTTCATGAGGCCCTTCTCTACCTTGACTGAACTCTCCGCTAGGCCATTAGGTTTTGGGTGATGTGGTCTTGGAGTTGTATGTCGAAACTCCCAATCATTGGCAAAGGACTCAAACTCACAGCTGGAAAATTGTGGCCCATTGTCTGATACCATTTCACATGGAGCTCCATGCCTCACAAACACGGCTTTCGGGAAGGTGGTGACCACTTTGCTGGATGTTGATTGCAGTGTTGCAACCTCGGGGTAATTGGGAAATAGCCTGTTACAATAATATGACTCTTCCCATTACAATCAAATGAATCCACTCGAGCTTTGAAGTACAGACGGTCTGGTACAGGGTGTGGTGTAAGAGGTTCTGCGTGCTGCTTTGGTCTGTAGGTAAGGCATATTTCACATGAAGCAGTGGTCTGGCTGATGTCTTGTTTCATTCTTGGCCAGTGTGTCACTTCCCGAGCTCTGCGTTTACATTTTTCCTCACCATGATGCCCCTCATGTACCCTCTGGAGCATTTCCCTGCGTACCAACACTGGAATCACAAACCTGTTCCCTTTGAAGACCATATCTTTCACTAGTGACAGTTTAGCTCTGCACGCCTAATGGTCCCGAATACACATTGAACAGTCATTCATATTTGCTGGCCACCCTTTCTGTATTGTCTCTTTGAGTAATTTCATTGTTTCATCCTTTCTCGCTGCTTTCCTAATCTGCTCTGTTCTATCAGGAGATACCGGAATGGAGGTGACAATCATGTCAACATCGGCCTGTATATCTGTATTAACCTTTTGGTCACTTTTTGCTTCCTTATCGACTGCTCGAGACAGCGCGTCAGCTGCAAACATATTTTCCCAGTGTGTAGATCATCCTCATATCATATTTCTGCAGCATTATCAACACGCACTGTATTCTCACGGGACAGTCATTCAGTGCATTGGTGTAATTGAGACCAATGGTTTATGGTCTGTTTCCACTCTAAAAGCTTGTCCATTGATACTGTATACTGATGAAACCTTTTGCTGTGTGCTGGCAAGAAGCTCTTTGTCTGTGCATAGTTGGCTTCCGCACTTGTTAAAGCCCTTGATGCACAAGCCACAGTTTGCCATGTGTCATCACGCTCCAAGGCCATACTGGGACACATCAGCCGAGATCCCTAGTGCACCTTGGTGGATCATAAAACTTCAGCACGGGCTCTTCAGACATGACTCCCTTCAGCTTCTGAAAGCACTCTTCTTGCTCATGAGACCAAATCCACTCATTTCGCTGTTCAGGGAGTGACGTAGCTGCTGCTGACACAGTTGACACTTGAGGGATGGACTTGGCTAGGCAAGTCACCATCCCCAGGATACGTTTCACCTCTTCTTTGATTTGGGGCCTCTCCATGTTTGAATGGCTGATGTCTTTCTTGGGTCAGGTTTCACTCTCTCTTCTGATATGACATCAGATATGAGGATCAGCGTCATAACACCAAACTCACATTTCTCTTGGCTTAAATGACATTTCATGTCACGTCAAGCACCTGTGGTGTATCATGTTCATCCTTGATGGAACCCCAGACCATGATATCATCCATCATGGTCTTGACACAAAGTATGCCCTCAAAAATCATCCAGATGATTTTTCTAGATGAAAAATCATCTAAAATCTAGATGATTTTGGGGTAGATTTCTGGTGCAGACAGAATCCCATATTGGAGCCAAAGAAAGTGATATGTTCTCTATGCTGTGTGAAAAGTAGACAGTCTTGAATTTGCTTCATCAAACATCATCCGCCAAAATGCAGATGAGGCATCGAGCTTGCTAAACCACTTGGCAACGGTAAACTGGGATATGATCCAATCATGTGTTGGCAAATTAAGATGATCTTTCTTGATGGCTTTATTTCATTCTCTTGAGTCTAAACACATCAACAATGATCCATTTTTCTTTTGCACAATGACCAGCGAGCTTGTCCAGTCTGTTGGGTCTTCAATTTTCTGTGTGCCATTCATCCATTCCATGCTTGTTTGAGTTTGTCTCTAAGTGGAAGCAGAAGTTTCCTGCATCCATGGACAACCGGAGCCACTGTCTCATCTCTATTGTGCACACCAGGTAAGCATCTGAGCCCCTCAAAGACATCTGCGTTCTCTTCCATGAGTGTTGTGTGGTCATCTTTGGTCTGTGAAGCCACTATGATAACTCTTTTCAACAGGTTGAGATTTTCACATCACACAGACCTAATATTGGCTGTACTCTCTTTTACACAATCAGTAGACTTTAGGTGCTGCCCTGTGTGCTTGAAGGTCACAATAGATGTTCTCTCCAGTGTAGCCTGTCACTTTAAACTTCACTGGGTAAATCTTGCTCTTCACTGTGAGAGACCTGTAATCATCCATGGACAACAGATTCACCTGGGCTCCAGTATCAAGCTTGAATGGAATTACTGTCTCATTCACCATCACTGGAATGACCCATTCTGCAGTCTGTAGAGAATCCACAAAGACTTCCCCCATTTCCTCAGCCCCAGCTTTTCAGCACCTTGCAAAATTCTTCTTTTCACAATTATTTCAGGACTTTCCATAAGCAGGACACATTTTTGGAATGTGACTATCTCCATGTTTGCTGTATTTGGTGTTTGAGCATTTTTCTTTGCTTTGACATTGCTTTGAGAAACACCTTGTGCATTGCTTTCTTCCATGGCCGCCTGTTCTCTATTCGATTCCTCTTTTCCAGCCCTGTACCTCTTTCACCAATCAACTTCCCAGCTCTTTACTTCATTCCTCCCAGTTTCACCTAGTACCTTGTGTTTCTCTCTCCCCTCATCTTTTTTTTTCCTCCATTCCTGCCGAAGGGTCTTGGCCCAAAATGTCAACTGTGCTTTTTTCCCCGCAGATTATGATTGGCATGTTGAGTTCCTCCAGCCTTTTGTGTGTGTTGTGCACTGCTCCCCTGTTTTCACAGCATGCTTTATGTCCACTGTGCAGCTCCTTAGCTTGTGCTTGTGTGGTCTCTGCTGCCCTACACATACTCACAGCCTTTTCCAGCATCAAATCTTCCTCATGCCGCAGTATTTCTGAGTCCATTATCTGGAATTCTGCAAACTAATCTGTCTCTAACTAGTGAGTTTCTCCAACCTCCAAGTGAACAGGACTTACTCAGTGTGTGAAGTGCAGCTAAGTATTGGTTGAAGCTAACACCTTGTTTCTGGTCACAGGAAAGTAACTTATATTTCTCAGCTGTGATGTTCTTACTTGGGACAAAATACCCCTCAAACTTTGTCATCGGAGCATCCAACATAAAAGCTGTCTCGTTAATTTGATAGCTGTGGTAGATGACCAAAACATCTTCACCAATTACGTGCAAAAAAAAAGATGCTTTCAATTTTTCATCTGCCCCTCCAGCAGCTGAATATATATTGAATTGCTCACTGTTTGAAGTGTTTCCTGTTATCTGTTAAATTGCCAGTAAGTCACATAGGTGCCGTAGGAATTAGCTTATCCATGACGAGAACTTGTGGCCTCTCATCTGAATCTGTCTTTGTGAATCCAGTGACCACTGAATTTTAAAAGCAATGTGCTCTCTTGCCCCGTTGGCCAGCTTCTCTCCATCGTGGCTAGTGTCCGACCTGACTTGCTGTTAGCACCTTTCACACTCGCGCATGGTATTCATTTACTCTGCATGTTCAGACCTCACTATCCCACTTCTGACACCGTGTTATGCTTGTTCTTAATAAAGACAAACTTGGTGTGGGTTTACGTTGGAATGAATTATTACTGAACTGCCCTCAACCCTGTGCGTGCACAACCAGGTCACCATCATAGCTTCCGGTTCCAGGTGAACCCCTCGCATTGTCCACTGGGAACTGATATTCTTTATTATGCACACATAATTACACAGTGAGCATTGTTTTTTTTTTAAATGGAAAAGCCAGCATGGATTAAATCACAATTAAATTGGTAGGAAAACAGTTCAGAATGCCCTCTTACTGTGCAAATGTGAATGGTTCAACTCTTTAATTTGAACTGTTTGTAGACCTGGGTTGTAAACATCTCTTTGCTCACCACCTCCCCCCACCCCTGATGATTAATCCTGCAAAATAAGGCTAATAAAGAAAAAAAATTTCCGTTTTGAGAGTGCTGTTCACGACCTCAGAGCATCCCTAGATGCTTCTCAGCCAATTAAGTATTATTTTAGCGTGGTCACTGTTGTAGCAGAGGAAGCACAGTAGGGAGTTAAGTTTCCACAAATAGCGATGTGATAGTGGGCTTCAGCAGCTTGGTGCTTTGGCGCCAGTCAAGAATTACAAAAGCTCAAGCCAATAATATAAACTTGCGTTCAAATGTCATTGTGGCTGCTGGATAATTTAAATTAATTTATATGCTGAAGTAACTGGATGCATTAAAATCTCTGGAATGAATGCTGCCTTGAAACTAATATTTATTTATTTGCTTAGTTAGTGATATAACACAGACTAGGCCCTTCTGGCCCTTTGAGGCACGTCACCCTAGCAACCCCCGACAAATCTAATTAAACCTAATGTAATCACGGGACAGCTTACAGTGACCAATGAACCTATCCAGTATGTCTTTGGACTGTGAGAGGAAACTGGAATATTCAGGGAAAACCCACACAGGAAGGGCGCTGGGCTACACTACCGTGACGCCCATCTATCAATAGATAATCTATCAGCTATAATCCAACTAGCTCATTAACATCCTTACCCTGTCTGGCTTGATTCCAGAGCTACAACAATGTGACATCCCCTCTGAACTAGCTAACATCTGGTTACGCTGTAAGTCCACAGCACCATGCAAACTACAGGAGCAACTGGCACCATCACCTCCTCAACATTCAGACTAACTTTATTCTCAAAGTATATAAATGTCACTACATATTACCCTGACGTTTACTTTCTTGCAGGCATTTGCAGGAAAGCGAAGAAGCATAATAGAGTCGATGAAAAAAATTGACACACAAAGACTGATAAAGAGGGCAAACTCACCGAATAAAATAAATTAGTAAGTAAGTAAATAACGCTGAGAAAATATGTTGCAGTCCTTAAAAGTAAGTCCATCAGTTCTGGAACGAGTTCAGATTTGATGTGATGTGAATGAAGTTATGCAAGTTGGTTCAGAAGTCTAATGACTGTCGGGTAATAATGTTCCTATATAGGTGACTATTGACAAGAATTCAACAATTTAAATAATATTAAGGAGCATCAGGACCACTGTAGCCTTTAAACTGTGTGGGTGCGCTGTCGTGCAGTAGCTGAAATGCTCCCATGCACATAGCCTTTGCTGCCATGCAGCTGGAATTTTCTTTTATATATATATTAATAAAATGTTGTAATCTATATTAATATAATTGTACAATACCCTGTAATTAACTATGTGTCAATTAATTTTCAGAATAATAAATATACTACAACCTTTACTTTGTAAGTACATTGAAGCTTTAAAATGTTTCAATGTCTGTTACAAATTGTAACAATATACACAGAATGGAAGTCGGCAGCTCATTAACTAATAATCTGGAGGCCTGCTGAATGCCAACACTGTCTAATTTTATAAGTTCATGAAATGTAAATGATCTTTTTGCTACTGTATTTTATTATACCTTTCAATTAATAAATACATTCAAAAGTATGTGAGTTTTCGATTTTTATTTTAAATATTTATCACAAAAATATATTTTAAATTCCACACAGTTTTCAGGCCATGTAAAAATTTTCTTCACAGAGCAATGGTTGGTCCACACAACTGTTTAAAAAAAAATCAGAGGGATGTTGATCAAGATTGCTATTTTATTATAATCCAGGATTTCACATTCAGAGAAGCATATTTTCAAGTTTACCATAATGAATATTTATTATAATCTAAATATATAAAAGTTAAAAATATTGTTACTAGCATACTGCAGCAAACTGTGACCAAGGTGTTTCTGAGCTATCTGTATTCCTAGGTGTGCCTACTTTCAGCTGCAGATATAATAAAGTATAATGATACAGCTATTAACATGTTGAGAGCAGTTTCTCAGTCTAAAAATGGGGATGGGTTCTGTCAGTGCCTGAATCCAGGAATAAATATTATTTTGGTGAAAGGATGCAAAGAGATAATACAACATGACCAGCTGAAAAAGTGGTTTTTGCACATGATTCTGTTATACATTTGGTGCGTCTAGAAACCTTAGACACACTGGATGTGAAATTGAAATGTCAACTAGATGCAATTTTCTTGAAGGAGTGTTTGCTATTTGCAGGCTGCCACATTCAGCGAGAATGAGAAGTGAGCGGGCTTACAGCTCAGGCAATGGAAGGGTTGAGTGAGAGGGTGTGGCAGACCGTTGGAGGGTGCCCAGAGGAAAGGAAGGCTTCCTTCTCGGGAAAGGACGTGGTTCACCTTGTTCTGCCCTCTCTTGCTCCTGCAGAGTCAGTGTTTGACTTCTCACCCTCCTCCGAGCCTTTCCCAGAGGGAACATGAGCAACGACAGAATTCAGGAGACCGAGGGGTGACCTCGTTGAAACCTATCGAACGGTGAAAGGCCTCAGTAGAGTGGATGTGGAGTGGATGTTCCCTGTGGTGGGGGAGTCTAAGACCAGAGGACACAGCCTCAAAATAGAGGGGTGTCCCTTTAGTACAGAATGAGGAGGAACAACTTTAGCCAGTGAGTGGTGAATCTGAGGAATTCATTGCCACAGGCGGCTGTGGAGGCCAAGTCGTTGGGTGTATTTAAGGCAGAGTTTGATGGATTCTTTATTCTTCAGGGTATGAAATGATATGGGAAGAAGGTGCGAGATTGGGGCTGAAAGGGAAAATGCATCAGCCATGATGAAATGGCAGAGCAATGGCCTAAGTCTGCTCCTATATTTTATGGTCATATGGACTTCCTGCTGACAGAGGGAATGGTGACAAAGAGGTTCAGCCAGAGGAGCCTCTGCTTCACAGCTCTAGACGCTGGTCAGTCCTGACCTTGGGTACTGTCTATGTGGAGCTTGCATGCTCTGCTTATGAGCGGGTGCGTGTTCCTGCTTTCACACCCAGAAACAGGCAGCTGGGAAGGCTAATTGCCCCCACTGAGGGGGAGAGTGGTACAATCTGGGAGGAGTAGATGAGAAAGTGAGGGGAATTAAGAAAAGTGATTTGACGTCTTCAAATGAGGACATCTTCAAAAGGCGATGCCTCAAGAAGGCAGCATCTATCATTAAGGACCCCACCATCTCCTCCTCTCATTACTATCACAAGGGAATTGAATTGAATTGACTTTATTACTTACATCCTTCATACACATGAGGAGGAAAAATCTTTATGTTATGTCTCCGTCTAAATGTGCAATGTGCAATTCATAGTCATTTGTATTAAATAGTATGTACAACAGGACAGTCAATATAGCATAGAAATACAATTGTATCAGCATGAATTAATCAGTCTGATGGCCTGGTGGAAGAAGCTGTCCCGGAGACTGTTGGTCCTGGCTTTTATGCTGTGGTACCATTTCCCGGATGGTAGCAGCTGGAACAGATTGTGGTTGGGGTGACTCGGGTCCCCAATGATCCTATGGGCCCTTTTTACACACTCGTCTTTGTAATTGTCCTGGATCATGGGACGTTCACAACTACAGATGCGCTGGGCTGTCCGCACCACTCTCTGCAGAGTCCTGTGATTGAGGGAAGTCCAGTTCCCATACCAGGCAGTGATGCAGCCAGCCAGGATGCTCTCAACTGTGTCCCTGTAGAAATTTCTTAGGATTTTGGAGTCTATGCCAAACTTCTTCAATCGTCTGAGGTGAAAGAGGCACTGTTGTAATTTTTCACCACACAGCCGGTGTGTACAGACCATTTGAGATTCTCGGTGATGTTTATGCTGAGGAACTTAAAGCTGTTCACCCTCCCAACCCCAGATCCATTGATGTCAATAGGGGCTAGCCTGTCTCCATTCCTCCTGTTGTCCACAACCAGCTCCTTTGTTTTTGCGACATTGAGGAAGAGGTTGTTTTCTCGACACCACTGTGTCAGGGTGATGACTTCCTCTCTGTAGGCTGCCTCATTATTATTTGAGATTAGGCCAATCCGTGTAGTGTCATCAGCAAATTTAATTAGCAGATTGGAGCTGTGGGTGGCAACCCAGTCATGGGTATACAGAGAGTAAAGGAGGGAGTTTAGGACACATCCCTGAGGGGCACCTGTGTTGAGGGTCAGAGGAGCAGAGGTGAGGGAGCCCACTCTTACCACCTGCCGGTGACCCAGCTACACAAGGCAGGGTGAAGGCCGAGGTCTCTGAGCTTCTTGTCGAGCCTGGAGGGAATTATGGTGTTGAATGCTGAACTGTAGTCCAAGAACAGCATTCTCACATAAGCATCCCTCTTCTCCAGATGTGTAAGGACAATGTGTAGAGCTGTGGCTATTGCGCCTGTCGATTGGTTGTGCTAGTAGGTGAACTGTAGGGGGTCCAGTTTGGGTGGTAGCAAGCTGCAGATGTGGCCCTTGACCAGCCTCTCAAAGCATTTGCTTACAGGAGCCTGAAGACACACACTCAATGATTCAGGAACAGCTTCTTCCCCTGCCATCAGATTTCTGAATGGGCAATGAACCCATGAGCATGACCTCAGTATTTTTAATTCTCTTTTTGCACTACTTACTTATTTTATAAATATTCCTTATATAATTTATAGTATATTTTATGTATTGCACTGTACTGCTTCTGCAAAATAACACATTTCCTGACGTGCGTCAGTGATGATAACCCGGTTCTGGTGAACAATGAAAGGAGACGGTAGTGGGTGGTTGCCGGGCAGCGCGGGTGTGATGCCCCGGGGACTGACTTTCATGTCTAATGCCTACGGTTATTCAGACAAATCTTCAGATACTCCTGTATATCTGTTGCTCAGTGTTGATGAAGTGTTGACACCATGACTCAAAAAATGTCTAAAAATGAGTCTGAGACTCTTCATTACTAAGCTGCCATTTTGCAGTAAATCAAGCGTGGAGCCACACGTTAGCTTATGACAATAACACCCACTCCGGGGACTCCTTGGTCACTGAAAATAGCTGTGGGGAAACGCCCCTTCTGATTTTTATGGAAGATGGTTGAGAGATTATTTTGGCCGGATCACCTAGAGGTATCCCATGCAACCGGAAGGAGGTGTCTGAGCGTGACGATCTCTCTCCCAAACAAGAGAAAGGATTCTGAGTCTGCGAAGCCTCTTCCAGGGATGCCTATCCTGAAGAAGTTTAAATCTTCCCTTCAGTCCTGCCGAAGGGTTTCAGCCTGAAACGTCAACTCTACTCTCTTCCATAGGTGCTGCCTGGCCTACTGAGTTACCCGGGGGGGGGGGGGGGGTGTCTGGAAGACGTTGCTGCTGATTGTATCACTTGGCGACAGCTGTGTAGGGACGGGGTTCGTATTCTGGAGATGGAAAGGACAACCAGAAGACAGCAGGAGAGAGCCAGGAGAAATGCAGCCATGGTTGCCATCACTACCACCACTACCACATATACATTTCCCACCTGCAATAGAACTTGTGGGCCCAGGATAGGTCTGTATAGTCATCAAAGATCTCACCGTTAAAGGAGTGGACGTCGTCATCGGATCTCGATGGACAACTGAAGAAGAAGAAGGGAGTGTGCGTGTGTCTCCCTCTTGCTCTCTGCTCCCGAGGGAAGGTCCTTGGGTTCAAGTGATTTCTCTCTCCCTGATGCCGTCGGGGGACGGTGCTGGAGCAAAGTTTAATCAGAGCTGTTTGTGGATCGGACCCCAATTCACATATCACGTGCTTCTAGTTTTTCTGGGTCGCTCCTTTTTTAAAAATTGTAACTTTGGGCAATTTTGAACCGGGGCGGCCGACAGATAATGAACACAAGGTGAACTGAATAAACCTTTTGATTTCGTGTTTTATTTTCTGTGTTTCGCTCTTTTATTTTGTTGCCGTCTGCGTGATGATTATTTTTTGCATGTGGGGGGAGGGAGGGATGATTTTTTTTCTTTGAATGGTTCTCCTTTGTTTCATGACTGCCGGTGGGAAGCCGAATCTCAGGGTTCTATACTGCACACATACTTTGATAATAAGTGTACCTTGATTTTTTGAGTCCTTGAATCCTCCTTGAATAACATTGCATGAATATTTATGTACAGCCATGAGATCAAACAGGACCTCGCTTTAAAGGGGACATGGTAAAAAAAATCAAATTAGTCCTCATACCCCTCCACTTTCTGTAGGGATTGCTCTCTACATAACTCCCTTGTACATTTATCCCCCCCCCCAACTGATTTCTCTTCTGCCATTTATCCCTGCAAGGGTCTTGCTGCACCTGCCCCCACACCTCTCCTCTCACCATCATTCAGATCTTTCCAGGCGAGGGGTCACTTCACCTGCAAACCTCTTCAGGGTCACCTGTTGCATCAGATGCTCCCGCTGTCACCTCCTCTGCGTTGGTGAGACCGGATGCTGATTGGGGGGAGTGCTCTGTGCACCCGCCAGAGGCAGGATCCCTCAGTGGCCACCCATTTCAACTCGACTTGCTGTCTGTCCACAATGAGGCCAAACTCAGGTAGGAGAAGCAACGCCTCATATTCCGTCTAGGGAGCCTCCTACCTGATGGCATGAACAGTGGCTTCTCCAGCCTCCTGTAATTTCTTCCCCACTCCCCCTCTCCTTTTGTCCTTTTCCATTCCCTGTTCTGGTTACCTCACACCCCTCCTCTTCTCCTCACCTGCCCATCTCCTCCCTCCAGTTCCCCTCCACTTCCCCATTCTGCCATCATCCACTGTGCTCTCCATTACTTCATCCCCGCACCTCTTCCAGCTAACACCTCCCAACTTCTTACTTCTTTCCCTCCCCCCACCCACCCACCTTCCCCCTCACCTGGTCTCACCTATCTCCTACCACCGTGTACTCCACCCCCTTCCCCCTCACCTGGCCTCACCTATGTCCTACCACCGTGTACTCCACCCCCTTCCCCTTCACCTGGTCTCACCTATCTCCTACCACTGTGTACTCCACCCCCTTCCCCCTCATCTGGTCTCACCTATCTCCTACCACCGTGTACTCCACCCCCTTCCCCCTCACCTGGTCTCACCTATCTCCTACCACTGTGTACTCCACCCCCTTCCCCTTCACCTGGCCTCACCTATCTCCTACCACCGTGTACTCCACCCCCATCCCCCTCACCTGGTCTCAGCTATCTCCTACCACCGTGTACTCCACCCCCTTCCCCCTCACCTATCTCCTACCACCGTGTCCTCCACCCCCTTCCCCCTCACCTGGCCTCACCTATGTCCTACCACGGTGTACTCTACCCCCTTCCCCCTCACCTGGCCTCACCTATGTCCTACCAACGTGTACTCCACCCCCTTTCCCCTCACTTGGTCTCACCTATCTCCTACCACGGTGTACTCTACCCCCTTCCCCCTCACCTGGCCTCACCTATCTCCTACCACCGTGTACTCCACCCCCTTTCCCCTCACCTGGCCTCACCTATCTCCTACCACCGTGTCCTCCACCCCCTTCCCCCTCACCTGGCCTCACCTATCTCCTACCACCGTGTACTCCACCCCCTTCCCCTTCACCTGGTTTCACCTATCTCCTACCACTGTGTACTCCACCCCCTTCCCCCTCACCTATCTCCTACCACCGTGTACTCCACCCCCTTTCCCCTCACCTGGCCTCACCTATCTCCTACCCACCGTGTACTCCACCCCCTTCCCCTTCACCTGGCCTCACCTATCTCCTACCACCGTGTACTCCACCCCCTTCCCCCTCACCTATCTCCTACCACCGTGTACTCCACCCCCTTTCCCCTCACCTGGTCTCACCTATCTCCTACCACCGTGTACTCCACCCCCTTCCCCTTCACCTGGCCTCACCTATCTCCTACCACCGTGTACTCCACCCCCATCCCCCTCACCTGGTCTCAGCTATCTCCTACCACCGTGTACTCCACCCCCTTCCCCCTCACCTATGTCCTACCACGGTGTACTCTACCCCCTTCCCCCTCACCTGGCCTCACCTATGTCCTACCACCGTGTACTCCACCCCCTTTCCCCTCACTTGGTCTCACCTATCTCCTACCACCGTGTCCTCCACCCCCTTCCCCCTCACCTGGCCTCACCTATGTCCTACCACGGTGTACTCTACCCCCTTCCCCCTCACCTGGCCTCACCTATGTCCTACCACCGTGTACTCCACCCCCTTTCCCCTCACTTGGTCTCACCTATCTCTTACCACCGTGTACTCCACCCCCTTTCCCCTCACTTGGTCTCACCTATCTCCTACCACCGTGTACTCCACCCCCTTCCCCCTCACCTATCTCCTACCACCGTGTACTCCACCCCCTTTCCCCTCACCTGGCCTCACCTATGTCCTACCACGGTGTACTCTACCCCCTTCCCCCTCACCTGGCCTCACCTATGTCCTACCACCGTGTACTCCACCCCCTTTCCCCTCACTTGGTCTCACCTATCTCCTACCACCGTGTACTCCACCCCCTTCCCCCTCACCTGGCCTCACCTATCTCCTACCACCGTGTCCTCCACCCCCTTCCCCCTCACCTGGCCTCACCTATCTCCTACCACCGTGTACTCCACCCCCTTCCCCTTCACCTGGCCTCACCTATCTCCTACCACCGTGTACTCCACCCCCTTCCCCTTCACCTGGCCTCACCTATCTCCTACCACCGTGTACTCCACCCCCTTCCCCTTCACCTGGTTTCACCTATCTCCTACCACCATGTACTCCACCCCCTTTCCCCTCACCTATCTCCTACCACCGTGTACTCTACCCCCTTCCCCCTCACCTATCTCCTACCACCGTGTCCTCCACCCCCTTCCCCCTCACCTAGTCTCACCTATCTCCTACCACCGTGTACACCACCCCCTTCCCCCTCACCTATCTCCTACCACCGTGTACTCCACCCCCTTCCCCCTCACCTGGCCTCACCTATCTCCTACCACTGTGTACTCCACCCCCTTCCCCCTCACCTGGTCTCACCTATCTCCTACCACCGTGTATCCATCCCCTTCCCCCTCACCTGGCCTCACCTATCTCCTACCACTGTGTACTCCACCCCCTTCCCCTTCACCTGGCCTCACCTATCTCCTACCACCGTGTACTCCACCCCCTTCCCCCTCACCTGGTCTCACCTATCTCCTACCACCGTGTACTCCACCCCCTTCCCCCCTCACCTATCTCCTACCACCGTGTACTCCACCCCCTTTCCCCTCACCTGGCCTCACCTATGTCCTACCACCGTGTACTCCACCCCCTTCCCCCTTACCTGGCCTCACCTATCTCCTACCACTGTGTACTCCACCCCCTTCCCCCTCACCTGGTCTCACCTATCTCCTACCACTGTGTACTCCACCCCCTTCCCCTTCACCTGGCCTCACCTATCTCCTACCACTGTGTACTCCACCCCCTTCCCCCTCACCTAGTCTCACCTATCTCCTACCACCGTGTATCCATCCCCTTCCCCCTCACCTGGCCTCACCTATCTCCTACCACTGTGTACTCCACCCCCTTCCCCTTCACCTGGCCTCACCTATCTCCTACCACCGTGTACTCCACCCCCTTCCCCCTCACCTGGTCTCACCTATCTCCTACCACTGTGTACTCCACCCCCTTCCCCCTCACCTATCTCCTACCACCGTGTACTCCACCCCCTTTCCCCTCACCTGGCCTCACCTATGTCCTACCACCATGTACTCCACCCCCTTCCCCCTTACCTGGCCTCACCTATCTCCTACCACTGTGTACTCCACCCCCTTCCCCCTCACCTAGTCTCACCTATCTCCTACCAAAGTGTACTCCACCCCCTTCCCCCTCACCTGGCCTGACCTATCTCCTACCACCGTGTACTCCACCCCCTTCCCCCTTACCTGGCCTCACCTATCTCCTACCACCGTGTACTCCACCCCCTTCCCCCTTACCTGGCCTCACCTATCTCCTACCACTGTGTACTCCACCCCCTTCCCCCTCACCTAGTCTCACCTATCTCCTACCAAAGTGTACTCCACCCCCTTCCCCCTCACCTGGCCTGACCTATCTCCTACCACCGTGTACTCCACCCCCTTCCCCCTCACCTGGCCTGACCTATCTCCTACCACCGTGTACTCCACCCCCTTCCCCCTCACCTAGTCTCACCTATCTCCTACCACCGTGTACTCCACCCCCTTCCCCCTCACCTATCTCCTACCACCGTGTCCTCCACCCCCTTCCCCCTCACCTGGCCTCACCTATGTCCTACCACCGTGTACTCCACCCCCTTCCCCTACTTTCTTATTCTGCCTTCTGCACTCCTCCTTTTCCGTCCTGGTGAGGGGCCTCTGCCCGAAGCATTGACTGTTTACTCCCCTCCGTAGATGCTGCCCGACTTGCCGAGTTTTTCCAGCATTTTGTGTGTGTTGCTGGTACTTGGGATTTCATGACATCGTGCACAATGACTATCTTACTGGAGGCCGCTATCAGAAGCCAATGTCCAACCTAAATGTTTCACATTAAACCTCCCGGTACTGGAGGTCAGAATCCAGCCTTTGTAACATGCTTGAAATTCTTGAAAGAGTGACTGATTCCTCCCCTCACTCTCGGGGAGGTGGGGTTGGTTTCCATTCACCATAGAATTCGTAACAAGTGATTGATGGCTCCAATCTGAGCCTTACTTCAGAGAAAGTCAATGTGAACAGCACCAAACAATCACAGAATATTACTGGAGTTAAGCCTTTACTAATCACTGCATTTTGAATCCAAATCCTTCCCTCAGGAACCTAAGGCATCTGTTCATTCCTTTTCCATAAGATCCCAAAGAACCGAACCCTTCCCCATTCACTCCCATTTTATTAAATTCCAATGGCCATCCTATTGCCATCCATTCTATTGATCTCATTGAACCAAACCCTTCCCCATTCACTCACATTTTGCAGAGTCTCACTGTTCAAACAAATCAACTTCAGTCCCATTGGATAGGATCCCAGTGGACAAGCTACTGTCTAGCCAATCATATTGCACAGATTCCCAACAAACTAAACCATTTCCCATTCACTCCCATTTTAATAAATTCCAATGGCCCTAACTTCATCCTATTCTCATCCATTTTATGGATATCATTGAACCAAACCTTTCCGCATTCAATTCAGCTGTGCAGAAGCCTGGTAGATCAAACCCCTTCTCATTCAATCCTGATTTTCAGTACATGTCTGATCCCTTCCCATAAGCTGCCTCCGTATGATAAGTCAGAATTTGCCGTAAAATTCTGATGGGACTTTTCTATTGCAACCTGTTTCACAGGAAAATGAGCGTAAAGGGATCTTTCTCATCGTGTCAATGCTACTGTCCCAATGTGATGTGGTCCAGTTTTGAATTGTAATCTCACAGATGCCTCCCCTAACACCTCCTTAGGTTAACGAATGGTGCGATGCTCAGCCTTCAGACTCCAGCTTGTTGTTCAGGTTTCAAAGCCAACCCACTGCAAACGCCAGGGATCAAGATACTAACACACAGAGGAAGTGTTCAGAAACAGTTCTGGTGAACAGGGCTCAGCCTACACAGGAAGAAAGCCACCCAACTGCAGGCTGGGCCTCTGAATCTCTTCCATCTGGCTCAAACACAGTCAAGAAGTTGCTCTGCTCCTTCATAGCAAAACAAGGATTGTCTTTGTGTGTGTGAGTGTCTCTGTGTGCTCTTGTGTGCCTGCACGTCTGTGTGTCTGGGCAGTATGTATGCGTGTGTGCATGTGTGAGAGAATGTGTGTGTCTATGTGTATGTTTGTATGTGATCGTGAATTGTGTGGCTGTGTTTGTGTGTGAGAATGTGAGTATGTTTAGTGTTTGTTCTTTTGTATGTATGCGTGAGTGTGTGTAGCTGTGTGTGTGTGTGTGTGTGTGTGTGTGTGTATGAGAGAGAGACAGAGGAGAATGCATGTGTGTTTGTGAATGTTTGTATGTGAACGTGAGTTTGTGTTGTTCAGTGTGTGTGTGTGTGTGTGATAGTGTCTGTGTATGTGTGTGAGTGTGTGAGCGTGTGTCTGTGAGTGTGAGTGTGTGTGAGCGTGTGTGTGTGTGAGTGTGAGTCTGAGTGTGTGAGTGTGTGTGAGAGTGAGTGAGTGTGAGTGTGTGTGAGAGTGTCTGTGTAGATAGATAGATAGATAGATGGATACTGTGTATGTGTGTGAGTGTGTGTGTGTGTGTGAGTGTGTGTGTGAATGTGAGTGTGTGTGTCTGTGAGTGTGTGTGTGTACTGCTGGTCCACTGATCATTCAGGATTGCTGTGCATCATTTAAAATGTTACTGAGCTGATACAGAACTGAGGGTATTGCCGACAAGCAAGGACCAAACAGGATGGGTTTCCTTCCTATGGAAATAGAAAAACTGACTGAGTTTGTTAGAATATCAGAGTTTGAAAGGAGAAGAGGTTCCTATATGGATGAGTTACGCTGAAGACTCTGTTTCCATCTTGTGTGACTCTATATGTAGGCATGACTGAAAGCAGAGATTAAGAATATGATATTGTCTCTAAAAAAAAATCCAAAGGACAGTCTGGGAGGAAGCAGGTTTCCCAATGTGTGTAGAAAACATGGATCTCACCATCACAGGGGGTGAATGTTTAAGGGGCAGCTAGGTGGAATGGTGCAGAAGGGATGCCTCAGGACATCCTGACCTCTCAGCAACATTTGAAGACCACAAGACCATAAAGAAGAAAGAAAATGAACGAAGAGCAGTGATGTTCCTTCAATACAGCATCTAGTCTGTTACACTTTTAATGCTGTCCCACCCGTTGTACAGCTCTTCCCTGGTTACCGTCCTTCCTACTGTAGGGCGTGAGTGGGAGAGGAAATGAAATTTGAGGTTGGAGAGGACCGGGGAGCCCTTTGGTTCACATTTCACACTCGGCATCTTCTGGTCCTGAGCTCACGTTCAGGTAGGAAAGGTTAAAATTGATGTCATGGCTTTGTGATGAATTCACGGACAATGAGCCCCTGGCTTCGAGTGGAAGCTGAAGGTCAGTGGGATTTCTACAGGAGGTCAGCGGGTAAGGCTCCCTCTGGGTTAAATATCCTCCCCTACTCCCAAAGGAAATAACAAAGGCTCTGGCAAAGATGTGACGGGTGACAGTAACCCACTCCTGCAACTGGAACTTGAGCAGCCAGTGTTAGCACTGGACGTGTTGGACAGTATGGTTCCAGCAGCTGGAGTGCAGACCTCTGGACGGAATGGACGCCACTGATTGTTTGTTCTTTGCTCGTGTCTAATGGAGCTTCTCAGGCAGATTGCTGTGGATTTGTCTGACGTTTTCTTAATTAGTAAAGCAGACAAATCCTCGGCTGAGCTGCCACCTGACTCTGAGGGCTTGGTCTGTTCCCCCTGAAGGGTCGGTGACCACTTCAGTGAGGCAACGTGAAGGCCAGGCTTAACCTGCACCATAAGACATTGGGGCAGAATTAGGCCATTCAGCCCATTGAGTCTGCTCCCCATTCTATCATGGCTGATTTATTGTCCCTATCAACCCCATTCCCTTGACTAATCAAGAAGCTATCAACCACCACTTTAAATATACCCAGTGACTTGTCCTCCACAGCTATCTATGGCAATGAATTCCACAGATTCACCACCCTCTGGCTAAAGAATTTTTCTCATCTCTTTTCCCAAGATATGACTTTCTAATCTGAGGCTGCGTCCCCTAGTCCTGGAATGCCCTGCTGTATGAAATTTCCTCTCCATGCCCACCCTATCCGGGCTTTTCAATATTCAATATGTTTCAGTTAGATCCCCCTTCATTCTTCTAAACACCAGCGACTACAAGCCCAGGGCAAGCAAAAGCTCCTCATACATTAACCTTTTCATTCCCAGGATCATTCTTGTGAACCGCTGATCCCATTTTCATTCCCCCCAACAAGGGGGGCAGCCCAAAACAAAGGAAGCATGCATAACTTCATCTGGAACCAGGCCTTTTGGTGCTGGTTTTGGGTATCAGTGGGGTGGGGGGGGAGGACACAAATGGGCAAAATACGAGGTCTGATTGTTCCAAATCTGAAAAGATTAGCTTTTACTGAGTGTTAGCAATACAGGATCTAACTGAATGGCCTTGATAGAGCGGGCGATGAGAGGATGCTTCAAATAGTGGAGGAGTCTGGAGCCAGAGGACACAGCCTCAGAATAGAAGGAAGTCCCTTTAGAACAGAGATGAGGAGGGATTTTTTTAACCAGAGGGTGGTGAATCTGTGGAATTCATTGCCACTGATAGCTGTAGGGGGCCAAGTCACCTGGTATTTAAAGAGGAGGTTGATAGGTACATGAATAGGTAAGGGTGGCAAAGGTTACAGGGGAGAAGGCAGGAGTATAGGGTTGAGAGGGATGGTAAATCTGGCTTGATGGAATAGTGGAGCAGGCTCGATGGGTCGAGTGGCCTAATTCAGCTCCTATGTCTTATGGTCCTATAGAAGCACGGCAGGTAGATGGAATTGAAATTTAATTGACCGATGGCACAAGAGTGAAGGGCCGAATGGCCTCGCAGTCTTTTCCCTTCCCCTCTCTCTCGTCCTTCCAGTGCCTTTTCACAGCCTGTCTCTAATTATCTCGGTGTGATAGCCAGCATGATACACATCTTTCTTGTACTTGGAAATCAATTCACAGCTTATTACAGCCGTCAGCTGCATCTTGGTGACATCTTCATCCTTGACCTTTACTGCCCGCTCTTTCCTTTCCAGCTTGTTCTGGGTTTGGCTAATGACAATTCACGACTGGATGAGGCAACATGCCCATGAGAGCAGGGGTAATATATATTTATGTAGTTTGGTCTGGGGATAGGTTAATAGACATGAAACAGACTATCGGGATGAGAGGGTCATTTTCCTGCTGTTTATAATATATATCAGTAGTTTAGGTGATGGGACTGAGCACAGTATATCCAGGTGTTCTAGGATACTGTGCTTGTTATGAAAGTGAAATATGAAGATTGTAAAAGCCTGCAAATGGTAGAAAGAGGTTAAAGGAATGGTTACGAATAGAATGGAGAATTGTATGGCAGAATAGGAAATTAGCCACTTGGACAAGAAAAATGAGAAGGCAGAATACTCTTGAAGAGGTGAGAGATTGCAAAATGCAAAATGTTGGCATTCACCAGAACCCAGCTGTCACTGTACATGAATCACAGAAGGTTAACCTGTAGTTACAGCAAGCAATCAGGAAGACAAGTGCTATTGCGGGCGGCTTAGATGACAAGGTTAAGGAAGTTCTGCCATGAGAAGGTTTGGGTAAAGCACACCTTGAAAACTGATGAAGGGTCTTGGCCCGAAACGTCGACTGTTTACTCTTTTCCATATAACCATATAACAACTACAGCACGGAAACAGGCCATCTCGGTCCTTCTAGTCCGTGCTGAATGCTTACTCCCACCTAGTCCCACCGACCTGCACTCAGCCCATAACCCTCCATTCCTTTCCTGTCCATATACCTATCCAATTTTATTTTAAATGACAATACCGAACCTGCCTCTAACACTTCTACTGGAAGCTCGTAGATTTCCATAGATGCTGCCTGGCCTGCTGAGTTCCTCCAGCATTTTGTGTGTATTACCTTGAAAACTCTGTAGATTTTGACCTCCAAAGTCAAGGAAGGATCTTGTTTTTGCCTCAGAAGAGTGCAATGCAGGTTCACCAATTGTGAACAGAGGGTGGAGCAATTGGTGAGGTAACACTCCACTGAGGGAGCACTGCAGAATGTTCAGGGGATCTTTCTCTTCAACAAGTGACAAGACGACACCAGAGATCATCATCCATCATAATATGGACGGATATAAAACGCTGGGAGTGCTGGAACAGGGAAGCAGATTATGTTTCTGTCTGAGCACAAGATGTGCTTCCTCTGGTCTAGCAGACACTTATTTCCAAGAAAGTGCTGAGCAAGCCACTAACTTAACCAAAGGTCGAAGTAGGAAGTGTGGCAATCAAGTTGTGTGCAGGGTCAGCTTCCTCACTAACAGACGCTGAAGCAGACAACAGACATGAAGACGTGTTATCCTGCACTTTTCCCAAGGTCACGGCCCATTGAGCACATTGTAGTTGGGAGGAAGCTGAGGAGAAAATGGGGCAGATGGATAGTTAACTATGACAGAAAAGTTAGCCAGGACAGTGTGGCACTCCCTCAGTACCGTCCCTCTGACAGTGTGACACTCCCTCAGTACTGTCCCTCTGACAGTGTGACACTCCCTCATTACTGTCCTTCTGACAGTGTGACACTCCCTCAGTACTGTCCTTCTGACAGTGTGACACTCCCTCAGTACCGTCGCTGTGACAGTGTGACACTCCCTCAGTACTGTCCCTCTGACAGTGTGACACTCCCTCAGTACTGTCCTTCTGACAGTGTGACACTCCCTCAGTACCGTCCCTCTGACAGTGTGACACTCCCTCAGTACTGTCCTTCTGACAGTGTGACACTCCCTCAGTACTGTCCCTCTGACAGTGTGACACTCCCTCAGTACCGTCCTTCTGACGGTGTGACACTCCCTCAGTACCGTCCCTCTGACAGTGTGACACTCCCTCAGTACTGTCCCTCTAACGGTGTGACACTCCCTCAGTACTGTCCCTATGACGGTGTGACACTCCCTCAGTACCGTCCTTCTGACAGTGTGACACTCCCTCAGTACTGTCCCTCTGACAGTGTGACACTCCCTCAGTACTGTCCCTCTGACGGTGTGACACTCCCTCAGTACTGTCCCTCTGACAGTGTGACACTCCCTCAGTACCGTCCCTCTGACAGTGTGACACTCCCTCAGTACTGTCCCTCTGACGGTGTGACACTCCCTCAGTACCGTCTCTCTGACAGTGTGACACTCCCTCAGTACCTTCCCTCTGACAGTGTGACACTCCCTCAGTACCGTCCCTCTGACGATGTGACACTCCCTCAGTACTGTCCCTCTGACGATGTGACACTCCCTCAGTACCGTCCCTCTGACGGTGTGACACTCCCTCAGTACCGTCCCTCTGACGATGTGACACTCCCTCAGTACCGTCCCTCTGATGGTGTGACACTCCCTCAGTACCGTCCCTCTGACGATATGACACTCCCTCAGTACCGTCCCTCTGACAGTGTGACACTCCCTCAGTACTGTCCTTCTAACAGTGTGACACTCCTTCAGTACCGTCCCTCTGACGGTGTGACACTCCCTCAGTACTGTCCCTCTGACGGTGTGACACTCCCTCCGTACTGTCCCTCTGACAGTGTGACACTCCCTCAGTATTGTCCCTATGACAGTGTGACACCCCCTCAGTACTGTCCCTCTGACAGTGTGACACTCCCTCAGTACTGTCCCTCTGACGGTGTGACACTCACTCCGTACTGTCCCTTTGACAGTGTGACACTCCCTCAGTATTGTCCCTATGACAGTGTGACACCCCCTCAGTACTGTCCCTCTGACAGTGTGACACTCCCTCAGTACTGTCCCTCTGACGGTGTGACACTCACTCCGTACTGTCCCTTTGACAGTGTGACACTCCCTCAGTATTGTCCCTATGACAGTGTGACACCCCCTCAGTACTGTCCCTCTGACAGTGTGACACTCCCTCAGTACTGTCCCTCTGACGGTGTGACACTCACTCCGTACTGTCCCTTTGACAGTGCAACACTCCCTCAGTACTGTCCCTCTGAGGGTGCGACACTCCCTCAGTACTGTCCCTCTGACAGTGTGATACTCCCTTAGTACTGTCCCTCTGACAGTGTGACACTCCCTCAGTACCATCCCACTGACAGTGTGACACTCCCTCGGTACTGTCCCTCTGACAGTGTGACTCTCCCTCAGTACTGTTCCTCTGACAGTGTGACACTCCCTTGGTACTGTCCCTCTGATGGTGTGACACTCCCTCCGTACTGTCCCTCTGAGGGTGCGACACTCCCTCAGTACTGTCCCTCTGACAGTGTGATACTCCCTTAGTACTGTCCCTCTGACAGTGTGACACTCCCTCAGTACCATCCCACTGACAGTGTGACACTCCCTCGGTACTGTCCCTCCGACAGTGTGACACTCCCTCAGTACCGTCCCTCTGACGGTGTGACACTCCCTCAGTACCGTCCCTCTGACAGTGTGACTCTCCCTCAGTACTGTTCCTCTGACAGTGTGACACTCCCTCGGTACTGTTCCTCTGACAGTGTGACACTCCCTCAGTACTGTCCCTCTGATGGTGTGACACTCCCTCAGTACCATCCCACTGACAGTGTGACACTCCCTTAGTACTGTCCCTCTGACAGTGTGACACTCCCTCAGTACCATCCCACTGACAGTGTGACACTCCCTCGGTACTGTCCCTCCGACAGTGTGACACTCCCTCAGTACCGTCCCTCTGACGGTGTGACACTCCCTCAGTACCGTCCCTCTGACAGTGTGACTCTCCCTCAGTACTGTTCCTCTGACAGTGTGACACTCCCTCGGTACTGTTCCTCTGACAGTGTGACACTCC
Organism: Hemitrygon akajei; assembly: GCF_048418815.1. Classification (NCBI taxonomy): domain Eukaryota; kingdom Metazoa; phylum Chordata; class Chondrichthyes; order Myliobatiformes; family Dasyatidae; genus Hemitrygon; species Hemitrygon akajei. Next base: position 158,447,690 of record NC_133130.1, on the reverse strand, counting down.
CTCAGTACTGTCCCTCTGATGGTGTGACACTCCCTCAGTAACGTCCCTCTGATGGTGTGACACTCCCTCAGTACTGTCCCTCCGACAATGTGACACTCCCTCAGTACTGTCCCTCTGACAGTGTGACACTCCCTCAGTACTGTCCCTCTGACAGTGTAGAGTTCTGTTGTTACTTTAGAGAAGAACAATCTTGGTATGATTTTTTGTTGGGTTGTAGAGTGAGCTAATTAAGTGCTAGGCTTTATATCTGCACAGTAGAAGAGGGTTCTCAGCCTGAAACATTGACTGTTTATTCCTTTCCATAGATGCCGCCTGGCCTGCTGAGTTCCTCCAGCATTGCAGACTTTCTCATGTTTATTATAAACCTCTTCCTTGGATATAATATGATCTTTAATTTCTTCTGTCAGCTAGTGATGAACTCTTTCTCCGTTTGGGCTTTGGTGGGTTCTTAACAGATTATATATTTTTTCCACAGTAGATGCATTGCTTATCCAAATATTTGCTGCTGTCTATCCAGTGGTGTAGCTTTCACTGTATTTTCCCAGACAACTACAGCCACAGCCAACAAAATGCCTGCACAAGCAAGAGAATATCTGCAGATGCTGGAAATCCAAAGCAAGACACACAAAATGGTGGAGGAACTCAGCAAGTTAGGCAGCGTCTTTGGAAAAGAGTAAACAGTCGATGTTTCGGGGTGAGACCCTTTTTTGGGACTGAGAAGGAAGGGGGAAGACACCAGAATAAAATGTTGGGGGGAGGTGGGAAGGAGGATAGCTGGAAGGTGATAGGTGAGTGGAAAATGTCAAGGATTGGACAAGATGGAATATGATAGGAGAGGAGCATGGACCAGAGTAGAAAGGAGGAGGAGACCTAGGGGGAAGCAATCAGCAGCTGACAAGAGGTAAAAGGTTAGAGTGGGGAATGGAAGAGGGGTAGGATTTGTTAACTGGAAGGAGAAGTCGATATTCATGTCATCAGGTTGGAAGCTACCCAGACAGAGTTTAAGGTGTTCCTCCTTCACCCTTGTGCCTCATCGTGGCACAAGAGGCGGCCATGGACCGACATGTTGGAGGTTTATAATCTTGTTGGAAACAGAAACAGTGTCATTGGGTCTTAGAATTATACAGAACATACCTGGGGCCTTTTGGAATTGTCCAGAGGACTGGGAGGACCTTAAAACTCAGCAAAGGATGACCAAGGTATCAATAAAGGCAACTGTAGTGTTCTCGCACAGGTGTAAAAGAACTCTGAACTAAACACCGAGGTAAACCGTAGTCAATGAAGACAGGATCGCAGTAAGATTAACCGTTTACTGTTCACTCTTCCACATTAACATATGGTGAAAACTGTTGATAAAACAATACAAAATATATACAGTATTTGTTTCCTTCTTGATATCACATTTACATCGTAAATACTTGCAAAAGTAAAACTACAACAACTATATTACATTAAAGTGCAACATACTGTCAGAATCTACCTACGCCATTGACTGCGTTAAATACACTTCAACACAAACTATCCACAACTCTTTAAATAACAAAAACATAAACCTTATCAACCGTCATTACTTTTAACAGAATCAGCGTTAACATTTTTAATTCAACATATCGATTATCTCATGAACTTATGGCGTTGCTTCACTGATGTTTCTAGTGCGTAGAAAGAAAACTTTTCTTGTGCTGTTCCTGCACATGTGAGCCCCCTCCTTCCCGTTTCTCCAAACCGGTATTTTCCCACAAGACGCAGCGAAACCGGGTGTGACGTCATCGCATGCTGCGATATATCACAGACAACAAATTTACTTTAAACAATCTTAACTTTAACTAGAAAACGATAACAAATGAACTACTAAAGCAAAAATATAATAAACTAAACAAATGCCATAAAGGCAACACACTCCCCGCCTGACCTTCGTAGGGTCACAATGAACATAATACAAAACTTCAGTCTCTAAATCAGTCCTTAGGGAGAAGTAGAATGACTTCTGCAACTGGCCTTTGGTAAGTTTTCACATCACCTTGGTCAGAAGTTTTCAACTCAACCTTCCTGACATGTCCATCCCTACTAGGGAATGTGGCAGTGATTCTGGCCATTGGCCAGCAGTTGCGGGCGATCTGCTTGTCCCTGAGCAGGACTAAATCTCCAACTTGAAGATTCCTGCAGGGTTCTGTCCACTTTTGTCTGTGTTGCAACAAAGGTAGATATTCATGTCTCCAACGAGACCAGAACCGATTTGCCAGAGCCTGGACCTGTCTCCATTGCTTTGTGTACAAATCCTTATCAGAGAAGTCCCCTGGTGGAGGGGGGGGGAGCTCCTGCCTTCTGCGTAAGGAGCATTAATGGCGAGAGTATGAAGGGGTTTTCCGGGTCAGAGGAGACAGGTAGGAGTGGTCGTGCATTTATAATGGCTGTGACCTCTGCCATTAGTGTGCACAGTACTTCGTGGGTCAGTCGGGTGCATTGCTGCAGAAACATTGAATCAAGAATCCTTCTGGCGATACCAATCATCCGCTCCCATGCGCCTCCCATGTGAGAGGCGTGTGGTGTGTTAAACTCCCAGTTGCATCCCTGCTGACTGAGGTACCTTTGCACCGTTTTGTCCATCCCCAGCTCCTTGGACGCTCCAACAAAGTTCATGCCGCAATCAGACCTTAACTGTTTTGCAGGGCCTCTTAGCGCAAAGAAGCGCCTGAGAGCGTTAATGCAGCTGGATGTATCCAAAGATTCGATAACCTCAATGTGTACCGCTCTTGAACTCATGCAGCTAAACATGATGGCCCACCACTTGCTCTCTGCTTGTCCTCCTCTGGTGCGTCTCATAGTGATAGTCCAGGGACCAAATACATCGAGCCCCAAATATGTAAAAGGAGGGCAGGCTTCGAAGCGTTCTGATGGGAGGTCCGCCATACGTTGAGCTTCCAGCATCCCTTGCAGTTTCCTGCAGGTTACACATTTGTGAGGTACTGAATTGATCAGTGTTTTACCCCCCAAGATCCACAGTCCCGCTGCCCTGATTGCTCCTTCCGTCAGGTGACGGCCCTGATGCCTTACCTGTTCATGGTGATGGCGAGGGAGCAGTAAGGACACATGGCTGTCTTTGGGCAGGATTACTGGACTCTTTTCTGCAGCTGGAAGTTGGGAGTGTATTAACCGGCCTCCAATGCAGATGATATCGTTCTTCAGGATCGGGCTGAATTTCCTCAAAGGGCTGTCCTTTGGTATTGGTTTATTAACTTGGAGAGCTGAAAACTCCCCTGCAAAAGCCGCTCTTTGAGTTGCTTTAAAGATGACGTCCTTTGCCTGGGCCAATTCGTCCGCAGTGCGAAGGAAGTTACATTTGTGCCATAAGAAACGGAGGAAATTGCGATGGTCCTCCTGTACTAAGAAGCAATGGGACATCTGCTGGATGTCTGCTAAGATTGCGACCTTCTCCTTCCGGAAGTGCAGCAGGACCCCGAGAAGGGTATTGTTAAGGTCGGGGCCTGTGAGGAGCTCGTCATTAAGGGAGATACCAGCGCACTGAGCACTGGAGTCGAAGACCACCCTGATCTGATTAGGCTTTTGTGGGTGGTAAACCCCAAATGTTGGGAGGTACCAGCACTCCCTGCCTTCCCTCAGTGGCAGTGCTACTTCAGCATGTCCATTAGCAAAGATCTTCTCTATGAATGCCAAGTATTGTTGCTGCATCTCAGGTTTCCTTTTCAGGGTTTTTTGCAAGGATGTGAACCGCTTGACTGCCTGCTCTTTGTTGTTTGGCAAGCACTGGCGTGGTTCTCTGAAAGGTAGTGGGGCGACCCAATTATTTGCTTCATCTCTGAAGACCTTGGTGTCCATTATTTTTAAGAAAATGGCATCTTGAGCTGATGGAGCAAGTTTATTATCATGCTCCGTTAGAGCGAAGACTGACTGACCCAGCGCTTTGTCGGTTACTTTACATTGCCAAGGCACACCTCTCCTATCACCACCCAGCAAAGATCCAGGCGTTGCGCAAAGGGGGCGTCATGTGGTCCATTGACCTGCTGCCTAACTTTGTGCACCTGGAGAACGTCTCTTCCTAATAGCAGGAGTATTTCTGCTTTTGGATCCAGTTCTGGGATGTGCTTGGCAATGTGGTGGAGATGTGGCTGGTGTAGTACTGCACTTGGCGTCGGGATCTCAGTGCGGTTATTCAAAATTTCATTGCACTCTAAGAGTGGAGGGAGACAGATGACAACTTTACCATCCAGGGACTCGAGCTGGAAGCCTTCTGCCTTCCTTCCATAAGTTCCCACGCTGCCTGAGCAAGTTCTAAGGTAGTATGGGAACTGATTACTCTCAATGTTGAACAAGTCAAAGAACTCTGGTCTGACTAGTAAGCGATTGCTCTGATCGTCCAGAATTACATAGGCTCTGATGGCCTTGTCTTTGGCTCCCTTAGGGTACACCTTAGTGAGACAGATCTTTGAACAAGAACGGCTTGACTGAGCTTAACCGCAAATTTCTGTGCAGCTCGAGCTGACAACAGTTGTCCTGGAGTGAGTCTCTCCCTCCCCGCCGTCCTGTTGTGGGGGTGAAGGAGCTTTGTCGGTTTGTGGTAACGGGCCGGGATGCATGGCCCCATCGTGATTAGTGCTATTACATTCCGGGCACTTCACGGAGATCGTACACTCTCTAGCAAGGTGAGAGGTAGAGAAACAGCATTTAAAACATATTCTTTTCTCCTTGAGAAGGGCCATCCTCTCTTCAAGGGGTTTTTCCCTAAACGTTCTGCATTTTTTGAGGGGGTGGGGTTTGTTATGCAATGCACAATTCTTGCTAGGGTCGTTGTTAGTTGTAAAGGCTTCAGTCTTAAACACTGAGACAGGTTTATTAATGTTGAAATTATTCGAAGTGGATTTGACTGGCTTGGTGTGAATTGTACTGCTACCTGGACTCATGAAGCTAGGATCGTTTCGCTTCTTCGCCTCCTTGCACACAAACCTAATGAAATACTCAAAGGGAGGAAATCGACCATCGTTCTCTTCCTTGTACTCTGAGCCAACAGACACCCACCTTTCCTGCAGCCCAAATGGAAGTTTGTCCACGATTTGTCTAATCCCGTATGAAGTATCTAGGTATAATAAACCAGTTAAATAGCCATCTTCTTTGGCACCTTGAATCTCCATAAGTAAATCTCCAAGCTCTCTTAACTTAGTGTGGTCCTTGGCTGACACCTTAGGAAAATTTTCCAGATGTCGGAATAGTGCCGATTCAATAATTTTAGGGGCCGCATAGCACTCCCGAAGTCTCTCCTGTGCTTTGCGTAAGGCTAGCTTGGGGTTGTTCATGTACACTGAACGTATGCGTCTCACCTGTTCGCATGATTCTTTTCCCAGCCATTTCGCCATAAGATCCAACTCTTGGGTTGCTCCGAGCTGGACTCCGTGGATAGCGTTGGCGAATATGGAGTACCATGCACGGTAATTTTCAGGTTTATCGTCGAACTGGTATAGTCCTGAAGTGACGAGATCTCGTCGTGCTAAATACTGTGCCATGGGTTCAACTGCAAGTGGCATGCTGGCTGGGGGAATATGTCGGCGGGTGTATGACTGAGGGTGTACATTTGTTATGGAATTTGCTGTTCTGAATTCAGCCTTTGCCTCTCTTCTCGCCAAATCTGGTAAGTTTGGTGTCGAGAAGTATTTGTCATCAGCCCTTTCATTCTTCAATTCATCACGGAGTTACAAGGGTAAATTGTCTTCCTCAGATGGATGTGATGCAATTGGGCCTCTCTGAGACTCCTCATGAAATGGGGCGTTAGCGTATAAGTATGGAGAGGAAGAACGAATCTTCAAGTCCATTTGAGATCGGACATAGTCGCTTGTGCGTTCCAATCTGATCTTTTCTGAAGTAGATTTTACGTCAACTAGATCATGCATTTCTTCAGCATTTTCTATTAACTCTGCTTCCACCCTGGCAGCTTCTGCTTCTCGGTGTAGTGTCAGTACTTCTAACTCTGACGCTATCCTTACCTTTTCCAACTGGTTTTTGGCTTCTCTGGCAGCCGCTTCCTTCTGGTTTTCAGCTTCTCTGGCAGCCACTTCCATTTTCAATTTTGCTTCTTGTTCGGCGTAGAACGCTTGCACCTTGGCGGATTCTGCTTTAGCTCTTGCATGGGCAGCCTTACTTGTTGATGCCCTACTGCCCCTGTCGCTGGATGGCAACGACTTGATGCTGGATCGAGTTGTCATTGCAGCACTTGAAACACCTGGTAATGCCGCCTTTTCACTGTAGTGTTCTCGCTCAGGTGTAAAAGAACTCTGAACTAAACACCGAGGTAAACCGTAGTCAATGAAGACAGGATCGCAGTAAGATTAACCGTTTACTGTTCACTCTTCCACATTAACGTATGGTGAAAACTGTTGATAAAACAATACAAAATATATACAGTATTTGTTTCCTTCTTGATATCACATTTACATCGTAAATACTTGCAAAAGTAAAACTACAACTATATTACATTAAAGTACAACATACTGTCAGAATCTACCTACGCCATTGACTACTTTAAATACACTTCAACACAAACTATCCGCAACTCTTTAAATAACGAAAACATAAACCTTATCAACCGTCATTACTTTTAACAGAATCAGCCTTAACATTTTTAATTCAGCATATCGATTATCTCATGAACTTATGGCATTGCTTCACTGATGTTTCTAGTGCGTAGAAAGAAAACTTTTCTTGCGCTGATCCTGCAACGTGAGCCCCCTCCTTCCCATTTCTCCAAACCGGTATTTTCCCACAAGACGCGGCGAAACCGGGTGTGACGTCATCGCATGCCGCGATATATCACAGACAACGAATTTACTTTAAACAATCTTACCTTTAACTAGAAAACGATAACAAACGAATTACTAAAGCGAAAATATAATAAACTAAACAAATGCCATAAAGGCAACACAGCCACATTGAGTCCTGCCGAAGGGTCTCGGCCCAAAACGTCGACTGTTCTTTCCTCCATAGACGCTGCCTGACCCGCTGAGTTCCTCCACCATTTTGTGTGCGTTGCTCGGATTTCCCGCGTCGGCAGATTTTCTCTTGTTTGTGAGTGAATATAAGAGTAGTCTGACAAAAGATACAAAAATAGCCGCCATGGGTTTCTGTAACTGCTAGCAGGAACAAAGGTGGAGGCTTACGGGCAGAAGTGTGAGAACATATACTGTCACCGGAAGCAAGGAAAGGACAAGAGGAATTAAACAACTACATTGTTTCTGTCTTTATGGAAGAAGAGACAATAAAATGACCAAAAGTATCAGAGAACCTTAGGTATGAGGAATTGAAGAAATCAAGTATTGACTTAAAAAATGTGCCAGAGAATTAAGTGAAATTGAAGATAAATCCAAAGGAGTTGATAATCTATTCGGTGGCTATTTAATTAGCCACCTCTCATGCCTGATAAGGTGGGCACTCAGTGTGTGTCCGTGGTCTTCTGCTGCTGTAGCCCATCCGCTTCAACGTTTGACGTGTTGTGCATTCAGAGATGTTCTCCTGCACGCTATTGTTGTAATGTGTGGTTATTTGAGTTACTGTCATCTTAAACCATTCTGGCCATTCTCCTCTGACCTTTCTCAGCAATAAGGCATTTTTGTCCACAGAACTGCCTCTCACTGGATTTTTGTTTTTGCTTTTTACACCATTCTCTGTGAACTCTAGAGACTGTTGTGCATGAAAATCCCAGATCAGCAGTTTGTGAGATAGTCAAGCCACCCTCTCTGGCATCAACAATCATTCCACGGTCAAAGTCATTTAGAGCACATTTGTTCCCCATTCTGATGTTTGGTCTGAACAACAATTGAACCTCTCGACCATATCTGCGTGCTTTTATGCATTGAGTTGCTGCCACATGATTGGCTGATTAGATACTTGCATTAACAAGTAGGTGAATCAGAATCAGAATCGGGCTTAAAATCACTGACGTATGCCATGAAATTTGTTGTTTTGTGGCAGCTGTATATTGCAATGCATAATAATAAAAACTATACATTAATATATGTTAAAAAGAAAATTAAAATGGGGTGCAAAAAGTGAGGGGAAAAATACTGAGGTAGTGTTCACGGGTTCACTGTTCATTCAGAAATCTGATGGCAGAGGGGAAGGAGCTGTCCCTGAAATGTCCTGTAAGGTGCAAGTGTACCTAATAAAGTGGTTGTTGAGTGAAGAAGTAGCTTCCAAGAGGGCGGACATCTTGGTTATCATCTTTCAAGATCTGGCAAATTCTGGAATTGCTCTTGTGAACTGGAGAACAGCTATTTAACAATTTAAGAGAGGAGGGAGAGGCAAAGAGAGGACTCTGACCTGCTGTTAGTCTAATGTTGGCAGTACATTTGACTAATCTACCAGAGTTCTTTGAGGATCTGGGGACAGAAAAGGGGGACCCAGAAGATGTGGTATATTTAGATTTTCAAAGGGTTCACACAGAAGGTTAGAGAGCACAGAATAGGGAGTGATATGCTGACATAGAATGGAAATTGGTTATCAGATAGGAATCAAAGAGTGAGAGTAAACAGATCTCAAGCTGTTGGCTGTGACTTGTGGGGCGCTTGCAGGAATCTGTGCTTGGGCCCCAGCTATTCACAATCCATACCAGGGAGCTGATTGAGGAAATCAAATGCTGTATTTCCGAATTTACTGATCAGAAGGGATTGAGAGCGTAAAGGTGGGCTGTTGAGGTCGGAGACAGGGAGAAAGTCTGAGCTTTTGGGATTCACGGTCAAGGAGTTTCATAGACTCCATCGTTGAATTCATTCAATGCAGAGGGCAAGAGATAAAAGAGCTGACTGTGGACCAGGAAGAGTAAGATGAAGGAATATACACCAATCCTCAAAGAGGGATCAGAAGTGGAGAGAGTGAGCAGCTTCAAGTTGCTGGGTGTCAAGATCTCTGAGGATCTAACCTGGTCCCAACATATCGATGCAGTTATAAAGACAGAGTGGCTATATTTCATTAGGAGTTTGAAGAGATTTGGTATGTCAACAAATACACTCAAAAACTTCTATAGATGTACCGTGGAGAGCATTCTGACAGGCTGCCTCACTGATAGGTGTGTGTGTGGGGGGGGGGGGGGGCTACTGCACAGGACCAAAAGAAGCTGCAGAGGGTCGTAAACTTAGCCAGCTCCATCTTTGGAGTACCCAGGACATCTCTAGGAAGCGGTGTCTCGGAAAGGCAACATCCATTATTAAAGACCTCCAGCACCCAGGGCATGCCCTTTTCTCACTGTTACCATCAGGTAGGAGATACAGAAACCTGAAGGCACACACTCAGCGATTCAGGAACAGCTTCTTCCCCTCTGCCATCCAATTCTTAAATGGACATTTTGAACCTGTGGACACTACCTCACTTTTAAAGTATATATTATTTCTGTTTTTTGCACGATTTTAATCTATTCAATATACTGTGAATTGATTTACTTATTTATTATTATTATTATTTTTCTTCTTCTATATTGTGTATTACATTGAACTGCTGCTGCTAAGTTAACAAATTTCACATCACCTGCCGGTGATTCTGATTCTGAGATTCGGGGATATTAAGGACGTGAGGTTAGTGCAAGTAGGGAACTGAGATGTAAGAACACCCATGATCTTAATGAATCTGAGCAGGTCCAATCTCCTACTGCTCCTCCTCAGTCTAATGTTTTGCTCTTCCGATGGTGCAACACTGAGCTGGGGGCATTTAGCTTTCTGACGTGACGTCGCGGGAGGGGGCTGAGAATGTAGAGCCTCCTCACTCACGCAGGCAGTCTATACTTGTATCTTCATTCAGCTCTGACCAGATGCTCATGGTTATCTGAGCAACGGTTAACCCTTTCCTCTCGAGCACTTCCGAGCCATAGGTGACCTCGGACAGCACTAGAGGACTGCCATCACCTGCCCCATAAATCTCCTCCAAATTGGTCATTGAGGCATTGCCAGCACCCTGTCCCAGCCGACGATACCAACATCAAGCCTGTGATCAAGCGGTCGGGCTGAGTGAGCAACCTCCATCACACCAGACTCCTGAAGCAAGCACCCTACTCCAAGAGAGTGACGAAAATGGTCCGAGGGATTTCTCAAGTCAAGTCAAGTCAAGTCACTTTTATTGTCATTTTGACCATAACTGCTGGTACAGTACATAGTAAAAATGAGACAACGTTTTTCAGGACCACGGTGTTACATGACACAGTACAAAAAACTAATCTGAACTATTAAAAAACAGCACAGAAAAAATGACACTAGACTACAGACCTACCCAGGACTGCATAAAGTGCACAAAACAGTGCAGGCATTACAATAAATAATAAACAAGACAATAGGCACAGTAGAGGGCAGTAAGTTGGTGTCAGTTCAGACTCTGGGTATTGAGGAGTCTGATGGCTTGGGGGAAGAAACTATTATAAAGTCTGGTCGTGAGAGCCCAAATGCTTTGGTGCCTTTTCCCAGATGGCAGGAGGGAGAAGGGTTTGTTTTAGGGGTGCATGGGGTCCTTCATAATGCTGTTTCCTTTGCGGATGCAGCGTGTAGTGTAAATGCCCATAATTGCGGGAAGAGAGACCCCGATGATCTTCTCAGCTGACCTCACTATCCGCTGCAGGGTCCTGCGATCCGAGATGGTGCAATTTCCGAACCAGGCAGTGATGCAGCTGCTCAGGATGCTCTCAATACAACCCCTGTAGAAGGTGATGAGGATGGGGGGGGGCGGGGTGGGAGAAGGACTTTCCTCAGCCTTTGCAGAAATTAGAGACGCTGCTGGGCTTTCTTTGCTATGGAGCTGGTGTTGAGGGACCAGGTGAGATTCTCCGCCAGGTGAACACCAGGAAATTTGGTTCTCTTAACGATCTTTACCGAGGAGTCGTCGATGTTCAGCGGGGAGTGGTTGCTCCGTGCCGTCCTGAAGTCAACAACCATCTCTTTTGTTTTGTTCACATTCAGAGACAGGTTGTTGGCTCTCAGTGCTCCTTGAGAAGGTGCTCACTAGTTTATGGGAATCCCTGGCCTGCAACTTCTCAAAAAGGTGAAGGAGCTTTTGGGAAGGCACAGAGCCCTCCGAGGCTCACATTGAAGGGATGGACAACACGATAACCCACACATCTCGCCACTACCAGGTGTTCCTCTACCTCACTGGTCGATCCTGCACAGAGCCCAGAGCATCACAGGAACAGCGAGGAAGTGAGTCATTTTCAGTTAATAAGAGACTGCCTGAGAAGAAGATGAAGAAACTTCATCCACAATGATTCCCACTTGAAATTCAATTCAACACTTTGAGACTGTTTGAAGAACAGGTTCATTGAAGATCAAAGTCTCCTTCTCAAATGATGCGGACATGGTCTCCTCCTCGCTGACGGTCCTGGCATCCTGAATGCACCTCCCAGTCTCGGTTTGATCTGTCTGGGAAGTGCTCATTAAGGAACCTGCCTCCCTCTCTTCAGTAATCCAAACCGGTAGTGGCGAGGAGCTCTCCTAATTGAAGAAGAACTAGCATGTGCTTGGGGACAAGCAGAGTGGATCACTCCTTCTTCCAAACCTCGAGTTCCTCTGCTTTTGGAATGTTGCCGTTGTCAGGTTTACCATCACAGCAAGGGAGAGGAAAGACATTTAAAGTCTGGCTTAGTGTGTGGGCCCAGATTGTATGAAATCCCACAGTAAACAGGCAGGCAGCATGAATCTACAGCTAATGAGCAATCGGCTGCACAACCTGTCAACAATCACCCAGAGGCCCCGCTCAGCTTTAATGAGCAACTTTGAATTTGTCAACACGGATTCCTCCTGAGTTCACAGAATTCACTCCTCTACTGAGGAGAGCTACCTGTCACTTGGAACACACTGACCCTCACTGGGGGACGGGTCCCACACACACTGACCCTCACTGGGAGACGGGTCCCACACACACACTGACCCTCACTGGGGGACAGGTCCCACACACACTGACCCTCACTGGGGGACGGGTCCCACACACACAGTGACCCTCACTGGGGGACGGGTCCCACACACAGTGACCCTCACTGGGGGATGGGTCCCACACACACTGACCTTCACTGGGGGACAGGTCCCACACACACTGACCCTCACTGGGGGATGGGTCCCACACACACTGACCCTCACAGGGGGACGGGTCCCACACACACTGACACTCACTGGGGGATGTGTACCACACACACTGACCCTCACTGGGGATGGGTCCCACACACACACTGACCCTCACTGGGGGATGGGTCCCACACACACACTGACCCTCACTGGGAGACGGGTCCCACACACACTGACCCTCACTGGGGGACGGGTCCCACACACACTGACCCTCACTGGGGGATGGGTCCCACACACACTGACCCTCACTGGGAGACGGGTCCCACACACACTGACCCTCACTGGGGGACGGGTCCCACACACTGACCCTCACCGGGGGACGGGTCCCACACACACTGACCCTCACAGGGGGACGGGTCCCACACACACTGACCCTCACTGGGGGATGGGTCCCACACACACTGACCCTCACTGGGAGACGGGTCCCACGCACACCCACCCTCACTGGGAGACGGGTCCCACACACACACTGACCCTCACTGGGGGACGGGTCACACACACACACTGACCCTCACTGGGGATGGGCCCCACACACACTGCCCCTCACTGGGGGACGGGTCCCACACACACTGACTCTCACTGGGGGACGGGTCCCACACACACTGACCCTCACTGGGAGACGGGTCCCACACACACTGACCCTCACTGGGGATGGGCCCCACACACACTGCCCCTCACTGGGGGACGGGTCCCACACACACTGACTCTCACTGGGGGACGGGTCCCACACACACTGACCCTCACTGGGGATGGGCCCCACACACACTGACCCTCACTGGGGGACGGGTCCCACACACACACTGACCCTCACTGGGGGACGGGTCCCACACACACTGACCCTCACTGGGGGACGGGTCCCACACACACTGACTCTCACTGGGGGATGGGTCCCACACACACTGGCCCTCACTGGGAGACGGGATCACACACACTGACCCTCACTGGGGGATGGGTCCCGCACACACTGACCCTCACTGGGGGACGGGTCCCACACACACACTGACCCTCACTGGGAGACGGGTCCCACACACACTGACCCTCACTGGGGGACGGGTCCCACACACGCTGACCCTCACTGGGGAACGGGTCCCACACACAGTGACCCTCACTGGGGGACGGGGACAGGTCCCACACACTCTGATTGGAGAGCCTGGATTATGCAATTAAACCACTGGAACGAATCTGAATGCAGAACCCCTGACACTGAGGTGAGAGCCCTGTCTCTGAGAGTTGAGCTCTCATTCCCATTCAGCTCACGGTTTTTGCTGGGAGGACGTGAACAGCCAAACACTGGACTGGTAAAAGTGGAGAACGAGGCTTAGTGAGACTGATTGTACTTGTGTCTGAGTGAAGGATTTCTGTCTGAGTAAAAGCGTATAAAGTGCACAAGGAGTGAATGACAGTCTCTGTCGGATCAAATCAGAAGGAAAAGGCATCGGCTCGGGACTGAACAGGATGTTATCCAGACCAAGGTGCGTGACCCACAGCACAATCTGTCACTTAGAATGGGTGTCAGTGTTTGTCTGTGGAGGTGATGCTGGGTTCAGAGGCAGGATGATTAAATATCGATCAGTGAAGTTGTTAAAGGAGACTCATTTTATTGATATTCCAAATCACTACCAGCACCGGCTTTCTCACCTACAATCTATATAAGCCCTCAGTGCTGGGTATGTAATCAGGCTGCTGATGCCCCGCTGTCTCGAATTTCTGTGCTCTCAGTGAGTCCGTCTACCATGTACGTGTTAGACACGAGGGATTACGGGCCTTCTCCTCCTGCTTCGGTTGTCCCAGACTGAGCGAGGGAAGGGAATATGTTGGTCTGAAATTACCCTCGGCCTCGGTATAGTGATTATTCACGCCCGGGCAGCAACCTCGTGGAGGGGGAGATTCCATGGGTCTCAAAGTGTGTGTGGGCGGGAGATCGTCAGAGATTCCATGGGTCTCAAGTATTGGTCTCTCCTCTGTGGCTCGGCCCTGGGTGTACCCGTTTAGGGAACTTTCCGTGACTCCGGGCTTGCTCTAGATGGGTACGTGTCAAAGCTGCCGGACGCAAGAACAGTATTTTCAATTTAAGTTTATCTTCCTCTTTATTGGCATAGGTTTATTATTGTCACTTGTACCTTGCACACCGTTCACACAGCTCAAATCATTACTCCGTGCACTGAGGTAGGATAAGGTAAAACAGTAACAATGCGGAATAAAGTGTAAAATCTCCCGAACAATGCACTGCAGGTAAACAATAAAGTAGGAGATTGTAACGAGGTAGACTGGAATCTATTTTTCTCATACAAGATCTCCAATCAAGCGGGGTAGAAGCTGTCCTTGAGCCTGGTGGGGTGTGTTTTCAGGCTTTTGTATCTTCTGCCCGATGGGGGTGGGGGGAGAGAGAGTGTCCAGGGTGGCTGGGGTGCCTTACAGCTGCGCATCTCATAAGTCCTGGTTATGCGACCACTGATGCCAGGCAATCTCCGAAGAGGATCGATACTGGCTGGGGTCACCCGTCTTGTAAAGACACAGCCCGGAAGAAGGCAATGGCAAAATATCTGCAGAGGATTTTGCCAAGAGCGATTATGGTCACGGATTATGATCGGCCACGTAACGACAAGGATGATGATCCTTGAGTGAGGCAGTGAGAGGTGCAGACTGCGTAACTAAGATCATTTTTAAACAAGAAGGACAAACAGGATACTGATGTAAACCTGGCTCGGTGGTGTTTCTTAGGACCTGAGCTGAGAATTTTGCTTGGGTGAAGAACTGAGTGTACATTGCACAGCCGGAGGAGAAGAGCTTCTGTAAGGTTCTGTGACGGAGACTACTTGCAGCAGCCACCCAAAGGCCACGTAACTTCTCAGGAAAACCTTCCAAATCTATCGGAAGGAAGTGGTCGGGCCCAAGCCTGATGGTAGCCTCCTGAGACACACCATTCCAAGTTCTTTCCAGGGGCTGAGGGAAAAATGCAAGGAAGTTCTCAATGCTTGCCGGTAGAAATGCAAACATCCCCGAGGATTGCTGGGTATCTCTGGCTCATGACTGCTGAAAGTGGGGAAGGAGCATGCAGGGTGGTACTGAAAGCCCTGGGTCCGTGTACTGCGACACACAGTGACCAGCCCAAGTGGTTGTATGGGATGTATCACCTTGCAGACCATTCACCCACCAGGAAAGTTGGGCCACAGCTACATACACAGACACAGAACACAAATCAAGGTGGAAAAATATTCCCCTCCAACGAGGGCAGTACTGAAGGAGTGTCACACTGTCAGAGGGGCAGTACTGAGGGAGTGGCACACCGTCAGAGTGACAGTACTGAGGGAGTGTCACACCGTCAGAGGGACGGTACTGAGAGAGTGTCACACTGTCAGAGTGACAGTACTGAGGGAGTGTCACACTGTCAGAGGGACGGTACTGGGACAGTACTGAGGGAGTGTCACACTGTCAGAGGGACGGTACTGAGGGAGTGTCACACCGTCAGAGGGACAGTACTGAGGGAGTGTCACGCTGTCAGAGGGACGGTACTGAGGGAGTGTCACACCGTCAGAGGGACAGTACTGAGGGAGTGTCACGCTGTCAGAGGGACGGTACTGAGGGAGTGTCACACCGTCAGAGGGACAGTACTGAGGGAGTGTCACGCTGTCAGAGGGACGGTACTGAGGGAGTGTCACACCGTCAGAGGGACAGTACTGAGGGAGTGTCACGCTGTCAGAGGGACGGTACTGAGGGAGTGTCACACCGTCAGAGGGACAGTACTGAGGGAGTGTCACGCTGTCAGAGGGACGGTACTGAGGGAGTGTCACACCGTCAGAGGGACAGTACTGAGGGAGTGTCACGCTGTCAGAGGGACGGTACTGAGGGAGTGTCACACCGTCAGAGGGACAGTACTGAGGGAGTGTCACGCTGTCAGAGGGACGGTACTGAAGGAGTGTCACACCGTCAGAGGGGCAGTACTGAGGGAGTGTCACACTGTCAGAGTGACAGTACTGAGGGAGTGTCACACCGTCAGAGGGACAGTACTGAGGGAGTGTCACATTGTCAGAGGGACAGTACTGAGGGAGTGTCACACTGTCAGAGGGACAGTACTGAGGGAGTGTCACACTGTCAGAGGGACAGTACCGATGGAGTGTCACACTGTCAGAGGGACAGTACTGAGGGAGTGTCACACTGTCAGAGAGACAGTACTGAGAGAGTGTCACACTGTCAGAGGGACAGTACTGAGGGAGTGTCACACTGTCAGAGGGACAGTACTGAGGGAGTGTCACACCGTCAGAGGGACAGTACTGAGGGAGTGTCACACCGTCAGAGGGACAGTACTGAGGGAGTGTCACACTGTCAGAGAGACAGTACTGAGAGAGTGTCACACTGTCAGAGGGACAGTACTGAGGGAGTGTCACACTGTCAGAGGGACGGTACTGGGACAGTACTGAGGGAGTGTCACACTGTCAGAGGGACGGTACTGAGGGAGTGTCACACCGTCAGAGGGACAGTACTGAGGGAGTGTCACGCTGTCAGAGGGACGGTACTGAGGGAGTGTCACACCGTCAGAGGGACAGTACTGAGGGAGTGTCACGCTGTCAGAGGGACGGTACTGAGGGAGTGTCACACCGTCAGAGGGACAGTACTGAGGGAGTGTCACGCTGTCAGAGGGACGGTACTGAGGGAGTGTCACACCGTCAGAGGGACAGTACTGAGGGAGTGTCACGCTGTCAGAGGGACGGTACTGAGGGAGTGTCACACCGTCAGAGGGACAGTACTGAGGGAGTGTCACGCTGTCAGAGGGACGGTACTGAAGGAGTGTCACACCGTCAGAGGGGCAGTACTGAGGGAGTGTCACACTGTCAGAGTGACAGTACTGAGGGAGTGTCACACCGTCAGAGGGACAGTACTGAGGGAGTGTCACATTGTCAGAGGGACAGTACTGAGGGAGTGTCACACTGTCAGAGGGACAGTACTGAGGGAGTGTCACACTGTCAGAGGGACAGTACCGATGGAGTGTCACACTGTCAGAGGGACAGTACTGAGGGAGTGTCACACTGTCAGAGAGACAGTACTGAGAGAGTGTCACACTGTCAGAGGGACAGTACTGAGGGAGTGTCACACTGTCAGAGGGACAGTACTGAGGGAGTGTCACACCGTCAGAGGGACAGTACTGAGGGAGTGTCACACCGTCAGAGGGACAGTACTGAGGGAGTGTCACACTGTCAGAGAGACAGTACTGAGAGAGTGTCACACTGTCAGAGGGACAGTACTGAGGGAGTGTCACACTTTCAGAGGGACGGTACTGAGGGAGTGCTGCACTGTCAAAGGTTTAGTACTGAGAGTGTGCCATACAGTGAGAGGGGCAGAAATGAGGGAGTGTCTCACTGTCAGAGGGGCAGAATCAGGGAGTCTTGGAGGGACAGTACTGAGGGAGTGCTGCACTGTCACATTTCAGTTCCAAAGAGAATGACAAGTAAGGATCAAACATTGAGATGGAATGGTGTGGGCTTCACCAGCTAAGCCAGCATTTATTGCCCATCCCTAGTTGCCTTTGAGAGGTGGTGATGA
Source organism: Hemitrygon akajei (assembly GCF_048418815.1). Taxonomy (NCBI): domain Eukaryota; kingdom Metazoa; phylum Chordata; class Chondrichthyes; order Myliobatiformes; family Dasyatidae; genus Hemitrygon; species Hemitrygon akajei. The sequence continues at coordinate 158,430,060 of NC_133130.1, read as the reverse complement.
GCTGCTTTCTTGAACCGTGCAGTCCCTGAGGTGTAGGTTCACCCACAGTGTGGTTAAGGAGGGAATTCCATGATCCTGACCCATCGGCAATGAAGGAATGGCGATAAGTTTCCAAGTCAGGATGCTGAGTGACTTGGAGGGGGATTTCCAAGTGGTGGTGTTCCCAGGTATCTGCTGTTCTCGTCCTTTTGGATGGTAGTGGTTGTGGATCTGGAAGGTGCTGCCTTAGGAACATTTGTATGATGTTGTAGTGCATCTTGTAGATAGTACACACTGCTGCAACTGTTCGTCAATGGTGGAGAGTTGGATGCTTGTGGAAGGGGTACCAATCAAGTGGGCTGACTTGTGTTGGATGATGGGAAGTTTCTTGAGTACTGATGGAGCTGCAGTCATCCAGGAGAGTGGCGAGTATTCCTCACCTGAGTCTTGTAGATGGTGGACAGGCTTTATGGAGTCAGGAGGTGAGTTACATGCTGCAAGATTCCTAGCCTTTGTCTTGCTCTGGTAGCCATGGTGTTTATCTGGCTAAACCGGTCCAGTTCCCTGTCAACGGTAACCCCCAGGATGTTGATAGTAGGCGATTCAGTGATGGTGATGCCATTGAATGTCAAGGGACGATGGTTAGAGCCTCTCTTGTTGGAGATGGTCATTGCCTGGCATTTGCGTGGCTTGAATGTTACTTGCCACTTGCCAGCCCAAGCCTGGATATTGCCCAGGTCCTGCTTCATTTGAGTCTGAACTGCCTCACTCTCTGAGGAGTCACTAATGGTGCAGAACATTGTGCAGTCATCTCCGAACATCCCCACTTCCAACCTTATGAAGCAGCTGAAGATGGTTGGTCCTAGGACACTTCCCTGAGGAACTCCTGCAGTGATGTCCTGAGGATGAGATGATTGATCTCCAACCACCTCAACCATCTTCCTTTGTGTCAGGTATGATACCAACCAGCGGAGAGTTTTACCCCTAATTCCCATTGACTCCATTTTAGCTAGGACACCCTGATGCTATACTCGGTCAAATGCTGCCTTGATGTCAAGGGCTATCACTCTCACCTCACCCTCTGGTATTTAGCTCTTTGGTCCATGTTTGGACCAAGGAGGTGATGAGGTCAGGAGCTTGAAATTATGTTAATATAATTTTGATATTGTGCTTTTGAATTTGGAAAATAAAATCTATGACCGACAAAAAATACTCGGCTACTATTACGAACTACTGCGAAAGCAATGCCTCAAAAGTATTGCAGTAATACTGTAATTTCATTTTGTCGTGTCTCAGAAATTTAAGACTCGTTCAATTAAAATGTCCACTGATATGCTGAACGAAGTGCTTAGAAACGAGCTCCCACAAACAGTAACATGATGACATTAAATTTGACGATGCAGATTCTGGGTTGAGTATCATTCAGGATCCCAGGGGGAACCAGCTAATTAGTCCTAATCCCCAAGAGGTCAGTGGAGCCATTAATGGACACAGTTGCTCGGAGCCTGAATTCTGCCTCTGTCGTCACTTAGCTTCTGCTTGGCCATGTCATTGACCGATTTGTAGTGGATCTCAGTTAAACAGCTTGATCTGTTCGCCCCCTCTGTTGAGTGTTCTCTGAGCTCAGTTGATATGTAGTCACACGTGGCCAAAAGCAAGTCCCCAGTGCGGCTGGCTGCATACATTGTGTGAATCACAGAGGAAGCTCCACCAACTGCTCCCCGACCTCATCGCAGCAAACACTCTCAGCCCCGGCGACCTCAGAAATGTGCCGTGTCCTCCAGTTAACAACACACTGACATCTGGCAGTAAGCCATTCCCACCTTCAAACTTCCGGCAAAATGCTCCATACCAATCCGGCCGGCTGATGACGCACCCAGTGTACTAGTGTGGAACGGAGAGGCAACTGATCAAATATGCCATCAAAGTATAACTCTTTACAGTGTAGAGCTCCTCTGTACCGTCGTCTCTAGAGCAGCTCAGTAACACAGATGGATGGGCTGGACCCAGAGCCCATCCTGACCTCCGGTGTGACCGTGAAGGTTTTCTCAGAATGCTCTGGTTTCATAAGACCATAAGACACAGGAGCAGAATTAGGCCATTCAGCCCATCATGTCTGATCCTAGATCCGGCTCAACTCCATGCACCTGCCTTCTCGCCATATCTTTTGATGCTCTGACCAATCAGGAAACTATCAACTTCCACCTTAAATATACCAATGGAGCTGGCCTCCACCACAGAGAGTAGATTCACTACTCTCTGGCTAAAAAAAAAACCCTTTACGTTTGTTCTAAAAGATTGCTCCTCAATTTTGTGGCTAGTTCTGGATAGCCCTACCAGAGAAAACATCCTCTCCACATCCACCCGATCTAGACCTTTCAACATTCATTTGGTTTCAATGAGAATACCCCCCCACCCCCCCTGCATTCTTCTAAATTCCAGTGAGTACAGGCCCAAAGCTGCCAAACACTCCTCAAATGTTAACCCCTTCATTCCTGGAATCATACTCGTGAACCTCCTCTGGACTCTCTCCAATGACTACATGTCCTTTCTGAGAAAAGGGCCCAAAACTGTTGACAATACTCCAAGTGCAGCCTGGCTAGTGTCTTATAAAGCCTTTGCATTATCTCCCTGCTTTTATATTCTATTCCCCTTGAAATAAATGCCAACATTACATTTGCCTTCTTTACCACAGGCTCAACCTGTAAGTTAACCTTTTGAGAGCCTTGCACCAGGACTCCCAAATCCCTCTGCACCTCTGATGTTTGAACCTTCTCCCCATTTAGGTAATAGTCCGCACTATTGTTCCTTTTACCAAAATGTATTATCATACATTTCTCTACACTGTATTCCATCTGCCACTTTTTTGCCCATTCTTCCAATTTGTTTACGTCTCGCTGCAATTGCATTGCTTCCTCAGCACTACCTACCCCTCCACCTATCTTTGTATCATCGTAAACTTTGCCACAAAGCCACCAATTCCATTATCTAAATCACTGACAAACATTGTGAAAAGCAACGGTCCCAATACTGACCCCTGAGGAACACCGCTAGTCACTGCCAGCCAACCAGAATAGGTCCCTTTTATTCCCACTCGCTGCCTCCTGCCTGTCAACCATTCCGCTGTCCATGCCAGTATCTTTCCTGTAATGCCATAGGATTTTATCTTGTTAAGCAGCCTCATGTGTGTCAGCTTATCACATGCCTTCTGACAATCAAATAAATGTCATCCACTGCCTCCCTTTTGTCCACACCATGCTGACTTTGACTTATTTTATTGTTAGTCTCCAAGCAGCCCGAAACCTCTTCCTTAATATTAGCCTCCAACACTTTCCCAACCACTGAGGTTAGGCTAACTGACCTATAATTTCCTTTCTTTTGCCTTCCTCTCTTCTTAAAGAGTGGAGTGACATTTGCAATCTTCCAGTCCTCTGGGACCATGCCAGGATCAAGTGATTCATGAAGGATCATGACCAATGCATCCGTGATCTTGTCAGTAACCTCTCTCAGTACTCCGGGATGTAGTCCTTCTGGCCCAGGTGACTGATCCACCTTAAGACCTTCGTTTGCCTAGTACTTTTTCCACTGTAATGGCATTCACTCCTGCTCCCTCACACTCACGGACCTCTGGCGCACTGTTAGACCACTGGAAAATGACACTGGTGAGGTAGTAATGGGGGACAAGGAAATGGCAGATGAACTTAATGAGACTCCTACACTAATGCCAATTCTTTTGATTCTCCTTGCATTCCACTCAACTACCACTAACCTACACATTTGGGGTAATTTAACCCACCCACCCATCCATCTAGTGGTCTAATATCAACTCTCACCTCCCTTTTACTCTTTATAGAACTGAAAAAACCTTTAGTACCCTGCTTTTTATTATTGGCTAGCTTGTCCTCATATTTCAGCTTTTCCCTTCTTATAACATTTTTAGTTGCCTTTTGATGGATTTTAAAAGTTTCCCAATCATCCAACCTCCCACTCACTTTTGCTACTTTATATGCCCTTCTCTTGGCTTTTCCTCCCACGTCCCAAAGACGAGTGGGTGGGTGGGTTAAATTACCCCGCGTGTGTAGGTGAGTGGTAGTTGAGTAGGATGCAGGGGGAATCAAAGGAATTGGCATTAGTGTAGGAGTAGTGAAAACAGATGTTTGGTAGTTAGGGCTGACACAACAAGCCAAGGGGCCTGTTCAGCAACACCAGGTTAATTAAAGTTAAGCTCCCTCTTTCCTATCACCTACACACACTGTCATAGAGTGATAGAAAATACAGCACGGAAACAGGCCCTTCTGCCCCTCTAGTCAGTGCTGAACCATTTAAATGGCCTCCTCCGGATGATGTGCACTGGAACCATAGTTCTCCATACCCCTACCATTCATGTACCTATCCAAACTTCTCTTCAGTGTTGAGGTCGAGCTTGCATGCATCACTTGCACTGGCAGCTCGTTCCACACTCTCACAACCCTCTGAGTGAAGCAGTTTCCGCACATGTTCCCCTTAAACTTTTCTCCTTTCACCCTTACCCCATCTCCTCTCATTGTAGACCCATCCAACCTCACTGGAGAATGCCTTCTTGCATTTATCCTCTTTATACCCTTCATAATTTTGTATACCTCTATCAAATCTCCCTTCAGTCTTCTGCGTCACGAGGAATTAAGTTCTAACCTATTCAATTTCTCCTGATAACTCAAGTCGTCCAGACCTGGCACCATCCTTGTAAATTTTCTCTGTACTCTTTCAACCTTGTTTATATCTTTACCGTAAGTAGGTGATCAGAACTGCACACGGTACTCCAAATGAGACCTCATCAACGTCAAAGTGAGCATTCAATTAACCCACACAACCTGCATATCAGAAGAAACTGAAGCATACTCTCCTGTCAAACACCACAGGCATCTTCAATCTGGGTTACATTGTAAATCTCTCTCCATGATATCCCACAGAACACATAAGGAGAGATGATTAGATACTGAGTAAAGCTCCCTCACACTGCCCCATCACACTGTGCGGTCTGGGTTAGATACTGAGTAAAGCTCCCTCACACTGCCCCATCACACTGTGCGGTCTGGGTTAGATACTGAGTAAAGCTCCCTCACACTGCCCCATCACACTGTGCGGTCTGGGTTAGGTACTGAGTAAAGCTCCCTCACACTGCCCCATCACACTGTGCGGTCTGGGTTAGGTACTGAGTAAAGCTCCCTCACACTGCCCCATCACACTGTGCGGTCTGGGTTAGGTACTGAGTAAAGCTCCCTCACACTGCCCCATCACACTGTGCGGTCTGGGTTAGATACTGAGTAAAGCTCCCTCACACTGCCCCATCACACTGTGCGGTCTGGGTTAGATACTGAGTAAAGCTCCCTCACACTGCCCCATCACACTGTGCGGTCTGGGTTAGGTACTGAGTAAAGCTCCCTCACACTGCCCCATCACACTGTGCGGTCTGGGTTAGGTACTGAGTAAAGCTCCCTCACACTGCCCCATCACACTGTGCGGTCTGGGTTAGGTACTGAGTAAAGCTCCCTCACACTGCCCCATCACACTGTGCGGTCTGGGTTAGATACTGAGTAAAGCTCCCTCACACTGCCCCATCACACTGTGCGGTCTGGGTTAGGTACTGAGTAAAGCTCCCTCACACTGCCCCATCACACTGTGCGGTCTGGGTTAGGTACTGAGTAAAGCTCCCTTACACTGCCCCATCACACTGTGCGGTCTGGGTTAGATACTGAGTAAAGCTCTCTCACACTGCCCCATCACACTGTGCGGTCTGGGTTAGGTACTGAGTAAAGCTCCCTCACACTGCCCCATCACACTGTGCGGTCTGGGTTAGGTACTGAGTAAAGCTCCCTCACACTGCCCCATCACACTGTGCGGTCTGGGTTAGGTACTGAGTAAAGCTCCCTCACACTGCCCCATCACACTGTGCGGTCTGGGTTAGATACTGAGTAAAGCTCCCTCACACTGCCCCATCACACTGTGCGGTCTGGGTTAGGTACTGAGTAAAGCTCCCTCACACTGCCCCATCACACTGTGCGGTCTGGGTTAGGTACTGAGTAAAGCTCCCTCACACTGCCCCATCACACTGTGCGGTCTGGGTTAGGTACTGAGTAAAGCTCCCTCACACTGCCCCATCACACTGTGCGGTCTGGGTTAGATACTGAGTAAAGCTCCCTCACACTGCCCCATCACACTGTGCGGTCTGGGTTAGGTACTGAGTAAAGCTCCCTCACACTGCCCCATCACACTGTGCGGTCTGGGTTAGATACTGAGTAAAGCTCCCTCACACTGCCCCATCACACTGTGCGGTCTGGGTTAGATACTGAGTAAAGCTCCCTCACACTGCCCCATCACACTGTGCGGTCTGGGTTAGGTACTGAGTAAAGCTCCCTCACACTGCCCCATCACACTGTGCGGTCTGGGTTAGATACTGAGTAAAGCTCCCTCACACTGCCCCATCACACTGTGCGGTCTGGGTTAGGTACAGAGTAAAGCTCCCTCACACTGCCCCATCACACTGTGCGGTCTGGGTTAGATACTGAGTAAAGCTCCCTCACACTGCCCCATCACACTGTGCGGTCTGGGTTAGGTACAGAGTAAAGCTCCCTCACACTGCCCCATCACACTGTGCGGTCTGGGTTAGATACTGAGTAAAGCTCCCTCACACTGCCCCATCACACTGTGCGGTCTGGGTTAGATACTGAGTAAAGCTCCCTCACACTGCCCCATCACACTGTGCGGTCTGGGTTAGGTACTGAGTAAAGCTCCCTCACACTGCCCCATCACACTGTGCGGTCTGGGTTAGGTACTGAGTAAAGCTCCCTCACACTGCCCCATCACACTGTGCGGTCTGGGTTAGGTACTGAGTAAAGCTCCCTCACACTGCCCCATCACACTGTGCGGTCTGGGTTAGGTACTGAGTAAAGCTCCCTCACACTGCCCCATCACACTGTGCGGTCTGGGTTAGATACTGAGTAAAGCTCCCTCACACTGCCCCATCACACTGTGCGGTCTGGGTTAGGTACTGAGTAAAGCTCCCTCACATTGCCCCATCACACTGTGCGGTCTGGGTTAGGTACTGAGTAAAGCTCCCTCACACTGCCCCATCACACTGTGCGGTCTGGGTTAGGTACTGAGTAAAGCTCCCTCACATTGCCCCATCACACTGTGCGGTCTGGGTTAGATACTGAGTAAAGCTCCCTCACATTGCCCCATCACACTGTGCGGTCTGGGTTAGATACTGAGTAAAGCTCCCTCACACTGCCCCATCACACTGTGCGGTCTGGGTTAGGTACTGAGTAAAGCTCCCTCACATTGCCCCATCACACTGTGCGGTCTGGGTTAGGTACTGAGTAAAGCTCCCTCACACTGCCCCATCACACTGTGCGGTCTGGGTTAGGTACAGAGTAAAGCTCCCTCACACTGCCCCATCACACTGTGCGGTCTGGGTTAGGTACTGAGTAAAGCTCCCTCACATTGCCCCATCACACTGTGCGGTCTGGGTTAGGTACTGAGTAAAGCTCCCTCACACTGCCCCATCACACTGTGCGGTCTGGGTTAGGTACTGAGTAAAGCTCCCTCACACTGTGCGGTCTGGGTTAGGTACTGAGTAAAGCTCCCTCACACTGCCCCATCACACTGTGCGGTCTGGGTTAGGTACTGAGTAAAGCTCCCTCACACTGCCCCATCACACTGTGCGGTCTGGGTTAGGTACTGAGTAAAGCTCCCTCACACTGCCCCATCACACTGTGCGGTCTGGGTTAGGTACTGAGTAAAGCTCCCTCACACTGCCCCATCACACTGTGCGGTCTGGGTTAGGTACTGAGTAAAGCTCCCTCACACTGCCCCATCACACTGTGCGGTCTGGGTTAGGTACTGAGTAAAGCTCCCTCACACTGCCCCATCACACTGTGCGGTCTGGGTTAGGTACTGAGTAAAGCTCCCTCACACTGCCCCATCACACTGTGCGGTCTGGGTTAGGTACTGAGTAAAGCTCCCTCACACTGCCCCATCACACTGTGCGGTCTGGGTTAGGTACTGAGTAAAGCTCCCTCACACTGCCCCATCACACTGTGCGGTCTGGGTTAGGTACTGAGTAAAGCTCCCTCACACTGCCCCATCACACTGTGCGGTCTGGGTTAGGTACTGAGTAAAGCTCCCTCACACTGCCCCATCACACTGTGCGGTCTGGGTTAGGTACTGAGTAAAGCTCCCTCACACTGCCCCATCACACTGTGCGGTCTGGGTTAGGTACTGAGTAAAGCTCCCTCACACTGCCCCATCACACTGTGCGGTCTGGGTTAGATACTGAGTAAAGCTCCCTCACACTGCCCCATCACACTGTGCGGTCTGGGTTAGGTACTGAGTAAAGCTCCCTCACACTGCCCCATCACACTGTGCGGTCTGGGTTAGATACTGAGTAAAGCTCCCTCACACTGCCCCATCACACTGTGCGGTCTGGGTTAGGTACTGAGTAAAGCTCCCTCACACTGCCCCATCACACTGTGCGGTCTGGGTTAGGTACTGAGTAAAGCTCCCTCACACTGCCCCATCACACTGTGCGGTCTGGGTTAGGTACTGAGTAAAGCTCCCTCACACTGTGCGGTCTGGGTTAGATACTGAGTAAAGCTCCCTCACACTGCCCCATCACACTGTGCGGTCTGGGTTAGGTACTGAGTAAAGCTCCCTCACACTGCCCCATCACACTGTGCGGTCTGGGTTAGGTACTGAGTAAAGCTCCCTCACACTGCCCCATCACACTGTGCGGTCTGGGTTAGGTACTGAGTAAAGCTCCCTCACACTGCCCCATCACACTGTGCGGTCTGGGTTAGGTACTGAGTAAAGCTCCCTCACACTGCCCCATCACACTGTGCGGTCTGGGTTAGGTACTGAGTAAAGCTCCCTCACACTGCCCCATCACACTGTGCGGTCTGGGTTAGGTACTGAGTAAAGCTCCCTCACACTGCCCCATCACACTGTGCGGTCTGGGTTAGATACTGAGTAAAGCTCCCTCACACTGCCCCATCACACTGTGCGGTCTGGGTTAGGTACTGAGTAAAGCTCCCTCACACTGCCCCATCACACTGTGCGGTCTGGGTTAGGTACTGAGTAAAGCTCCCTCACACTGCCCCATCACACTGTGCGGTCTGGGTTAGGTACTGAGTAAAGCTCCCTCACACTGCCCCATCACACTGTGCGGTCTGGGTTAGGTACTGAGTAAAGCTCCCTCACACTGCCCCATCACACTGTGCGGTCTGGGTTAGGTACTGAGTAAAGCTCCCTCACACTGCCCCATCACACTGTGCGGTCTGGGTTAGATACTGAGTAAAGCTCCCTCACACTGCCCCATCACACTGTGCGGTCTGGGTTAGGTACTGAGTAAAGCTCCCTCACACTGCCCCATCACACTGTGCGGTCTGGGTTAGATACTGAGTAAAGCTCTCTGTCAAACAATCTCTGTGCAAGTACAATGGGGACCAAGCATAGCAAAGTCCTCTAGCCTTGGTTTAGAATTTATTGAGTCATTTTCTCTCATTCAAACCTCCTAACATAGAAAAACAGCTAAAATATTTCAATGGCTGATTGAGTTCAGCCAGTTGCAATGCTGGGGTCAGTTCTGGATGGGGCAGAGGAGTGAGGGTGGAATTATTGGGGCTGGGGAAATGGCCTCGCTCTGTAAAAGCCCTCTGTAGTGAAGAGGTGAAGGATTAGGCTGGGAGCCGGGAACAGCAGGAGCTTTGATGCGCTTTAGCTGTTCCTGCAGCGGGAGGTGATGATGGAATCTCAACTTCCATTTCTTTCACAGTTCGAATAATCAACTTTCTGATTTGCGCCTCGGAGATTGGTTTAAGATTGATTATGCAGGTCGCGCAGTTATGAGGATTGATGTTCGAGGAGGTGGGTCTAACATGGTGGTGCGTGGAGCCTGGGGAGAGGGCAGCAAAGCCTGATTCATTCCTGGCTTTAATAGGAACGATTTCTATCATTGACAAGCCAGTGAATTTAACAGCAGATTGATTTAGACGTAACAGAAGTAGCAACACAATCATCTGGACTTGCTTAAGTGTAATATAAACAGGAGCAGCTAAATGGGAAAAGCACCATTAGCCAGCAGTGGTGTCCATGGTAACCAATAATGCTTGTCAGTGATATGCACTTTGGGAATGTAGCTCGGAAGATTTAACCCCGCGAGGCAATCAAACCAAAGCAGGAATGAGCCGTCAGTCAATGGAAATGCTGGTGCGCTGTCGGATGTTTTCCTCGCCTGTCCGAGAAGGCCCGAAGCCTGACTGGAGCAGGGACAAAGGCTGAATGATCATGAGGTGTTGAGCTCCCCAGTGCCGGGTTTTCAGCATTCAGAGTCTCCCATTTCAAACCTGTCTTCACACACCACACGCGCTTTCCGAAGCGCTTCACAGCCCATGATCTTTTTTCTTCTTTGTGATAAAGCCATTTCTTTTATGTAGGAAATGCACACTTGGTACACAGCAGGATTGAAGCCGCAAAGCTAGAACGACCAGTTAATCAGCTTTGGGAGAAGTTGGATGAGGGAATAATGGCCACCAGGAAAGAAATTTTCCGGTGGCTGTGGGATCAGGATCAAAATCAGGCTTTATATCATTGGCATATGCTGTGAAATTTGTTGTCTTTGCAGCCGCAGTACAATGCAGTACGTATAACAGGAAAGAGAAAAAACAATGAATCACAGCAGGTATACAAAATAAATAAGCAGTGCAAAAATGGAAATAAAAATCAGTGCTGAGGAAGTGTTCATCGGGTCCACGTCCATTCGGAAATCGGATGGCAGAGGAGAAGAAGCTGTTCCTGAATCATTGAGTGTGTGCCTTCAGGCTTCTATGATGGTAACAATGAGACAAGGCACGTCCTGGACGATGAGGGTGCTTAATGATGGACGCCTACCTCTTTGAGGCATCGCTCCTTGAAGATGCTGCCTGGTCTGCTGAATTGCTCCAGCATTTTGTGTGTGTTGATTGGACTTCCAGCATCTGCAGATTTTCTCTTGCTTGGGAGTGAATGAGAATGTGCGATGAATTAGTGTAAGTGGGCCGAGTGATGGGCTGAAGGGCCTGTTTGTGTGCTATCTCTCTTTCAGGACTGAAGTTCTGGAACTCCATCCCAAAACCTGGGCCTCAGTGCCTCCCTCTGCCATGGATACTCCACTTCCTCACGCGCAGACCGCAGTAGTGAGGGAAGAGAACAACGTCTCCTCTCTAATCATCTACACAGGCTACTTAGCTCCCAGCTCTGTTCTCTACACACACGAGTTTGTAGCTAAGCATGGCTCCAATGTCATCTTCAATAGCACTAATGTTGTTGGAGAAATCATGGATGGTGGTAAGTCAGTGTACCTGACTGAGATAGGTCACCTGCAACAACAACCTCTCGCTCAAAGTCAGCAAAACTAAAGAGCTGATTGTAGACTTCAGGAGGGAAAAATGTGCCAGTCTATATTGGGAGATTGGTGGTGGTGAGAGTCAGCAGTTGTAAATTCCTGGGTGTTAGCATAATGGATGACTTGTCTAGGGCTCAACAAATAGTTCAAGCTTAATTGTCATTCAACAATAAATGAATCCAGTAAACATAACAGCATTCCTCCAGGGTCAAGGTACAAAACACAGTACCAACAGGCATACACAGCACAAAGCACATGTATAAGAGAGCAGTAACCATACGGCTCCCGAGTCCATGGATGTTGTTGGCAAGAACAAACCTACAACAGTCTGTAGACACGTGCAGTCCAGCTTGCCTTCTACTGAGTGAACACTGGAGGGCAGCACTGACACCGCCTCCGGCGTCACCTCTCCGGATGACACCATGGCCTAACCCTAGCCTGTGCTTGAGCTGAGGTCATGCTGCTTCCTCGCCGTGGGTCCCACCAAAAACACAGTGAACCGCACCTGCAGCATTCCACGTTCTAATGTTTCACAGGGTCTTACCATCATGAGAAAAATAACTAAGCCAATCACGCGCTGGTAGACCGCCCGCCACCTTCGCGCACCAACTCTGACGCCGCTCTGTGGCAGGGAGCACCAAGTCCGGCTCCCCTGCCGCTGATGGGGAAGACCTGCAGTACTTGAAGTTCTTACTGTCCCGCAGGATCTTGTGATGGTAAAAAAGAGTGCTCCGCCATCTCACCGGAATTAACAAACAGATGCAATCATGAGGGAAGTGCAGCAGTGCCCTTACTTTCTTAGGAAGTGAAGGAGGCTGGGCCTGTCATTGAATTCTACAGATGTACTGTATCCTGACTGGTTGCATCATGGTCTGGAGTGAAAATTCAAATGTGTGGGAACGTAAGAAGCTGAAGAGAGTAGTTTGCTCTGTCCAGTACATCTCTCCCCACCACGAGTAGAATCCATAGGAGGCACTTCCTCAAAAAGACATCAAAGATCCCCACTTTCCAAGGCATACCATCTCCTCGATGCTACCATCAGGCAGAAGGTGCAGAGGCCTGAAGTCACACCAGTAGATTCAAGAACAGCTACCTCAACCATTTTAAACCAACCTGCAAACCCGGTTCAGCAGCTTTGATACGACTTCGACCGCTTTGCACTAAAATGGTCTTTAATTGCCCCTATTTGCCCATATGACAAAAAGCTCCTCTTTGACGTTGAAAATGGGCAGGGGAGGTGGGCTGCAGTGGTTCATGGAGTAGACACGGCCAGTAATAATGAAGGGAACAACCAAGTTAACAAGGCTTGAACCTGCAGAGATAGTGATTCCCTGAAGTGATCTGAAAACAGGAATGCAGTAGAGGGAATTATTGTGAGTCAGGATACTGTAGAGCTTTGGCTGTGCTGAGGTTAATAGAGCATTACATTTTGCAAACAGATCAGAAAAACAATAAGATGGCTAAATCTTGATGTAAATAGATTTCTCAATGTTGCTACACACATTGATAGGGTGGATAAGAGGGCCTGCGATGTGTCGATCTTCAATTGTCGGGGGATTAAGTTCAAGAACCACTAGGTAATATTGCAGCTCTAAAAACCTTTGCCTGGATCGCACTTGGACTACTGTGTTCAGTTCTGCTCGCATCATTGTGGGAGGATGTGGAAGATTTAGGGAAGGTGCAGAGGAGATTTCTAGGAATTTGCCTGGATTAGAGAGCATGACTTACGAGCAAAGGCTGATTGATCTGGGGCTTTTACCTTTGGAGTGAAGGAGGATAAGTGGCCAACCAGCACTTTTGTCCCACGGTAGAAATGGCTAATGTGAGAGGGCATGATCGGAGGAAAGTACAGGGGGATGCCAGAGGTAGGTTTTTTACACAGAGTGTGGTGTGGCCAGAGGTGGTAGAAGCAGATACATTTGGGACGTTTAAGAAGCCCTTGGAGATAAGCACATGAATGATAGAAAAATGGAGGGCTATGTGGGAGGGAAGGGTTAGATTGATCTTGGAGTAGGTTAGAAGGTCGGCACAACATTGTGGGCTGAATGGCCTGTAGTGTACTGTGCTGCTTTATGTTCTGTGTAAGGAAGGAATGGATAAATGTTTCTGTATCTGATGAACAGCAGCGGAGGTGGAAATGGGCAATGTTGTGGTTGTGAAATAGGTTGTTTCTGTTGATGCAGCAGATGAGCACTAAAACGCCTAGCAGATAGGACCAGTTTTATTCAGGTTTGCATCAGCCACATTGTGTCGAGGAATCAGTTTGCAAATGGGATTGAGGACCAACGAATGGTGATCCCTAGGAAACTCTTTGTCCATTGTCAGACGCAGGTCAATCTGTGGGAACGAGGAAACCATTAACGTGACTTCACTTGATGTTGCTAATGGGCAAAATTATGATGAGAAACCGAAGGGGGCCGAGCTGCAACCTGGAGCGAGCTATCACCGTAAGGAAGACGAGCATTTTACCATCTTGAAACAGCTCAGGAACTTTATACCCAGTGAAATATCTTTTAGAGCGTCATCACGGAATGGATGAAACACCAACTTATGCCTCAGCAAGCTCCCAGTTTAATGACTGCCATATTATTTATGGTTGATGAATATGTGTTGACCAGGACATGGGCTCAATTGACTAGTACCTGCAGATCTACTGTTATAAACGTCCTACTCTTTTCAGTGAACAATGCAATGATTCGATCTGTATGCGCAAGACAAGGTATTCGCTGTTTCAACATAGTCAGCACAATGCCAATATCACAGAATGTTGTACGTCCAGAGTTAGAAAGAACCTCAGCTGAACATCTGAAAGAGTCGAGTTGAATTTATTTTCACGTGCACAAGTATGGTGAAGTACCGTACAACAAGATACTTACAGCAACATCACAGGCACGTAGGCATCGGCAACACACAGAATATAAATTGAACAAGGATCAAGGACCAACTTTATTTTCCATATACACCTACACATACTAGGAATTTGCTGTTGTGTGTTGGCTTGACATGCAACAAAAAAGCAACATGCAACAATTATAAGGAGTAAAATTGTTTTAAAATAATGTTAGAAATATAGGTATCAAATAAAATGTGCACAAATACATAAATGGCCACAGGTATTTACAGCATTGTAAATATATTACAAATGATGTTTGTAGTGAAAAAGATGGTGCAAAAGCAAGGTCTTTGTGAACAGGAAGTAACCAAGAGACAATCAAAAGTCAATCCATGGAGTTCAAGAAGTTGGCCGTACTGTTCCATTACCAAGGAAGGGTGACGGTTGTGCAGGTTGACTCAAAAGTTTGACGGTTGTAGGAAAGCGGTTTCTTCTGAACCTGCTGTGTGGGACATCATTGGTGGGCTAGTATTCTCTCAGACTTCTGCAGGATGTCAGCACAGACTTTATTTTCAAAGCTGAACCAGAGATAGGAGTCGATGTGTTCCAGGCACCAGATTGAGATCTTCTCTGTAATGGATGGAGAAATGTGAAACAATTCTGAGAGGGAGGGAAAGGGAAGCACAGAGGGTTACAGAAAGATAAGAACATGGGGGCAGACTGAACAAGAGACACAAACAGAAGTGGAGGGGGAGGGAAATTAATAGAAAGGGGATTGAACTACCAGTAGGTGGGACATTATTGGTGTAAAATACTTAGTAGAAAATTTGTTCAGTTCAAAAGCTGGATTGCTATTTACTCATTTTAATAGGATCGATGGCTGAATGGAATTTAAAAGGAATAAACAGGGAATTAGAGATTAAACCACAACAAATGAGATTTGGATGTTCGGATTTAAATTCAAAGGGATTAGGTTTCAGTCAGTGACAGAGAGATCATCTGTAAACACACAGACAGAACCATGCTTTCTCTCTGGTTAAGGAGGGGATCTTTTGTGTTCTAATCTTCTGCCTTGTCCAGCATTAAATGTGTGGAATCTTAGCTCAGTAACAAACACAAAATGCTGGAGGAACTCTGCAGGCTGGGTGGCATCAATGGAGGGGAATGAACAGTCAACGGGCTGAGACCCTTCAACAGGACTGGAACGGAAGCGGGAAGGAGCCAGAATAAGAAGGGGGGGATGGGTAGGAATACAAGTTGAAAGGAGATAGGTGAAGCCAGGTGAGGAGGAGGTAAGTAGGTGGGGGGAGGAAGGAGGGAGAATGAAGTGTGAGAAAATGAATCTTGGGAATTTATGGTGACATAGGTTACCATAAATGTACTTTGATAATAAATTTATTTTGAACTTCCAAAGGATGTGCTGGCATCAGCGAGGGTCCAGAGGGCACGGCCTCTGAAGAAAAGGATGTCCCTTTAGATCAGAGATAGGGAGGAATTTATTTAGCCAGAAGATGGTGAAGCTATGGAATTTATTGCTACAGAAGACTTTGGAGGGCAGGTCATTGGATGTATTTAACACAGAGATTGACAGGCTCTCGATTGTAAAGGCCTCAGAGGTTTTGGGGAGAGGGCAGGAGAATGGGGTTGAGAGGGAACATAAATCAGCCAAAATTGAATGGTAGAATGGACTCGATGGGCTGAATGGCCTAATTCTGTTCCTATGTCTTATGGTCTAACTGCATTCCCAGCTCACTACACATAGACACCAGAGTGGAAATTGGTCAAAATCTACCCTGGAGGCTTCCCCCATCTCCCCCTTAGACCCACCCATACTGAGCACTCATCAATGGTGGAATCCCTCACCTCTCTCCTGAAATCTGCTACCAACCCAATCCAAGAGCTCCCCCATAGCTCCATCTTACCAGTCACATCTCCTGGAAAGTGGGCGTGGGCAGTCACCCACCATCAAACCCATCGTAGAATACTCCAGCAAACGGCCCATGGCAAGTGTGTAACGCAGGAGACTGCAGATGACATAACACATGAAGGAGCTGGAGGAGCTCGATGGGTCAGGCAGCATCTGTGGAGGGAGGTGGGTAGTGTGGCTTGAGGCCCTTCATCTTCACTGTTAAGTGTGTGTTTTGTTTCAAGAAGCCATTGATTTCATTCTATTTTAATTTTCTACTCACTTTCTCAGCATTTTATGCTCTTCCAGTTTAATCCTCATCTGTTCACTCTATGTACCATTGAATATTACCCTTGGTTTAATCCCATTCTCCTATTCTCAGGAGAATCCTACCCAGCACGTCCATTTCATGTTCATTACATATATCCTTCAATATTCCTCCCATTCCAATCCCACCCTATAGCTCCTCCCATCTTTTTCCCTGCAAGTCCATCATCCCTTTCCATTTTACATGCACACTGCTCATATAGTTCAAAGGCCAAAGTAAATTTATTACCATTTATTATACATGAATACTCTTTCACAGAAGCTCCAATTCTCTTTAAAAAAAACACTTTCAGACATTGCCTCTCCATCAAATTGTGATCAACAACCCTTGAGTTTTGCTCTGCATGAAGAAACCTTTCCTAAACTTCATGTTGATTCTTTCGCTGATTATCCTGTGTTTGTTCATCTGGTTACTTTCTCACTGTCCAGGGGAAGAGGCCCCAAAGTACTTAGCCAATTCTTGAAGCTTTGCTCATTCCAGTGAAAAATGCCCAAATTTACTTGTAAATTCTGTGCTCTTGCTCGACTTCAGACGAGTCAAGTGGCTCGAGGCAGTTTAGATCTCAATGCACTCGGCCCCTGGGAGCTCAGAGCCTGACGAGAGTGTCAGTGACTCGCTACCCTTGGCCCACCCCCCCGATCTCTCCTTCTGCTGGGACAATTTCTAATTGATTCCTTCGGGTTTTTCTTCCCTGTTAAAGTCAGTGAATGTCCGCATTGTGCCGGGAAGAACCAATTAAAGCAGGAGATGTTGAGTGCTCCACTCAGGCAGCCTCATTGTCTATTCCGCACTTCAGCATCAGGATGGAGGGCTTTCAACTATTGGACTAAGGGACCATCTCAAAATTCCTCTGCGAATTTCAAGCTGGCTGTTACAGCCTCACAGTAATATCCCTCTTTGCTCCAGACCATTCTGTGTGTATAGGAACTGCTTTGAAGTTCAGTGCGTTTGGAAGCCAATTAGCTTTTCTCACAGCAAGGTACCACACACGGCAAACGCATTGGAAACAACTGAATTTTCGTTGAGTTGGGAAGGAAACGTTGGGCAGGGGAGGGATGAGAGAATACCCTGCTTTCCACCGAATCAGGTGCCTCTGACACTACAGCATCCCCCCCTCCCCCAGTACTGACCTGGGCAAGATGATGGAGTGCAGTCCCATAACCGGGATTTGGAGCCTGCCTCAGCTCCTGACCCAAAGTATTGAGTCAGTTGTCAGGAACCCAATCTCCGACACCAGCATCCCATTAATCTTGACGCTTTCACTGAATTCCCTATTGATGACACACCCGTGTCTGGCTGATTTCCCTGCTCCCTGCTCATCCTGACTGAGACTGGCTGATGGCAGGTTCCTTAGACTCAACACTATTCCCAAACAAATGCAGTGGAAGTACAGGTTAGTAATTAGGATGTGACTATTGTTGGCATAATTACAGATAGAGATGAGGAGGCGTACAGGAGTGAGACAGACCAGCTGTACTCAGTGTCAGTAAGAGCAAGGAATTGACTGTGGACTTCAGGAAGGGGAAGTTGAGGGAAGACACACCAATCTTCATTGAGGGATCAGCAGTGGAAAGGGTGAACAGTTTCAGGTTCCTGGATGTGAACGTCCTAAAGACCTATCCTGGGCCCAGCATATTCATGCAATTACAAAGAAAGGCATGGCACGGGCTGTATTTCATTACGAATTTGAGGAAACTTGGTCTGTCACCAAAGACTGTCACAAATTTCTGTAACTGTACCGTGGAGAGCATTCTAACTGGCTGCATCACCGTCTGGTATGGAGGGGCCACTGCACAGGATCGGAAAAAAGCTGCAGGAAGTTGTAAACGCAGCCAGCTCCATCATGGGCACTAGTCTCCCTCCCCAGCATCAAGGACATTTTCAAAAAGCAATGCCACAAAAGGGTGACATCCATCACTAAGGACCCCATCACCCAGCACATCCCTTCTTCTCATTGCTACCATCAAGGGGAAGGGACAGGGGCCTGAAGAGTCATATTAAACATTTTCAGAACAGCTTATTCCCCTCTGCCATCAGATTTCTGAATGGACAATGAACCCATGCGCACTACCTCACTATATCTTTTTTTTGCTCTCTTTTTGCGCTGGTTATTTAATATATATCTTACTGTAATTCATAGTTTTTTTCTAAATTATGTATTGCAATGTACTGCTGCCACAGGACAAGGTACTTCATGACAGGTGCGAGTGATATTAAACCTGATTCTGAATTCTGATTGTAGTCAAATGAGAAACTGAGTTCCAACCAACTCCTCATTCCAGCCAAAGACAGTGATCCAAGCTCGTGAATTGACATAGATGGTAGAATATAGAAATATGAGGAGGATGCTTACCAGTGGAATCCCAGACCTCAACTCCTTGGTCCATCTTCCCTTAAATTTACTAGAAGTCCCTCCCCACCAAGAGCTTTTGTTCTCAGGACTGGGACCTCCAACAGTCAAGCTCAGGCACATGGTGACATTATGGACCAGAGTTCCAGATACCCACACAGGCCTCACGTTTAGAAGGATTTCCTGATCTTAACCCTGATTTGATGGACTCCAGTTTGAAGACTCTGCCCCTTTGTTCTAGGTTCCCTCACCAAAATGAATTAGCTCCTCTATCTATCCTATTGAATTATTTTACCGTTTTGTATTAATTTCCATGGATTTAAGGTGCGAGGGAAAAGGGAACCGAGAGGCAACTTTTTCCACACACAAAATGCTGGGTGAATGGAACAAACTACGAAGAATATTGTAGAGACAGGTACAATTACAATGTTTAAAATATATCTATGGAAAATTTTAGAGGAATATGGGCCAAGCTCCGGCAAATGGGACTAGCAGAGATAGACGCCTTAGTTAGCATGGATGAGTTGAGGCTGTTTCCATGTTATATAACTTTATGACTTGTACCTGTGTGCAGGATGTGGACATCAGTGGGAGGGCCAGCTATTACTGCCCTAACTTTCACCGGACTAAGAACATCTTGGGGATCCGTCCCATGACCGGGGTCTGGGGTTACATGTAGATCAGAATGTGTGCAGGTTGGCAAATTCCCTATCCTGAATAGCCTGAGAGAATCTGATGGACTTCAACATTCAAACTGGTGATTTGATCTCACTGATAATGATGCTCGTTTCAAATTTACTTGGAAGAGCATTTTAATGGAACTCAGAAGAATGAGGGGTGACCTAATTGAAACTTATCGAATGTTGAAAGGCCTCGGTAGAGTGGATGTGGAGAGAATGCTTCCTATAGTGGGGGAGTCTAAGACCAGAGGACACAGCCTCAGAAAAGAGGGGCATCATTTTAGGACAGAGGTGAGGAGGAATTTCTTTAGCCAGAGAGTGGTGAGTCTGTGGAATTCTTTGCCACAAGTGGCTGTGGAGGTCTCATCATTGGTATATTTAAGGCAGAGTTTATTAGATTCTGGATTAGTCAGGGCATGAAGGAAGGAGATTGTGGCTGAGAGGGAAAATGGATCAGCCATGATGAAATGGCGGAGAAGCCTCGATGGGCCAAATGGCCTGGTTTTGCTCCTGTATCTTATGGTTTTATTTACTGTAATTTAAGGGATTCAATTCTATGTCTCCAGATCAATAGCCCAGGCCTCTGATACCAGTCTAGTAAATTAAGCACTGTGCTGCAGTGTCCCTGAGGAAATACAGATACAGTGAAATAGTGTCAGCTACACAGTTTAACACCTGTGAAACATTACATATAATTTACAGCCAGTAAACAGATCATTTGCTTCATTTGGTCTGAGCTGGTGTTAATGCTGCTGAGTAATGTCCTCCAACCATTCCTCATCTCAGCCCATCACCAAATCCTTCTGTTCATTCACCTTCTCTCATGTGTTCTCAGCTCAAAGTTAAATCAATTTATGCAAATCCATCCGACTCCTCGTTGTAATAAGATTTCCACCTTCCCAACACTTTCTAGTTATAATATTTATCTTCTGCTGTTTATATGGTGACTATCTAGAATTTACAAAGTTCAGTTCTGGTTTCCCCAAAGTGAAAACATTTTCATGTCTAGGTTTTTGCTCAGGGTTCTTAATGCCTTTATTAATTTTTGAATTTTATATTTAGAATTTGTGGCTCTTCGACCACTTGCTTCCCCATGCAGATTAGACAGTTTTTGCAAAGAACTCCGGTGCTTGGTTTTGCTGCTAAATCACATTACAATATCAGTAGTAAAATTTACTTGTCAATCACGTGCCCTTTTACAAATTCACCAACATCTCTGGTACTTCCCTCATTGTTCAGTTTGGTGCTACACTACCCCGATTTGGCCCAATTGGCAAGTTTTGTAATTGCTCTTCTGATTCCTGCAACTAAATCATTGATGATGTGAATTGAGAGTCTGCCCTAGCATCGGTTTCTGTGGAACATCATTCCCCACCGTTTACTTGCCATTTCTTGCCACACTCTATTGTCTATTTTGTGTCTGGCCTGCTGACCATTTACACACTTGCTCCAAAATCTACGTGTTCCATCTCAGTTACCTTCCTGATCTAGATACATTACATCTGCAACGTTACCTCGATCAACCCTTACAGTTACTTCTTAAATCCAATGAGTTTGGTCAAGTTTGATCTTTTCTTTTGAAATCCTTATTGGTTACTATTTATTATACTTTTGATTTAAAAATTTTTTGTGGTAACTTTTTATCAAATTTAGCAATTTAGAATAAAACTGTGTTAACATCTTTGGAAGAAAAATTACAGAAAAAGCTTTTACTTTTTGATGAAATATTTATATTCTTGAGTTAAAAATTTTGCACAGGTTCAACGGATCATGAGCTGACAGTATCTCTGATAAATTATTAATAATTTTTTTTTGTTTGCTGTCTTCTCCAGTTTATTTATAGTTTAGAAAAACCAATAAAATATTCAGTAAACAGTATTTATTTTTATCTTGATGACACGTAAGAACTGAAAGAGATAAGAAAAGATCTCTAGACATATTGAAGTTCATACCCCAGTCCTTTTACTCCCCCCTCTGAAATTCAACCCTTTATTCTCCTAATTCTTGCCCCAACACAATTCTTTTGAGCACACCAGCTCTTCAGGTGAAGCCCCTACATCTATACCCATCTTTCCTGACCAGTAACTCCATTGTAAACAGCAATCCTTTAGTACACCATCTGTCTTCACTAACTTCTTTCTATATCTTACTTCCCCTATTAATGTCCATCTCTCTAGCACTCCAATTTTCCAAGGAAACCTTGTGCTCCAGTTACTTGCCTTTGCATCAAAACCCCTTTGTCCAGTCAACTCTCCCATCAACTGTTGTCTGGCTTTCCATCAATTTCCCAAAACCCAGCCACCTAGCACCACAGTCGATTCCAGTTCCTTGAGTCTCTGAACTGCTCTCACTGATACCTTTTCTTGTTCACTGACGCTAAACCTCCATTACATTAGCTCCACTGCTGCAGTTTGTCCTTGTAAAGAATAGGATCAAACAGAATCAATGTGGATTTATGAAGGGAAGGCCATCTTTGACTAATCTGTTGGAATTCTTTAAGGCTGTGACTGGAAGAAGAGATTTAGGGAAGCCAGTGGGTGTGGTGCATTTGGTTTTCAATAAAGTTGGGCACAGGAAGTTGATTAATTTAGAATAGAATATAGAACATAGAACTTTACAGATCAATACAGGCCCTTCGGCCCACAATGTTGTGCCAACCCTTAAACCCTGCCTCCCATATAACCCTCTACCTTAAATTCCTCCATTACCTGTCTAGTAGTCTCTTAAACTTCACTAGTGTATCTGCCTCCACCACTGACTCAGGCAGTGCATTCCACACACCAACCACTCTCTGAGTAAAAAAACCTTCCTCTAATATCCCCCTTGAACTTTTCTCCCCTTACCTTAAAGCCATGTCCACTTGTATTGAGCACTTGGGGAAGAGGCGCTGGCTGTCCACTCCATCTATTCCTCTTAATATCTTGTATACCTCTATCATGTCTCCTCTCATCCTCCTCCTCTCCAGAGAGTAAAGCCCTAGCTCCCTTACATGGGATTGGACATGATACTCTGTGGATTGAGAACTGCTTTTTGCATAGAAGGCAAGAAGCAGGAATCGAGAACCTTCGCAGGCTGTGACCGGCGGAGCACCACAACTTTGGTGCTTGGGCCCCAGTTGTTCACAATTTGGCCGAGGGAGTGAGGTGACATATTTTTCAGTTTACTGGGAATATAAGCATGGAAGGGGATAAACTGAGTAAGGAAGCGAGGATATGGCAGATGGGATATGATGTGGAAAAATGTGAGGTCGTTCACAGTGTTGAATGTAATAAAAATTAGTGTGTTTTTTAAATGGTCAAAGATTGGGTAACACTGATGTTCAGCAGATGCAGATATGCTTTTACCAAAGGCAACTAAGGTCGACATGTGAGTACAGGGTAAATTGTACACACACTCACAAACATATGCTCATATACAAACATACATGTTCACTCTTATGCAAATACACTTAAATATCCATTCTCGCAGACAGAAACTCACTCATATACAGCTATCTGCATGCATAGATACACATACTAACACAAGTTTGTATACAGGCACACACAGATCCACATACACAGAAACATACAAATTCACACCGATGCAAACGTACTCACACTCTTAACAACACACGTATTTATCGACTCATACACATACTAATCACAGGCACACTAGCATATACACACATAAAAAGACAAATATAAATACACGCAGTTTCCTGTGGTGGGGAAATCTAAGACTGGGGGACACCGCCTCAGAATAGAGTGTCGTCCATTTAGGACGGAGATGAGGAGGAATTTTTTTAACCAGAGCGCAGTGAATCTGTGGAATTCATTGCTACAGGCGGCTGTGGAGGCCAAGTCATTGGGTATATTTAAGGGAAAGGTAGATAGTTTCTTGATTTGTCAGGACGTGAAGGGATACGGGGAGAAGGCAACAAACTGGGGCTGAGAGGGAAAATGGATCAGCCCTGATGAAATGGTGGAGCAGACTCAATGGACTAAATGGCCTGCTTCTGCATTTATATCTTATGGTCTTATGATCTACGGTCTTTAGCAGATTCAGACAAATACATGCATATTTACCGGATATACATATATCCACACTTAGATAAATCGACAAATACATAATGTTTTGCAAACACAAACCACTTGCTGCTAATTACCCAATCTTTCTCTCCCTCAGACACAAGCACGCAACATACATTGTTATCCCTCAGTCTCTCCAATTCATCAGGAGTCTTGCTCACAAAATTCTTTCACCCGATTCCAAATGATAATAAAGTAATAACTGTGTCGGTATTGTGTGATGTATAATTGATGTTGTGTTTGATCACAAACAGGTTTGTGGGCGATGTCTGGTGAAGTATAATGAATTATTCAGCACTGCCACACAGCTTTCATCTGAATCAATTTTTAGTTCTAAACACATGGGACAGAATCGGAAAGAAAAAGAAAAAAAAAATTGTTCTCTGTAACATTACCTGACACGTTTATTTTATGTTGAACAAATAGGGGTCACAGCAGCGAGAGCTGATCTGAAATACTTGGATTTGAATGCATCCTGACCGATCTCTCATTCAACCCCAGCATCAAAATAAGCGGTGCTGCCTGACAGCAAAGTCATTGGGTGCTGGTGATTTGTGGTTGTTGGATGATCCTGCCCAGTTTCATCTCTCAGCATCAATGATGGCGTGTCAGAAGGTGTTTAACGAGATGGCCTCTGTAATCTGTTTTCTCTGCATACGGGGTGCAGGACAGCATGACTGTGATTGAGGTATCGTTCGGCCTGCCTCTGCAGTAGCTGAGCAGAGCCCTAGGCTCGGATGCACTGGGGACTGGGGGAAACAATGGATCAAACAATCTCACTTCACAGGGGGGGGGGGGTGAGGAGGAGGGGGTGTGGCCATTCAGCCCGTCAGGTCAGTTCCAACTCTTTGAAGGAACTCTCCAATTAGTCTCGCTCCCTCCTGCTCTTCCCCTGTAGCTTTGCAAGTGCTCCTTTTCAATTATTTATCAAAATTCGCTTTGAAAGTTATTATTGAATCTGTTTCCACTGCCCTTCAGGCAATGCATTCCAGATCACAACTCCTTGCTGGGTAAAAAATTCTCCTTGACTCCTACTGGTTTTCAGCCAGTAAAAATGTGTCCTTTGATTAATAACCTTCCTGCCACAGGAAATAGATTCTGTTCATTCACGCTTTCAAAAAACCTCATGTCTTTGAACACCTTTGCTAAATTTCCCCCTGTCATCCTGTGCTCCAGATAGAGACTTGAACATCATATTGTTCCATGTTAGGGCTGGGTCCTGCTTCTTCTCGTTCTGTCTTTCTTGGTTTATTTCCTTCCCTCTCATTGTCAATTCCCCCCCCCCCCCCATATATGTGGCTCTCTTTATCCAACTAACATGCTCGGTCGTTGCCTCTCTCTCTCTCTCTCTCTCTCTCTCTCTCTCTCTCTCTCTCTCTCTCTCTCTCTCTCTCTCTCTCTCTCTCTCTCTCTCTCTCTCTCTCTCTCTCTCATTGTCCTTCCAGTTCCTTCTCGCTTCTCAGAGTCTCTCTCATCCCAAAATTTTCTTTCTGCTTCTATCAGGATAGAAGGATGCTCCTTTAGAAGAGGAGCAATTTGTTGAACCAGAAGGTGGTGAATCTGGGAAATTCATGGCCACAGACAGTGGAGGAGGCCACGTCATTGGGAATATCTAAAGTGGAACTTGATAGGTTCTTGATTAGTAAGGACATCGAAGATTATGGGAGAAGGCAGGAGACTGGAGTTGAGAGGGATAATCTGCTATGCTCGAATGGTGAAGCAGAATCTATGGCATGATTATCTTTGTTTTCCTGTGAATTTTTCTTGATATTCTTTCTTTCTCTTTCCTTCTGTCATTGTCTAACTTTCTCTCTCCTTTTTCTCTTTCTCCTTCACTCATTCCTTCTTTCTGGCCTTCTCATTTACCCTATTCTTCAATGCCCTGACTGTTCCTCTTTATTTCTCTCTCTCAAACTCCCTGTTTAATTATCTTCCTTATATTCTGCCTGCCTAACCATCTTTTTCTCTCTCTCTCTCTCTCCATCTCAATCTTCAACCCGCATCTTTCTTATTTTTAATATTTCTCTCTGTTTCATGGTTTTGTTTTTTAATCTCTCCCTTCCCTCCTGTGCCCTTGCCTTTCTCTCTGTCCTCTGTTCTTCCTCCCCTTCCTTTTAGCCCAACATGAACAAAACCTTCTGTGGGTTTGTGCCTTGTCGGTTCTGAAAATTGATAGCTGTGAGGAGGCGGCGGGAGAGAGAGAGAGATACAGAGAAAGAGTAGGGGAAGTGACAATGTAGCAGCTGCCATGAAACCGAGCTCTGTACCGGTGCCACATGAAACCTGTACCAAGTCGAGTTGTGGGGGTGGGAGTGGGCGATCAACAGGGGAAGTCTTCCCAGGACGTGAAGAAGCAGCTGAGTTCATGAAGAAAAATAAACGAAAGCCCCAGCAGAATCAAACTATTGCAATCTACGATAAAACTCAAGAGTTTAAATTGTATAGAGGTTCTGCAGCTGGTTATCCACACATAAGACCTCAGAGTAGAATTAGACTAATTGACTCATTGAGTCTGCTCCGCCATTTCCTCGTGGCTGATTTATAATCCGTCTCAACCCCACTCTCCTGCTTTCTCCCCGCGACCTATAAGACCACAAGAGGAATGTAGACTATTGATCAAGTGGGAGGAGAGGTCAAATCCCATATTGGGCTGTTTGAATTCCTTTTGAAATTCTAAAAGCAAAATTAAAAGCTTGCCTCTTTACAAGTGACTGTGAGGCTGTTGGTTGACTGTACAAACCCAACTAATGGTCTAAAAGGATGGGAACCCACTGCCTATGGCCATTCTGAGGATGCAAATAGAACATACGGGCTTGATGGCACAATAAATATATTGAATGGCTGACACAATGAACAATGAAAGGCATATACAGGTTGCAATGTATAATTTTATATATATTTGTTCCTGAAATTTAAAAGTCTGTGACTCTTTTGCAAGTCCCCATAGGTAAATTTTAACTACCTTGGAACTGGCCCAGAGAGCATTCAGTTAACAGACCAGCCAGTAACAGCCCTGGTGAAAGGCCTCGGCCCAAAATGTCAGATGTTTACCATATTCCACCGATGCTGCCTGACCTGCTGAGTTCCTCCGGCATTTTGTGTGTGTTGCTCTGGATTTCTAGCATCTGCAGAATCTCTTGTGTTAGTGATGGCTCAAGATGTCTCCCGCCTCCTGCACATTGCGTCCAGGGAGAGCAATAAACGCCAACTGTGTCCGCATTGCAAGCATGAATATTTAATAAAGATCTGTGTCTAACTGGCACTGTCCCACCATCTTTAAATGACCAATTCTGCTTAATACGAGTTCAGCGGAGGATAGAAGGTCACTGATCCAGTGCAGAAGGCACGGTCAAGTTGTGTCCCAGACGTTAATCCTTCCTTTTCCCTTGACACATGTGGCTGTCTCCTCAGTCAGGATGCAGGAAGATTAGAGGTTTGAGGTCAGGGAGTTGGGAGCATCTGTCTGTGTGTAAAATTCCGGTGATTTAAAACTCCCGCACTGAGGTTTAAATTTTAATGTGGCTGGGTTTCTCCCCGAAGGATCAAGCAAGGAAATGTTCATTCTGCAGCTGTCAAGGCAACTCGTTTCCATGGAGACGATTTGCATTCTGTCAGATTCTCCAGATAATGGGAAAAGATGAATGGAATGTGAGAGTGGGGAGAGAAAGAGAAGAGAGGAGGGAGAGAGAGAGGGGGAGAGGAGAAAGAGGAGCGGAGAGAGGGAGAGAGAGATTAGCAGATAGAAAGGAAAAGAGGGAGACAGTGGGGGAGATTCTGGATGAGAGAGAGAAGGAGAGAGGACGAGAGAGAGATGTGTAGACAAAAACAATGAGGAAGGAAGAAAAAGAGACAGCGAGGTAAAAAAGGAAATAGAAAGTAAAAGACAGTGACAGTGAGAAAAGAGAAGAGAACAAAAGGGAGGGACAAAGACACAAAGACAGAGAGACAGATGAAGACAGAGGGAGACAGAAAGAGATGCAGAGACAGATGAGGGAGAGAGAGAGAGAGAGAGAATACACTTCCTCCTTTTTCTCCTTGCCCAGTAACCAGGGGATTTGGGTCAAACATCCATTTCAAACCCAATGCATTCCTTTGAGCCTGGTGAAGTGAAGCTAAAATTACCTGCAGGCTGTGGGTGAGATAAGAAGAGCGATAGAGAAAGGTAGAGGTAGAGGAAGAAAGAAAGAGAGGTGCACAAACTCTGCTGTGCGAGTTTGAACCTCTTTCCTCCACGAGGAAAGAGCTGTGCAGTCTGTTTGATTTCACCTAAGAGAGATTCGCGATGATAATTATTTAATTTTATTTTGTCAAATTAAAATGTGGAAGATTTTACAACAATTAATGCATTCAGATAATGAGCATCCTGAAGATAAGATCTAGTATAATAGACTTATATGCTAAAAACCCCATTCAATACCACAATAAACATGAGACAAGAAACAAAGGGAATGATTCACTCACATCTATAACAATCATATTGGTTGTCTCACTTTTATCTTCTGCACACAATAAACCAAGCAGTAGATAAAGGCAACATAAGAGATTCTGCAGATGCTGGAAATCCAAAGCAACTTATACAAAATGCTGGAGGAACTCAGCAGGCCAGGCAGCATCTGTGGAAATGAATAGACAGTCGACGTTTCAGGCTGAGACCCCTTTTCTGCTGTGCAGATATAAAGCCTAGCACTTAATTAGAGGAGGTGGTGGACCGACATGACCGAACGGGAAGGGGATGGGACTTAAAACGGCTGGCCACTGGGAAATTCCACTTTTGGCGGGTGGAGTGGAGGTGCTCAAGAAAGCAGTCTCCCAACTAATGTCGGGTCACACCAGCATAGAGGAGGCCACATTGGTGGCATCGGGTACAGAGACGACCTCCAACAGATCTGCAGGTGAAGAGTTGCCTCACCTGGGACCCTGAATGGAGGTGAGGGAGGAGGTGAATGGGCAGGTGTAGCACTTTGGCCACTTGCAGAAGATATATGCAGGGAGATTAGTGGGCAGGGACAAATGGACAAGGGAATCAGAGAGGGAGCGATCCCTATGGAAAGCAGAGAGTTGGGGAGAGGAGATAAAGTTGTGTTTGGTGTTAATACCCTGTTGAAGATGGCAGAAGTTGTGGAAAATGATGTGATGGATGCGGAGGCTCATGGAGTAGTAGCTGAGGACAAGAGGTAGCAGGAAGACGGGGTGAAAATGGATGTCCAGGAAATGGAGGAGATGTGGGTGAAGGCAGTATCAATGGTGGGAGAAGGGAATCCACTTTCTTTGAAGAAGGAGAATGCCTCTAATGTCCTGAGAAGGAAAGCCTTATCCCGGGAACACATACGACAGAGACGAAGGAACTGAAAATAGGGAATAACATTTCTACAGGCGACACGGTAGAAAGAGGTACAATCAAGGTAGCCATGGGAATTGGGTAGGTTTGTAAAAGATGCCGGTAGACAGTTTGCCTCTAGAGATGGAGACAGAGAGATCGAGAAAGGGGAGGGAGTTGTCAGAGACGGACAAAGCGTATTTATGGGCAGGGTGGAAGCTGGAGGCAAAGTTGATGAAATTGACGAGCTCAGCAGGGGTGCAGGAAGCAGCACCAATGCAATCGGCAATTGTTGTCAAGAGTTGGGGATCATTAACGGGAAAGCGTGGAATATGGACTGTACCACGTAGCCAATGAAAAAGCAGGCACAGTTAGGGTCCATGGCTACCCTTTGAGTTTGGGGAAAGTGGGAGGAGCCCCAAAGGAGAAATTGTTGAAGGTGAGGACCAATTCTGCCAGTGGAGGAGGGGAACTGGTCAGGCCTCTATTACGAAAGAAGCCGGAAACTTTAAGTCCACCTTACTGACTGGGAGTGGTTTATTTTTCTTGAATAGATCCTCGATATCTCACATAACCAAGATTCCCCATGCTCGCCAACCTTGCCCTTCACTCTGACGAGAAAACGTTGGCCTGATCTCTTCTTATCTCACTTTTGAAAGCACTAATTTGACAAGTGTTCTAGCATCTCCAATCAACTTTGAGAGCTCCTGCCTTTGAAACTAACCTTCTCTCAATTTAGGATTTTAAATTGAGGATCTGTCCTTCCTTTTCTATGCCTGCATTGAAACTAATAGAATTATGGTTGTGGTTCCAAGTGCTCCTATACAGATTCATCAACTGCTTGCTCGGCCTCATTTCCTAGTAGGGGGTCAGGGGCCTGTCCTCTAGTAGGGTCACCTACTAGATGTTGTAAAAACAAAGGGGCTGGTTGTGGATTACAGGAGGAATGGAGACAGGCTAACCCCTATTGACATCAATGGATCTGGGGTTGAGAGGGTAAACAGCTTTAAGTTCCTCAGCATACATATCACCAAGGATCTCACGTGATCTGTACACACTATCTGTGTGGTGAAAACACAGCGCCTCTTTCACCTCAGACAGTTGAAGAAGTTTGATGTGGACCCCTAAATCCTAAGAACTTTCTACAGGGGCACAATTGAGAGCATCCTGACCGGCTGCATCACCACCTGGTATGGGAACTGTACTTCCCTCAATCGCAGGACTCTGCAGGGAGTGGTGTGGACAGCCCAGCACATCTGTAGTTGTGAACTTCCCATGATCCAGAACATTTTAAGGACAGGTGTGTAAAAACGGCCCGTAGGATCATTGGGGACCCGAGTTGCCCAACCACAATCTGCTACCATCCAGGAAACGGTACCGCAGCATAAAAGCCAAGACCAACCTGGCCATCTGGTTAACACACTGATCTGAGTGTATTCTATGTTACTTTGATATGTTCTATTTATTATAAATTACTATGATTGCACATTTAGATGGAGACATAACGTAAAGATTTTTACTCCTCATGTATGTGAAGGATGTAAGAAATAAAGTCAATTCAATTCAATTCAATTCTGTAGTGTAAATACCCCGTCCTTTTTTTACCCTCTAGCTCTGTCATGCTGGAACATTGAGCTGCCATTCTTGCCCATAATAGTTATGATATTGCAATCCCATGTGCCTGTCCATGCTCAAACTCTGAATTCTCTGCCAGAAGGGAATTTGAAAATATGAAACCTTATCTTACCTTCGGTCAATTAATTCCTTCTTAATCCGTGCTCATGAGAGTGTAAGATTAGTCAATGCCACTTTTAACCCTTTAGTTTAATCCTTTTAGGCTTGGTAAAATTCTGCTTAAAGTGATAAAATTCACAAAGCACTAAAGAAAATCTCTAAATACTTCACGACAATTGACAGTGAATTTCAAAGTAATCTCCAGTTGCTCAGGAGGCATCTCAACAATTAGTTGTGAAGTGTGAGTGTGTTTGATAAGCTCTCAGCATTTAATGGTTAATGAGCCAGTTTAAGTAATTGAAAATCAAATGTCTAAAGTGCACAACTCCTCAAAGTGGAAACCTCCTCGATTTTCAGGAGGTGAAACTGGGCAAAGAGCCAGAGCTGAGGGTCCGCTGGGCAGAAGTTGGGAGCAGAGCCTCTGGGCATAAGAAGCCATTTCATCTCCTTTGTAAGTTGTCACACTCCATCTGCTCGTCTGTGGACAATGGCTCAGTGTTGCTGCTTGAGTAAAGGTAAGGCTCTTTCTGTGAGCAATATTTCAAAAGCAATGCTATGAAGCAAGATTATTAATTTGTCACACAGATTTTTCAGGAGGTTGAGGTGATGGAATCTTTCATCCCTTCCTACCCAACGTCACAGTCAATTGGTCTCAGGCTGGTTTTAGAGAAAAAGATTAAAGATTAGCTTTATTTGTCACAGGTACATTGAAACGCACAGTGAAGTGCATCACTTGCGTCAGCGCCCGACCGCGTTGTGTCTAGTGCCAACGCACCATGTCCCCAACTTACCAACCCTAACCTGGACGCCTTTTCTTGTGTCTATGTGTGGCGATTCTTGCAGACTGCCCCCAGCACATCCTTAGGTAATGTTGGTCATTAAGGTAAATGGCGCACTTCACTTTACGTTTTGATGTACAGTACAGTGCAAATGCCCTGGGCTAGGGTGCCTCAAACCCTTGCACCGGTCTGTATTTGTCAACATGGTGTGGAGTGCAAGCTTCTAACTCTGGCAGCAGCAAAGGATGTTGGCAATGGTGGGGTGATTCCCCTCTCCCTTCCCCTTTTCCCAACCATGATTCCCCTCTCCCTTCCCCTTTTCCCAACCATGATTCCCCTCTCCCTTCCCCTTTTCCCAGCCGTGATTCTCCCCTCCCTTCCCCTTTTTCCCAGCCGTGATTCCCCTCTCCCTTCCCCTTTTCCCAACCGTGATTCCCCCCCTCCCCTTTTCCCAACTGTGATTCCCCCCTCCCTTCCCCTTTTCCCAACTGATTCCCCTCTCCCTTCCCCTTTTCCCAACCGATTCCCCCCTCCCTCCCCCTTTTCCCAACCATGATTCCCCTCTCCCTTCCCCTTTTCCCAACCATGATTCCCCCCTCCCTCCCCTTTTCCCAACCGTGATTCCCCCCCTCCCTCCCCTTTTCCCAACCGTGATTCCCCCCTCCCTTCCCCTTTTCCCAACTGAGATTCCCCCCTCCCTCCCCCTTTTCCCAACCATGATTCCCCTCTCCCTTCCCCTTTTCCCAACCATGATTCCCCCCTCCCTCCCCTTTTTCCCAACCGTGATTCCCCCCTCCCTTCCCCTTTTCCCAACTGTGATTCCCCCCTCCCTCCCCCTTTTCCCAACTGTGATTCCCCTCTCCCTTCCCCTTTTCCCAACCGATTCCCCCCTCCCTCCCCTTTTCCCAACCATGATTCCCCCCTCCCTCCCCCTTTTCCCAACCGTGATTCCCCCCTCCCTTCCCCTTTTCCCAACCGTGATTCCCCCCTCCCTGCCCCTTTACCCAATTGTGATTTCCCTCTCCCAGACCCCTTCCCACTCTCAGTCCACGATAGAGACCCACATCAGAATCAGGTTTTTCATCACTCGCATATGTCAGGAAATTTGTGCAGTACAATGAAATATGTAAAATTACTACAGTACCGTGCAAGACTCTAAGGCCCCCAAGGGTGGTGTGTGTGTGTGTGTGTGTGTGTGTGTGTGTGTGTGTGTGTGTGTGTGTGTGTGTGTGTGTGTGTGTGTGTGTGTGTGTGTCGTGTGTGTGTGTGCGCGCCCAAGATTTTCGCACAGTACTGTATGTCCAGAATCTTGTTTTTTGCTCTAAATTCAAGCATCTGTAATCTCTTGCGTTCCCATTTATCCTGATCTTGCTTACCAGCACTTGGCCCACAGCCTTATTGTGATTCAAGTGCTTGTAGAGAGGCGCTTTTTGAAATGTGAGAGGACCTCTGCCTTCAGAAAGTGCATTCCAGATTTCAAACCCCACTCTGGGTGAAAGAATTTTTCTCTGTGATCCTCTTTCTCCACATTTCTAATTTTCGACGTCTCGGTGTTGGGGAAAGGTTTCACACACTCCCCCCATCTAGTTCCTTCATAATTCTGCTCACCCCTATCACGTCACCGAGTGGCATTCAAACACCTAATTTATCGGAGGCTCTATGTAAACTTCATAAAGACACTACAAACACTGTAAGGAGCATCTGGCAAGAGAAATGTGGCAGGTGCAAGCCATTTATCTTTGCCATTTAGAAATGGACGACTCTGAACTTATCCCACTCAATCCCCATATTCCGTGGTTTTCTTAATGACCAAAACGAAAACAATCTAATACTGGAGAACTCCCAGTGCCCAAGCATCTGCAGCCTCCCAGAGAAAGGATTTCCAAAGACGAGCAAACGGAGGTCCAAACTGGAAGCTGATATGAGAGTTGTATTTATGAGACTTTTCGATAGGCACATGAATATGCAGAGAATGGAGAGCTCACGTACAGGCAATAGAGATTTAGTTTAATTGGGTATCATGTCCAGCATAGACATTGTGGGCTGAAGGGCCTTTTCTTCTGCTGTACTGTCCCTTGTCCTGTGTTCTGAAGTATTTCCACTTATCTGTTTCAAGCTGAGGTCAGATTTCTAAATTTCTAAATTCCTCTATCTTGACACTATCACACTGGCTTAACACTTTACAAGCAACCGCTCAGACTACCTCTCTGAATTTTTATACATTTTGATTAGATTATAATAACCTTTGTTACACATAATGCGAGATTTAAGATTCCGGATTCAAGTTTATTTGTCATGTATACATCGATATATACGGAGTGTATGTTAACAACCAACACACCCATGGCTGTGCTGGGGGCAGCCCACAAATGTTGCCGCACATTCCGACACCAACAAAGTATGCTCACAATGCTTGATAGAACAAGGTAGAACACAACAAGCAATAAAACAACAACAGCAAAGGCAAGCCCTGTTCCTGCCTTCCACCCACACACGTACACAGTCCTTCAACCCCCAACCACCACCCCAGGACAGGCTTCCGGCCTGCAGTCTCCAGCAGACATGGATTGGGCCTGCAGACTCCAGGCTTCGACCCCCGTCCCCCCCTCCCCCAGTGAACTCGGGCCTGTAGACATCAGACTTTGACCACCCCAGCAAAATCAGGCCTGCAGATATTGGGCTTCAACAACCCCAGTGGACTCAGGCCTGCAGACACCAGGCTTCGACCAGCCCAATGGACTCGCAGAATTTCACAGACTTGGTTCCGGGCAACAGACCTCAACTTGAGGACTTCCAATACAACCCTCAAGCCTCAATCCTCAGAATCACTCCCAGCACTTGACAGTCAGTGAACACTAGGCCTCAAACTCCAGATTTGCTGCTGATGAGACCCTGAACACGAGGCCTTGAAGTACGATCTCAAAGATATGTCAATCCATGGGGTCATTGGAACTCATTCTTCCTGCCTGCAGGAACTCTGACTCCAAAACCTACCAATAATTCGCTGAACTTGGTGGGGGTGGGGGCCTCATCTGACATCTGACCACGGATGTCCCATGTCTATGCCGCTGGCCTTCGAATGCAGAGTGGAGGTTTAGACTCCAGCTTGACCCCTGAAGTCCCCCACATCCCTGTTCCTAAACCCTAATCTGACCTGTAGCTTCCCTCTCTGTCCCGAAAATCATCTTTACTAACCTAAAAGGCTATTAAAAATTGAACAATTAACCAATGAGAAAAGCAATTGAACAATTATTGCAGAGGGAGTAAAGTGTTGGTCAGTTTCACCACGGTCCAGGTGAGAGCTGTAACTCAGGGACACAAGTGCAGAAGGGTTGAGGCCACTTCAAAGGGCACAATTGGCCTCACAAAGCTCTGTCCATCTTGATCACCAGAGGAAGTCCTGGGCCGGGACTCTTTTTTTCATAAACATCAAACTGGTCCTCACAAAACTGCTTCTTGAGCTTTGGCGAGATCGTTGTCTTTGGAATCTCACGGCATTCAGCCTGGATCTGTGCACAGCTGGTCACGTGCATCAAGGACAGGGTGCGGCGCCAAAATGAGGCCAGTCCATCAGCGTTAGATCCATGACGCTTGAAAGGATAGGATCCCCTCTTGTTTCTGCAGTGCTGCTTGCTGTCACAGGCAGATCTCCAGTTCACGATACAGTCCGCCCTCCTTATCCGCAGGGGATTGGTTCCGGGACCCCCTGTGGATGCAAAAAAACGCGGATGCTCAAGTCCCTTATATAAAATGGCGTAGTATTTGCATATAACCTATGCACATCCTCCTGTATACTTTAAATAATCTCTAGATTACTTATAACACCTAATACAATGTAAATGCTATGTAAAATAGTTGTTATACTGTATTGTTTAAGGAATAATGACAAGAAAAAAAGTCTGTACATGTTCAGTACGGACATAACCATCGTAGCTCTTCTGGGAACGCTGATGCTGCCTCGGCATCAGCCTTTGCCGATTCTTCCATGATCTTTAAGTTCTTGAGGTTGTAGCGCTTTAATCATCCCTTACTAGCCTTAATCTCCTTCCTCTCGCTCACAACACAAGTAGTGAATGAACGAGACACGAGGCGAGCAACGCTCAACTTCCGGGTTTTCCCGATCCGCGCATGCGGAACCCGCGGATAAGGAGGGCCGACTGTACTTGGAAGAATTGCTCCATGTCGTCACGTCCTGAGTGATTTTTGTATGGTCCTGCTCCGCTCATTTTCGTGGTTATACCCAACGAGGTCAATGTCCACCGTCGTGTTTTCAGCGCTGCAGGGTCTGCATTGTTGACTTTGGTCAAGAAGAGTTTGCGATCTGTCAAATGAATTTCTGGCGATACAAATATTTGTGTAGTTGAAAATATCTTTGACCCCGACTGCTATACTCAGTGCTTCTGTAAGTGTAAGTTCTGGAAGGGAAAGTGTTGAGAGGCCCACGGCTGGGATGATTGCACTGACTCTGTATGGGTGACACATCACAAGCCGGCCTCGTAGGCCTCTTTGAATTGTAGTCTGCCAGCTACTTGCTGTGCTTACGTTGCTGAGATGTACTTTCACACCACGGAGGCCAAGTTTATCTGACCTCTGCCTGCACAGTTCATGAGGTGGCTGTGATGAGACTGACAGGCTGGCAAAAAACTGCCCATTATAATTCAACCAACCCAGGAATGACTTGACCTCTGCACCTTGCTCGATGCAGGCTTGTTACAGGAAGTTTCATATTTTATCTCTCGTTCTTTTAAACTTAAGGGCATACAGGCCTGGTCTATTTAATCTCTCCTCATTTGACAACCCCAGCGTTCCCGGAATTATTGTATGATGAACCTTTCCTGCAACCTTCTATCGTGCGTGTTTTCTTCCGTGGGCAGGGAGATCAGACGTACACAGTTTTCCTGATGGGGTCTCACCTGGGTCCAATATAACACTCAACAAGACAAGACAAAGGTTCTCTACCAACATACCCACAATGCACCACACTGACTTTTGACATTAAAGTTTCAAGGTGAGATCTGAACAACGTAAGAGCACAAGAAATGGGAGTAGGAGTTGGCAGTCCGGCCTGTCGAGCCTTTCAATGAGATCACGGCTGATCTGGCCGTGGACCCAGTTCCGCCTACCCACACTTTCCCAATAACCCTTCATTTCCCTGCAATTCAAAAGTCTATTAACAGCAACTGTGTCTTAAATGTATTTAATGAGTAAGCGTCTACTGCTTTGCAGCGCACAGAGTTACACAGATTCAC
The DNA here is from genome assembly GCF_048418815.1 of Hemitrygon akajei. Lineage (NCBI taxonomy): Eukaryota > Metazoa > Chordata > Chondrichthyes > Myliobatiformes > Dasyatidae > Hemitrygon > Hemitrygon akajei. The sequence goes on along the minus strand of NC_133130.1, from coordinate 158,393,422 downwards.
TGCTTGCTGGGGAAAAGCGGTTTCTCCTCATCTCTCTCCTAAAGCTATTCCCACAAATCTTGAAACTATCAGTGGAATAAAGTTTCCTGTCTCTATCTAACCTATTCTTTCCATAATTTTATATGTTTCTATAATTCTGAATTCCAGTGAGTATGGTCCCAGGTGAGTCAATCTCTCCTCATAGATTAACCCCCTCATCTCCGGAATCAACCTTGTGGACCTCCTCCGTGCCGCTTCCAAGTCCAGTATCTAGTCTTTTCACATGCAGTACTCCAGGTCAGTGCTTCCTAGTAGTAACAGTGCAATCACTCGAGTCGAGTATGATGTTCTGCTAAAGGGTTGTCTATTGGTGGGTCCTCAGGCCGATGCGGGATCCACATGCTCTGGTGCAGGGTGGACGTGAGTAAGTGGTGGCTCTGGTTAATGGTTGGGTCTTTTGGCTGTTCAGTCTCTGCTATTGCAGCTGCCACTTGTTCTCTGTGGCACGACGGGGGTCGTTCTCATGTGACGCAGCTCCCTCTTCAACAAATTTACTCTAGGTGCATCTACTGAGGGCCACGTCCTTCCCAGTTTTTAGCTGTAAATGTTGAATTTCTTCAGGCTGATTTTGATGTTTATCTTTGAAGCGTTTCCTTTGCCCACCAGGAGCTCGCTGACATTCCTTCAACTGGGGGTAAAGGATCCGTTTGGGAAGATGTGAGATGAGCATCTGGATGACGTGACCTATCTATCGGAGTTGATGCTGCGTTGTGACGGTGCAGATGCTCTTTATGTTGGCCACCTCCAGTACTCTGGTGTTAGTGTGTCTGTCCTTCCAGCTGATCCTCATAATTGTTTGTAAAGCTCTTTGGTGGTATTGTTCCAAGTCTTTCAGGTCTCTCCTGTAGGTGGTCCATGATCCAGCTCCATACAGTAGTGTAGCAAGGACAATTGCTCCTCAGACTAAAAATTTAGCTTGGACCTGTCATAATGTTGGAAGAACCTCTCCTAGCAGCCATGCGATGCAGACAGAGGCTGCACTCAGTGTTTCGTCTCCACAAGGACTATGTGGAGGTCACTCCTACCAACATAGTCGCAAGCGGTCAATACGTAACCTCAGCTCATTTTAATCACGTAGAAGGGAGGCTCTCTGCCTATTGAATCAATGCCGGCTCCCATTCCCTCACATATTCTCTTTAACCTATTCCCCATCTCCTGTCATTAAACACCACCCCCCCTTCTCCCATCGCCCTAGGGGAAGTTAAAGTAACCTGTTCTTACCCAACAGCATGCCTTTCGGATGTGAGGGGGACTGGAGCATCTGGATGAAACACATGAAACTCCTTTCTCCCGGGTGTCTTCAGCAATGCCCCTCGCTAACAGCCCCCTGACTCAGCAGTGAGAAAACTCTCCTTCTCGGGCTCTGTACATCTCGGGTCGATAGGACCTGGGTCCCACCAAAACCGGGAAGTTAGGGCGTCCCACCCACCCAACTCCCAATCTGTGTGAATACTGTGTAAATGCTGGCCCCGTGCGATTGCCACGTTGCCAAGAAATAACAGATTGTACATGGCATACAATTATTAGGAAAGTATGTTTATAAATGTTAACTTAACCAAACCATTATTAAAGGAGAAAGGAAAGGAAGAAAAGAGAGCTAAATGGCCCATCAGAGTTAAAACAGTCAAATGTGCACAGGCTGGAGCTCAAACCTTCCAAAAGCTGATGTGTCCAATGTTCTCACAGAGCCAACTCATCTTCACCGATCACCAGTATGATTTCCCTGTTGGACTCCATTGAGTCACACATTCCCATTGGATAGAATCCTACAGCCAATTCTCTCGAGCCTCTTCTCTCTCCATCTCCTGCTGAAAAAGACCTTGACCCATCTCAGTGTCCATCACAAAACCTCTCCGCCCAGCGTTTTCTAGTACCTTCTCCCAATTCCACCATCCTGATTGGATGACAGGACATTCCTAAGCATGAATGTCACAACCCCTTATCTTTACCAGCAGAACACACTGCTTCTACAGAAAGCCATTAAATGAAATACCCTGCAACATTAGCAGTGAAACCTTAACCAGGGCGTTACACACACACGGTCACAGAAAGGACAATGGGGACGCCACACAGATGGTGCCAGAAGTCAGGATTGAAGTTGAGTGTCTGGAGCAGTGAGGCAGCAGCACTACCCACTGCTTCACTGTATCGTTCAACTGATCATCTTCAGAATCATGCCTCTGTGAGCAACACACAAAGTGCCGGGGGAGCTCAGCACTTCAGGCAGCCTCTGTGCAAGATAATAAACAGTCAACATTTTGTGCCAATCTCCCTCATCAGCGCTGGAAAGGAAGGGGGAAGAAGCCAGCACAAGAAGGTGGAAGGAGGAGGAGGAGTACAAGCTTACCGGTAGATAGGTGAAGCCAGGTGAGGGAAAAAGTGGGTGGGATGAAGTGAGAAGCCGGGAGGTGATAGGTGAAAAAGATAAAGGGCTGAAGAAGAAGGAATTTGATTGGAGAGGAGAGTGGACCATGGGACGAAAGGAAGGAGGAGGGGCACAAGAGGGAGGTGATAGGTCTCTATGAACTTGCTGGGTGCAAATTTGTCATTGAGTATATTTAATCCATTGTAAAAGATTTTGGAATGTCCTGAAATGATCAGGATTTTTTAAAATGAGAATTGAACTCTGACAATCGAGACAAGAATTCAGGACACCTCTTGATGGATTTAATCTCCCTAATGGTTTTACTTAGTTTTTGTAGTTTCAAAGAATTAAATGGATTCTTTGAAGACTTAATCTATTGCTGATTAAGGAGTACATTCACTTTCCAATAAACCCAAGCAATCAATGAACGGTTGATTATTCCGCTCTTAAGCAATCCATCACTCAGTGCGTGCTTGCTTTCTCACACTGATGTGCACATCGGTGCAGGACTTTGCTCAATATCTGACTACAATGGCTGACATTCCAATCAGAAGCCTTGAAAACAACTTCAAACCGTTGCAGTTTCTGCACTAGCTGCCACTGAGAGAAAATACAGGCGCTTGGGTATTGGCCTTCAGTCATGCTCGAACTTCAGTGTGCTACATTATTCTAAACCAACCGTCAAATGGGCAGCCCATCTCCCTCTTTCAGCCTCCCATCGCTTTGTTTTTAAACTCCTGCTCCGCAATAAAGGTGCGGCCTCTTTGAAACAAAAACAGAAAATGCTGGAAGAACTCAGCCTCAGTGGAAAGACAAGTCGGTCAACATTTCAGGTTGATGACCCTTCTTCAGAACTGGATGGAAAGCAGAGGCCAAATGCTGGAGGTACTCGGGCTGAAACCTCAACTGTACTTTTCTCCATCGACGCTGCCTGGCCTTCTGAGTTCCTCCAGCATTTTGTGGATTTCCAGCATCTGGAGATTTTCTCTTTGTTTGTGGAAAGTGGAGGGGGAAAAGTTATCAGTAATACTGGACAACAATTATTTTCGAAAGTGTTGCTTCCTCAGAGTTTTTTTTTTGTTTATGCTTGAAGCTGAACACAAATATAATTTCAGACTACTTGTATCACGTAGGAACTTGGAGAAACAAGAATTTATTGAATATAATGCATTCAACTGCATAATGGTGCTGACGGCTTGCTATAGTTCAACTAAGCTAAAATATTTTGCTGATGATTTTCATTTGTACTCAGTGTCTGAGGCTTCTCTCTTAAATTTCCAACAATAATCAGCCAACGTTGATGGATTCCAGTTGTCCCGATACCGTTTCTCCACGTCCTGGTGAAACCTTTCACCGTGCTCGTCACTGACAGTGCCAAGATTTGCAGGGAAGACATCTAAATGGGAATGCAGAGAAAGAGTCTTTAGTGACATGTTGCACTTCATGGTTTTGCATGTTTGAAGGATGTTGTCAACCAGCTGCATGTAGTTTGGTGCTCTGTAGTTGCCAAGAAAAATTTCAGCCGCAGCTTTGAATGTCTGCCATGTGATTTTCTCCAGTCCCACTAGAAGTTTTTCGAAATGCCTGACATTGATGACCAGTTTGGTTCGTGGACAAACAAAAGTGCTGTCCTTAATCTTGGCATCAATTATTCTGACCTGAATTATGAATTGAAATAATAAAGATAGGTGATTTAAAAAAATTGTGCGTGATAGGGAAATATCATGGTGATTTTCAGGATCAGCAGCCCAAAATCCATAAGATACACCCAAAGGTATTCAGGATACAAAATCTTTGTTTTCCAGTGTTATCAAAGGTCTGCTGAAGGGTCTCGGCCTGAAACACCGACTGTACTCCTTTCCATTGATGCTGCCTGGCCTGCTGAGTCTCCAGCATTTTGTGTTCCTTGGATTTTCAGCAACTTCAGATTTTCTTTTGTTTGTTATCAGAAAACTATCCAGTAGTCCAGGGGTCCTTGATCCCTCGGTTAATGGTAAGGCTCCATGGCATAAAAGAGGTTGGGAACCCCTGCTGTAGTCCTAATGAAGGATCTCGGCCCAAAACGTTGACTGCTTATTCCCCTCCATAGATGCTGCCTGACATGTCAAGTTGCTCCAGCATTTTGTGTGCATTACTCAGGAGTTACAGCATCTGCAGAATCTCTTGTGCTTCTGTAGTCTACCATGTCTATAGTCCTCATGATTTTGTTTACCTCACTCATGTCCCATTTAACTTCCTCTGCTCCAGGAGAATAGACTTAGCCTCTCCCATCCATCCTTATAATTAAACCACTCCAGCCCAGGCAACAAAATGGCGAATCTTCCCCACATTCCCTCCCATATCCCAATGATCAGAACTGTACACAGTTGTCCAGCTGAGAAATATCCACAGTGTTATGAACGAACATAACCTCCTAACTTCTGTATTCAGTGCCTTGGTACCGAAGACTGATATCCCATATGCCTTCCTAACCATGCTATCTACTGGTGTTGCACCTTCAGTAACCTACGAGCTTGTACTCCAAAGTCCCTCTGTTCCTCAATACTCCCTAAGACCCGGCCAGTGGGAGAATAACAAGACACCTGTGTGAATCCACAGAGCATCTGGCAACCCTGCCATCTCTGTCCTGGAGGCTGATGTCAGCATATCCTTCAAGAGGGTGGGCCTTCACAAGGCAACAGACTGACCACGTACCCGGACGGGTTCTGAAAACCTGTGCCAATCAGCAGGGTCAAGGACATCTTTGAACTCTCACGGCTGTGATCTGAGGCTTCCAGCTGCTTCAAAGGGCAGCGATTATAGAGCAGGGTGAGCTGCCTGGTTGATTATTGCCCAGTCGCATTCACATCATCTGTGATGGAACACTTTGAGAGCTTGGTCATGGCCAGAATTAACTCCTACCTGAGCAAGGACTTGAACCCGTTGCAATTCATGGAGGAGGTACAGAAACCGGAAGACCCACACCAAATGATTAAAGAAAAGCTTCCCCTCTGCCATCAGCTTTCTGAATGACCCACGAACCCAAGAGCATAACCATGTCATTCGTTTAGTTTCCACACAGCTCATTTATTGTTATAATTTATAGATTTTTTATATTTTTATTGTAATGACAAAACAACAACTTCATGTCATATATCAGTGATAATAAACCTGATTCAGATTCATGGTTGGTGCCCTTGCCTTATTAGTCCTCCCGAAATCACCTCACAATTGTGCAGATTGAACTCCATCTGCCAGTTTGAGTTTTGCCAAGAGCCTGTATGACTAACATTTTGATGTCCTCCTGCAACCTGAGGCTAGCTTCCACACGATCAACAACTCCAACAACCTCCAAGTCATCTGTAAACTTACCGTCGTGGCCTCCCGCATCCACATCCAAGTCATACACACACGCACATTGCAAACAGCAAGGATCCCAGCACCAGTCCTTGTGGGACATCATATGTCACAGGCATCCGATCGCACAAATAACTCTCTACCAGCACTCTTTGCCTCCTATCGCCAAGCCATTTGTGGATCTAGTTTGTCAACTGACACTGGATCCCATAGTCCCTAAACTCTCGAACCATTCTCTCATGTGGGACGTTGTCAGAGGCTTTAGTAAAGTCCATGTTTGTCACATCTAGAATCCTGCCCTCAAGGATACACTTTGTTACCTCTTTAAAGAAACTGAATCAGATTTAATATCATTGGCTTATGTCATGAAATTTGTTGCCTTCACAGCAGCAATACAATGCAATACATTACAATAAGAAAAAGAACAGTGAATTACAGAAGAAATATGTAAAATAGTTAAATTTATTAAGTAGAGCAAAAATAAAAATTTAAAAAAGTAGTGAGGCAGTGTTCATGGGTTCAATGTCCATTCAAAAATTAGATGGGAAAGGGGAAAAAGCTGTTTCTGAGTTGCTGAGTGTGTGCCTTAGGGTTTCAGTACCTCCTACCTGACGGTAGCAATGAGAACAAAACATGACCTGGGTGATGGGTTTCCGTAATGATGGATGCCGCTTTTGTGAGGCATCGCTCCTTGAAGATGTCCTGGATACTACGGAGGCGAGTGACCACGATGGAGCTGACTACGTTCACAATCACTGCAGCTTATTTTGATCCTGTGGAGTAGAAACGCCCTCTCCCCACCCCCCAACCATACCAGACGGTGGTGCAGCCAGTTAGAATGCTCTCCACGTTACATCTGTAGAAATGTGTGCATGTTTTAGGTGATAAACCGAATCTCCTCAAACTCCTGATGAAGTATAGCCACTGTCTTGCCTCTTTTGTAACTGCATTGGTATGTTGGGCCCAGACACCCAGAAACCCGAGGCTGATTTTCCTTTCCACTTCTGACCTCGATGAGGAATGGTGTACATACCCTTTCTGAAGTCCACAGTCATCTCTTTGGTCTTAGTGCCAGGTTGTTGCTGTGATACCACTCAACTAGTTGATACATTTCACGCTGGTACGCCTCCCCCCCCCCCCCCCCCCCATCACCATCTGAAATTCAACCAACAGTAGTTGTGCAGTCAGCATATTTACAGATGCATTTGAGCTGTGCCGAGCCACACAGTCACTGGTGTAGAGAGAGTACAGCAGTGGGCTCAGCACACATCCCCGAGGTGCGTCAGTGTTGATCGTCAGTGAGGTGGAGATGTTATTTCCAATCTGTACAGTTTATGGTCTTCCGGTTAGGATGCCGAGGATCCAGTTGCAGAGGGAGGTACAGAGGCCCAGGCTTTGGAGTTTTTCAATCAGGACTGTAGGAATGATTGTGTTAAACGCTGATCTGTGATCAATAAACAGCATCCTGACATAGATATTAGTATTGTCCAGTGATCCAAGGCCAAGTGAACTAATGAGATCACATCCGCTGTAAACCTATTGTGGCGAAAGGCAAATTGCAATGGGTACAGCACCTTACTGAGACAAGAGTTAATTCTAGCCATAACCAACCTGTCAAAGCACTTGATCACTGTTGCTCCTGGATGATAGTGGTTAAAGCAGCTCACCCTGCCCTTCTTGGGCACTGCTACGATTGTTGCTCGTTTGAAGCAGGTGGGGACTTCTGAATGTAGCAATGAGAGATTGAAAACACACTGGCCAGTGGTTGGCACAGGTTTTCAGAGCACGACCAGATACTCCTTGTCGCCTTGTGAGGATTCACCCTCTTGAAAGACAGTCCGACGTCAGCCTCTGAGACAGAGATCACAGGGTCATCGGATGCTGCAAGGATCATCATAGCTGTAGTTTTGTTCTCAAAGCGAGCATAAGGGGCACTGAGCTCATCTGGAAGTGAAGTATCACAGCCATTCATGATGTTAGGTTTTGCCTTGTAGGAAGTAGTGGCCTGTAAACCCTGCCAGAGATTATGTGCACCTGATTCCACCTTCAACCTCGTTCTTTGTTCTTGAGATAGCCCTCTGTAAGTCATCTCTAGATTTCTTGTGTATCAAGGCCAGAATTGAATTTCACAGATCGAGCCCACAGCAGACTTCAAACCTCTTGCTTCATCCACGGCTCTTGATTTGTGTATGCACAGTATGTTCTTGTAGGCACACACTCATCCACACAGGCCTTTAATGAATTCAGTAGCAGCTGTGGCACACTCATTCAGAATCAGAATCAGGTTTAGTATCACTGACATATGTTGTGAAATTTGTTGTCTTTGGGGCAGCAGTACAGTGCAATAATAATCATAATAATCACAATAACACATAATAATAAAGACCTGTTAATGACCGTATATATATTAAATAGTTAAATAAGTGGTGAAAAAATGGAAATAAAAAAGTGGTGAGGTAGTGTTCATGGGTTCAATGTCCATTCAGAAATTGGACGGCAGTGGGGAAGAAGCTGTTCCTGAAATTGTTCAGTGTGTGCCTTTGGACTCCTGTGCCTCCTCCCAGATGGCAGCAATGAGAACAAGGCTTGTCATGGTGATGGGGAATCTTAATGATGGATGGCATCTTTTTGGACATCTTTTAATGATGGACATCTTCGAAGATGAATCCCTGAATACAGCTCAGTCCACCGATGCAAAGCAGTCCTGTAAGTGCCCCTGTGCCTCTCTTGTCCATACCTTCTTGGTCCTCCCTGCTGTTTATGCAGTCTCCAGTCTCTGCCTATACTTGGGGAGTAGAAGTACAGCCAGGAGATCAGACTTCCCGAAGCGAGGGATGGAATAGCACGGTAGGTGTAACAGTGGTCCAGTGTGTTGGCCCTCTGGTACTACAAGTGATTTGTTGGTCATAATTAGTCAGAGACTGTTTCAAGCTGGCCTGGTTAAAATCCCCCAACGTGATGGGAAAGGCATCAGAGTGTGCTGTTTCATGCCTGTTGATTACATTGCCCAGTTCTTCTAGAGCCTGTTTTACATTGGTCTGTGGTGGGACGTACACCGCCACCAGGATGATGGCTGAAATCTCCTGCAGCAGACAAAATGGATGGCACTCGATTGCGAGGTGTTCCAGGCTGGGTGAGCAGGACTAGGACAGCACAACAAGGAGCTGATGATAAAGCATACTCACCTCCTCTGCCTTTGAAAGATTCAGCTGCCCTTCCTTGACCAATAAAGTGGCTAAGATGACTTAACGAATGCTTGCTTTTATTATTCAAGGAATTGAGTTCAAAAATCAGGAGGTTATGTTAGATGGGAAAGGGGAAGAAGCTGTTCCTGAGTTGCTGAGTGTGTGCCTTAACGCTTCAGTACTTCCTACCTGATGGTAACAATGAGAACAAGGCATGTCCTGGGTGATGGGAGTCTGTAATGGTGGAGCCGCCTTTTTGAGGCATCGCTCCTTGAAGATGTCCTGGATACTACGGAGGCGAGTGCCCATGACGGAGCTGACTAAGTTCACAACTCTCTGCAGCTTACTTTGATCTTGTGCAGTAGCAACCAAACCCCCCACCCCCCCACCAGCACCTGGATCATAGCCTTCCAAGTACCTATCCAAATTTCTGTTAAATATTGAAATTAAACCTGCATCCCCCACTTCCACTGGCACCTTGTTCCACACTCCCGCCGTCTAGAAATTCCCCCTTATGTTCCACTTTAATATTTTCCCTCTCCTCCTGTAGCAGGCTGGGATAAATTCCACCCTGTCCTAGTGAATTATCCACTGTTAAGCCTACCAAGGCAGGGAGTAGCTCCTCTTCATGAACAGAGAGCGACACTGCACTTCCACTCCCCCTCACTGAACTCTCCAATCACCAGGTCCAATTTCTTTGTGAAAAATTATTCACTGAGGACCTCATCACTATGCACAGATTGCCCTTGTAATCCATATTGGATCCTTCTTTTACCCTGGTTATTCTTTCCCCTTAGCTCATTCCCTCCCCAACTCTCCCAAATCCAATCCCGCACCCGGGCCAGTCGTATGGGCATCGAAGCTCCTCTGCCCTGACTCCTCAGAGCCCAGAGCGATCCATCCTCACTCCCAGGCCAGTCGTACGGGCATTGGGACTCCATCTGTAACAACTCTGCAAGACACCATCTCGGCTCATCCTCGCAACTCGCCCTGCCATCACTCGCCTCTTCACTGTTTGCGAAGATAATTTAACACCGTTTACCTTAGAAAAGGTATTTTTAGTGATGTTTTTAACTACCAGCGAGCTGACGCATACATTCAGTAGCACCATCTTACCCGGAAGGCTATTTAAACTAACAGAATTATGATGAATGGAATAAGATTTACACTAATGGAATTTAGGGGCGATGTGGCAGTATAGCAGTTAGTGTAACGCTAATATGGCCGCCAGTGGCCCGGGATCAATGCCACCATTGTCTCTAAGGAGTTTGTATGTTCCTCCCATGGCCCCATGTGTTTCTCAGTGTGCTCCCACATTCCAAAGGCTTTCATGTTAGTGGCTTAATTGGTCACATGGGTGTAATTGGTTGGCATGGCCTCATTGGGCCGAAGGGCCTGTTACTCCAAATAAAAATAAGAAGGGAAATCCCATTGTTGTCTACTCTTTGAAATGCAATTTCACAGTTCCTTACACTCTGCATTGCTCAGTAAATTATATCTTCTGAGAATTCTCATGTCTGCCTGAGAAATTAGAGGAAAAATGATATTGATGCGGGATCCAAGGAACATTAATCATGTTGATGCATACAATAAGGAGGATGAAATGGCAGCCCTTGTTTTACAGTGTTGGATCAGGACAACTCTCAGAGCCTCTGGCCTTGTTTGTGTTTCACTCCGTCACATTAAAAATTTCTAACAGAGTTCTGAAGTAGGACACTGGGCCAAATGAAACCATGTTTCGACAGGGCAGTGAGTGGAGGTAGGGTTCGGTAACGCTGATATATGAGGTGCCACATTCTCTGTGCTGACAGAGGCACCAGGTCATGGGAACAACATGGAGGGTGTTATGTTTTGTAATTTCACAACATTAAATTAATTCAGAGAAACTCACGGGAGTCCGAAAATGATGGTGTGGTTCCAGTTTACTTTAAGTGAGGCGAGCATGCATCACATAGTAGCGTGATGTTGTATGCAATTAATATATTTTACGTATAACCTGTATTTAATTATTTAAACAAACAAGAATGCTTAATCAAGCAATAAATATGTACACGATTACTCAAATATTACTGGAATATTAAAGACACAATGCTCCTCCCTGCTTAGCTATAAACTCTAGCTCAATAGGCAATACATCTCAACTATATAAACAGTACATTACATCATGCGACTACTACATACAGACATCCACAGCATAGCAAATTTTCAATTGCCCCATTCAGGCTGAAAGATTTATCCCACTTTTTAAGAAAGGAAGGAGGGAGAAAACAGAGAACTATCGACCTGTCAGCCTGACATCGGTGGTGGGGAAGATGCTAGAGTCCATTATTAAGGATGAAATAGTGGCATATCTTGATAGCAGTGATAAGATTGGGCCGAGCCAGCATGGATTTACCAAGGGTAAATCATGCTTGACTAATCTATTGGAGTTTTTCGAGGATGTAACCAGGAAGTTAGACAAGGGAGATCCAGTGTATGTAGTGTACCTCGATTTTCAGAAGGCATTTGATAAGGTCCCACATAGGAGACTGGTGGGTAAAATCAAAGCTCATGGCATTGGGGGGAAGACATTGACATGGATAGAAAACTGGTTGGCAGATAGAAAGCAAAGGGTAGCGGTGAATGGGTGTTTCTCGGAATGGCAGGTGGTGACTAGTGGGGTGCCACAGGGTTTGGTATTGGGACCACAGCTGTTTACAATTTACATCAACAATTTAGATGAAGGCATTGAGAATAACATCAGCAAATTTGCTGATGATACTAAGCTGGGTGGCAGTGTGACTTGTGATGAGGATGATAGGAGAATTCAGGGTGACTTGGATAGGCTGGGTGAGTGGGCAGATACTTGGCAGATGGCGTTTAATGTGAATAAGTGTGAGGTTATCCACTTTGGGAGTAAGAACAGGAAGGCAGATTATTATCTGAATGGTGTAGAGTTAGGTAAGGGAGAAATACAAAGAGATCTCGGAGTCCTTGTTCATCAGTCACTGAAGGTGAATGAGCAAGTGCAGCAGGCAGTGAAGAAGGCTAATGGAATGTTGGCCTTTATTACAAAGGGAATTGAGTACAAGAGCAAGGAAATCCTCTTGCATTTGTACAGAGCCCTGGTGAGACCACACCTGGAGAATTGTGTACAGTTTTGGTCTCCAAGGTTAAGGAAGGACATCCTCGCTGTAGAGGAAGTGCAGCGTAGATTCACGAGGTTAATTCCTGGGATGTCTGGACTGTCTTACGCAGAGAGGTTAGAGAGACTGGGCTTGTACACACTGGAATTAAGGAGATTGAGAGGGGATCTGATTGAAACATATAAGATTATTAAGGGATTGGACAAGATAGAGGCAGGAAATATGTTCCAGATGCTGGGAGAATCCAGTACCAGAGGGCATGGTTTGAGAATAAGGGGTAGGTCATTTAGGACAGAGTTAAGGAAAAACTTCTTCTCCCAGAGAGTTGTGGGGGGTCTGGAATGCACTGCCTCGGAAGGTAGTGGAGGCCAATTCTCTGGATGCTTTCAAGAAGGAGTTAGATAGGTATCTTATGGATAGGGGAATCAAGGGATATGGGGACAAGGCAGGAACCGGGTATTGATAGTAGTTGATCAGCCATGATCTCAAAATGGCGGTGCAGGCTCGAAGGGCCAAATGGTCTACTTCTGCACCTATTGTCTATGTTACTCTTGTGGGATTACATTTTTTTCTGACAAGGGCGAATGTTCCCTCTAATTTTTAGTAGTCAGTGTGCACAAAAATCTTACGTTGAGCAAATTTTTTCCTGTGACAAAAGTATGTGCACACTGAATGCAGACATGGCACAGTTTATGTAGGTTTACAAAATATTTGACATAAAACTGCACAGAATAACAACAAAATAACGTACATATTTAAGTCACTCAGTTATTTCTTCTCTCTCCTGTCTTTGGCATTCACCCATTCTTTGTAAACTCTATCTAGACTAATAGAACTTCCATCCAATTGATAGCTTTTGATTCTCATTAATATATCCAAATGACATTCACCTAAACAGTTTCTCAGCTTGTTTTTGAGTTGATTCATTAGGCTAAAACCTCGCTCACAGTCCGCACTAGACGCAAGAAAGGTTCCACCAATGTCCATCAAGTGCAAGGTTGCAAAACTGTTCATTTTGAAGTACAAATGCCACCATTTGAGCAAAGTTTGAAATCAGTTTGGATTTAATTTTTTCATTAAACTGTTTAACTATTACAGTATTTTCAGCTAGAAAATCATGATATTTTAGATATAAGATACTAACTTGTTCATCGCCAAATGTGAAATCACAATCTGCAATTGTGGAGAAATCAAAAGCTGACTCAGGTTCTGTTGCCTGAGCTTTTGTACACCGTCCAAATGTGATTTACTTGCCAAATGACGCTTCAAAAAGTCAAGTTTCTAAATATCATCCCACTTCTTTCCACTAGCAAATTCTCCAGCAACTTTCGCATCACGACAATACAAACAGATAACTCCAGTTTCTGAAACATACATAAATATTTCTCGTAGCTGAACGTTCATGACCTCATGAGCTTTCGGTGTAGCAGTTTCTACTATTTTGTTAAGCCATTCAACTTTAAACAAATTTGCAGTTCCTTTGTGCTTCACGCCCCTCGCTTCTTTTGAATTCAACATAGTGAATCAATATTTTTTTCAATAAAAACTTAGTAAGCTATCTACAGGATTTGAAACAGATCTTTGTAAACTTTACGGTATGAACACTGTCCGCCAAAGATGGCTGCCGCCGTGATGCAGCTGTACAAACCGGAACAGGGAAAGGTGAGGTGACGTAAATTAGTGACGTGCATTGTGGTATTTGAAAAACTACTAACTAGTTAACAGAAACATTTAGCTAAAAGATTATTTTCAATAAGTATAAGTATTAATTACCACATTATTTTAGGTAATTAACCTTTTGTGCGCACATTAGTTTCCTTTGTGCGCTGGTTGGAAAAAGTGTGCGCGCACACACACACAGAGTTTAGAGGGAACATAGCTCTGGACATCTTTCTTCTCTTTTTCTCTCTCTGGATCTACTTCAATCTCTTTTTCTTTCTCATGTTCCTTCCCCCCCCCACCTCTTTCTTCCATTTTCTCTTCTAGTTTGTGCACCTTGATCTTGGGAAGGTCCATTTAGTTCACGGGAATATTCTCTTAATAATCCTATTGCTCCCTTTACGATTTGATCTCTCCTTCTGGCTTCCACATCCACAACATCATCTGACAAATCCTCTGTTTTTGTATCTCCTTTGGCTCCTTTCTCTTTGGCCTTCCATTCACCCATCTGGGCTTTGGTCTTTGTATCTACACTTTCAAGCAGCTCTTTGTCTCCCACTCGAAGTTCATGCAATAACCTTAGCATACACAGAATGGATTCTGGTTGTTTATACTCACAAAAGCTGAACATTTCACCTTCCCTGAAGCTCCTTCAACTCGCACCCAGCTTAAAACCAAGCCACATTTCACACGCAGCTGCCTGATGAACATATCAGAAACTTTCTCAGATACGTTGCCTACAAAAACTGTTGTCCTCGGATCGCCACATTCATGCTTCCTCTGAGATACATGGTCCTTCCTTGGTCCAATATGCTTTCCAACCAGCAACAACAGTTATGTGTCCTCTGTTAGGCAACGGTTCATGGTGTTTGGCACGGAGACAGTTGTGGCATCATCCAGTACATTTCTTAATTCACTTTCAGTTGGCTTCATTACAGGGGATGTGGCTTGCAAATGGTGGATGGATCTCCAGTCAGGTTGTACTTGTCCCAGCCAATCACGCCCCATAATGCTGCTCCTTCTGTTTTTATCACATACAAGCCCAATGTAGCTTGTTCGTTGCTGTGTTCCACATCTACAAATGTTGTTCCACAGGAGTTAGCTCTTCTCCAGTATAAGTTCTCTACTGGATATCTGCAGGCTTGTTCAGTACCTTTGAAATACCATTCAAACTCATTTTGTGGAAAGACTGAAACAACTGAACTAGTGCCCAATTCCATTTTACTAAATTCGCCGTTAATTTTCATACTGTAAATCTCAAGGCCACACAATCCTGTGTCACTCTCAGCATGATCAGATTTTTAATTGACAGCGGACAGATCAGTGCTCTTTTTGAAACTGCAACTTGACTTTTTAGCCTTTTCTCTTCCCTGAGCAGTACACTTATTTTTGCCTGCCTGGCATCCTCTTTGTATACATCCTAGTTTGTCGCATTTTCTGCAAGTTGTGCCTTCAAGCCATTTGCTTGGTGTATGTGAGTCCTAGCCACAGCGGCAACACAATTTGCTCAGTCAGGGTGGTTTCTGTAGACGATGCCATTTCGTTCATACTCACTTTGATTCCTGACTGCAACTCAGTTGCATCTCTTTCTGCGGTCTCCATGGAAACAGCGATTTCCACTGTTTGTTTGAATGTAAGCTGTGCTTCACTGAGGAGCTGTTTTCAAAACTTTTTTTGTAAGATTCCATGAACTAAATTATCTCTCAGTGCATCATTAAGCCTGTCACTGAACTGACAATGCTCAGGCAATCTTTCCAATTCGGCCACGTATGCTAAAGTGGACTCCCCTTCAGTCTGATTCCGTTTATGAAACCTAAAGCATTCTGCAATCAACAATGGCTTTAGTTCTAAGTGTTTCTGCATCACTTTTACAATAGTAGCAAAGCTCATTTCTGAAGGCTTGGTTGGAGCAGTCAAACTTTGAAACAAGCTGTATGCCTTTAAACCCAATGCACTTGGTACTCGCTTCTCATCGACCATCTCATTTGCTTCAAAATAGTTCCAGTAGTTCAGTATACATCAGCCAATTACCCATTGTGTAATCAAACTCATCAATCTTTCTGATGTAGCCAGCCACTTCTGATTTTTGAAAATAATTATTATAACCCAGTACCCACTCTTTATGAACCTGTGAATTCGTCTGTTTATTGCTTTAAAAAGTCTCGATTGTGTCTTCCCATCTGGAGATTGTGCGTTGGCTACTTTTGTTTTAAATTTGACTGTCTCTCTACGTGCTGGACTGCCCTCTTTTTCACTTGCTGATGCTCTTGCTGCGTTTTATTGTATTTCGAGCATCTTGCTGCGCTTTAACAGGTAGGTAGCTGTCTTGGGTTTGTTAAAACAAAAAACCCAATGTTATATTTTGAGACTTAAAAACTTTAAAGTAATTTGAAGAAACTCCTGGGAGTCTGAAAACAGGAGTGTAATTCGAATTTACTTTAAGCGGGGCGCAAGTGTCACATGGTAATGTGATGACATATGCAATTAACATATTTTGCATATAACCGGTAATTAATTATTTAAATGAACAAGAATGTTTCATCAACCTATATATGCAAGGTTACTCATATATTATGGAAGCATTAAATACAGAGGGTAGCTGTGGAAATCAGCTGGACATTTCCTGCTGAACATGTCTCCATCTCTCTGCTCCCAAGCTAACCCTCAGCTCTGATGCCCATCAATTACTCAAACGTTTGGTATTGCTTCCACTCTGTCCCTTTTTCTCTCCTCATGATCTCTCTGCTCCACAACCATCCTCTCCCTCACTATTTCCACCTGCCTGTGCCTGTCATCCACACCCTCCTTGCCCTGGCTTCCCTTCCCAACCTTTCCACCGCCCCCTCACTTTAGCCCATGCTGCACCCTCCCCTCCTATCAGCTCCCATCATCTTTAGGCCTTTGCAACTTCCACCTCTCTCCTCCCGGCATCTAAATCTCCTCCCTGTCCCTCACTCACTCCCACTCTCCCACCTCCCTATGACCTTCCAGGTCTTGCTTCCCTCCACCTCTTTATGCTGGCGACCTGCCCCTTTCCCTTCAGCCCCTGATGGAGGGTCTTCACCAGAAACATGGACTCTGCATTTGCCTCCCTGGACGCTGCCTGGCCTGCTGAGTTCCTCCAGCTCTCTGTGTGTTTCCTCAGCACTTGGTGCTCCATTTTCCTCCCACGCCCCAAAGAATTGTTCGGGCTGGTCAGTTAATTGGGCAGTGTGGTGTGGAGGAGCAGCAGGATCTGGAGGGAGATGATGGGAATGAGGGGAGAATAAAAGGGATTAGGGTAGCATTAGTGTGAGAAGGTGCACAGACTTTGAGGGCCGAAGAGCTCGTTTCCGAGTTGTGTCTCTCTATGACTCGAGCTTATCATCTGCCCTCACACTCATTCTGTTACACCTTCCAGTTCCACCCCACAGAACGTCAACGTTGAAGGCAGACCGTGAGGCAGAGCAGGCTGCTCATGATCCATTGTGGCTTTTCTCAACCTCACCCCATCCCAATTTCATTTGATTCTGTACTTCCTGCTATTCTCCATAGTAGTAGATTCTGCTACTTTCTGTATCTTGGAAATCATTTCTCCTCCAATGTTGACCTTAATAACCAGATATAAGATTGTCGTAAATGCGCTGGGACATCTCCAAACAAGAGTCTTTCATGATCGTGACATCCCAACAGACACCAAAATGTTAGTGTACAAAGCAGTGGTGATCCCAACGCTCCTGTATGCATTAGAAACCGGGACAACATACCGACGACATCTGAAGGCACTTGAAAAGTTCCATCAACGCTGCCTTCGAAACATCTTAAATATCAAAACACAAAAATACAACTGCAGATGCTGTGGATCAAAGAATACGTACACAACGCTGGAAGAACTCAGCAGGCCAGGCAGCATCTGTGAGAAAAGAGTAACCAACGTTTCGGGCCGAGACCCTTCATCAGGCATGGGAATCCCCATTCCTGATGAAGGGTCTCGGCCCAAAACGTTGGCTACTGTTTTCTCACGGATGCTGCCTGGCCTGCTGAGTTCTTCCAGCGTTGTGTATGTATCTTAAATATCAGCTGGGAAGATAGAAGAACCAACGTCAGCGTGCTAAATGAAGCAAAAACAACAAGCATTGAAGCCTACATCATCAAGAACCAACAAAGATGGAGCGGTCATGTTGTTTGGATGAAAGACAAATGTCTGCCGAAACAAATCTTCTACTCCCAGCTTAAAGAAGGCAAATGTAAAAGAGGCGGACAACAGAAGAGATTCAAAGACGTCTTAAAAGCCAACATGAAGAATTTCAACATTGACATCAGCAATTGGGAAACCAATGCCAAGGACAGGAAACTCTGACAAGCCATCATCTGAGAAGGAACAGGAACTTTTGAAGCCAACAGATGTGCAGAATTAGAAGAAAAGAGAAGAAAATGGAAAGAGAGGCAGCAACAACCAAAGCCTGATCTGCCATCTGGAACTACCTGTCCTGAATGTGGAAAGGCTTTCAAAGCCAAGATTGGACTCATAAGCCACTTGAGAGCCCATAAATAGATCGATGGAATGAAGACCATTATCCTCGACCTCGAAGGATAGCCATGACGACGATTTGATTCCTCGTGTCCCCATAAATCTCTCCCTGAATGTGCTCAGTGACAGATAATCCACAGAAGTGGAGACCTCCAAGGATTGGCGATCCTTTCGATAACAACGTTTCTCCTCACCTCGGTCCTAAATCCCTTCTCTTGCAGTTATACCTTTTAATTATAGATTCTGCATCATGAAGAAACAATCTCTTATCGTCTGTATTTCATTGTCACTGGGTGTAAATCCTGACTCAACGGCAATGTGGGGGCACATTCACCGAATGAGTTACAGCAGATGGAGAAGACAGATGGTGGGGGGAGGGGGGGAAGGTACACGCAGGGCAAATGCATTCAGGCGTTTTCCACTGACTTCGGGTGAGTCTAGAACCAGAGGTCATGGGTTAAGGGTGAAAGGTGAACACGAGGGGGAATTCCTGTACTCAGAGGCTGGTGTGAGTGTGGAACGAGCTGCCAGCGGGAGTGGTGGATCCAGGTTTGATTTCAACATTTGAATGAAGTTGATTAGGTACATGGATGGGAGGGGCATAGAGGGCTAAGGTCCAGGTGCAGGCTGATGGAACTAGGCAGAGTAATAGTTCGGCATGGTCTAGGTGGGCTGAACCGCCTGCTTGTGTGCTGCATTTCTCTATGACTGTATGACCACCTTCTCAAGAGCAAATAGAGATGGACAATAACATTCACACATGCAAGGTTATTCCCAAATTGCCTTGAATTAATCTCACTAACAATGGTGTTACAGCACTCTACAGGCCCTTCAGCCCACAACGTTGTGCCGACTTTCAACCTACTCCTACAGGATGAATCTTATCGCCTCCTTCATACATAGCCCTCCATTTGTCTCACATCCGCCTGCCTACCACCCCTCTTTGTTTGAATGAGAAAAGCCCGAGCTCCCTCAACCTTTCCTCATAAGCCGTGCTCTCGAGTGCAGGCAGCGTCCTTGTAAATCTTCACCGCACCCTCTCTGGAGCTTCCACATCCTTTCTGTAATGAGGCGACCAGGACTGAACACAGCTCTGGAGGAGCTCTGCCATGGGGCTAGCAACCCCATCCCAGACAGAAGCTCCAAAGACCTCATCCCTGGGAGAGGGAGGATCTTCGGCAAGAAGACTATGAAGTTGTGTGGTGAAAATTGGGCCAATCAACCTTTGGCCCAGCTCGTAGCACTCTGGTGAGCTGCTTTCAGCAGCCTGTGGTCCAGAAGGGGCGATGGGATTAAGAAGAAGAAGAACTGAACACAATATTCCAAATGTGGTTTTATAGAGCTGCAACATTACCATGTGGCTCTTCAGCTTAGTTCCCTGTCTAATGAAGGCCAACACACCATATGCCTTCTTAACCACTCTAACAACTTGTGCTGTAGCTTTGAGGGATCGGCGGATTTGGACCCCAAGGTCTCTCTGTTCTGCCACACTGCTAAGATTCCTGCCCTAAACTTTGCACTCTGCCTTCAGGTTCATGTTAAATAACTCAAAGTCGCTGCACGTTCATACCCCCATGCAAGCGAATAAGTAAAGAAAATGGTCTCTGGAGCGGGTCTTGAACTCACAACCCGCTGAGCCCAGGCTGCCAGCAAGGCAGTGTTATAAAGATTGGACGGAGAAGGAAAAGCTTGGGATATGTAAATAAACCAGGGTGAAGTGTGTCAGGAAGGGTTGGGGAGGCCTCAGCGTTTCCATGACAGCCACGTGCTGTGAAGCAGGCCGATGGGGAATAACAAGACACACAGGTGTGTGAAAAACATGTTTTTGTGTGAGCATTACTCGTCAGCCAAATGGGCTCACGGAGAGCCATTGCTAATGGGGGAGCGGAGAAACATGATCTCATGCGGTAAGACTGACTGGGAATTCCTTCCTTGTGGAACGCTGTGATTTCACTGCAGTAATTAAACAGCCAATTGTTCTCGAGCTGAACAAGTAACATTCACACCACACAAGTGCTAGCAATTACCATCTCCAGCAGGAGACTTTCTAATTACCTATTCCTGGCCTACTGTTAATTTTCCACTTCTGTGGCCCACAGCCTCCTGGGATCACCACAGACCAGGAACTCAGCCACGTGAATGGGTGCAGATCGTTGGCTGGGTATTCTGTGGCAAGCGATTCACCTCCTGACACTGCGAGCCTCTCCCCTTATCCAAACAGCACGAGTGCAGCTCTGACTCTCAAGAAAGTCAACACCATCCAAGAGGAAAGCAGCCTGTTTGATTTTCATTCCACCAACCAGCTAAACACTCGCTCTCTCTCCAGCATCAGTAACTGCAGTGCGTTCTACCAACACCTCCCAACCAGCACCTCCCAAGTCCACACCCTCTACCAAGACACCCTCAAGCGGGCAAGGGCAACTCCAAGTTGCACACCACCCTAAGTTGGAAGCATATCACGGGATCAGAATCAGAATCAAGTTCATTATCACCGGCATGTGACGTGAAATTTGTAAACTTAGCAGCAGTTAGTTCAATGCAAAACATAATCTAGCAGAGAGAGAGGAAAAAATAAAATTAAACATAATAATAAACAAACAAGTAAATCAACTACTTATATTGAATAGATTTTTTTTTAAAGTGCAAAAAAAACAGAAATACTGTATATTAAAAAAAGTGAGGCGGTGTCCAAAGCTTCAAAGTCCATTTAGGAATCGGATGGCAGAGGGGAAGAAGCTGTTCCTGAATCGCTGAGTGTGTGCCTTCAGGCTTCTGTACCTTCTACCTGATGGTAACAGTGAGAAAAGGGCATGTCCTGGGTGCTGGAGGTCTTTAATAATGGACGCTGCCTTTCTGAGACACCGCTTCCTAAAGATGTCCTGGGTATTTTGTAGGCTGGTGCCCAAGATGGAGCTGACTAGATTTACAACCTCCTGCAGCTTTTTTCAGTCCTGTGCAGTAGCCCCTTCATACCAGACAGTGATGCAGCCTGTCAGAATGCTCTCCACAGCACAATTATAGAAGTTTCTGAGTGTATTTGTTGACATGCCAAATCTCTTCAAACTCCTAATAAAGCATAACTGCTGTCTTGCCTTCTTTATGACTACATCAGTACTTTGGGACCAGGTTAGATCCTCAGAGATCTTGACACTGAGCAACTTGAAGCTGCTCACTCTCTCCACTTCTGATCCCTCTATGAGGATTGGTAGGTGTTCCTTCATCTTACCCATCCTGAAGTCCACAATCAGCTCTTTTGTCTCACTGACGTTGAGTGCCAGGTTGTTGCTGCGGCACCATTCCACTAGTCGGCATATCTCACTCCTGTACGCCCCCTCGTCACCACCTGAGATTCTACCAACAATGGTTGTATCGTCAGCAAACTTGTAGATGGTATTTGGGTCTAAATCTTGGAACTCCGCGCCAACAGCATTGATGGAGAACCTTCTGAAGCTATTCAAGAAGATAGTTCAATAGCAGTTGTTCATATACATGTGAAAAACAGTTCAAAATGTCCCATTATCCTGAAAAAGGCCATGTGGTTCCAGTGACCCAAGATAACTAATTCAAGGTATGGAAGCCACATGATGAGTGATTGCTATGAACCAATTCATATGGATGGAGGGAGGCTACAAATGTAACGCTAGGATGGACTGACAATGATAGATACAGTTTAACTAGAAACACATTCAAAGAATATGCTTCAGAATAAGTAAAGAATGCTGACATTTTTAAGAAGAGGTATAGTGAACTATTTAGAATTTCAGTATTTAGAATTTATTTCAATCTTGCATCCATCCCACAATGTGAGGGAGTAAAAATCTTTAAATTATGACTCTGTTGCAATGTACAGGCATGTGAATTTAAAAGTCTAATGGCTTGTAGAAAGAAGCTGTCCCGGAGCCTGTTGGTCCTGGTTTAATGCTGTGGTACCGTTTGCCAGACGGAAGCAGCTGAAACAGTTTATGGTCGGGGTGACTGGTGTCCCCGATGTTCTTCCAGGCCTTCTTTCTGCACCTGCTGCTGTAAATGTCCTCAAAGGAGGGAAGTTCACGTCCACAGATGTGCTGGTCAGTCCGTACCACTCTCCGCAGTGCCCAGCGATCAAGGTTGGTACAGTTCCCGTACCAGGCGGTGATACAGCCAGTCAGGATGCTCTCAATGGGTCCCCTGTAGAAGGTCTTGAGGATTTGGGGGCCCATGCCAAACTTCTTCAGTCGCTTGAGGGGGTAGAGATGCTGTTGTGCTTTTTTTTTGCCACAAAGCCAGTGTGTACAGTCCAGGTGAGATCACCGGTGATGTGTATACCAAAGAACTTGAAACTACTCACCCTCTCAACTGCAGATGTTGGTTGGGTAGATTCCCTCCTGTAATCCACAATCAGCTCTTGGTGTTTAGGAGGGTAGATGGTTACAATTAAGGATCCATAGAACAGCAGCATTTAAAATTGGCATGAATAACAATCATTGATCTGATGAGATCTTTTAATGAAGGAAAGCTACTGTCCTTCTCCATCCAGCTCTCGTGCAGCACCACTACGGTTGATCCTTAACTTCTTTCTGAAGTTCCTTAACAAGCTAAGTTCCATCAAGCCAGCAACGTGCCACTGTAGAGCCGCTCTCTGAGGGTTAAAAAGGATGGGTAATAAAGGCCCACCTTGCCAGCAATGCTCACATTCTGAGAATAAATAGATGGAAAAGGCACGAAGCTTGGTAAAGGTGGTCGAGGAGGCTGACGTTACAGTCAGGCCAGCAGAAAAGCCCATTGGCTGCAGTGAGTCTACGATCTTTGACTTGGATGTGTTTAAGACAAAGAAATGAGGAGAAAATAGAATGATTGCAGACACTGGTGACCCTGCAAAATGCTTTTTCCAAAAGCTCCCTTCTGGAAAGCCCAATAGGGCTATTAGAAGCTTTATGCCATCTTAAAAGTTTCTTACCCCCAGGCAGTTCATCTGATCAACCATTCTAGTTAGCCCCCTCCTACTCCTTTCTATCTATTGCCCAGTCACTGCACTGAAAACGCTTTAAACCATTTTTATAAAGCATTTACAATGTAAATATGTGCTGGTATTTACATATTGATGCACATTTTATTCTATAACCTGTTAAACTTTACTTTAGCCTCTAACTTTATTTTTATTTAATTTTTTATTCTTTATAATTGTTGAATGTTGTTGTTCTCGGTTGTGTGACATGCCGACGCACCACAGCGTGTAAATGTACAGTAAGTGCGAGAAAGGTTGACCCTTGATGACTTGCAGCTCTGTCGTTCTTTAATAGAAAGAATATAACAATGGAGACTTGTAGATTCGCCGCACTGAGGTTTGAACACAGTGAGACCCGACTCATGTACAAGGATGACCATAGCTAGAGGATCAGGACAAAGGCTTGCTGTCTGACCATGAGAATGCTGGCAGACAGCCAACAAGAGAGGAAGGCTTCATGGTTATTCCATCCTCAGTCCAGGTGGAGCTCACAGCCTTTGTAGAGAACACAAGGGTGAGCTCTTTGCCGATATCTTCAGCTTAATTGTGGAGGGAATTATCTCACTTTTCCACCTCCGCCTCGAGATTCCCTCGAGACTTTTGCCATCCAATTGTGAAACAGCTGAGTCCAATAGCGTGTGACTGTGGGCTTTGTAATATCACATCTGCAGGACTGAAGGTCAGTGTCTGAGCCACTCCACTGGCGCGTGACAAGGTAATAATTCTGAACCTGAGATTGATGGGTTTTGCCTGCCAGAAGCATAAAAGGAAATGGAGCTGAGGGAGATGGATGAAGAAATAGATCAGTTAAGAGTTTGTTGAATGGCATCAAAGCTAAGCAGACCAAAATCCTCGTACGTTTACGCACGCCAGGGCTGTAACATTGAAAGAAAGAATTACAATGTGGCAGAAAGGGCATTCAGCTCATTGTACCCTTGGCACATCTCTGAAATCACTCATTTGCTGCATTCCCCTGCTCTTCATCCAGTGCAGATTTTTTCTGCCCTTTTAGCATTGATCTAAGTGCATTTATTATTCTTGAACATAGAACAGTACAGGCTCTTTGGCCCAAAATGTTGTGCCAACCTTTTAACCTTCTCCCAGATCAATCTAACCCTTTCCTCCCTCATAGGCGTCCACTTTTCTTTTATCTATGTACCTATCTAAGAGTCTCTGCTGTGCAAAAGTCTCAGGATATATATATATATACACACCTTAATACTTTTATTTATATATATATATATATATATATACATACACACACACACACACATATATATATATACACACACATACACATGTACACGTACTTGTATATACACACACACACATATATATACATACACACACACACACACACACACACACACACACACACATATATATATATATACACACACATACACATGTACACGTACTTGTATATATACACATACACACACACACATACAGTGCCTATAAAAAGTATTCAGCTCTCCCTGCCCACTTGGAAGATTTCATGTTTTACAATATTGAATCACAGTGGATTTAATTTGGCTATTTTTGACACTGATCAACAGAAAAAGACTTTTGCGTCAAAGTGAAAACAGATCTCTACAAAGTGATCTAAATTAATTACAAATATAAAACACAAAATAATTGATTACATAAGTATTCATCCCCTTTAATATGACACACCAAATTATCACTGGTGTAGCTATTTGGTTTTAGAAGTCACATCATTAGTTATATAGAGATGTTTCATTAGTTAATTGGAACATCTTGTGTGCAGTCAAGATGTTCCAATTGATTGTAGTAAAAATGCACCTGTATCTGGGAGGTCCAACTGCTGGTGAGTCAGTATCCTGGCAAGAGCTACACCGTGAAGACAAAAGATCACTCCAAGCAACTCCATGAAAAGGTTATAGAAAAGCACAAGTCAGCAGTGGATACAAGAACATCTCCAAGTCACAGCCTATCCCTTGGAGTACAGTTAAGTCATTCATCAAGAAATGGAAGGAATATGGCACAGCTGTAAATCTGCCCAGAGCAGGCCGTCCTTAAAAACTGAGTGACCATGCAAGAAGGGGACTAGTGAGGGAGATCACCACGAGACCTATGACAACTCTAGATGAGTTACAAGCTTCAGTGGCTGAGATGGGAGAGACTGAGCGTACAACAACTATTGCCCGGGTGCTTCACCAGTCACAGCTTTATGGGAGAGTGGAAAAGAGAAAGCCACCATTGGGGGTGGGGGAGGATAAATCTTTCATGAAATCTCAGCTAGAGTTTGCCAGAAGGCGTGTGGGAGACTCTGAAGTCAGCTGGAAGAAGGTTCAATGGTCTGATTAAAACAAAACTGAGCTTTCTGGCCATCAGACTAAACACTATGTTTGGCATAAGCCAAATGCCACACATAATCAAAAACACATCCTCCCGACTGTGAAGCATGGTGGTGGCTGCATCATGCTGTGGGGATGCTTCACTGCAGCAGGCTCTGGAAGGCTTGTGAAGAAGGCAGAGGGTAAAATGAATGCAGCAAAACACAGGGAAATCCTGGAGGTAAACCTGATGCGGTCTGCAAGAGAACTGCGACGGGAGAAGGTTTGTTTTCCAGCAAGACAACGACTCCAAGCATAAAGCCAAAGCTACACAGGAATGGCTTAAAAACAACAAACTTAGTGTCCTGGTGTGGCCAAGTCAGAGTCCAATTGAGAATTTGTGGCTGGACTTGAAAAGGGCTGTTCACTCACCTATGCAATCTGACAGAGTTTGAGCAGTTTTGTAAAGAGGAATGGGGGGAAAATTGCAGTGTCCAGATACACAAAGCTGATAGAGACCTATCCACACAGACTCAAGGCTGTAATTGCTGCCAAAGGTGCATCTACTAAATACTGACTTGCAGGGGGTGAATGCTTACACAATCAATTACTTTGTGTTTTATATTTGAAATTATTTTAGATCGCTTTGTAGAGATCTGTTTACATTTTGATATGAAAGAGCCTTTTCTATTGATCCGTGTCAAAAAAAGTCAAATTAAATCTGTTGTGATTCAATGTTGTAAAACAATAAGACATGAAATCTTCCATGAGGGGTGAATAGTTTTTATAGGCACTGCTAGGGTGCCTAAGACTTTTGCACAGTACTGTGTATTGGTTAAAATAGGAAGTGGGTTAGGAAACTGAATAAAAAGTAATTAGCTCAGTAGTATTAAGTGTTATTTGGTAACTGGAAAGATACAGCATTGTGCAAATGTTCCTCCACAACTGTTCAATCTTCTTTCAGGAATCTTTTTGCCTGGTGCTTCTGGATCGTACAGGATTGTGTTGTAACTAGGTTCCCCTGTTCATGGGCACGTTAAGGTCTAATCAACAATCAGCAGGATGTAATACAACCTTCCTATTGACACGGGAAGGTAGGCTGAATGCCCGGGGATGGGTGACTGCGTCAGTGCAGTGCCAAGGAGACCAGGGAACCAAGGGTAACGTAGTGCAGGGGTTGGAATTGTACCAAGCTCTAGAAATGGTCGCCATGGTAGCGCTGCGGTTAGCGCGACGCTATTATAGCTCAAGGTGTTCCGGAGTTCGGAGTTCAACTCCGCCTCTGTGTCTGTCAGGAGTTTGTACATTCTCCTTGTGAACTGCTTGGGTTTTCTCCAGGTGCTTGGGATTCCTCCCACAGGTGAACTGGTCATTGTAAATTGTCCTGTGATTACTGTTAAATTGGTGGGTCGCTGGGTGGTGTGGATCGTTGGGCCGGAAGAGCCTGTTTTGCACTGAATCTCTCAATAAATAAATAGCTTCAGCCAACCTTCCTCCACCAAAAGGTACAGAAAGAATTATTTCTGTAGAAAGAAGGCTAGAGGTTGTGCAAGGAAAGAGCGGGCAGAGGGCATATAAATATTTTAAGCGTACAGTAACATTGAACATTTTGAAATCAGCCCAACCACTAGCAATTACTTTGCCTCCTCTGTAGGACCATTAACGGCCAGTCACCGCATCAAGCCAGATGCCAGGTATCTGTAACGTTGCTCTGCCACTGGAGCAAATTCCTCACCCATGCCTTTGTTATCACCGGAACCTGCTCCAGTGGCCTCTCCTGTGTTCCCTTTGGAAAGGTTCGCTTGCAAAATATGCTGACCCTCTTGTACCCTCACATACAGCTCCAGGCCCGTTGACTTACTCTGGCATGCAGCCCAGCAACACCCTGAGTTTAAAATGCCTATCCTTACACTTGAAGCACTGTCTGGCCGTGTCCCTCTTAGACCTCCCTTTGGAGTTCCTTCAGTTCCGGCTTATTGACCATTCCAGCTTCTGCACGACCCTCTCTAGTCCTCCCCCTTTCTACCCTCTCTCTTGCTCTCTGAGAAAGATTAGGTCCAATATTCCAGAGAATTTCAACTGCTAGTGACGTACTCTGGGATGGTTTACTCCCTGAACGTCACTGCTAGTTGCTGGATTTACTTTACATGACAATAATCACATATCAGTTTCCACACTGCGGCCAATAAAAGTCAATCTCCCAAGGACAGTTCTTGTGGATTTTTGCCTCTCAGCAATATACAGAAATAACTGGAAGGAAGGTTGAAGCAGGGTGTTATTTTGGTCTGTCATGGCGAGGCAGCATAATCAACAAGAAATAATCCAACATTGAGCTTTGATAATGTGAGACAAGATGCATCCTTTACAAAAGACGGAGATGACCCCTTCCTCGAATTCCGAAGTACAGGTTGCAAGTCATCGTGCAAAACATACAGGTGTCAATTGTAATAATGGATTAAATCTCTGCCTCTGCTCCATCAAACATTGCTAGGTTGGACACAGAAGGAAGCTCCCAGTACGCTATCCAATCAAACACTCTAGGACACTCAGAGCACCCCACAGATAGCACGCTCCCCCTCCGTTGTTGTTTCAGATGCTGGCACAGAGCAGATTTATTGAGATACAGTGCAGAATAGTCCCTTCTGACCCTTCAAAATGCACTGCCCAGCAACCCCAAATTTAACCCTAGCCTGATCACGGGACCAGTACAATGACCAATTAACCTCTCCACCGGAACATCTTTGGAATGTGGGAGGAAACCAGAGCACCCGGAGGAAACCCACGTGGTCACAGAGCGAATGTACAGGCAGCAGCGAGAATTGAATGGTGAGCATTGTGCTGACCACTGCGCTACCATGCTGCCCCACGGTACACTGTCCCATCACACACTCTCCAGGGCAGTTACAGTAATATATCACCTTGAGAAGCTAGGATTCATTTCCCTTGATTCACAATGATCAAAGGAAGAACTGGTAAATTTATGAAGGATTTTGATAGAGTACAGATAGAGAACTGTTCCCACTGCTAAGTTGGAAATTGCAGTTCACAGAGTGTATGTGAATGGTAATTACCAGAAGGAAGATGATCATTTCTTTTACCCAGAGAGGTATAATGGTTTGAATGAACTGCCTGGAAATAAATTCTGAAAAAGGATTTGGATTAATAATGAAGGAAGATCACGGCGGTAGGACTAATTCAAAAGCTCTTTCAAAGTGCTAGCTCAGGCGCAATGAGACGACCGGCTTTCTACGCTGTCAGGTTCGATGATTCTGAGGGATTCAGTTTCCAGACTCATATTCCAGCAGTTTAAAAAACATTTTTGTTAAAAGTTTTTGCAGAAGACAAGGACTGAAGGATTCACAGCTCATCATTGGACTCCTTTTAATGATAAAATATAAAGAGGGAAGTACAGAGGTTGAGATTTAACAGTCATACCATTCCTTTTAACAACAGTCTGTAGCAGCACAAGCCGACCTCTGCATTCATTAATAGTCGTGGAGATAAAATTTAAACTCATATGTGCACACATTCTGACAACAGATGGACACATATATACAAACACTGTCCACACACACAACACACGCACGCACACACGCATCAATCAAGTGAAGATCCATCCACATACATACACACATGCACAATCATGTGAAGATTTGTGGCACACACACACACACGATGGCATTAAGATACGCAGCTGCTTCCCCAACACACACACACACAAGCACCCAAGGACACAGATGCATGAGCACGCTGATAATTGTAGAGTTCATTAATATGACGGTATGGTTTGGACATCAGAATCTTACTGATGGGTTGAATATGAGACATTTAACTTCTTTAAACAGCCCTGGGCTGACTTCAGAACCAATTCTTAAAATACCAGGTGCTATGATGGGGAAAAAAAAAGTACTCCTGTTAAAGACTTCTAAATATGATGCACCTCACATCGTTATATTGACACACATTTGTTAAATGGGCTATAACAATGTGTCACTGACAAGCTGTGACACATAATCACCATATGACGCACTTAATGCAGAAACCAGGTTTCAACAATTACACCTCTTCACAATAAAAAGCAAACTCCTCCCGGTGATGGCGATGAGGCAGCTCAGTATGGTTGCAGCAGGTAACAATGAGGGGCAAATCCAGCGAGTCCAATAGTTCCTTCCAAAATGATTCTTCCTGCTCCTTTGGTCAGTGCGTTAGTGATTGCAACCGGTCTTGATCACCGTCTTTCCCAGGTGCTTGGGCTGAGGTGAGGAGAGCCCTCGCGCGGGAATTAATCGCCCTGCCAGCCCACCCGTTAACGTCTGCGAGTTGGGCAGGTGGCGAGGATGCTTCGGACAGGTCAGCTGGGATCGTTGCCATGGTCGCCCGGGATCCACTCACTCCAGACCCCAGGCTTGGCGGGAACAGTATAGGCCCAGCTGCTGTCAGAGTCTGAGGCGAGATATGAACGGGGTGGGGGTGAGGGGAGGGGTTAGGTGGGATGATGGAGGGTGGGGGTCAGAGATAGAAATGAAATGAGGGTGGAGGTGAGGTTGGGAGAGTAAGTGGATGGGTGGGGTGGAGGAAGGGAAGCAGGGGAGGGCTGGACGAAGTGGATGAGGAGACAGCTTGGGGCTTGTCAGAGGAGAGAATGGCAGAGGAGGAGGAGGAGGAGGAGGAGAAATGGGGAGGGGACTGAGAAAGGAAGAGAAAAGTCAGGGAAGGCGTGAGGTGGATAAAAGGATCGGTGGAGAAATGGCCATTCTAGTTTACTCTGATTTCAGTCCTGTTGTGCCTGAAATCAGAGAAAGCCGATGCTTAACAAGAAAATACCACACATGGAGAGAATTGCCTAGGGCAAAGCTAAGACTCAGTTTTGCTAAGTGTTATTTCTGCAGAATATATATATACCTGTACATATCTACAGATCTATATATCTCTAGACTGACTGTACCACTGTGGAAATGAATGTGGGTTTAGAATTCATCAGATTTGATGATGTGAAACAGTGTGACGTTGTACAAGACCTGGTGGCCATTGTTCCAGGTATAAAGGGCTCGGTCCTTGGGATTGTAATCCAGCATGGAGATGTGGGAGTACTGGTTGTGGAACTGGATGTCAGTGTACTCGTAGGTGGAAGTGTTGGTGTTGTACGAGTAGTAGACCTTGGCCCCACCCAGGTGTGAGTTAGTCATGTAGAGGGTGCCGCAGATCATGAATGCCTCTCCGGCGCTGCGCTTCGGGTACCCCGTGTTCCAGCTGCGCAGCACCTTCAGGGTCACCAGGTCCAGCTTGCTGATGACGATGTTCCCCGCGTTCTGATTGGTGGCGTAGACGGCCCACAGCCCCCCCTCGTCCACCATCAGGTCGATGTCGGAGTGGCCTCCCCAGGAGTAAGGGTACATATTGTTGTAGCCCGCATTGTCCAGGCTCCGTTGGGTGAGCAAGCGCTCGGTGGGGATGTGGAACTTGATGATCATGTGGCTCTGGTACTTGTTGAAGTAGAGGGTCTGGTTGTAGACCACCTGGCCTGTGCCGGACCAAGGGTGAGGCAGCCGGTGCACCGTGAAATTGTCCGAACTTGTGAAGTCCTGCAGGGACTTATAGACGCGTACAAAGCGGTTGTTATGGTAACCGTCCATATAATAAACCTGGGGAAGAAAAAGAAAGAGACAGTCAGGTTGGGCTCTCTGGTTCGATGGACCTTAGTGCTCAGAAAGCTTAAAGAATGGCCTGACAACACGTGTTGAAATGAGGAAAGGTTTGGTTGAATTAATGTGGGTGAGGCCAGAACTTAGTTCATAAGCTCAAGAGATCTGCAGATGCCGGAAATCGTGAGGAACACACACAAAATTCTGGAGGAACTCATCAAGTCAGGCAGTATCTATGGAAGGGAATAAATAGTCGACATTTCAGGTCAGGACCCGCCCTGATGAAAGGTCTCAGCCTGAAGCATGGACTGTTTATTCCTCTCCATTGATGCTGCCTGGCTTGATGTATTTCCAGTATTTTCTGTGCCTTGCTCATAAATTTAAAATTGTCATTGTTAACTTCAGCAGGCAGTTCAGAAGAAATTTCTCCACCGAAAGAATGTAAGCACGCGTGACGAGGAACAGCATAAAACCACGAGGCACTTGGAGTTCATGAAGATTTATCTAACCTGAATAAAGACCTTTTACATCAGAAACTCCGGTCTCCGTGCGGCTCACCCAGGGGTACAACAAGCGTCAGGAGTTAGAGGAACGTGACCAGAACCAGAGTGGGGGAGCTCATCGCCGCTTCAGGCAAACGGACTCGAGTGATGAAGGCACTGGCTTCCTTTGCACTTTCTCGCGGCACCTAGAGCTGGCAATGTGTCGGCAGCGAAACTCGCGCCCCGCAGAAAATGGCCAATCATTGTGCGACGTACTTGCCGCAGTCAGTGGCAAATGAGGAAGGCCGGAGCAGAGGACTGCACGTTGGGATCCTAGTTGTTGTTATGCTAAACCCACAACAGACAACGTAAGAAACCCGAGGGAGGGGTGCCCTGAAGCCTTTCATATTGCATGTCCAATTGCTCCTTTCCCTCCCCTTTGCAGGGTATTAATTAATTAATTAATTATTGAGTTTACGGCGCGGAATAGGCCGTAAATCCCTTCGAGTGCTGCTGCCCAGAAATCCCTCAATTTAATCCTAGCTTTATGACCAAGCCGGTACAGTTTTGAACTGGAACACCCGGAGGTCACATATTCCTTACAGGCAGCGGCGGGAATTGAACCCGGGGTCGCCTGTACTATAAAGCGTTGTGCTACCCTGATACAAATCTAATTACACTGAATGAAACAATACAAACCACCCCTAACAACTCCTCAAGAGCACGTCCCTCACTCACTGGAATACTGCAGCTCTGGATCCATGCGTTCAGCTCCCTCCCCACCTCCCCCCTTCGGGCTGCATCCTCTGGTCCTGTTGCTCTGGACAAGGTGAAAACAGTTTGCCCCATTTACAGTCTTGAAAAGACCAGAGATATCGCTCCCGCTTTGGGAAGCATGTCGGCCGGTGGTGTAGCGGTATCCACACCGGGCTTTGAGCGGAGTGCTCCCGGGTTCGAATCCGTCCGCGTTGGGAGAACAGACGGAATGATAAAGAAACTGCAATAATTCATGAGAATTACGCTTTTCGTAATCAATTCGTTCCATCCCAGCAGCTCTCTTCTGAATCTTTACAATGGGTGTAATTTTTTTTTAAACATAGTGGTAGGATTACTTCCGTTTGAGACTAATCTTTTAAATATCCCGGCACTTGACTTGTTTCATTGTCTGTCAACAACCATTGTTGTGAGAATTTATTCTCGATCAATTTGTTAAAGAAAGCTTTGGTGAGACCCAGTGTTCAGTAAAGGGCACTGCAGGTAAATTGGGCAAAGGGGAGGGTGCGGCCAATTATGAGGTCAGGTTTCGTGGACGAGGCTCAAGTGAAGATTAACCCGTTGACCCGGTTAATAGACAATAGGTGCAGGAGTAGGCCATTCGGCCCTTCTAGCCAGCACCGCCATTCACTGTGATCATGGCTGATCATACACAATCAGTACCCCGTTCCTGCCCTCTCCCCATATCCTTTGACCCCGCTATCTATAAGAGCTCTATCTAACTCTCTCTTGAATGCATCCAGAGACTTGGCCTCCACTCCCTTCTGGGGCAGAGCATTCCACATATCCACCACTCTCTGGGTGAAAAAGTTTTTCCGCATCTCTGTTCTAAATGGCCTACCCCTTATTCTTAAACTGTGG